>NC_140950.1:71628664-72228664 GCF_014529385.1 Adiantum capillus-veneris | reverse complement strand
AGCTCCATTGGTCCTCAAAAAAACCGATTTTTAGCTACATGTGAAGCTAAAATACGTAATTTTAAAGGACGACTAAGGCCTAAGCCTGAGCGTGAGCTTGGGATTGGGTCTGGGCTTGGGTCTGGGAGATATTCCGAATCCCTATCCTACCTTTAATTATTTTTTTTAATTTTTAAAAAAAAGGATAAGGTCGTCACGGCCTGCGCGAGAGCGCACACACACACACACTCTACCTACCTACTTCCAACTAATACACCTACTATTACACACTAACACACTCTATTAGCTCTCACAGATATACTTCTTACTTACTGTACATTACATTACACATAACTAACAATTTTAATACTAACACCTTACACATAGAAAAAACACACTACCTTTGAAAACTCCATTAACAAAAAAAATACACAGTAGTAACACAAAATCCTTCTTCTCAACATACACACCCTCCTTCCTTACCTTTCCTACAATTGAAATTGCACCACAAAAGAATCACAGAGTGCCATTCAAGCTTAGTGTATGGCATTCCCCGACAGCGGCGCCAAAAATGTGCGCATATGTCGCACGTGTCAATGCAAGGAACTTGCCGATACTCTGTGTGCAAGCCACAAATGGCTCCAAGCATACAACAAGCCTAAACTAGTAAGCTCAGAGATGGCATTGGTGTGTTAGTCATCGCTCTACGCTTCCTATCGTGCAGGATTCCTCGCCGCGAAGAAGAGGGAGACGCCGCTACGTCGCGCTCAACCGCCTCGCCGCCGTCGTGCCGCCGCAATGCTCGATCGCACACACACTCTCTCTCTCTCTCTCACGCATAGATACACACACACACACACACACACACACACACACACACACACACACACACAAGGAGATGAAGAAGAAGAAGATGGAGATGGAGCAAGAGCACTCTTTAATTGCACAAATAAGATAAATAATGAATTTTAGGTTTAGTTTACTTTTATATGAGCTCGCTCCATTCAAACTTGGGCGCCCATGCTTAGCCAACTAATCCCTTGAATATTCCAGTTAGAGTGCGCCTCTCATCGACGATCACTCTTACCATTTTCTTATTGGACCGACAAGCCCGGTACCTGACTCTACCAAATAAATAATACAGCATCTGTCGTAGGTGATAGGAATATGCGTGAGGGTTAACACTCTCTCTCTCTCTTCACACTGTAGACTACCTCACATTCTCTAGTCATGTCCAATCCCCACACACCTCGGTCTAGAGGTGCATGGAGATCAGAACCACCGGGTTATAATCTCGTCTTTACTGGTCAATGCTTATATTTGTGGGTACGAGAATCTACACACCCATGTCTACATGATAGCGCATGTAGTGGACAAAACCCCTTTGCGTCTTCTCTAGCTATAGCATTTCACAGCATCTTAACATCTCTTCACAGTAGATCTTTGCTCGAGGGAATAATTAGCACATTACATGTTGGCCTCCAATCTGAGTATCATGCCGTTGAAAGCTTTCCAACTTAAGGTCGCATCCGTAGAGAGGAAGAGAGGGATCACCGTTCGTCTAACTCTAATTTTTTTACCGTAATCCCGAAGGTAGACTCTAATATAAAAACTCAATCCAAAATCTAATCTTAAATCTAACCTAATTGAACATGTGGTGATTCGCGGCTAATTGAATATGGTTAGTGTGTGAGTTAATAGGTGTCAGATTCTAATGGGAATATACATATTGTTGTGTAACTAGTGTTTGCTCTTTGGGCAAAGCGCGCCTTCATTGACATACATTAAAATCGAATCTAATCTTAAATCGAACATAAATCTAGATCTAATCTAATCTTAAACTCAAAATAAACCTAAATCTAATCTAATTTTAAATCTAACCTAAACCTAAATGAATTTAACTTAAATCTAAATTTAACCTAGTTAACCTTAAATCTTGTCTTAATCTTAAATTTAAATCTAATCTAATATTAAACTCAACATAAACTTAAAATCTAATCCAACCTTAAATCCTAAACCTAAATATAATCTAACTTGAATCTAACATAGCTAGCTAATTTTTAATACTACCATAATTTGAAATCTAACACTACAAGAGGCTATTCATATTAGCGACGCTCACACAGCAACGCTCAAAAAAAAATTTCCCGGAGTCGCTATGAGCGTCGCAAATTTACAAAGAAATTTGCGACGCTCATAGCGACGCCGACTGGGCTAAAAAAATAACAGAGCGCCCCCAAAAACTCAGATCTCAGATCTGAGTTTTTCTGCGCCCTCAAGCAAGGAGCAGGTAACGCTCTCCCTCTCTCTCTCTCTCTCTCTCTCTCTCTCTTTCTCTTTTTCTTATCCACACACACACACACACACACACACAAACACACATACACACACACGAGGAGAGGAAGGAGAGCCAGGTATGCTCCTTCCCTCTCCTCACTCTCATGTTCCCTTCCCCTCTTTCTCTCTCCCTCTCTCTCTCTCTCTCACACACACACATACACACACACATAGTGTTTTTGAGAGAGAGAGAGAGAGATCCCTCTCTCTCTCTCTCTCACACACACACATACACACACACATAGTGTTTTTGTGAGAGAGAGAGAGAGAGAGAGAGAGAGAGAGAGAGAGAGAGAGAGAGTACAAACATAAACAAAAATGCACACACACATACATAAACAAAGAATGCACACACACATTGAGAGAGGAAAAGAGAGAGAGAGCATGTAAAACAAAAAACGCACGCATTGAGAGAGGAAAAGAGAGAGAGAACATGCATAAACAAAAAACGCACACATTGAGAGAGGAAAAGAGAGAGAAAACATGCATACGATCCAAAAAAATGCACACACATTGAGAGAGAAAGAGAGAGAAACTAATTTAACGTCGTAGGAAACTAATTAAAATTAAAAGACCTAAAGATCTAGCCGACGAGGAGTTGAACTCAAGACCTATTATTCAAGAGGGAAATGACATAACCAATCTATCATACTTGGCATGGGTGATAGAAAGGTTATACCATTTATCTCTTTTTATTGGCACACACATCCACACACGCGCACACACACAAGAAGAAGAGAGTTATAACGTCATAGGAAACTATCCTAAAAGACGTTAAAGATTAGGTTAGATGTAGACTTACGTTAAATTAGATTTAGGTTTATTTAAGTTAAATTAGATTAGATTTAGGTTTATTTTTAATTAGATTTATGTTTATTTATGGTAGATTTAGATTTACGTTATATTAGATTAGATTTAGGTCTCCATAGAGTGCGATGCCTGCATGAAGCGGGTGAAGAAAGCCCTTAATGGAATATAGGGTATTGCTGCCTTCACTCATAGTGGGCTCCGTCGATCCAAAAGTACTGGTGAAATGTCTTCAGAAGATAGGGAAGAAGGTGGATCTTCAGGGCGGCAAGAGTCACTACATCCCCGACACAATGACCATCTAGACAACCTCTAGTCATTCAACAGCAACTTCAAAATTAGTAACAAGAGCAAGAACGGTCTAAAGGGCCAATTGCTGTCGTCAGATGTGGATGAAGATGAGGCAGCGTCACCGCCGGAAGTTAACTCTCACATCTTTAGTGATGAGAATGCCAACTCTTGCCGAGTTATGTGAAAAATTATGTGTTAAATCAGTTTTAAGGTTCTTATAATCCCTGTTAGTTTAGTTCTTTGTTTTTAATATAACATAATTTACGTTAGATTTAGATTTATGTTATATTAGATTAGACTTAGGTTTATTTAGGTTTACCCACACACACACACACACACACACACACACACACACACACACACACACACACACATACACACACACAAGAAGAAGAGAGTTTTAACGTCGTAGGAAACTATCCCAAAAGACGTTAAAGATTAGGTTAGATGTAGACTTACGATAAATTAGATTTAGGTTTATTTTTAGTTAGATTTACGTTTATTTAGATTTACGCTTATTTACGTTAGATCGAGTCCACGCAAGAATTACTTACGGTTTAGGGTTTAGAGTTAGACGAACAGTGAAAAGATCTACTGTGAAAAGATGTTAAGATGCTGTGAAGTGCTACAGCTAGAGAAGAGGGAAAGGGGTTTTGTCCACTACATGCAGTATCATGTAGACGTGGGTCTGTAGATTTCTTGTACCCACAAGTATAGGTATTGACCAATAAAGATGAGATTATAACCCGGTGGTTCTGATCTCCGTGCACCTCTAGACCGAGGTGTGCGGGGATTGGACATGACTAGAGAATGTGAGGTAGAGAGAGAGAGAGAGAGAGAGAGAGAGAGAGAGAGAGAGAGAGAGAGAGAGAGAGAGAGAGAGAGAGAGAGAGAGATAAGACGAAGAATGCCAATAGAATATTAAATTTGTTGTCCACGTTATAAGATTTTTATCCTCATTATGAGTAGTGACGAGGATGTGGGACCGTCCAACCGAAACACCTATCTCTCAACGAGGGTCTTATGCCCTTGTAATCAATGCAAGCATGCTGTGCGACGGACAAGACGTGTTTCTTTGCGGCACGTTCGCGAATTTGGCGAGTTCGATCCATCTATTATAGATCGAGTTGTTGCCAATTATAACTCATCGGACTCTGACGCTGGCCAACAAGCAGCAATCTTGCAACCCAATAGACGTGTTCGCAGGCGCTTTGGTCAAGCAGCATATGTGAGGCCACAAGATGTAGCCTCTGACAGCTCGGGGGATGATCATGCAGAGCACATTCCCAACGAGGCAATGTTTGAGCCCGAGATTGATGAAATGATCGAGACGATCATGGATTCAAAAAGGCTTATCTATGATGATATGAAAAGTGAAGCCGATACGCCATTGTATAATGGAGCACGTATGTCTAGATTGAAAGCACTCCTGGTTCTTCTCAACATGCAGGCAAAGTTTGGATGGAGTGACACTAGCGTCACAGTGCTTGTCAGGTGATCTATTACAATTAGTTTACTTTAATAAAACTCTAAATGTATAATGATCTGATAGATTTTTACACAACTGTAACGTATTTTTATGTTGTGTAGATTGCTTAAAGAGCACATACTACCAGTTGACAATGTGATGCCAGATTCCCGAGATGAAGCAAGAAAGATTTTGCGAAACTTGGGGATGGATTACAATTCTATCCACGCTTGTTCTAATGACTGCATTCTTTTCAGAGAGGAATACATAGACATGGAGAAGTGTCCGAAATGTGATTCCGAAAGATATCGAGTAGATCTCCACGGGACAAAAATTCCACAAAAGGTTTTGCGACATTTTCCTCTGCTTCCTCGCATCAACCATTTCTTCGAATGTAAGTCCATGGCCGCCCTAGCATCATGGCATGAGGAGAATAAATCTTCGGATGGTGTGCTACGAATTCCTGCAGATTGTGCAGCCTGGAATCATATAGATGGAACATGGTTGGATTTTGCCAGGGAAGCTCAAAATTTGCGCTTAGGCCTGGCTATGGATGGCGTAAATCCATTTGGTCAAAGATCAACATCTTACAGTGTATGGCCCGTTGTCATCGTCAACTACAACATTCCCCCGTGGTTGACTACGAAGAAGGGGCACCTATGGCTAAGCTTGATTGTGCCAGGGCGATATAAAGTGGAGAATATGGATGTGTATCTTCGTCCACTATTGGAAGAGCTACAACAATTGTGGATTGGCATAGAGGTGGTGGATATGAGCCGACACACAGGACGACGGAATGCTTTGATCAGAGGCATTCTAATGTGGACCATGCATGACTATCCCGGGCTAACGGAATGCTCAGGTGATCTATTGACACTCCTCACTCAGACACTGTAAATCTTGTTTTTTCCCATAGTTGATCTATTATCATGTGTATACATGCAGGGCTTCAAACAAGCGGATACAGAGCATGTGTCACATGTGGACCTAGACTGAATGCACGTAGGGCGCCCTCACTGAAGAAGCAAATCTACGAAGGTCATCAAGCGTATCTTCCAGAGAATCATGTGTTACGCGACGGCTTTTTGGGAAGAGAGCCACCAAGGATGTCTGCACAAGCATGGTTAGAGCAGAAGGAGATGTGCGATGACGGATTGCCTCCAGGGATGAAGAGACTATCTCTATGGTACGAGTTACCATACTGGCCCCGACTCATGATCAATCACTTGCTCGATCCAATGCACATATTCAAGAATGTGGGTAATCTACTATGGGACCATCTGACCGGCAAGAAAGATACTTTGGGAGCCAGAGTTGACCTTAGAAATGTGGATCGTATGGAGAAATATTGGCCGCAAACAGCGTCTGATGGATCAATAAAACTCCCTAAAGCACCATGGATTTTCACAGGAGCCCAAGAATGCAAAGTAAAAGAGACCATTCGATCTTTGCAGACCCCCACTGGCGTAATGCACTCGCTCCGAACGTGTTTTACTAAAGACGGAAAGCTTACCGGTTTGAAGTCACACGATTGGCATAAAATGTGTCAGGTACGTTCATAGTGGACTTTAATATCATTGCATAAAATGTGGACTTTAATATCATTGCTGCAAATACTTTACAGTTTATTTTATCGGTTGCCATTGAGGGATGTTTGTCTCTCGACATCCGTAACACAATCTACAAACTTGCAAAGCTGGTGCAATGGATCTCACAAAAGGAGATCAACGTAGACTCCATACCATTCGCCAAACTAAATGCTGCGGAGCTTGTGTGCATGTTTGAGAAACATTTTCCTACTACCATGCTAACCATTCAGGTGCATCTTCTTGTTCACATAGTTGATGAGGTGGAAATAGCTGGCACAGTCCATTCCAGATGGATGTTCTTCTTAGAACGTTTCATGAAAACGCTTAAGGGATATGTGCGTCAAAAGGCACGTCCGGAGGGTAGCATGGCAGAAGGTTGGTTGGTATCAGAGTCCCTCGTGTACATTGGAGAGTGGCTAGACGGATTTGATAAAGCCAGGGACACGCTATGGCGAACCATAGATGATGAGCGCATATCTGGGATTGTCATGTGCAATCTCGGTGTTGAGAAGAAGATGACGGAAGATCTAGAGGCTAAAATCAACCGATTTTGCATGCTTCACAATCCAGTGATGCAAAAGTGGATTTCACAATATGAGGATGCAAAGCAAGAGCGACAAAGGGCACGAATCGAGTGGAGACGGGGAAGACGACCACCGATGCACTATCCGACGCGTCTGGAGAGCCTACCAACCTTCATGAGCTTAAGATGGTTGCACAACCAATTGAAAAGCGCACAACAATGCGGTGACGAAGTGACTGAGGAAGAGTGGGAGTACTCTCGAGGTTGCGCGACCAAGGTAAGTTTGCAATGTACGACATGCTAGTGACTTTATTTCTAAACGTTTGAACGGCCACTCATAATTTTTGTTCGTTGTAGTATAAGTCATACACAGCAGCATGGTGTAAAGGTTGACATTTTAGGGTGGAACGGATCGACAAAAAGCGTTTTACTCAAGATTGTGGAATCATGGCAAAATTTGAACAGTCTAGTCGACGACGTTCCTCTGATGCAGATCCTGTGGTGGCGGAACTCACTTACTTCGGCACGCTGCAAGAGATTTTGAGGATCGATTACAGAGGATTTTTTGTCGACTTGTTCGACGTGCAATGGTTCAAGATAATCATGGAGGGTCGCAACGCTACTGTGCGTAGAGGAGAGTCTGGTTTTCTTGAGGTGGATTCTACTAAGAAATGGACTGACCTAAGAGACACTTTCGTACTACCAGAGCATTGTGAACAAGTAAGTATGTAAATAGTTAACATCCCCCTTTTACAAGTTATGTGCTTGAAAGCTCTCATGTAAGTTATGTGGCTCTGGCAGGTATTATTTCATCCTACAAAGTCTACATCAAACTGGTGGTACGTCATAAAGGTAGCCCCTCGTAGTGCAAGGACGTATGAAGGCTACCATGTGTCAATCACAACGGCATCAATGGAGGAGATCAGAGAAGATGCTCAATCAGAAGCCGCTGCGGTGGTGCCAGACGAGCATCAAGATGCTACTACTCTATATGGGGTGTATGCAGAGGAGCTACAAAATGAAACAGAGGATATGTGTTTAAACGGAGAGCTCTATATAGATATAGGAAGTTATGCTGAGTTATGCGAGGATGAGAGAGAGATCTCTTAAAGCCACAAATATTGTATTTGAACAATTTTGCTCCGCGTTGTAAAAGCTCTGGCTCTCTAAGTACCTTCCATGGTGTATAACGCTCTTTTCTACTCGCGCTCACATCTTTTGATTGAAAATTCTAAGTTTTCGACTTGCCTCTTCTATCACTCAATTCATTGCGTCATTGTATTTATATGCGTCATTACGTCATTGTATTTAATGGTCTTTGCGTCATTGTCTACTCTATTCATTCAATATTAAGTTTAAATATTCGTGTGTTTAATGCAGGTATGGATGATGAGGAGTTTCTTTCTTCTTTGTCACCGCAGCAGAGACAGTGGTACGTGGAGCGTCATCGCTCTGGCGCATCATCGCGCGTTCCTACTCCATCCGCATCTCCCTCTCTTTCGGAGCATTCGGCGCGCTCCGAAGCTTCGGCGTCGACGAGACGATCTTCACACTCGTCTAGACACCGGCGCTCTAGTGGTGGCGGTGGCGGTTGTTGTGGGGATTCCGCCGCCGATGCCTCCACACCACCTCGTGTTCGACGAGGCTCTTTACCCTCCCCTTCTTTGCCCGCCCCCACACCAGCCACAGCATCGCCATCTACGCCAGGTTTTGCGCGGCTGACTGTTCCTAGCAGCTACACACCTCTACCTACTCCGCCAGGAGCCACCCCACTCGACACTCCTCGCTTCGGGGCCCAGACGCCGATGGAGACACCTGACGTCCGTACCCCCATCGACACGCCGCTAGAGACCCCTGCCGGGACACCCAGGTTCACGCGTCACCGGCCAGAGGGCTTGCCTTACTCCGTCGACTTCAGCGGCGGCATCATCATGGATGATGACGGCAAGAAGGTGATCTCGCGCATGCGTGGTCTTTGCTCTCAGCTGTTTAGACACTACATACTAAACAAATGGAGTGAAGTACCAAGTGATTTAAAAAACACAGCCATCAGCATACTTCATGATGAGTTTCCCGTTCCAACACGGGATCAGCGCTTCAATGAAGACCTGATGAAGATTCGAATGCGCGAATACTGCAAACACAAGCGTTCCGAAGTGCAAAAAGCAATCAAGAATGGGTGGAACAGGCCAGATTGGCTGGCCAAAGAAGATTGGAAGAATGCGAAGAAAGCAGCGCGCGAGAATCCCGACAAGTGGAAGCAACAAAAGGATGCAGCCAGAGCGTGAGTAGAGGCAGGGAGCTCGCACCACTTGGGGAGCAGTGGATGGGCATCATTTGAGGCCGATTTTGTAAGTGTTTTCGCATTGCTCTTTATGTTCGATAGTTTAGGGTTTATGAGTGTTTTACCTAACATAATGAAATCTTTGTATGTTTAGACAATGGTCGATGACAGGACGTGATCCCACACCGTACGAGCGCGAGTACGCAGGCAGGAAGGGCTTAAACGCCCTGATGGACATTCTCAGTTCTCGTGGCGGCATGGTTAGTATTAGGGTTTGCTCTTTTCTATTTTTTGTATTGTTTTATAAATGTCGTTATATGTTTATACTTACTGAAAGCTGTCTTATTGTCTTTTTTTGCAGAATCCGACAGATACGCCGCTTGGACGCGATGAGACGTCTGACTAGACGACGTCAGTTTAGCCGTAGCTAGATAGCATTAGTTTAGGGTTTCTCATAGCTTATGTATCATAAGACGAATTTTATACGTCTTTTTGAACCATGTATATTATTACATTTGTCACCGCAGTTCCTTTTGCCAATCAATTCTTTATGCCTATGATGTTGTATAATTGTCATTATTACATTTGCCAATCAATTCATTTTGCCTATGATGTGTACAATTGTCAATTTTACGCTTGTCAATTTTGCAAACAATGCGTCTTGTGGGTGACTATTTTGGGTCTATTATCTACCCTTGCACTTTTTTTAAAAAGTGAATCAAGTACAATATGGTTGATGGGTGGCAGAGCATTCAATGCCCTGTCACCAAAAAAAAATTCTCTCGAGCGTCGCTATAACCGTCGCTATTTATGGCTCTGTAGCGTCGCTATGAGCGTCGCTATAGTCTTCTGTGTAAACGTCGCTATAACCGTCGCTATGAGCGTCGCTATGAGCGTCTCTATATAGCGACGCCTATAGCGTCGCATATAGCGACACTCTCGTAGCGATGCTATTAGCGATGGTTTTAGCGACGCTGGGGGTTATAAAAACCCAGTGTATTTCTGTCGCTAACAGCGTCACAAGAGCACACAACCTCTTGTAGTGTAACCTAATCTTAATCTAACGTAAATCTAAAATTAACATAATCTTAAACTCAACATAAACATAAATCTAAATGTAATCTAACCTAATCTAATTTAAATCTCAACCTAATTTCTCTCTCTCTTTGTTTTCTCCCCTTACCTCTCTCTTTCGTCTTCTCCCCCTCTCTCTCTCTTAGATTTTTTATTCTCTCTCTTTCTCCCTCTTTCTCTTTATTTTTGTTTTTTTTCTCTCTCTCTCTCTCTCTCTCTCTCTCTCTCTCTCTCTCCCCCTCTTTTCTTCTCTCAATGTGTGTGTGTATGCATTCTTTGTTTATTCATGTGTGTGTATGTGTTTTTTGTTTATGCATGTGCTCTCTCTCTCTCTCTCTCTCTCTCTCTTTCAAAGACACAATATGTGTGTGGTGTGTGTGTGTGAGAGAGAGAGAGGGAGAGAGAGAGAAAGAGGGGAAGGGAACATGAGAGAGAGGAGAGGGAAGGAGCATATCTGGCTCTCCTTCCTCTCCTCGTGTATGTGTGTGTGTGTGTGTGTGTGTGTGGGGGGGGGGGGGGGGGGGGGGGGGGGGAAGAGAGACAGAGAGAGAGGGAGAGCGCGGGTTACCTCTTTGCTTGAGCGTCAAAAACTCAGGTCTGAGATCTAAATTTTTGGGTGCTCTCGGTTTATTTTTTGTCCTTGTCGGAGTCACCATGAGCATCGCTATTTTATTTGTAAAATAGCGACGCGGTGAATTTTCACTTTTGAGCGTCGCACTACAAGCGTCGCTAATGTGAAGTACCTCTTGTAGTGAGTGAGGTATGATTTTTTGATTGGACCCCAGTCTACTCACTTTTCTCACAAGTAGTCCGTAGTCTTCTCTCACCTCTTTCCACACTTCTACACACACACACACACACACTCATTCCTCTCAATCCCTCACTCAAACCTGCACCTTCCATGGTTTCTCTCACCTTCTTCACCATTAATCTCCCCTCTTACTTCCATAGCTCTCATATTGTTGGGGTGTCGGCCAGGTGGCCGTGGGAAACCACCCTTGTATACTTGATTTCACCTAATCAATATAGGGAGAAAAAGAGAGAGGGTTGACTCTTCTCTTTCTTCTCCACTAACCCAACACAGAGGCTGTTTGTGTATCATCCCCTTCTCCATTCTCTTCTTCCCCTCTCTTGCACACACCCCATACACGCGCTACACGCGTACAACAATTGGTATCAGAGCATTGGGTTGCCTCGGCATCTTCCCTTCCCTAACCACGCATGCAGCGACCTCAGTTGAGACTTTGGACTTGGAGCTTACAGCTCTGGACAAGCATAGCCAGCAGGTCCAACAGGTCGGCGACAGTGAGTCGGCGGGCAGCAGAGAGCTTGCAGCTGAGATATAGAGAGCAAGCAAAGTCAAGGCTTAGTGCATAGCCTCTGGACTCGGGGCAGCATTGAGCTTCAATGTCGAGCAAAGGCAGCTCAAGAGCCGAAGCAAGCAAAGAATTTTGAGGGCATAAGTAATTCGGGCAACAGGGCTTGAGAAGCAGAGTGTCGCATAGTTGTACAAGGCAAAGAAGTTACAATGAAATTGAATCTACCAGGGTCGAGCAGGGGGGGCAATCAAGCTTCAAGGCATTAAGACAGGTGACGAGCTTGCAGGCACAGTTGACGAGGAGCTTGAGAATCAGGCTGGCAGATTTGGGGCATTGTCAAGCAGCAGTGGACCAAGCAAGGAATACACACTCACAATTCCTCCATGTGTAGTAATCAAGCAGGTAGAGTCGACAGACAGCACTGGCATATCTCGTCAGAGATGCAGGATTTTCTTCAATAGAGAGCGGGAGAATCAAAGGCAAGGTCGAGAATGCAATCGGGGCAAAGAATCGAACGCGAATTGAATCAGCAAGGCTGCAAGGTGCACACACACACACACCCGTCCTAATCTCCTCAAACTTGGAAGGGCTCGTTAGTGTAGCTGCAGTAAATTAACGTTTTTTTCAACCTTGACACCTATGTGTGTGCAAGGGTGCACTCCTACCGGCGACCTCGACAAAGCTTCCCCGACTCCTCTTCTCCAAACCCTGAGTTGCTAGCAAAGCGAGCAAGTGATTGAAAGGGATTCTCCGACTTCGTCATCTTTTTTGACATGGTCATCCGACTTCGACGTCCACACACTGAGTCCAACAAGCTTGAGAGCGATCTTGACAGATCGAGCGAGATCTCTGATCGATACCGATCCGATATGGATTGGACTAGTATATCAAGTGCGATGTCGAGGTACTCGATCCAATCAATCTCAACAAGGCGGTAGCGATTGCGGCCTTGACCGTTCGATATCGGCTTCGAGCATTGGCATTTTACGGCTACTCGGCTAGCCACTTCCGCTCGGCAACATCGACATCGACACCACTCATGTGCACCAGCTCGACACTGCTCATTACGACGGATCTCCGACATCCGACCCAGACACCGGGCGTTTCCCCAGACGAGCGCGTTCCCGCGATCAATGATCGTGCCTGCGACATGCGTGGGTGAGGGACCTCTATCATAGAGGAGTGACACCTGGCATTGGCATCGAGCGTACCGATCGCACTATACGACACAGTTTATGGATACGACACCTTTGGCGGCTATTCGACTAGCAACACCGGCAGGTTACAGGCTACAGGGTTTTTTTTTTCATCCCATTCACTCACAGATTCTCCAGGTTACCAGACATAGCACTTTCACAGGCAATTTGGCAGTCATTTCGACAACAGATTTTCTACGGACACATGCGTTGACAGATGCATTTTGTTGTGAGCACACCTAGTGCTACTGAGCTCTTTTGAGAGTAGATATCCCCGCAGGGATCACTTTCACTACATGTAGCAGTTCTTGGCGCCTGTTTGAGCGCGGTTTTACTCATGTACGTTGAGTTGCGGACATTGCCCACTGTACTACGTGTGGAGCCATTTTTGGCTATTTTGGCAGTTTTTCCCGGCCGTTTCTGAGACTCGGACCGGAAGAGTCCTTTCTGAGACAGTGGCTAGTCCATTTGTGTTTGCATTAGCCTTTTGGAGGGTCGACAGCGTGAGGTTTTCTTTGAGTTGGGGTGTACTCGAATGTTGAGACACTTTCAGTGATACATGTAGCTGGAGTTCCCCTTTACGGTACCCTCGCCATAGGATATGTATCTGGACGGTTTTTAATGCTTTTGACGCTGACTTGGCAGTCACACAGTAGTGGTTTTGTGTAGCACATGCCCAGTTAGTGCAGTTGGCACATTTATGTGCATTTTGAGTTGAGTTTTGACTCCTCATACAAAGGAGACTCTGCCGGATTTCCTTCCCACGAGTCGTGACTTTCATTGTTGGCACTTTTGAGTCTATTTCGGTTGAGATTTTACTCCCGATACAAAGGTTACTCTGTCCAAAATTTCTACAGCTTCTCGCCATAGTTTGGCACCTCTCAAACCCTCTTGTCAGCGATGGCTTCTTCTTCAGAAAAGGAGGAGTATTTCATTCGGAAGTTCGATGGGAGCAACTTCACCATGTGGAAAGGGCGCATGAAAGATGTTTTGATAAACAAAGGCCTCTCAGAACCGTTGAAAGAGCGCGCAGAGGATGATGGTTGTACATAAGCTCAATGGGAGCTTTTGGATGCAAAAGCCATGGCTACGATACGTCTATATCTAGCCGAGTTAGTCTTCTTCACTATCATAGGGAAGAAAACAACCAAGGAACTTTGGGATAGCTTATGTTCAGCATGGGAGAGCAAAAGTGCATCCAACAAAGTTTTTCTCATGAAAAAGCTTATGAAGCTCAACATGAAAGAAGGTAGCACAGTTTCCGGTCACTTAAATGAGTTCAACTCCTTGTTCAGTCAGCTGACATCTTAGGGCTTTAAGGAGTTTGGCGATGAACTCGAGTCTATCTTCTTGTTATGCTCTCTACCCAGTTGATGGGATATCTTTTGCACAGCCATTAGCAATTCAGCTCCGAATGGAAAGTTAGAGTTCAATGCTGTCACAGATGCGTTGCTCACTGAAGAGATTCGTCGTAAATCTCTCAATGTGCTAGTCATGGAGATGCATATATGGTTAGCAGTTCAACAAAGGCAAGAGGCTATGATAAGAACAAATATAAAAGCAAAAGTAGAGAGCGAAATCCTCGTAGTCCTAGCAGACACAGGAACCAAAGTAGAGACCGCAATGCTAGAAACATCGAGTGTTACTATTACCACAAGAAGGGTCATTACAAAAAGGATTGTCGCAGTTTCCTAAGAGATTAGAAAAACATGCAAAAGGATAATTCTGGCAAAGGCAAAAGTACAGTAAAGAGTGAGGAGCTCAATATTGTTGAGTCTCCCATACCTACCATTGCAGTAGAGGATGCTCCTCCTCCAGTGATGCTCATTATGCCCACATAGATTCATGCCGAGGTGATAGAAGATGCCTCAGATGTTCTCGTTTTCACTTCAGATCTCACTCCAGATGCTTTGGTTGCACAGGATGAGGGTTATGCACAGAATTGGATTCTTGATTCTGGTGCAAGTTTTCATGTCACACCGCATAGAGAGTGGTTTTCGTCTTATGCATCCATGCATGGAATAGTCAAGCTTGGTGATTCCTATAAGCTTGACATTAGTGGCATTGGTGATGTGAAACTTCAGATGCATAATGGCACTACTTTTGTGCTGCAGAATGTCAGACATGTGCCCAAGCTTACGAAAAGCTTGCTTTCTATAGGGCAATTGGATGATCTTGGCTACACTATAGTTTTTGGTAATCGTTCTTGGATGATCCGCAAGAACAACCTTTTCATGATGAAAGGTAATAAAAATGGATCCCTGTACTCTTTGTTTGTTTCGAGTGTCAACGAACACTCTATCTATGTTTTTGAGCTGCCGTCTCCTGAGTTGTGGCATAGCCAGCTAGGGCATATTAGCCAAAAGGAAATGAAAACACTTTAGCGTTTTGGCTACTTACCTGTGTTAGATTACACGGACTTACCATTGTGTGAGCATTGTCTATATGGCAAACAGACTAGATTGACATCTTTTGCATTGAATAAGAAACTAGGCGAACCTCTAGACTTGGTGCACAGTGATTTGTGTGGTCCAATGCCACATAAAACTCTAGGGGGGGCGAACTACTTTCTCACGTTCATAGATGATTCTACCAGAAAGGTGTAGATGTATCTCCTTAAGCGTAAGGAAGAAGTCTTTTCGACATTCCAAAAATTACTCGCCATGGTTGAGAACCAATCAGGAAAAAAGCTCAAAGCTTTTCGCACAGACAATGGTGGAGAATACGTCTCCACAGAGTTCAAGGATTTTTGCAATAGAAGAGGCATTTGGTGGCAGTTTATTGCTCCATACCCACCTGCAAAAAATGGGATAGCTGAAAGAATGAATCATACGATTCAAGAGCGAGTTGTCTCTATGATTTCTATGGCGAAGCTTACTCCAGAGTTTTGGGGGGAAGCTGTTCTGACAGCAGTGCACATCATCAACAGGTCACCTAGTTCTCCTTTGAATTTCAAAATTCCAGAGGAATTATGGACTGGCAAAAGGCCAAGGTATGAGCATTTACGTGTATTTGGATGTGAGGCATATGCACATGTGCCCAAAGAACTTCGTCGAAAGTTAGATCCCAGATCACACAAATGCGTTTTTATTGGCTATGGTACAAACGGGGAGATGGGATATCATCTTTGGCACCCAGAATCAAACAAAGTCATTCGTAGCTCACATGTGATTTTCAATGAATAAAAAATGCACAAGAAGCCCATCAAAGATGTTGAGTACAGACATGTTCGTTTTGAGGATGTAGCCTCCGAACCAACTCAGTTCAGTAGTGTTGCATCTACTCCTCAAGTGCAAGATACTATTATTGCTCCGGAGAGAGCAGAGTCCAGCAGTTAGGCACTGAGACGCTCTGAAAGAGTATCAAGTGTGCCCGAGCGGTTTGAGCCGGGTATACACCACATTTTGGTCACTGACAGTGGAGAGACAACCTACTACAAAGAAGCTATACAAATGGAGGATAGCATTAAGTGGGAGCAGGCTATGCAATTAGAATACAATTCGATTGTGGCTAATGAGACATGGGATTTGGTTGAATTACCAAAAGGAAAAAATGCTTTACCTTGCAAGTGGCTATACAAGAAGAAGTATACAGCGGAAGATCCCGAGCCTAGATACAAGGCTCGTCTAGTTGCCAAGGGTTTCAAGCAGCAAAAAGGTGTAGATTTTGATGAGATTTTCTCTCCAGTAGTCAAGATGACTACACTTCGCATCGTGCTTGGATTGGTTGCTATCCAGGACATGGAACTTGTCCAAATGGATGTGAACAGAGCATTTCTTCACGGGGATCTAGATGAAGAAGTCTACATGAAACAACTAGAGAGATTCATATGTGAAACCCAAAAACCAACGAGGACAGAATTGATTTGTAGACTTAAAAAGGCACTCTATGGCCTCAAGCAAGGTTCAAGGCAATGGTATCAAAAATTCGACAAATTCATGCAGTCTCAGGG
Source organism: Adiantum capillus-veneris (assembly GCF_014529385.1). Lineage (NCBI taxonomy): Eukaryota > Viridiplantae > Streptophyta > Polypodiopsida > Polypodiales > Pteridaceae > Adiantum > Adiantum capillus-veneris. The sequence continues at coordinate 72,211,845 of NC_140950.1, read as the reverse complement.
TTACATAAGAAGTCAAGAGGATCACTGCTTATACACAAAAAGATTGAACGATGGTTCTTTAATCATCTTGATCTTGTATGTAGATGATATGCTTATCACATGCAAATCAATTGATGAGATCAATCAGTTGAAAAAGATGATAGGTACTCAGTTTTCCCTGAAGGATTTGGGAGATGCGAATCACTTTCTTGGTATGCACATCAAGAGAGATAGGCAACATGGAATTCTTGAATTATCTCAAGAAAAGTACATTCACAAAGTCTTGCAACGTTTTAGTATGCAGGGGGGGAAGTCATTGAGTACCTCAATGCAAGCATACTCCAAACTTAGCAAGGAAGACTCTCCCAAGACAGTGGCTGAGAAAGAGGAAATGGCGAAAGTACCATATTCTTTAGCAGCTGGCAGTTTGATGTACGCTATGGTAGCCACAAGACCAGACATTGCACACGCAGTGGGAGTGGTTAGTAGGTACATGGCAAACCCTAGCAAGAAGCATTGGGAAGCAATGAAGAAAATCCTCAGATATTTGAAAGGTACAGCTAGCAAGTGTTTACGCTTCGGAAACAGTGATGCATCTATTGTAGGTTACACGGATGCGGATTATGCGGGTTGCGTGGATCGTAGTAGATCCACATCTCGCTATGTGTTCATGTTTGCTGGAGCAGCTATCTCTTGGAGGCCGTGTCTCCAAGATTGCACGTCTTCATCTACCATTGAGGCAGAATATGTTGCTGCGTCTGATGCCATCAAGGAAGCCATATGGTTGGCTCGTCTAGTGGGAGATTTGGGCATTCACGAGGTTCCAGTACTACATTGTGATAGTCAGAGTGCCATTGCTTTGGCAAAGAATCCAGTGTTTCACTCAAAGTTGAAACACATAGAGGTCAGATACCATGTCATACGAGATGCATTGGCTAGCAAGCGTATCAAGCTTGTCAAGGTTCACACTGACGACAACCCCGCAGATACTCTCACAAAGAGCCTAGCCTCAGAGCGATTTACACATTGTATAGAACTTATGGGTGTAGGATGAAGCCGCAACAATGCTTCTTCAACTTTGTATAGACTAACTATACTAATGCCACTATTGGCCACCATAACCTTCAAGTGGGAGGTTGTTGGGGTGTAGGCCAGGTGGCCGTGGGAAACCACCCTTGTATACTTGATTTCACCTAATCAATATAGGGAGAAAAAGAGAGAGGGTTGACTCTTCTCTTTCTTCTCCACTAACCCAACACAGAGGCTGTCTGTGTATCATCCCCTTCTCCATTCTCTTCTTCCCCTCTCTTGCACTCACCACGTACACACGCTACACGTGTACAACACATATGAGCTTCACATATACATACACCATCTCTATGCCTGTCTCTATTACTTTCAAAGTACAATTCCATCTTACCTCTTCTATATACATAAAATTCAGCATGTAAACCATGCTTAACCTCTGCAAATTGAGAGATGTCATCAACCGAATTGCCATTTTCATCGCGATAATCAACCTTGACGGCGGTGGCATAAAGAAGAGAAGAAGAAGAAGAAGAGGATCGATAGTCATTTTGAGAACCTACACAAGTAAGTCCAAAACTTCTTCAAGCTTCACCATCACAAGGATTTCCTCACTTCATTCAACCATCTTACCTCAACCATCCACCTCATTCTACCCATTGTAAATATATCGTTAACTTTCTAGTGATTACTAACACTAACCACTAACATACTAGCACAAAATAGCCATTGACCTAACCATAAAAGACACCTCACCTCAAGACATGTACATAGTATCTCTCTCTCTCTCTCTCTCTCTCTCTCTCTCTCTCTCTCCCTCTCTCTCCCTCCCCGTTCTTATTAAAACTCTACTTTCACCTTATCTACCATCAATAATGCTCTCTTTTGAGCCTAGTTCCATGACTCAAGCAGACAAAGAAGGCCCGCAATGTTTTGATATTCAGAAAAAATCATAATCCTGATATTTTAGCTTGTAAAAATAATCTTAATGAGGGTCTCCAAACTATAAATAGGCCCCTCTCCTTCTTGTAAAACAACCCTCAATATCTCACATAGCACCCCAACACTCTATGCGTGAGGAGAGACTTAGGCGTAGCAACCACCTTGTGAGCTTCACTTTTGGTATGCGAGAAGCTTTCAAGCTACACAGTGCAAGTGAGAGCGTGAGTTCAAAAATCTCAAAACCACTATTGTATATGTTCCTCCATCATCAATAAATTGAGGTTTGGTGCATCAAAGGCGTGATTCGACATTCAAATCTTTGTCCTTCCACTTGTGCAATACGGTTTGGTGAATTCAAGGTGACTTGTGTATTTTGAATTTCTATCATTTGATCTTGTTTTAGAAAGTGTTTTAGTGTGTTCTCATTGCTAATTTTGTGTCCATTGTAAGAGGGTATTGTGGTGAGAGGTCTCCCACACCCTAAGACAGTGTGTGTGTGTTGGCAATGTTTAGCATTCACTAAGCATTACGTTAGTTTTGTACAAGATCTACGATAGCATCATAACGAACCATCTCCATTTGCAAGTCACAAACAAGATATTGTGCAAGTTTCATCTCTCTCTCTCTCTCTCTCTCTCTCTCTCTCTCTCTCTCTCTCTCTCTTCCCTTTGCTCTAGCTCTCTTTGCCCCATTTGGTGTGTGTCTTGGTATGAGATTGCTTGAGTGTGTTTTGTGGCGTATCTTCACAAAATCTCTCTTGCGTTCTAGTTCGCATACCATAACTAGGTGGTGCCCCTTCACTTGTTTGGTTGTGGGTTTGTTGTTGATGTTTTTGGCTTGTAGTTGCCCCAACCCCAATTGAGCAGCACGAGAGCCTTGAGAGGTGTTTAGAGGTCGTCTCTCTTATTGCCCGCCCTGGACCGCCTCAATTCTGGTGCCCCCACGGAGGAGGGACATGTGTCTATCGTTGTTACATATTGCCTGAATGTTTAGCTTTTAGCATAATCAAGTAGATTGCATGAATCAGGAGAATTTGTATGATTCTTTCATTCCCATTGCAAGGCAAAAGGTACACATCATTGTTAGTACTAAGCTACAATTTCAAAGTGTAATTCGTAGAGTTTTGGGTCCCCTTAGTTGGCCGAGATAAATGCTTCAGTAAATCCTTTTATTTTGCCTCTCATTAGGTACAACCTTAATTTGGACGTCTATATTTTTGTTTTGTTTTAAGCACTGGTCATGCATAGACCATGGATAATGGCCCAAGAATAGAGGTTTTTCCTTTCCATTTCACTCCACACATTGAATAAACGTTGCAATTAGTAGAAAGATCCATTTTCAACAACGTATGGTGTTCATGTTTGGTCCCCAAAGAGTAGGAGAAACTCTTGCATCACCAAACCCTGTCATCCTGCCTCTTATTGATTATCATAGATCATTTGATGTGCATATTTTTATTTTATTGTAGAACAGATTGCAATTTAGAAAACATTATTGTGTAAATCTTTTTTTAATAAAATGTGTGTCACTTTGAAATCAATTCAATGGAAAGCCAACGCCAAATGTACGGATATCCTCTTTTCTTTGGAGAGCCTGGAGAGGATGCAGAATTATTTTTAGCGAATTCAAAATGTCTTGCCGTATCAAGAGGATAGTAACTGATCAAGAATGTGTGAAATGTTTGAGGTGGTCCTTAGGAAAGATGCTAGCACTTGGTTTGACTCTTTGCCTAAGGAAGTTAAGGGGAATTACACAGAAGTTTTGAATCATTTCAGGACATACTTCTTTGATCCCCAAAACTCTCAAAAACTATGGCAATACATTGTTTCCCATAAGCAAAAAGATTTAGATGACTATACTTGTACAAGCAAGAGTTTCTACGTCTTTGGATTCTACGGATACGAAATGTTGCTAACCCTGGTGATGGTGCATAATTTCTAAAGAAGGAGAGGTTCATAGCTGGACTCTTTCCTAATCTTAAGGTAAAGGTGGAGGCGGATGCACCTGCCACCTATGATGCAGCTCAAATTAGAGCTTCCAAGAAGTATAGGAAACTCAAGTGCCTAAGGGGAGAGGTTCCAATAGAAGGTCTTAGACCCAAAGGTAAGTCACAAGCATCGACGTTTAGGGAGCTAAATGGGGTAACAATAGAAGTGATTGAGAAGTTTAATGAATTTTTAAGCAGCAAGTCAATTCATCTTGCACAAGCTGTAGGTCCAAAGGGACGAGAAAAGAAGTCAGAAGAGCAAGAGCCACCACGACCTAGGAGAGTCTTGCAATGTTGGAACTGCGGAGAGTCTGGACATGGGATGTATAATTGTCCTTGGCTCCGTGGGGAGCCAGGGAGACCTAACTTGAATTACCCAGTGATGAATGCAGGTGAAGGAACTAGTTAACAACCATGGCTTTTGCAAAGACCAAATGGGGCAAGACCACCTCCATGAGGAGTTCCACCTTTGCCATATCCAAATGTGCATGTGGTAGAGGTGACAAATTCCAATGAGGTGGACATGGAAGCAAATGGCATTAAGCATGGCTGTGGAAAGGGTAAGGAGAAAGAAGGAGTCTCGTCTATGATCACAAAGTGATCATAGACGAGAAAAGAAGGCAAAGGCGACCAAGGAAACCAAGAGGACTCGACGTCGTATCAACCTCCAAGACTTCCCTCTTGGACATGGTATGGCTCCATACAACTTGTTGGAAGACATGAGAGGTAAGGGTCCTGATATCTCATGGCCTCAGCTTCTTGCATTATGTCCACAAGTTAGGAGGGATTTATTCTCGGAAAAAAAAAGTTAGGAGGGGTTTAACAAAGGTAGTTAGCACTAGGAGAAAGGTAAAAGAGAGTGTGCCTGTTGTAAAAATTACACAAGCTAAAATGAATGAGGATATTACACATATGCTAGATTGCTACATCAAAGGAGCATTGGTTAGGAAAGGTCTAGTGGATGGGGGTGCACAAATTTGCATCATGGTAGAGGGACTCATGCAAAGACTAGGCATGCACATCCATGAGACACCTGAAATCAAAGTGAAGATGGAAAACAATAGCAAGTTTAGGTGTGTAGGCATTTGTAAAAATGTTTTTGTAGAGGCCTTTGGCATTAAGAAGGTAGTGGATTTCTATGTCATGTCTACCAAGAAAAGTGGCTATCCATTTATCCTAGGAAGACCATGGCTAATGAAAATGCGAGCTTTGCAGGATTGGGAAAGTGGAAAGTTGATCTGCAGGAATGAAAATCATAAGAAGGTTGTCTTTGACATGAAGGAGCAACGTCAAGAGGAGCTCCATGAAGAATCATCGCAAAGTGAGAGGGAGGAAGACTGGACTGATAGCACTTTAGAAGAAGAAGGTAGCGGTAGCACTACAAAAGAGGAGTCTTCCATTGAAGTCATGGGGGTAAGGTTTAAGCCAAGCAACCAAGAAACCTCTTGCCCAGGCTTGGAAGAGGTAGGTCCTCAAGAGAACCAAAATGTGGAAGATGAAGGAATGTTAGAAGGTATGCTGTCTATCACACTTACAAGGGACGAAAGAGAGGAGTTCAAATGTGTGCTAAGAATTTTTTCTAAGCTTTTTGCTAAAGACTACACCGACGTGCGTGGAGTAGATGATGTTCAATACAAGATCGAGCTAAAGCCAGAGGCCACACCTAAGGTTCAAAAGCTACAAAGGCTAGGAGTCATCAAGGAGCAGGCTTTACTCAAGGAGGTAAGAAAGCTTCTAGCAGCAGGTTTCATTTATCCAGCGGAAAATTCAGAGTGGGTCTCTCCTATTGTTGTCACTCCCAAGAAAAACGGCAAGTGGAGGGTGTGTGTGGATTACCGTCCACTGAATGAGGCAACAAAAAGAGATCACTTTCCCTCCCATTTCAGGATGAGATACTAAATGAGGTAGCTGGTCATGAGAAGTACACTGTGTGTGATGGCTACTCGGGCTACTTTCAAATAGATATCGCATTAGAGGATCAATTGAAAACAACCTTCATCACTCCGTGGGGTTGTTATGCTTTCAAAGTCATGCCATTTGGCCTGAAAAATGCTCCTGCAACTTTCCAACGCTTCATGAACATGTTTGAAGGTCTACACAAAGCTAGAGCATGGAGGCAAACTTTGGCTTTTTTGACAAACTGTCAACAGAGTCCATCTTTGAAGGTCTACAAGAGCTCAGCTTGGAAGCCAACTTTGGCCATTCTAACAAACTAGAGTGAAAAGTAGGAAACATTTGTTGGAGCCTAGAAGCCAACTTTGGCTACTTTGTCAAATTGCCAACAAAGCTTATCTTTGACCTTTCTCAGAAGAGTAAAAAGTAGGAAACATTTCTTAAGAGCCTTAGAGAGGATATCATTGAGCTTCTTGAGTGCTTATCAACCTAGACTGAGAAAGTAGCACATCATCTCCTCTCTCTCTCTCTCTCTCTCTCTCTCTCTCTCTCTCTCTCTCTCTCTCTCTCTCTCTCTCTCTCTCTCTCTCTCTCTCTCTCTCTCTCTCTCTCTCTCTCTCTCTCTCTCTCTCTGTCTCTCTCTCTTCGAGCAAGGGAAGTGAAATTTCAAGCACAATGGGGCAAGGAGCAATGTTGTGGGTGTGGCAAAGCGAGCTAATTGGCATAGCCAACATGGTGGTTGATTCATGAGAAGAAAAGCAACACACATGTATCAAAGGTTGTCATTGCTTGCAATTCCAAGAAAGCCTCAAAGAGAATACCGTATGCTCGTAGGCAAATACATCCTTATAATTCTAGAGCAACTGCCTGAAATTATTCTTTACGTCCGATTTCAAAGGTGGTTATTGATTTTAACCACCTTTGGATTTTCTTTTAAATTGAGATTCCGCTCTTTGCTTTTTTAATGATCATTTGGCAAAATCAATTTGGTCCACCATCTTTTATTTTTACGAGAGATTCATCTCCCTTATTAGTCCTTATACCTACTGTATATTGATTAAAGGGATTTCCTCATCCTAGAAATCTACCTTGCAATCTGAGTATAAACTATTTCAACTAGGTATGTTTGAACTTGATTGCCTATGATCCTCATCGAGTCTGAAATCCCTCGCTATCTGACCTGGATCTTCTGATAGCCTGCCATCCAGATATTTCTCTTGGATTAAACTCATTGAAATTCTTTGGATATTAATGCTGCCTCTAACACTTTTCTCTCTCCAGGTAAGTACTGCATCCAATTCTATATGTGCTATAGGAAATATATACAGAGATGCTAACATTCGTTCGATCTTATTTGTGCCATATTTCCTACACAAGTCCATTGGCCTCATTGCCCTCTTCCAACTTTTATTGTTGTTCTTTTTTACCTTGATTCTCCTATTGGCTCCCTAGATTATTAACGTTTGGCTTGCATAATCATGAATAGCTCTTGTGTCAAGCCAAGACCATCCTAATAGCATTTTGTGAATGTATTATTGCTTTTTTCTTTGCCTGCTACCATCCTTTGCATCAATGTAAAGCTTCACTTTACACTTCACATTTGACTTTTAAGACTCATGGGATTGTCAACATCTTTTGGCCCTCTTTGCATGCCTTCTTTTGGATCGAGCTGAATGTTGAGAGCCCCAAACGCCCTCAGTACCTCTCCTTATCGGGTAACATTTGTCTCTTGATTCTAGGATTCAAGTTCATCATCAAATCTTTGCTCTGATTCTTTAGCCACCATGTTGAGATGGTCCTGCTCCTCAACAAAAATTGTGGTAGGTCTCCTTCCTCTTGCTAAACATCTTGGTAGCATTGCGAATGTTCAAATGTCTCCAAATTCCAAAAAAGGGAGGAGATAGGTTCTTATCAAGAGCTTAAGCTCACCACCATGATCAAAAATGGAATAACCAGGTCACTTTTGTTAGCTGTTTCAGGTTGGATATTTGGAGTCAAACCTGGGGGGTTCACTATTAGTAATGGAGGGATGTCACCTACGTGCAACTAGATAAGACTCCCTCACAGAAGCTCATGATGTTGAGGTAAGTCATAATGTGAGAATTATTGTGAGAATCTGTCCAAAACTTCTTGTGATATCCCCTAGGTGAGATGAGATGCACGAGATCAATCATATTATGCAGGAAGGTGTAGATAACATCTCAATAATATGCAGCGGCCCTGACCACAATCGGAAAGCTGAACGAGATATTTGCGGTTAAATTTCGAGCGCTAGTGCCCTACGTGGCACTAGCAGGCGCCGGTGATCTTAAAAATGCAGAGCTTTTTTAAGGCAATGGCTGCTGCCACATAGGCAGCAGCGCTCGAAATTTATCATCGCCCGAGAAGGAGATAGTATATACAACTCGTGTGTGCAGCGACACAGAGCTTGATGCCAAGGATAGTGAAGCCAATGAAGAGGATTCCGATGGTACATCAAAGCTGCTGTCTTGGCGAGTACGAGTGGGATCTGGAGTGTAAAAAAAACACGTTCTGCATGCATTAAAGCTTGCCATGTCAATCAGCAGGAGCAATAGCGAGCAACTTGCTTTCAACTCTCCTTTGTAGCTAATGTAACCAGCAAGCGGCAACAATGTGCCTCACGACTCTCTCTCCCACTCACACACACACATAAGTGACCGTCGGCCATTTTCTCTCTGTAGTCCGATCCGACTAACCTTCTCTCTCTCTCTCTCTCTCTCTCTCTCATGCAGCCCACCATGCACAGGATCCCACACCTTCTTCGCCGACCTTTTCATCCTCACTCACTCACTCACTCATTTGCATGCAGCAATGGCCATCGTAGTTTAGCATATATCTTGCTCTCTCTCGCATGCTCAATGCGCACCAAATATACAGCCTAGCACACTTCCAGCTTGCGGGTCTACTGCCATAATGCAGCCTAATGGCCACTCATCATTCTCCACTTTCAACCCTCCCTCTCCAGGCCTTAAAGTTGACTCCCTCCTTTAGATTTTGGTTAAATATATACGACTCCTAGTCTACATTTATCGAGCTTCAAATTACACTCAACCTGTAAAAGTTGAGCGTCAATCGATTTTTGAGTTGTGCAGTTCAAATGAAGTTTAACATTGTACGATACTATGTCACTACAATATAACAAGTGACACCTCTACACATGCATGCATTCATAATAAACATTTGAAACATGAGAGAGCTCATATTCAAAATTGCATAGTATTTTGAAGTATCTAACCTTGAGATAATAAGAATACACAAGTTACAACACATTATATATATATATATATATATATATATATATATATATATATATATATATATATATATATATATGACACCCTACTCCTTATACTTGGGAGTCTAATGACACCTTGCCCCTAGTAAGAAAGTTTCACGGTGAAGCCTTTGTGGACCATTCTAGCCTTCATTTGATGCCCAAAATGCCAATGACGCCCAAAATGGCCTCCAAATTTAAGGCATGTGGACCCTCTCTCTCTCTCTCTCTTTCTCTCTCTCTCTCTCTCTCTCTCTCTCTCTCTCTCTCTCTCTCTCTCTCTCTCTCTCGCTTGCTTGCGATGCTATTGGTTTGTAAAATTATCTCCTCATAGATTCTGGTGTTGCTCAGTCAAATTCCTCCTTCTAGGGTTAAAAAACTAAGTCTTGTGCAAAGAAATTTTTGCAATTGAATTCTTGGGATCCACAAGAGTTGACTAACTCTAGCTCAAATGAGTTAGAATTGATTGTAACTTGTTGAAATGATGGAAAACTAAGCTTTTAATTCTTTAATCTGCAAAAATTTTCAAACGTTCCCGTGGTCTTGCAGTAGTCAGGAGCAGAGAGGGCTTGCCAAAATATACAAAAACCATATACTACAATGAATAAATCAACAAATTTGCATACGTGACAAGTTGCACACACACACACACACACACACACACACAGAGTCAAGAATCATGCACTATCTAAGAGAGGAAGAGAGTGGGATAGAGCATGAGAGCACATACAGGTGCACCTCCTAGAGAAGAGTGCTACACCGGCATGGCGAGAGAGGAGAGGTGAGAAAAGATAATAAACTCATAGACATTGGATGCAATCTCCCCGCATATAAGTGTGAGCATTCTCCTTTTGCACATATTTATTTATAGGTTTCTTGAATGCTGAAAAATGGATACAATTAAATTGGCCATTGTGGTTCTTAAAGCTTCTAGAGCTAAATATACTATAAGCCACACATTAACCTCAAAGTCTCAAAACTCTTTAAAATTATTTTTGATAGAGTTCAATGGTTTTTGGCAATGGCTACTTAGCGACATACTAGAGTTGTTGAAGGGCATCAAAAGTCCTTAAATATGCGCCGCCGCCATGTGAAAGGATAGCCAACTATATTCACATAACATATATATGATGCATTTGCACATGAGCTACTCATAATAATAACCTCTACATTTAAATATGCTTAGATAGGAGGAGCACAAAATGTTATGCCGTAGGTGGCAAAAGGCATCTTCAAAAGTGAGATAGAAATTTTCAAAAGAGATTTGCACCACTTTTGGTAGACATGCTGTTGAGAGAGAACTTTCTAGTTTGGAGACATGGCCGGTCTAGTGAAATCTCAAAATGTCACATTGAGGAAATACATTTTTCACTTAAAATGAATCTACTATTTTGTGTCGAGCACAAATTTATCCAAAACTAAACGTACTAAATGAGGGCATCTATAGGTTAGAGGGATGCATTAGGGCAATGGAATATTCCAAGCGGGTTTTCTCCTTCTTCCCCTCCATTTAACTAGATGTTTTGATTTTTCAACCAGCTCAAGGCTAAGCTGAGGCACACTTCTCCCAAACACTATCTCTAAGTGTTCTCTAACCCAACATTATTTTTCCAACAAGCATCAAAATAAATATTTTTTGAAAAACTTGGTAAACCTTTGAGAGTGAAATAGGAGGTTTTTATTAAAACTTAGAGATTTTCTCCTCTTGCCCCTTGTTAGAGGGAAAGAATAGTAGGCAGGTTGAGGTGGTCCAGTTCGGTGGCATGGCTTGCTAATGTGGCAAGTTGGTAGGTGATCATGGCGACAGTGTCGTCTCAGTTTGCAATCTCTTGGGGTACTCATCTTCAATGGAGGGATTTAGCTCCCCTTGGAAAGCTTGATGTTAGGGTTTGGTGCTGGTAGTTCAATATGACATTGTGTCTCCTATTGGTGGATCTCAGGGTGCTCATTGTCTCCTTCCTAATATGCTTCGAACACCCTTGGGCAGAGTGGCAGTCCCTCATGGGTCGTGCCTCCCATGCATAGGTCTCTACTTGTCCCCTTGGTAATATGTTCTCTTTTTTGAAGGACTAGTTCGCTTCTAGCTGGCTCATCTTTGGTTTGCTTTTGGTGGAGTACTTGTCAGGACAATGAGTGTATCGGTGGCAACAATGACTCGTTGGTAGCACCTCGAGATGTCTCTTGGTGATGGGGACTGCAGAACCCACCATATTGGTAATATATGGTATGCAATCTAAGTTTGGTCATTGTTTTTCGAAGATGGCCTCCCCCGTTCAGCTTGTGTGTGATCTTGTAACGCTGGCATTTATCACATCTTTTGGCAAAAAGTGAATCATCTTTGAATAAGGTGGGCCACCAATAGCCTAATTGCAACACCTTCCTAGTAGTTAGTTCCCATGAGAAATGTCCTCCATCTATACCCATGTGGGCTTCTTGCAATATGTATAGGTACTCATCTTACGAGCACAACGTCTAAGAATATTGTCCTTTCCTAGCTTGTAGAGAGTTCGTACAATTAGAGAATAAGGTTCACATTCTTTTGACTGTTTTCGAGCTATATCCTTACGAAGCTCTTTGGGTGGAAAACCGCTAACTAAAAAGTTCACAATCTTCTCACTCCATTCGGGCATGGTCTTGACTAGGAACGGAGAAGTATCAGGCAATTCATCATCAATTCCAATAGGGGCTTCACCATTTGGTATGTGAGAAAAATGATCCTCCATGACATTGTTTTACCGGGTCTCACCACAACAGTAAAATCAAACTCAAGAAGAATTAACAACCATCGTGTAATTCTTCCCATGGAACAAGGTTTATTTACTAGATACAACAATGCTTGATGATCAACATAGAAAACAAACTTGTTGGCAAGAAGGTAGTAGCGAAATTTCTTCACTGCGTAAATTATAGCTAAACCTTCCCGCTCTGTAGTGGTGTAGTTCCTCTCAGTATCATTTAATTGACGACTTGCAAAGCTAATGGGGTAGTTCAATTTATGTTCTCCTCGTCGAGCTAGAACACACCCAATAACAAAGTTCGATGCATCAACATGCACATGGAAAATTACATTCCAATCGGCATTCATAGAATGGGAGCGCTTGTCAAGGTCTTTTTCAATGACTCATAAGCATGGTCACCCTCTGCGGTCCAGTGAAACTCAATAACAAGTTTGTACAATGGACGAGCTATCTCGACAAAGTTTAAAATAAACCACTGGTAATAACCAACATGGCCCATGAACCTTTGAACTCCTTTATAGTTTGTAGGTGGTGGCAAATCAGCAATGGCTTTAATTTTTCTCTCATCTGTGGAAATCCCATTTTTGGACAATATATGCCCTAAAATGACTCCATGTTTAACCCAAAATTGGCATTTGAAAGGGTTTAAGGAGATGTGATACAACCTGCACTTCTTGAACACTTTTCGTAAACATGTTAGATGTTCTTTCCAAGAGGGATAAACACAAAGGTCATCTAAGAAAGCATCGTAAGACTCCCTCAAATATTCTCTAAAAGCAGTGTTTGTTAATCTTTGGAAGGTAGCAGGGGCATTAGTTAAGTCAAAAGCCATAACACGAAAAACAAACACTCCAAATTTGGTATAAAAGTTGTTTTAGCTTGGTCCTCTAGCACAATTGTAATTTGATTGTAGCCAGAGTACCCATCTAAAAAGCTATAAGCTTCCTTCCCTACAACTCTTTCAAGCACGTGTTCTGAAAATGGCAAGGGGTAATGGTCCCTCCTAGTGGTGGCATTGACCTTCTTGAGATCCACGCACTCTGAGTTTCCAATTCTTTTTCAGCACAATAACTATTGGAGACACCCATTTTGAGTGCTCAATAGGGTATATGAATCCGCATTTCTTAAGCTTTTCAATCTCTTCTTGAACGATCTTTCCATACTTAGGATTCATTGGGTAGGGTCGTGGATGGACTCGTTTAGCCATGCTATTCATGGAAATTGTATGTTGCACCGCAGAAGGAGGAACACCTTTCATATCATGATATGTCCAAGCAAATCTATCTTTGAATTCCTTGAGAATTTCTTTAAGTACATACTTCTCAGTATTTGTTAGATCTTGGGCAATGAAGACAGGTTTGGACTCCTCGCGTGGGTCTGCTAACTCTTTCTCCTTAACTATTGTTGGACCATCATAGACTCCATTGCTTCCATCGATGGGTTTTCTTTGGGCCTTTTTATACACAACCTTACGTTCCTCTGTGGTGTAGGATTTGAAATGATCAGTGCAGGGTGTAAGTCTATGGGGTCTTGTTGCTCTATGGACTGTGATTTCTCTTCCACTTCCTTTTGTTGTTGAGCTAACTCTTAATTTTGTCATCTCCTTACGGTAAGGCTCAATTTTGGCTTCTCTAGAGCCTCTAGCTATGCAATGTCAATGGGTTGTGGACTACACCACATAACGCTTTGAAGGTATTCACCCCAGTTATCTACTAGCTTCCGATGAGCATCACATGTCCCTATATAATTAAGCCCTTCTGCGAGAGATTTCTTTTCATTTATTCTAGCACGCATATTTTCTCGATATCGTTGTCTCTTATACCTCTTACTCTTTTTGTCTAATTTTTTATCACGGTCGATCTTCAGTGAAGAGTCACGAGATGAATCACTACTCGTGTCTTTTTCTCTCCTTGATAGATTGTCATCTAGGGTACCACTGGCCCTCGAATGGTTTTTCCCCACATTTGCATCAAGATTTAACTCAGATTCTTTGTCCTCAGAGTCAATTTCAATTGATGATTCTGACTCCGAATCATGTGGGGTAGAGTATTTTGAGACGCTATTGGTTCCAGTGTCAGTCGAGCGTTCATCCGGTAGGTCATCAAAGCTATATGTATTGCTTCTATCGTATTTAAAGGTACGAGTGGTGGCATTTCATGCCCCTCAGGTGTTACCCAGGTTGTCCCCCTATTTCCCCAAGCCAAGTTTCTATGGTTGCTGCTAGGTGTGTAATGGAATTGATATTTCAATGTTTAGTGCAACTGACAGGTGTAAAAGGCTCACGGCTATGCGAAAGAATATTATATTCTATGTATAATTTATTACTCAAGTGCTCTTTTATGAGCTTTGGCCATTTATGACCGGCCAGCCAGTTTGTACTCAATTCGACCATTCAAGAAATCTATAAATCAAATACGTGCAAGAGGGAAATGGTCAGTGTTGCATGGGGGGAGATTGCACCCAGTGCTTGTGTCTTCTTCGTTCCTCTCCTCTCTTCTCTCTTGCTGGGCCAACGTAGCACTCCGCTCTAGGAGGTGCATCTGCACACGCTCTCTCACTCTCTCCCAATCTTTGTAGCCAATCACGTTATAGGATTAGTATGATTCCTTGTTCAAGAATTGGCACAAAAAAGGTTGGATGTCGTATAATCTCAATTTCGTGTTGAGCTCGAGTATGGATTTGTGTGAGTCGTTAGGTACGTAGATTTGTTCGTTTATGGCTTGCTGTGTTTTATTTTAGGTATATTCTAGGGACAGCGCGCTCCTATTTTGTAGCAGTGGTATCACAGCTTGGGCTACGTTCTCGGGTTTGCGATATTCATGCCTACAGAGATTATTAGGATTTAAGATAAGTCATGTTTACTGGAGCGTAACTTATCTTGTTTTGAAAATATGTATGCTGAAGATTATCATTAATCTCATGAAATTTCAAATTTGTTTGGATTCTTTTAGAATTGCGAATTTTTATGAGCTAGTGAATTAAAATAATAATAATAATAATAAATAATCTATTCACTAATTATAATTAAGCATAGAAAGCTAATTATGCATGAGGAAATGAGGAGTTTTGTTGCATATGGCTATAGAAAAGGCTAGTTGGTGATATAAAATATGCATATATAAGAGAGATAATCATATTTTATGTAGGGAAGATTGCATGCCTACAATTGTCCCTATATAGAGACGTATTAATTACAAGTGCAAGCAGCTAGACGAAGAGATTAGCAAACGAGATTCGATGACTGTAAATATAGAGTAAGGGAATCATGCTAAATGAATAATCCTCAAATCCATTTCCAGTAACAAGGAGATATCGTACAAAATGTAGAAAAACTGAAGGATCTTCATGATTTAGTAAAAACAAAATTTATTTGAGAGGGCAATTGACTCAAAAGTAAACACCGAAGCAATTTTAATAGACTCAAATATAATGACGATGAGGAGAACCCATCGCACTTCAACTAGTGAGAACGACCCTCAAACTGTCTTTTCATTTTCAAGTCACTCATAAGCATAGTAATCACTTGTTTTAATTAAAGCACACTCAGTCATATCGTGAGTCTGCACTGCACTACTAACGAATGATCACAACCATGAAAGATTGTCGAATCCAAGCGGCCATGCAACGGTCGCCTTCCTCTCGATCTTTCTTTCATGCCAACTTGCCAACCACAGTTCAAACTTCAACTGCCTCTCTCTCTCCTCTTCAACCACCCCAGCCGCTAATCATCATGATCACCAACTACTTCTCACTCTCTCACATGTGCTGACTTAGGTTCTCCAACGTCCTACTCTCAGTTGCTCATGGCCATGACACGGCATGCAATCGCATGCGCCCTCTTCTAATCTCTCTCTCTCTCGTAGCTGGGGGCGCCTACACTCACCAACTAGAACAACACACACAAGAAGCTGTCCAAACATCCCCCTCTGCAGTCCGGCTCCATCTCTCTCTCTATTTCTCTCTCTCTCTCTCTCTACCCTCTTCTAGATCACTGATTCGGGCCATCTCTCTTTTTCTCCTCCACTCGCCGCCATGCAGCATTTGCGGCTGTGGTTTCTTTATAAAAAGCAGCAGTCTGCATCCTGGCACTCTCTCTTTTTCGTCACCTAATAGTCAAACACACACACACACACACACACACACACACACACACACACACACACACACACACACAAATTTTTCTCTTGGCGTCGCCCTTGCTTTCTCCCTTCTCCTCCCACCCTTGCATGGAGTGCAACAACAGCTTCACCTTCCAGGCCCGCTAGACAGTACCTTTTGAAGCGGTAATTGACAAGGGTTTCCGACTTGTCCTTCCCTGCGTGTGGGCCGGCAGCTGAAAAGCAAGCGGTGCAGCAGTCAATGATGCACCTGATTGTACTGTTAGAGATACGTGCCACGACACTACATGCATATCACCTAGAGGGGGAGGAATGGTAGGGGTGCAGTCTAATTGTCTCCCTCTTCAATGCTTGGTTCTTAGAGAGAGGTGGGAGGTAGGCTAGGGGGGGGGGGTAAATAGGAGGAGAGAGGTGTCATAAAAGAGGGAGGGACCCCCAAAAAAAAAACGCGCATGCTTAAAAACCCTAAAAATTGATTTTTTTAAAAAAGTTCCAAAGTTGACCCATTTGGCTCCAAAACTGCCCCAAAACATAAACTAACTTTAAAAAGTCAATTTTTCTCCCCAAAATCCACTTTTCTCTCTCTCCCTCATTACTTTTCTCTCCCACACTCTCCCTCTTCTCCCTCCTCCCATTCTCTCTCTACAGCCAAGGCAGCCATAGCCAAAAGCTTTCCACCACTCTCTTCCTCTCTCTCCATAGCTCCCCCTTCTCTAACACCTCCATCAACCCTCTACAGTCCCACACTCCATAGCCCACAACTCCACTATCCTCTCTACCTCTCTACCTCTCACTCCTCCCCTCTTTCTCTATCTCCACTGTCAAAGCCACCATAGCCACCATAGGCAGCTCACCTCACCCTCCCCTCAGTACTCAACTCTTTCAAATCCCTTCCTAAGCCCAACTTCCCAAGCATGTCCACGCATAGACGGCCCAAACCAGAGATAGAGGAGATTGTGTTGCACAACACAAAAGACTCAGAGGGGGTATGGATCCCACAAGTATTCAAGAAGGGCGCATGGATCTACATGCAACCGTCACGTGCTGGACCTCATCGCGTACGGTGTCGAGGCGTATTGGAACGTCATTGGAAGGGCCGGCTATTGGCATTCAAAGAAACAAAGTCATACCCATCATAAGTCAATTTCTGAACTGGATTTTTGACTCTATTAGATCTGCGCGGTCCTTGGTCACTCCTTTGCCCTCTAGCATCTTCTTGTACTTTCCTTACACCACGTGTCCTGACAGTCGGAATTCCAAATTCCTCATCAAGACTTTGTTCAGAACCATCTGAATCTATGTCTACATGTGAAAAACCTGATGATGCATCAACCATAAAGGGAGGTTCATCAACCTTTTCCTTTCCTTTTCGTGATACATTCCTTGTACCTGTTGGTGGAGTAACCTGCGTACGTAGTCTACCATTCCATGGTTTCTCAACAGAGCCACGAGAAGAGGACTCTTGTGGTCCACTCAAAACCTGTGACTGTGGCCTCACATTTTGTACAACCACATCATCTTTTACATCAGCCCCAATAGTGCCATGTGCATTACTGTACTAGCTGCTCATCTCATCAAAGACTACATCTCTGCTCACTCGTAATTCTCGTGTAGTAGGATTGTAGCACCTGTACCCCTTTTGTTCAAGGGAATATCCCACAAGAATACATTTCTCTGCTTTAGGATCCAATTTCCTACGCAACTCATCTGGTACATGCACGTAAGCTATGCAACCAAACACTTTCAAGTGTGCCAAATCAGGCTTTGTACCTGTAAACTTTTCCTCAGGTGTTACATCATGCACCGCAGTTGTAGGTGTCCTGTTCATAATGTACACAGCTGTATTTACAGCTTTAGCCCAGAAATGATGAGGCATGTTCTTCTCATTCATCAACGCACGTGCAACCTCTGCAATGTGCCTGTTTTTCCTTTCTGCGACCCCATTCTGCTGTGGAGTATATCTGCATGTAAACTGCTTGTGTATACCATGCATTCACAAAAAATCTGAAAAATCATTGGAGAAGTACTCTCCCCCTCCATCTGACCTCAATGTCTTGATTTGCATATCTGTCTCCTTCTCAATCATGACTTTGAAGTTTTGAAAGTGACCAAACACTTCACTTTTGTTACGCATGAAGTAGACCCATACTTTCCTTGTATGGTCATCAATGAAAGAGACATAATATCTGCAACCATGTATACTTGCAGTATCGGTTGGACCCCAAACATCTGTGTGCACTACCTCAAGTGGCCTTTTACATACATTGCGCTCATGTGGAAATGAGCCCTTTGACTGTTTTCCAAACTGGCATGCTGCACACACTTTATGCATACCATCCACCTTGAATTTGGGCAAACCTTTTACAATCTGTTTTGATTGCATGCTGCGCAATCTCTGCTCATTGACATGGCCAATGCGTTTGTGCCAAATGTCAACATCAGCCACAACACCTGTGCCCTGTGCAAATAATGCAGCTTTTACCTCAGGCATGTCTACATTCAGCGTAAACATTCTGCCCACACATTTACCCTCTGTGATCAGCTTACAGCCATTCTGGAAATCTTCTACATAACAGCCATTTGGATTGAAGCGAACCTGCAAACCCTGCTCAACCATTTGTCCAACAGAAACAAGATTCTTTGTAATGTTTGGGACATGAAGTACATCTGCTACGTACTTTGATTTCCCACTCTTCGTATTTAGAGGTATGTCCCCTACATGAGCAATGGGGTGAGCTGTGTCATCTCCTGTCTGCACATAGCCTGACACATCTGGTTTGCGCATATCTCTAAACCACTCTCCACGAGACGTCATGTGATTAGAGGCACCTGAATCGACATACCAAACATCATCTTGGGTGGAATTCTCTGCAGTCATTGTATTCATTACATGCTGCATAACAAACATGCGCTCGTTTTTGCTGTCATCTGCATCTCTGCTAGTAGATGCATAGTTGCCCTGTTCTCTCTTTCTACTTGCTTTTCCCTTTGGACAGTCACGTGACATGTGACCTCTTTCACCACAAGTCCAGCATTCTCTACTATCTGGAGTATGTTGCTGCCTGCTTGATCCTGCACCACGACCTCTTTGACTCCCCCTGCTTTGAGACTGGTTTCCCTTGCCACCTGTATTGTTTTGATTTGATTGACCTTCTAGAAATTGGCCCCTGCAACCCCTTGGGCCTCGACCACGGCCTCTACCTCTACCTCTGTTGGAGTTAGAATAGAAGGCCTGTTCAGAATTATTTCTGCCATGAGAAGAAGATGTGTCAAGGTTCTTCTCCTCAAGAATAAGCATAGAAATCAAATCTTGGAACACGGGGATGTCGTCTCTTGTATTCATGGAAAACCTAAAATGTACATACTCATCTCCTATACCATCCAAGCATGCACGGACAATGTCATCGTCTTCCACTGAGACTTTAATAGATCCAAGAGCCTCAATGATACTCTTGATCTTCAAGGCATAATCATTGATTGAGAGGTTGTTCCTCTTAACCTGATTTAGCTCCGACTTTATTTGAAGCTTCCTGGCCTTGGTGTTCACCTCGAACACTCTGCCTAAGTTTCTCCATGCAATGGCGGGGGTTTCAGCATCCTGTAGATAGCCCATCATGCCATCTGTGATGCTCATAGACAGCCAATACATCACTTTGCTCTGGCCTTGTTGCCAGTCCCTCAAAGCTTTCCTTTGTTCTGCTGTAGCATTTGCCTCGGGAATCTCTGGTTCCTTTTCATTGTCTCCTTCTACATAGTTCCAATAACCTTTTCCTTTTAGAAAATTTGTTATTCTAAACTTCCATGCAGGGTAGTTATTTTTCTCAAGCTTCTCAGTAACAATCTGACTGAAACCGTCAGACATCTTGAAGCACTAAGACAAAATAGCTGCAATCTGCAAAAACCTGCAAATCTGCTGAACGTGCTATCGTGGTTCCTGTAACGCTTTTTACACTCAACGAGTGTCCACAATCAAGCGTTTCACAACCACTGTACTTGTACAGTAAATCTCTGTATACTGCACTTTGGAGACCTGTTCAGAAACTTGTGCGAAAAACCCCTGTATATCTGGTCGTGGATTGCGAACGAAGGGATTGTGATGCTCTTGCTCTCTTAGCCTCTCTTGCCTGCACCTGGCTCTGATACCATGTAAAGAATGAGGATGCAAGAGAGCTACACAAGACAAGCACAAAGCACACAGACATGGAAAGCTTCTTCTTCTTCTTCACAGAAAAGAGAGTACAAAATGACTAAGTGCTAAAGCTGAAAAGTAGCACATATGTACATGCGGTCACTAAGTGTGAACTCGCTAGAAGCGTACTAGGCTGGCACTATAAGTGTAGTCCAGCTGTAGAATCACTGGCAGAGATCCTCCGTGTCGGTCACCTAACGTGCCAGTGAGTAAATGCCGTAAGCGGCCAAGACTCGTAGTGGATGCCAGCTCAAGGTGTAGAGCTCGACATCTCAACAAAACTCTACCAGAGTTGCTTCAGGTTGGAGAGTCTTCTGTAGCTTCTATTGAGACGTCTTGAGGAGAGCCTTTGCCACCCACTTCTTGGCCGTGAATTCTCCTGTTTGTTTACTGGGAAGCTTGGCCACCAAAGACTTTGTTCTTGTCACGAGTTTTACAAATGTCTTATCATGTTGACTTTGCCAACTCATCCAAGACTTAGAAAATCCCATGGTCTCAAAGCTTCACAAAACTATTTCCTTAGAGTTGCCCAAGTTGTAAAGTGGTTCTCAGCAAATTAATTGTATCATATATTTGCTAAGCCATCGTATATTGATGGGGAGAGCACTAGGTAAGTGTCTTCTCTGTTGAGGCCATGACATATGCAGAGGGATACAAACCTCAACATGGTCGTTTGCATCCTTTGTGGAGAGTCCTTTGAAAATCGAAAACTTTATTTCGCCTTAGCTAGAATGCTTGTCAGCTCCTCCATTGCTACCTGCTCAAGAGTCTGCTGTAACACAAGTGTATTGAGGAAGATGATCGGGGTGGTGAGGAGCTGGTTGAGGGAGTTGAGGTAGATGCTTGAGAAAGCAGAGGTAGCGGGGGTGGAAGACTTCTACTTGGTACGAAAGGTCGACATTTCCTATGGTAGTACTGCAAGGAACTCCTTAAAGAGCTTGCTCGATCTTCAGGGGTATAGTCCTCAGTGTAAGTGGTGCATATAGATTGCTTCGTATGAGTCATGTAGTAGCAACAAACCCACCCAAGCTCTCGGCACGAAGACCCTCGAACTTCTTGGATAGTCGAGACCCATTGGAACAAGCTAGACTAAACCTTGGCTAGACCACTCTAGCTAGACAGGGGCGAGAGCCTAACCAGCTAGACCAAGTTGGATGAGGCTAAGATGTATTAGACCAACCTGGACGAGGACCAAGGTCGACTAGATCAAGCTCGAACAGATTAGTAGACTAGACCAGGCTAGGGGCTGAACCAACTAGCTCCTCGACCTTGTATGCTTAATGGAGCGAGGCTCCAATTGAGGTCCCACTAGGGACATGTGGTAGAAAAAGTGTCATGCTCTCTATTGTGGGTGCTCCTCAGTGCAATATGCGTGAAATATCACTCGGACAGAAAACACACACTATAGAGCAATGGAAAGAAAACACTACAAAGCAATGAAACAAGCAACTCCAAGACACAACAACAGTCTTAGAACTAATGGAACTTGACTAACTCTTGGAACCGATATGGACTATGGCTGGCAATACACTCAGGTCCAAGCCCAAGACTGACAAGTACAATGGGGATGTCAAGGCTCCACTGTGCAAGGAAAGTGCAGATGTGCAATGCTGGATACAAGACAGGAGACTCCATACTCATAGAAAGTATGCTATATATGACGACTACAACGAACTATGCCTATATATAATCATAAAGAGTAATCAACTACGCATACATACAATCATAAAGAGTAACCAACGGCTAGCAAGATATCCTTGACAATCTAGCTAAGTCTATCTTCGAACTGTGGTGGTGGTTAACTGGCCACAATGTCCACTAGACCACAACCCCTATCTTTGCAACATGTCATTGCCCATGTGAGTCTCCATCCAATGTGAACCCAAGACCAATTGTAATTGCCTATCCTTTGCAAGTGACATGCTACAAAGGGTTCTCATAAAAGAGAATTTCTTTTATTGGCATGACCTTGATTTCTATACGCAGGGAACTCAAAGCACTGAAATTACAACGAACTGTTCAGGAGGAGAGGTCCTTCTCTCTTCGTTCAATAGGAGAAGTCCCCACATCAAGAAGCTTTGGACCAAATCAAGAGAGAGCTAGAAGAGCTTCGGGCTCAGCGGGAGTCTAATGCTCCAGTCTGGTATAGCTCATGTCGCTCTCTAGAGCATCCTCCACACGAATGCCCCCTTCCCACTTATTGCTACCTTTGTGAAAAATCTAGACACGAAGACAATGATTGCTACTACCTAAAGGGATTGCAATGACTACAACAAAGTCTTGCTCCTACTCTTCAACAAGGGTTGCCAGTTGCATCCAACATGGTTTCCTCCTAAGCCCATCCAAACTACATGCCACCCTCTATGCAAGGTATGCAAAGTACTTTTCCATCCTATAGCTTTTATCATGCTAATGCTCCCTTGGCCCCTTAGAGCTCAGCCTCCACCTCCACCTCCACCTCCACCTCCATGCAGCAATAAAGCCTTAACTTTCTCAGACCACATGTCCTAGCTAATGAATTTTGGCGTGAACAAACTTGTACTTCTTTGCGTTGAGTTGCCCACCCTCTCGTTGAAGCCTTTCAAAACTCAGCCTCAGCTTCTCCAAATGTGCGATCTTGGAGTTATAACATCCAATGTCATCCATGAAAACTTGGATCCTTGAAAGATATCATACCGTCATGAATCAATCCAAAGGGCATTCTCTTGTAGGCAAAACAACCCCAAGGAATCATGAAGGTAGTTTTAAATTGATCTTCAATTGCTGTCAAGATTTGAAAGTAGCCATAAAATCCATCCATAATTGAGTAGGATTCATGACCTGCAACTTGATTGAGGATATCATCCCATAAGGGTAGTGGATAATGATTTCCTTTCGTGGCAGCATTCAAAGGTTTGAAATCAACATATACCCTAAATCTTCCATTCTTCTTGGGCACAATAACTATTGGGGAGACCCATTCAAACTCAATTGATCTTCAATTGCTGTCAAGATTTGAAAGTAGCCATAAAATCCATCCATAATTGAGTAGGATTCATGACCTGCAACTTGATTGAGGATATCATCCCATAAGGGTAGTGGATAATGATTTCCTTTCGTGGCAGCATTCAAAGGTTTGAAATCAACATATACCCTAAATCTTCCATTCTTCTTGGGCACAATAACTATTGGGGAGACCCATTCAAACTCCCCCTCTTGAAGATAAAATTTTCTTCTAAAAGTTTTGTCACCTCTTCATGAATTGCCTTCTCGTGAATGACTCCATCTCCTAAGTTTTTGAACCTTTGGCTTGGCACATTCTTTTAGATCAATTCTATGCTCGTGACTTCTCATGAACGATTCCCAATCTCCTAAGCTTTTGAACCTTCGGCTTGTTGGCACTTTCTTTTAGGTCGATTCTATGCTCGACCCCAATTGCCCCTTGCTTTGGGAACTTGGTGAACATATCCAAATACTTTTTCTTCTCTTGTTCCATCAAGTCTTCTCCCAAAATGATTCTTGCATTCACTTTGGTAGGCACGATTGCTTTTGGATTCTCTTTCTCCTTTTTGACCTTCACATTATGCAAGGATGCTTCCTTTTCAACAATTATCTCAAATAAATCATGACAAAATTGCATCAAGCCTTCCTCTACACTCCCTTCTGATGATGTAGATGAAGCATCACTATCATATGAGCCCCTTTTTGTTAAATCCATATTTTGCATGTGCGTTAAAAAGGCTCTGTATGGCTCTCATGTGTCTTCATGTTGTAGACTATGGTTCTTCCTTTCTCTTGGTTAGGGATGGTGATCAAGCCCGTGTACCAATCCTACTTAGCGCCTAGGGTTATAAGCCATGGCCTCCCTAAAATGATCGCGTAAGAATTTTCACCCGTTTACATCATGTAGCAATCAACCAAGCACTCAATCCCCAAGAATTTTATCATGACATCTTCACCTATCCCAAGACACCTTGCCTCAATCATGACACACTTGGGCACCACCATCCATATATGCTTGCACTTCTATCTTCTTTCCTGCCATAGCTTAAACAATTGGCACCATATTTACATCATCTTTATCTTCATTGTCGTTATCATTGTCTTCATCTTCACTTTGTTGGCTTCATGTGTTGTTGTCATGTTGTTATCTTCATTTTCATTCATATCTCGATGTTGTTCTTTGGTTTCTTGATTTTTGTTGGTCCAAAATGTTGAAAATGCTGCTTTTATTGCCAATGGTGTAAAATACATATACACTTCGTTTTGTGTGCTTGTGTGTGTGCTCATAGTGATGGGTTGTCTTACCTTACACTCGTTCTGTAGGCAGTGTCTATAAACCCTATGATATGTCAAAAATACAAGATCATCTCGAGAGAGAGTGATATCATACATATCAAGTTTAGTGTTATGATTAGATGAGTTCATGTGCAAAAAGCTTTGATCCATTGAAGAATTTTTCAAGCTTCGCAGAGAGAGTTTGTCAAAATGAAGCACCTCTTCACCTTTCAAAGTGAAGTCACTCTTCACACAACTTTTGATCTTTGATGATGAGACTTTCCTCTCTTCTTTTGAAGCCTTGGCTTTAGAATACTTGTTGTGAGAAGATACCCTATGGCTTGGAGGTTTTGGTGCCTTAAGGCCTTGTTCTTGAAGATTCTACTCGCATGAAGTAGCTCTAGTGGAGCCAAAAGCAGGGAACAAGGGGCTTAGGAGATGGTGCAATGCTGTAGCTCGTGGGAAAATTCAGCATATACCTTTGTGTAGCGAAGCTATGAGACAAATGTGGGAATGAGGGTTTAGATAGTGGGGCCAAGTGCCCATGTTTTAGTAGCTTTGTAGGTAGGTGTTTGTGGTTGGATTATTTTGAATTGTGAGCACGTGGGACTCGGGAGAGCTTGGCAATAGACTCGTAGCATGTGGGACCGAGAAACGATAGCAAGACTACCAGCGAGCTTGCAGACTAAACAACACCAAGCAATTTGATAGGTTGGCACGTGGATTTCCCTATCTTACCAGGTTTGTGGAATTTTTCCTTCAACTCCTACAAACAAGTTGGCTTATGGATCTTAGTGATTTTTTCAAAGAAGGATTTTGCGGTACCTAGAGAGATGACCAAAAGCTATAAGATGCCCAGGCTAACATCTTATCTTATGTGAAAACTTTTGCTATTGGCGCCTCAGTTGCTCATTGTCGACATATATATTGTCCTCCTTCAGTATAAGTGTGTGATTTTTTTGTGGTAGATCTAGTGTTTGAGAGAACTGGCTCTATTGGAAAATAGAAACTCTATAGAAATTCAAATCACAGGAAGGGAATCTTTAGATATCGTATTTAACACTTGTACTCCTCCATTTCACATGTTATGGCAGAGTTAAGTAACAGAGGTAAGTCCAAATTTTTACTGCATAAGCATAAAAAGGAATGTTGTTATGGTGGAAACGTTAATGGGCCATTCATGGTTTGATTAATAATTTAATTACAAGAGGTTAGAGAGAGAGATTGACACTAATGGTAGTAGAAAATCATGAATAGATTAATATGCAAAACAAGTACAAAGGGGGCTAGAGTGATGGGGTAGTGATAGGATGAAAATTTGGATACAAAGTGTATAGCTTAGGCATCATCGATAGAGTTGGGAGAGGGTGCCAAGTTGGATACGAAGTGTGAAGCTTAGTCTTCTTCTATAGAGTTGGGAGAGGGCATCCGATAGCAAAGGCAATGACTCAAATGTGTAGGCTTACAAAGTAGAGAGTGTTCTCACTTGTGGTGGTGCAGATGTGTCACACACCCCAACAAGCCTCCCCATGTGTGTCATAGTAGCAACCAAAAGTACAAAATTATCGTCCCCTTGAGAATTTGATAGTAGGGTGTAGGACCAAAGTCAAAACATCCTCCGGAGAGAATTGTCAACTGGGTGTAGGATCAAAAATTCCTATCTGTTGAGAATTTGACAGAAGGGTATAGGACAAATACAAAGAATGGTAGATGACTAGGTGGTAGGTCAAATACAAATGGGGCTTCTATGATTTCGGAGATAAAAAGTTGAAATCCTATTGCAAATGTTCAAAGTTCTTTGTATCATACTTTGTTGCCGATGTCATCTGCAAAGCGTTTTCGTCATGTTTGTTGATTCCCTCCAAATGTGTCATCTAAGTTGTCAAAATATATGTCGATGGTAGCATCATATGCGTATTAGATTTTGTGCAAAGATGTGCTATAGTGAGGATGGTCTTACCCATTGTCGGGTAGTATTTGATTCTTGTATAAAAACTATCATCCTTGTGCCAAAAGTGTTTTCTTTGATCCAATGTAAATGTGTAAATGCATATGGTTTGGTGCAAAATGCGAGGACATGTGTGTGCAAATTCATGGCGTGAGATTTTATAATCTTTAGTGATTGTGTTTTGCATACATGTCATGTTTTGATTGAGGCCCATGTCACATTGGGACATGACGCAAAACATGACCCAGTTGAAATGGCAAGCGCTCATTGGTTGCACAAAAAGGCAAAGATGGCCTCCACAGGTTGTCATAGGGATGACCTCCCTAGCCCAACCAACTTTCACTTTGCTTGGCCATCCTCAAAAAGCAATTGCACGAAAGCTGCCGACGGGCGTTGAGCTTTGGCATCTGGCGTCACGTGCACAGAGACAACCACCTGGCTACTCGCCATTTGTAGCAATTTTTTAAAAAAACCCTAGTGTGACACTGTGAGGCCGCACACAATTCAAAAAGAAAAGGGACGGGTGCCCGAATGTGAGAGGGTCCTGAGTCGATGCCTTGGAAGGACCCAATGGGATTTATTAACTCTACCTGAGCGTCTTTTTGAAATTTGCTTTAGCTAGTGTGAGCGCCCTTGGCCTTTGACTAACCTTGCCTCCTGTTAATAGGAGACTCCCACCAGTAATTGCTCACAAAATAATTTGTATAGATTTATAAAAAGCAATGAGCATTAGATGTCACAAAAGACACACACACACACACACACACACACACACACACACACACACACACAGGTATTTCTATAACTAATTATACCTAGGTTCTCACACTTTACCTTGCAAAAACACTATCTCTAACACCCTATGGTTTCCCTTTACTAGGTTGATGCTTGTTCCTTGAGCATTTTTTTTTGAAACCCTCATAAACACCTAAACTAAAGAGGTGTCTTTCTGCCCCGAGATGGTTTCTGTCTCTCTATCTTGCATTGGGCTCCACACTTAATGGCTACTTATAGGCCTCATAAACACCTAAATTAAAGAGGTGTCTTTCTACCCGGGATGGCTTCTGTCTCTCTATCTTGCAAGGGGGTCCACACTTAATGGCTCCTTATAGGCCTTGTCCCTTGTGGGAAGGCACCCTTCGTGGAGCATGACAATCCTAAAATCCCTGAATGTGGCACTTAAATATGGTTTGAACATTACGAGGTGCATTCACATCCATTACTGCATCCCTTTCCTCTTCCCTTGTCGCATAAAACTATCTACCGTGTGCATGCAAACTTGCTAGGCTAAGCATACTCCTACCCCTTTTGTATTTTTTGTCTCTACTGGGACTACCCATGGCAATCACTCTATGAATGCCGTTGCTTGGAGATACGAACCTACCAAACGACCAATTCTTGGGAGGGGCCTCAACCATGAGACTCTACTATATATAGAGGTGAGGGTTGCTCTGGTCGCTCACTTAGCCTTGTTTGCATTGGTGTGTGTATGTGAAAGAGAGGAGTGTAAGTGTGTTGCTGCTTGTTGAGCATCATAGAACTGGTGGAGCAAGCATCTCAGATTGGTGCTTATATGGTCTTGTTTTACAGTTCTTACTTAGTCTTTGTGTTATCACTACACCCTGTACACATTTTATTGGCATAATTACATAATTAGGTTGTACATACAATTGGTACTCACTACCTTTTTGGTGTTTTTTCTGTCTTACTATTGGCTTGGAATAACAATCTGTCACATAGGTTTTTTTGGTTAAAAAATCGGGCGGGGTTGCCCTCCTGAGCATTGTCATTCAATATATTTGTTTAAATCGGATTGTGGTCCTCTAAACTGTTGAGCGTTGTTGGACTTGATACCCAACCAGGGGGTCACTACTGTGGAAACTGCCACTGGATTGGCTTGGTACATGCCATCTCTGTACAATCAATGCATGGAGGGTTTTTTTTTAATCAGTACATAATCTACAGTTTATTTTTTAAAATGGGAGAGAAATACATACAGACATTTTGCCTTGCATTGGTGCTTGATTTGATCTGACTTTATTTACACATACTATTTATTTTTAAAGGGGGGGGGGGGGGGGTTGTACTGGTGCAACCTAGGCACTTGGTAGTTGATATGGTCGCCTAATGTGTGTGCATCATGAACGTACTTTTAAAAGGGTTTTTTTTCACCAAAAGTTGTGTTTTTTGACTTGATGTCTGTATGTTTTTTGTATTGGCTGACTGGTCTATTGTAAGGAGTTTTATTAGTGT
The DNA here is from genome assembly GCF_014529385.1 of Adiantum capillus-veneris. Classification (NCBI taxonomy): domain Eukaryota; kingdom Viridiplantae; phylum Streptophyta; class Polypodiopsida; order Polypodiales; family Pteridaceae; genus Adiantum; species Adiantum capillus-veneris. Next base: position 72,183,220 of record NC_140950.1, on the reverse strand, counting down.
TTAAAAAAAGGGGGGATGGCATCTCGTTTGGTTGTAAAATATCACTCAGTTATTTGACATGATGGTATGAGATTGATTGAGCAAATATATGACTCCATCCCAAACGTGGGTTTCTTTGTTATATTAATAACCTCTATACTTGGAAGCATTTAAAATATGGTAATGGCCTAGACAATGTTTCCTGCTAATGTATTGCTAATGTATTTAAATCTTTGGCATAAAAGCTGTGGTGTTGGCATTGGTTTCTTACAAAGAATATGGTATTTCTTGGCTCATGATAAATCTTTGAAACGGCTTGGTAAGTAGCCTATGTGGAAGGAAATATGTTACGTGGCACCAATGGTTTGATTGGCTAAGTTTAAAGAAAAGAGAGAGAGAGAGAGGGGAAATGGGCATATGACACTTGGATTAGAAGGGGTAGTAGCCTTCTAATCAAAATTTAAAATTATTTAAATAGCTATTTAAGGGCTTAAAAAATTAGGGTATAAAAACCTTATTTATAACCTACTATAAACCCACTTCTATCTCAAAGGAGTGATGACCTTTGTGATTAACAAAAAACATATTTTTAATGAGAAAGAGAGCTAAAAATTATTTGGAAAGTAGGTTTTATGCTAAGAAAGTTATAAGATTGACATGGATAACATCTGATAAAGTCCATTGACACCTATAAAATGCATTCAAGGCTAACATATCTATTGTCTTGTTTGAATGTATGCAAGTGAGGAATCTATCCTTTCTTGGAATTCTTTGGGCTTAATTGCTAGCCGTTACTAGTGTACCTGACTCTTGTCACATTATAGATTCATCTATAATGACTATCCCTTGAACATAAACATTGGAATGGGACCCCATTATCATTACTTTGTACAAGAATAATTTAAAGATTGAGTTGTTTTTGTGCTACCCCTTGTCACTTGTCTAAAGCCAGCTGTCTTTTGAACTATTATGTTCTTTTGTGTTCATGTATTTAAACAACAACACACACATACACACATACCACCTTCAACTACAATTATGCAGGTATTCCAAAGAGAAAAACCAAGAAGACTCCTGAACTTTCACTTAGTGGTAATGAGGCTTAATTCCTCTCAAAATTATCGTGCTTGGGCTCAATGGAAATCTCTTGACAAGCACTTCCTCCCCACACAAGTAATGCATTGTAATGTGAGATAAAAAGTAACTAACCGAATACGGTAATTATGAAAAAAATACACTAGATGCAAGGGCTTATTATGCAAGGATTCAATGCTAAATATGAATTTTGCTTCTCCTTGCCACACAAGAGGGTAGCGGAGCATGCTCCTGCCCAATGATGATTAGGAAGTGGGATTATTGAAAATGATAATGCAATATGGGTAAATCAACCTAGATGTAGAACCGCCTGCTCTGATACCACATGAAAGGGAATGGAGTTATGGAAAAAATATATATGAGCCATTTATGGTGTGATTTTTTAGTAATTTAATTACAAGAGGTTATAGAGAGAGATTGATACTAATGCTAGTAGAAAATCACGAGTAGATTAATACGCAAAATGAGTATAAAGTGGGCTAGAGTGATGGGGTAGTGATAGGATGCAAAGTTGGATGTATATCTTAGGCCTCCTTTATAGAGTTGGGAGGGTGTGCCAAGTTGTATACAAAAATGTATAGATTAGGCTTCTTTTATATAAATTGAGAGGGCATATGATGGAATAAGCAGTGATGTCAAAAGTGTAGGCTTCCAAAGTAGCAAGGGTTCTCACTTGTGGTGGTGAGTATGTGTCACACACCCCAACAAAGCAAACAACCGCAGTACCTGAGAGAACGCCTCAATAAGATATTTGGATAGATGGACAATTGATCTCAAGGGCTAGACCTTGGCGATAGCAGTTTCTTTCCCTGTGCCCATCACCCTTGCACCCCTCTTCACTTACCCTTTTGTTTGGCCATTCTAGCATACGAGCATCCACCTAGTCGGACACACAACCGGATACCACATTTGTACTCTTTTATTTTTCCGAGCTAGTGTAGCTACACTATGTGTAAATCCTAATTCCAAAGCATCAAATCTATTTCTTGAGTTGCAATTCTTTCATGATACATGTAAGGGCCCATGGGAGCCAACCACTGGCCTTTTAGAAACCTCTAGGTATAAAAGACAATAATGCTAGTGTGAAAAGGAGAATTATCTTTTGGGGAAAAGGGAGTTCTGTGTACGTATGCTCAAACGACTATATCTAATGATTGGGTAATCCATTTTGAATTTTGAAAGCTGCATTGTGTTCCTCTTCTCTTGCTCTTTCATTCAAGTGTAAACATTTCAAGTTTTGTCGAGGTTTGTGACTACACGTCTACGAGCTTAATATTTAGTTTTGAGTGCTTAAAATCACTATTTTTTGACATCTTGGCCATAAAAGAGTGTTATTAAACCTTAGGGCAACCTGTGTGGGTCATGATCCATGTACATTGTTAGAATGTTATCGAACTTTGTAGACTTGTCCCTTTAGGCCTAGTGAAGCTTCCCTTAAAGTTTCGTGATGATTGGAGTCTGTTTAGTCGACTAAGTGACCAGGATAGACAACCTCAAAGAGTCTCCATGCCACATTCAAGTCACTTCCATGAGTATTGACATCATGTTAGTGCTTGATATATATGCTACAACTGTCCATTGCAGTGACCCTCTACATTGGATGCATGAAGCTTTCCATCTTCATTGCATCACCTAGATCACAAGGAATACAAATACTGTATTGTAACAAGTCTTTCTTGATCCGAGAAATCATAATACAAATGCCTATTGGAGGGGGACCGGATCCACATAAATTTGGTCCTCAACTGCTGTCATGTTCTCTAAATTATCTCTCTTGCAAAAGTATTGTTCATGCCAAGTTAAATAAATGCTTTTATATTGCTACTATCAATTATGTTCACCCGCTATGCTCACAAAGTAATTTCACAAAAGTACTCTCTCTAATTTCCGCTACTCTCAAGTTAACATGCCAATTTTATTAAATTGGTATCAGAGCATTTGGTTTCTCTTTTCTTGCTTAAGACGAGAGGTCCTTGAGTAGCCTATAAATGGTTGATTTTGCTAATTATATTAGGTTAAGTGGAACTAGGATCTATTATCGGTTTTTTTGAGCCCACTATGTGGGATATGGTGCACACCTCGAGAGCTTTGGACTTAATAATGGAGTCTTTTGTAGACTTGACTACGACTTTACCATTATTGAGCCATAAGAAGTCCAAAAGGAGCTAGCCCTTGAAAACTTTGCTACGATAGACCTACTCCACTACTCTCTATAATTAACCACTTCGAGCCGTGGGTGTAGATATTTAAGAGCCAATTTTCAAAGGCTAAGAGGAGTGGCAACTAAGGTTTTGAATTGCCAAAGCATACACTAAGTAAGTACACAAATTTTGTTAACATGGCTGACAATAACCAAGAGAGTACAATAAACATTGATAGATTTGATTTTGCACATGAAGGTGCTAATGATGATGCCCCCATGTTTGTGAATTATCTCATAACTAGGTTGCGCTATGGGCAACCCTGTTTTGCAAAACTTCGGGCTTATGGAATTTCCCTTTCTCTCCAAGAGGAGAGAGAGCTTAGGAGGCCTCTTGAAGAGACTCCCAAAAGAAGACTCTCTCCCATACGAGAGGAGGAATCCAAAGAGCAAGAAAGCAATGGAACTTTAAGTTCCTCTGAAGATGCGGCTCCACAGAGACGGTGGTCTAGATGATAGGCCACTCCTCCCAAGAGGAAAAGATCAACACACAGTCCTTCTACTTGTCACTCCAAAAGGGAAGAGAGGAAACAAATGAAGAAAAGGGCAAGAAAGAGGTCACCCTCTTCTCCTTCTTCTTCACCTTCCTCCTCTTCCGATGAAAGCTATGGCTATTCTCCTAGAGAATACAACAGGGGAGGACATCCCAAATCATATTTTGCATGGCAAAGGTCACAAAAGCAAAAGAAGTTCAAAGAGGGAGGAAAGAGTATCTCTTTTCTCACCTATGATGGCACCTTTGGTGTTACCGACAAATTGTTTTCCTTCATCTAGCAATTTGATGCGTCCTTTGGAGACGAGGGCTTCATAGAGTCCTCCAAGCTACGCCATGTAGCTATGCACTTCCAAAAATCAGCTCGTCAATGGTGGGCTAGCCTTCATGGCAACGACAAAGCCCCAAAAACATGGAAAACTCTACGAGTTTCCATCATAAGAAATTTCTTGCAAGCGATGCAAAGGACAAAGTGCTTTGACAAATGAATGGTGTAGCTTGAAGCTTCTCTCTCATGAGTCTATCCACAAGTATGTAGACAAGTTTTGGGATTTACATCTCAAGGCTACTGTCTTTCAAAAGATAGACTATGTTGAGAAAAAGTAGCAATTTTGTGCAGGATTACCTAAAGAGATGGCCAAATACATCAACTCTCAACGACCTGGTTCTATCACCAAAGTAATCCATCACACCATGGTTGCTTCACGCATCAATTTCCATCAAGGGGCTAGATGAAATTTCAAGCCTATGGAAAACAAAGAGAAAAATGATGCAAAGGGGAAAACCAATGCTCAAAATTCTTTCCAAGGCACTTCCAACAACAACAACAACAATCGGTCCAAGGAGAAGGGAGTTTACAAAGGCAAATATAAACTCTCTAGCTTTTTGCAAGGACCATAAGTGTTGTAAGTGTGGGGAGCAAGGACATGGCTATTGTTCTTGCCCCAAGAAGAATGTTCGCAATGAGACTCCTAGGGCTTCTACCATCGAAGCTCCAAAAGAGGATGTTCATTGCAAAGGATCATCACTTTCCTATGCTTGGGGAAAGGTAAGAGAGCATGATGCCTTCATCTTGTTTGACCCTGGCTCTACTCACAACTTCATATCAATGGAGTTGGCCACCAAGTTAGGCATTCAAGCTTTTGAGATGGGAGATATGGTAATGACTGGCATATATTTAAAGGGAAATCAAGCCTCCGTTATTCCCTTGATTGGGAAGTTGAGGCTTCATGTCCAAAGCTATGTCGACATCTCTCCTCTCCAACATGAGGATGCTATCCTAGGGGCGCCATGGTTTGATCACATGGCTGCCAATATGAAGTTCCTTGAAAGGAGCATCTACTTCACCTACAGGGGAAAGAACATGTATATGGATGCTAGTGAGTGTGGTCGCACTATTCCACTTGTAAATCCTCCTGCTTTTGATAAGTCAATGAAGAGCTCAGTTTCTGCGTACATGATTTTTGTCAAAGTGTCTCTAAAAGATTCTAATGTTTCATCAAATGTAAATGGTAGGAATGAAGAAGAGTCAGACTTGTCTAATTCTCTAAAATGATTTCAAGATGTGTTCATCGATGATATCCCTATGGACTTACCTCCAAAATGAGGGGATGATGACCGTTGCATTGAGCTCCTTCCAAGAAGCTCACCTTACCTAACAAGCCTCCTTATCGAGTCTGACAAGCTTAACAAGAGGAGATCATCAGGCAAGTACTTGAATTGGTAGACAAAGGGATGGTGAGGCCTAGTTCCTCTCCCTTTTGTTCTCCAGTCCTTTTAGTGAAAAAAAAAGATGGTACATACCGTATGTGTGTGGACTATCTAGCACTAAACCATATCACTATCAAAAACAGATTTCCCGTGCCTCAGGTAGAAGATCTGTTTGATAAGCTACAAGGCTCTATCTACTTCAGTAGGATTGACCTTAAAAGTGGATATCATCAAATAAGGATAGTGGATAAAGATATCCTAAAGACCGCGTTTCGCACAACATTTGGTCTTTATCAATATCTAGTCATGCCTTTTGGCTTGACTAATGCACGAGCTATATTCAATTTTCTAATGAAGAAATTTTTTAGACCTTACCGCAAATTCATTGGAGTGTTCTTTGATGATATCATCATCTACTCCAAGTCTTTGGAGGAACATAAGGAACATCTCCAAGTGATTTTTCAAGCATTGAGGGAGAACAAGCTTTTTCTCAACCAAACGAAAAGCAAAATTTTCCTTCAAGAGATTCAATACCTAGGTCATATTATCTCTCAAGATGGTATCCATATGGATCCATCAAAATTAGAGGTAATAAAAGCATGGCCTAATCCAAGAATCTACATGAGCTAAGAAGCTTTATTGGTATGTGCGCATACTATAGACGCTTCATAGCAAATTTTTTCTCAAATAGCAGGACCACTACATGACTTAAATAAGAAGAAAGTTAAATATGTATGGACTGCTAAGGAGCAAAATGCTTTTGATAAGGTCAAAGAAAATCTTACCTCCCAACCAATCCTCATGCTTCCAGATCTCTCAAATCCATTTGAGGCCCAATGTGATGCTTGTGGTGATTGCCTTGGAGAAGTTTTTCTTCAAGAAGGGCATGCCATAACATATGAGAGCCGAAGGATCAATATCAATGAGCGATTCTTGGGCATTTATGAGAAAGAACTTTTAGTTGTTCTACATGCCCTAGACACAGGAAGCACTATTTATTGGGAACTCCATTTATTCTACGAACCAACCACCAAAGTCTCAAGTATTTCATGACGCAAACCAAGCTTTCGACAAACAAATCAGGTGGGCAAATTTTATGTCGCAATTTAATTCCATATTTCTCACATTGCTGGTAAGCACAATCAAGTGGATGATGCACTTTCACAGTGACCAAAAGTTAATGCGGTATCTATAGCTACTCACAATGATCATCTATCCTCTATGATAGATGAGTATGCTACTGACATTGACTTTAGCGACATAATGTCAGCCCTTGCTTTGGGGAAGAAAGATGAACCATTCACCTTGTAGGATGGTTATCTTCTCCACGGCAATAGGCTATGTGTTACCCATTCCCTTTATGAGAAAGTTATGTCTGAGTCCCATGCTCCTCTTTATGCAGGGCATAGAGGTAATCAACCTACTCTTCAAGGAGTAGAGACGTATTTCTATTGGCCTACCATGAAAGTGGACATACAAGAGTATGTTTCAAAATTGCAGTATGTCAAAAGACCAAGTATGATAGAGGGAAGCAACTTGGATTACTCCAGCCATTGCCTATTCCAAATTCACCATGGGAGAGTATATCCATGGATTTCATCTTTGGATTGCCCCAAGTCCATCCATGGGAATACGGGAATATGGACAATAGTTGACACATTTCGCAAGCAAGCACACTTTATTCCTATCAAAAACACTATCAAGGCACACCAAACGGCAACTCTCTTCATATCTCATATTTTTAAACACCATGGATTACCAACATCCATTGTGTCAGATAGAGATCCTAGAAAGACCAGTAATTTCTGGAAAGGTCTTGTTGAAAATCTAGGAACAAGATTAAATTTCTCTTTGGCCTATTATCCACAAACGAATGGCCAAAGTGAGATAGCCAATCTTACGATACTCGATCTACTCAAGACTTATGTTACCAAAGTAGATCAACGCTCACAATGGGAAAGGTACTTACCTCTTGTTGAGTATGCCTACAATAATACTGTACATACTTCTACGAGAAAAGCACCTTTTGAGATCATTGAGGGAAGACCTAAAAGTCCCTTACTACTCAAAGTACATGGGTGTTAGCAGTAAGCTAACACAGATACCACAGATACCATTTTTCGGAGTTCTCATTGTAAAAACACTTATTATTTTGATAAATCAAGAATATTGTAACTCCTATTTTTTGGATAAACCTTGTAATTGCTGAGCCAAGGCTACAAGCTTCCAGATTGTACGAACCTGTCATTACCCATCTTTGGTAGAACTCCTAGATTGTTAGTTTTGACCACCAAAAACCTTGGCTAAGGTAGAAAAGCTAATTTTTGTAAGTTAAATAAAATACACAGCGTGAGCTAAAGACGCTTACTCCTCTCCATCTCGTGCTTCCTACTCCCTCTCTGATTGTCACATTGCAGTCGCGTTGAAACCGCAGGTAAGAGCTCTACGCATTGACGTAACACATCACGCTATTTCGTAGTTTCATGGCGTAGCCTAACCACGGCCTAATTTCATCATAGCTAGAAATTTACACTTTCAAATAAAAAACTAAGCATAGGCGGGGTATTGGGGCATCATTGCTAAGCATTTAGATGCATTCTGGGTCAAAAACGACTAGGTCAAAAATCCATTGCTGTTAATAATCACGATTTTGGCACTTGACCTAAAGTGGGATTTAAAACCATAAGCATGTGTGATTAGGTCTTATAAACATGTCCTAAAAGTTTCGTTACATTTGGATGTCATTTGATGCTGCAACGGATGTGATTTGTTTGCCGATGAGCGATTGGCTTTTGGTGATTTCTGTCACTTGAGTGTAGCATGAGTTAGAAGCGAGTTGTTAGTTGTTTTCAGACACGCATCTCACATTTGGCACCATTGCCGGGGATCGAAGAGACCTAAACTAGGGAAAAACACCAGGGTCTTGTGAAGTTATCCTTTATCTTTCTCTAGGATTGCATAAAGTTCAAAACTTTCTTTTAGAAAACCTCATAGACTAAGATTGTCATCTTTTGTTGTGTAGAGGTAGCTTGGAAGTAATCATACTTGTTGAGTGCCTTTAGGATTGTAGGATTGTAGAAATAGATTAGGATTTTGAGGAGGATTGATAGACGAAACAAGTCTTAAGATCAATGCTCAGAAAACCATAAAAGACAAGAAAACAGGTGTTAGTGGACACTTTCCACAACCCCATTGCATGAGAATCTAGGAGTAGGGTAAGTAGGATCCGAGGTGGATTTTAGAACATTGCTCTCTCTCAAAAAATCATTGTGAGTTGTTATTGGAAGTTGCAGAATTTCAGGTCTACGGATAGAAATAGCACGAAAAGACTCTAAACCACTCAATCTGACTGGAGAGTAAGCTTAAAAGTTGTCTGAACCAGTGGGTAAGCTCAACGACACATCAAGGAATCAAGTTGCAGATGAGGAATTGGTATCTTGACAGAAAGCTGCAATCGAATCAAGTGGACTTTGACAACAAGTCAATCCAAAGGTAAGTACTCTATCCAGGGCTTCATAAGTCTATATGAACCTTAGGTCTGGTCGTGTACTAGGAAATCAAGGCATACTCAAAGAAACTGCTACAACCGGAAGCCTCGATACCCTGCAAAATACTGGAAAATAGCACATAGCAAGACATAAACGACTAAATCTACGTACTTGCCGACTCGCATAGCACATAACCACGGCGTATGCAAATAGAGAGAGATAGAGAGCGTGATAGAATGGGAGAGCACGTGCAAGCGCACCTCCTAGAGCCAAGTGCTACGCCGGCACGGCGAGAGAGAAGAGAAGAGAAGAGAGGTGAGAAGAATAATGCAGACACAGGGTGCAATCTCCCCCCGTGCAAGAGTGACCATTTCCCTCTTGCACGTATTTGTTTTATAGACTTCTTAAAGGGTCAATTGTGAGTACAAACTGGCCGGCCAGTCATAAATGGCCGAAGCTCATAAAGAGCACTTGAAGAATACATGAAATATATTTTTGTATGCATAGGCCTAGCTCGGTCAAGCCTTTTCCACCTGTCATAGGTGCAATAAATAATAAAATATCAATTCCATAACATACCTCTCCGTTGGAAAACAACTGTCCTCAATTGCAAAGATAAAAATCTGCAAACAATACTTGTCAAAAACAATGATTAGAAACCTGTATCAAATAGTAAAAGAGAAATCCATAAAATTAGACAACATTTCTTATGCCTACCGTCATCCACATACTACCTATTCTAGTGTCCCATACCACTAGAATAAGCAGTATATGTCATACCTTGATGAATCAGGATATCATTGGTCACACTCATCATTGTGTAAATCAATTCTCATCAATCTCAAGTTCACTTTCATAAATACTGTCGTGACATAAAATCATCATATACCAATTCAAATCCAATTCCAAAATATCTTTCATTTTCTATACCCGGGTAACAAAATCATACCATTTACAGTGGTGGCCAGCCACTACAGCATGATTTTGTGATCGGTGTTGCCTAAATCGGCGAATCTACACCAATAAGGCGTGCTGCCTAAATCGGCGAATCTGCATTTGATAGTGTTAAAAAAAGAAAAATCGTGAATCTGTAGTTTGTTGTGGTGCTGCCTAAATCGGCGGATCTGCATGGACAACTGGTGTTGCCTAAATCGGCGAATCTACACCAGGATGAGTATTTACACACTACCTAAATCGGTGAATCTGTGTGTACCTGACCAATGGACTAGACAAAACATACAAATTTACAAAACACTTACCTAGTAGCAAAGTGGAGTATGTTTGATTGAGTAGAAAAATACTAGCAAATTATTGTTCACGATCCCAAAGCACCTTAGTTCATATGAGTAGCTACAGAGCTTAATGAAAAATATTTCAACAAAATTTCATTCAGTACAATTAGGAGCCAAAATGTTAGCAGTGTCTGGTTACAGAGCGTATAGGACACTGTAGGAAAAAAATAAAAATAAAAAGAAATGAAAAGAGGAGTGATGTGCTTGATGTACATACTGGGAGGGTATGCTGCATCTAAAAAAAAGTATGTGCCTGTGTGTGCGTGTAGAGAGAGCTATAATTATAAGAGTCATAATTTGGATTTGGGGGGGGGGGGGGGGAAGAGTCGTAAAGAGAATTCTTGTATTGTTGTGGATGTAGCCGTATCTAAGAGTTTTGGCCCAGTCTTGTATAAGAGGGTTAGTGTATTGAACCAAATAAGCAGAAAACCAAATTTATAAAATGATATTGCAAAATTAAAACAAAGACAGGATTTATCGAATTGGTTTACCCGCCACACATTTGTTCTTAATGGTATGCTTACAATAAACGGAAAAAAAGTAGTCCATGGTATGATCTGCGAAGCTCTTTGTGAATGATTAGACATAAAAGGAGTTAGAAAAATAATAAAAATTAAAGTTTGAAGGCAGCGACGAAAATCATGTGGTTAGTGCAAGCTAGACAGACAGCCATATTGCCCTAAAATCGTGATGAAGATAATGGTGTTGACCAAATTTACTAATTTGGAAGTTCATCAAATTTCAATCCGTATAAATGAGTTCATGACCTTTTTATAACCTGAATTAATGAAATAAATCACAAAAAGATCATGTAGTAGCAGCCCAAGCTCACAGTAGGAGTAGTTGGAGACATGAGCAAGTAAAATTTGTATTAGGTTGTGCTAATTAAAAACATTAAGTAGCTTAAAGTATAATCCTGACAAGATTGCTAGAAAGAGCAAAGGATTTGGGAATATGGTATTGCATATGTATCGAAAAAGAATAATAAAAACCATGCCATACTGCTTGTGCTACAAGAGGTGCTGACAATTGACAGTAAATCAAGAAACAAGTTATGAATCACAGCATAAGAGAGACGATAGAAATTTTGTATCTTAAAAAAAAAAAAAAAAAAAAAGAAAAAAAAAAAAGAAATAAAATGTGCTACATTAGAGGTCTATCAAAAAGAGGGCTTATTTTTATTAATAATAACACTGATAAAATAAAAATAAAGACCATTCTCTTTTCAATTGAAAACTCAATGCCAAGTGGCATCCATTCCCTTCTTCTATTTTCCAAAATGATATCAGACAATCAAGGTAATTAGTTGTAAGAATTGAGTTGCCCCATACAAAAATATTGTCCGAGTGTTACATCCCCACCATCATGACTCATCTCTATATACGCTCCCTAAATCTAAAGACCATTGCAAGCAATCTCTTACCTTTAAAATGCCCTTTTGGGCAAAACAAAAGACATGTTCAAAGCCTTAGTCATTTGGCTCAAAAGCTTATTTTTTTTAAAGATCATATAAAAGCAAGAGTGCTTAAATAGAGATCAAGTTAAGCATCATAGAAAAAATTAAATTCTGTCATCTAGAGGAATCTAGTGAATATTTGCTTGTTTGAATCGAGGACTACATGAAACCAAGAAAAGTTAAAAGCAAAACCCTACTTGAATTGAGAGTTACTTGCAGGGTGGGATAGTCCATCTGAGAGGCTGGTGGAAGAATACATTACAAAGATTAGACCGGTGTCTTCATAACTAAAAACAAATCATAATTTCCACTCATAAGTCATCCTTAAACATCTTTATTAAGATAACATGATCCTTCAGTGTCAATACTCACTGAACACACTTTCGTAATCATGGATTATGTGCAAATAAAAAGAGAACTCACTTTCTTCCAAAATAAGTTATGAGGATGGAATAAAGGGAGGTGGAGGCTTCTATAAAAGTAGAGATCCGGGGCCATTGGTTGGATGCAGCACCTTATCGGTAAAAGTGTATACATTGCTCATTTGTAGATTTCTTGGTGCAGGCGAGGTTTGATGCCTGGCAGAGACATTCCAAGTGGAAAAAGCCAATCATAGGGGACAAGCACTTCCACTTTTTGGTGCAAAGGTTACCAACCCATAGAGATATGGAGGTGTTGTCAACCTTTGCAAAGAGACCCAGAAGGTAGTAAATGAGTCCGCCTGCGGTGGCGCAATATGAAATGCAACTTTGTCCGAGAGCTATCATGTGAAGACCGAGTATGAGGTCTTCCCAGCATGATGAGCCATGTTTCGAGCATTATCATGCGTGCACACCACCTCCGAAAGAGTGGGCAGAAGGGTGCAGGGTGCAGGGTGCTGCACTCTCAAACCGGCACACGGCCCGAAGCCTAAAAAGGGGTCCATCGAGAAGCATGCAAGATTTCTCGCTAGCAATTCAGTGGGTGGAATATTCTACATAGAGGGATCCAACATCGGGGCATTGATTTGCATCATCTTTGTTGAAATTGACATGGACACATTCCGATTCATTTATTTTTTTTCTGTTGTTCAAACTGCTGATGTTGACAAGCTCCTGAGACATGGCGCATGTGGCTGTAGGAGGTCAAGAAGCTCTGAAATGTTGACGTGGTCGATGGCCACATGATATGGCTTGCAAAACAACAGAGTCTGGTTGTGGGTGGTTGTCTAAAACTAGGCGAAAGAGGAAAAGCTTTAGACAGGTATTAGTGGGTGAGAATAGGAATATCTAACTGATGCCGTTATGGGCTTGAGGGTGTAGATGGTGGTTGAGAAGCTACTAGGCTATGCAGTGCAGGGTGCTCCAAAGTTGGTGACAATGTTAGGCGATTCCTTGCATGGAGAGTGGGTGATTGAGAGAGTTAAGAGTGGGGGGAACTTGTGGTGGCTATGTAGAGAGATAGAGAGATAGAGAGAGAGAGATAAAAGTCTGAGAGTGGCAGTTGAAGGAGCATAGTGTGGTAGCTACTATGCTTGCAAAGAGGTAGGAGAGAGAGGATGATTGCAGGCCATGCAACGGCGGCCGCAAAATTGGGAGGCCCGCATGCTAGCGGTTGGTTGCCATGCAAGCAGACTTTAAAAAAAATAAAATTATTCGAGTCGCACTGAGAACCGCCCACGACTCAGCTCATCTCACTCTCACCCCCTCCTTTCCAACAGTCGCCATGCAAAAAGAAAAGCACAGTGTTCGAGATTGTCTACAGTGTTTGAAAATCCGCATGGCGGGCTATGCAGTAAAAGCTCCAGGAAAGTTGCATCTTCTCTGCAACTTGGGATAGTTTCCTACGATGTTAAAATCCTTTTTTTTTTCTTCTTCCTCTACGAGACAACAGCCCTGCATTACTGTTGTGCGCTGCCACTCCTGCTCTTTATTTATTTATTTATTTATGTTAACATAAATATGCTCTGTTGCTACAGTCGGCCATCGTCATTGGTTGATGTCATCACCTGAAGCCAATGTGGTAACGTCCGTCTTGCCTGATGTTTCATTTGCTACTCAATGCGTCTACTGCTGTGTCACGGTTGCTAGGCTCGCAGGTGATTGAGTTTGCCGAACAACGGGCTTTAGCAAGACAATATACAAAGCTATCAGACTTCTCAAATTTAAAGGTTTTTTTTTATAAGTCTCTTTGGGGTTGTTTCTCACAACGACAACACTGACTAATCATAGGTGATAGGCCTCTTGGGATTGTGCTATTTAATTGGCTATATCTAGCTAAGAATTGGGAATCAAATATATATAAATCAAACATACATATATATATATATATATATATATATATATATATATATATATATATATATATATCATTCGCTCTCTATAAGTAGTTTTCACTCTCTATTATGCTATTTAATTAGCTATGAATTGGCAAACAAATATATATATATATATATATATATATATATATATATATATATATATATATATATATATATATATATCTTTATATATATATATCTTTATATATATATATATATATATATATATATATATATATATAGATCAAACATAAACTTTTAATGATAGATATAAGACATAGAATTAGAAAATAATTAGAAAAATAAGGAAGATAAATGATGCAACACTTAGCTTTGATAGATGAAGTCCTCATATCCGTGATTGCCACAACTCCCAAGTGCGTAACCCCTGCTCTGATACCACTGCTACAACCGGAAGCCTGGCTTCCCTGCAAAATACTAAAAAATAGCACATAGCAAGACATAAACAACCAAATCTACGTACCTTCCGACTCGCATAGCACATAACCACGGCGTATGCAAACAGAGAGAGATAGAGAGCATGATAGAATGGGAGAGCACGTGCAGGTGCACCTCCTAGAGCGGAGTGCTACGCCGGCACGGCAAGAGAGAAGAGAAGAGAAGAGAGGTGAGAAGAATAACGCAGACACTGGGTGCAATCTCCCCCCGTGCAAGAGTGACCATTTCCCTCTTGCACGTATTTGTTTTATAGATTTCTTAAATGGTCAATTGTGAGTACAAATTGGCCGGCCGGTCATAAATGGCCGAAGCTCATAAAGAGCACTTGAATAATACATGAAATATATTTTCGTAACCTCCAGTAGAGTTTCCATCGAAGAAAATGTGAATCAAGGCAATTCCTTGCACACTATTCTTGAAGAAGTCTCAGACAGTTTTTCAGATTCAACATCTGAAATGTCTTCTTACTCGACTCACTCGGAAACCGAAACGACAATGCGCTATAAGCATATACTCTCATTTTATAAGACTAATCGTCATGGAGCTCAGGTTTACCTGGACCCTAACGAGGAGTATGCTATTCGCATTGATGATCATGGTATTGAGTTCGAAGAAGAGATTAGGGCAAATAAACAAGGAAAAATGTACATGGATAGAAATGGAACTCAATATGTACAAGTCGAAAACCCTCACGTGATAGACAAATGGGAGTTAGAAGTAAACACCATAATCCCAGATATGTCAGCAAAAGAAGGACCACCAACTTTAGAATTCGAGGGATACGATCAAGTAGATTTGAAGCCTTTGAAACGGCTTAGTATGGATAGTCCTAGTATCGGAGTCTATTCTTGGGAGGATAGAAACGTAAAAGATCTTCTATGGACTTCGCATGCCAAATCAGGACAACTAACGGCCATGAAGATCATCTATATCTTCAAGATCAAAGATAAGGGATCAACAGAACTACCAACCTACCTGCTTAAGGATTGTTATAACAAAAACTTAGTTATGATGACTCATGAGGAGGTAGAACAAACCAAATACCAAGGGTATTCCATAAGGGATTGGATATTGGGACAAGGACCAGAAAAAATTCCAAGAGATGAACACCATGAAACATCATCTGAGAGTAATGTTAAGAAACCAGAAACCACCTCATCATGAAGAAAATCGGGTGACACTAAGACCAGTCCAGGGCTACATGAGTCACTATTTTCAACAGACTGGTTTGAAGGACTCGAAACAGGACCAACTGTCAGGAGAGTGAGAGTTGAACCAAATAGACGCGTCAGACCAGCTGATTTTCAAAAATGGGTCAGAAAATATAGTGGATCAAGGGATCCATACAACCACTTAGCAAGCTTTAAGCAAGTGCTAAGAGCGGAACATATATTCGATTTCCATACCGAATTCGAGGGGTTTAGAATGACATTAGAAGGAAAAGCATTGACATGGTTACAAAACATTCCAGCAAGGTAATCATGGACTTGAACACATTAGCTCAAGGATTTGCAGCTGCTTGTTCCAAAACGGGGATCAACAATGGTCCCTTTTTTGGAGCAGGTAATCTGGGGTAATTCAGCCAATTTGGCCACTTCTTAAGTAGTGCCTCATGTGCTATCCAACTCCTTACTCTTGGTACAGGACAGAAGGTAGGATCCTTTTGCAGGGCCTCAGGTGCTCTTGTGAACAGAATCAAGTACCTTGGGTTCTTGTTCAACCAGCTCAACCTCCACTTCGGGTGGTCTTTATCTACGCCCTCGACTTGCACGTTTACGTAAAGTCTTTCTTTTACTTGTAGCAACTCAACTTTAATCAGAGGGTAGGGCAGGGATTGTTGGTGCCATTGCGTATTTATTTGATTGGAAGTGAGTTGTGTGACATTGATGCAATGAAGTACTTTTAGCTCCCAATCCACTGTTGCCTTCCACTGCTCATCTACCTCTTGTGTAGCTTATTTCTTAAGTGCACCTTCTTCGGCCTTTGAGAGCTGGACCATGGACACTGTGTCTTCTTCTGTAATGGGTACCTCAAATTCTTCCTCGCCTCTTAGCTCTACTGTGGCCTGTGTCTCCATGTCAGCAAATGATACTGAGGGGATTTCAATGTGAGGTTTCTCCAAAGTGCCTACCTCTTCTTGCGTTTCTATCTTTTCCTCTCTCAGTAGCTGGTTGACTTGTTTGAGTTCAGCTATCTCCTTTAGTAGCTCGTCTTCTCTTTGGACCTGCATCAAGTCCAAGTCTCTGCACTGAGACTGCTCTAATTTCATCTCCAGCTCGAGGTCTTTATTTTTCTTTTCTAACGCTTGTACACCTCGTCTGTTCCCTTGATCGAGGTGACGGCTAGATTTTCTCATACTTGACGCAAGAATATCGCCTGATCATTGATTCTTTGTTCTGAGTACTGTAGAGAAGCATTGGCTACATCTAAATGTACCTGGATCTTTTGAGCTCATAGGGTGGTAGATAGAAGTTCATTTGTAACTTCCATCACCTGATCATCCTTCCCTTTGCATGCATCTGACAATTTTGACAGCAACTCCCCCAGTTCCTCCATTCCTTTATGTTGTTTATCTCTTGCGAGCTAATGCTGTTCAGCTTCCGCTCTTAACTCCTGCACTTGCCTCTATAGATCAATGATGACATTGATTCTGTTGTCCAACTCTACTTGGAGTGCGTCAATCACCATCTCTAACTCTTTGGCCCATGTGCTACGACCAAGTGCTGCTGAACGAAGTCTTTTTGTCATCTCCTGCATTTGCTTAGCATAATCGTTCACTTGCAGGATGGCATCATCATTTGATTGCCAATCTTTTCCATGTGTTAATTGTCTTGATGTTTCTGTAGATTATTTTACCTCTGACTGCGTCATGGCTACTGTTTGCTGCTGTTGCCCTTGTGACTGTTGATCTCTTTCCGTTGAGGTAGAGAGTTGTGCCTCGGCCTTATCTTGCTTTGTTGAGGTAGAGGCTGTTGCCTCGATCTCTTGTTCTCTTGTGTGCACAAATTTTGCGGAGTCCTCTTTTGGTGCAAGACAGCTGCCTTTTCTGTCTCTTGATCTCTCTCTCTCTATTTGCTTCTCTTGAGTAGAGACATCTGCTTGTTGTGCTGTTTTGGCTGCTTCTTGTTGTTCAGATTCTTGTGTAGTTTCAACTGTTTTTTCCTATTCAGGCTCTGCTTCTTTTGTTGGCTCATTTGTTCTGGTTCTAACTGGTGATGGTGGTGGGCTTGGCATTGGTTGATCTTGTTGTTCATAGACAGGAGAAGAGATGTGGGGAGACACATCACCTTGGGCATGTTGTGCTTCTCCTTGTGTAGTGGTTCCTCTGCTCTCTTTTGATGTTCTGCCGCCTCTTTCGCTTTTCTTGCCGCTTCTTTGGCTTCTTTCAACTTCAAAGCTTCTGCCTCTTGGTATATCCATTCCAGTACTTCAGTGGGTTCTTCAGACTGCTTCCTGGTGTGATGCTTAGTTCTTGGTCCCTTAAGCCCGCTAGGGTCCTTTCCTTGTGCTTGGCAGCTGTGTTGGTATGAATGTTTCTCTCTTTCAAACCGGACTTGCTTTTGAACATGCTCTTCTTGGTGTGCTGCCACGGCTTTCCTTTTCATTTCCTCCCGTCGTGCTCTTTTTTCTTCATTATCCGAGCTCTCACTGCTGTGCCGTTCCGACGAGCTTTCAGCAGACTCTTCATCTGGCTTGTATGATCTTTTGGCCGATCTTGTAGCTCAAGGAGATGGTTGAGCTGACACTATCCAAGTGTTTTGATCTGGGGCAGGTGGTAGGTTGTTGGCCATGCCGATGGTATGGTATGCAATTCTTTTCAACACCTCTGGTGCACCCAAGTATGTGATCTTTCCTTCTTTCTTTATTCCTTTCAAAGTGGTCAAGATATATTGAGCATGGTCAACCGGTTGCCTGGTTGTTGACTTGGGGACTTGCGTGAAGGTGGTGGCAACTGCATGGTTTGGTGTTGTATACCTTGGCGGACTCTTAGCAAGGAAATGGAAGTATTGGTGGTATAACCTTGCTGGCTCTTCAACCTGTTTATGAATAAGGTCTACAAAGGTGGCCGTGGCGGTTTCTTTTGTGAAAGTTCCGACCGTCTTCCTATCCCTTGCCCTCATTGTCATTCCTTCTGTGGGCAGTCTGAGTGCTTCTACCACTAATTCCTTGGTGATCACTACTTCAACTTTGTTCCCTTGTGGGTCAGAAATCTGCACAGTTCCATGTTCCTTGATCGTGGACAAAAGCTCGTAAGATTTTTGGAAGTCCACTCCGCACGGCTCTTGTTCATAAAAATCTTTGAGTCCTAGCCGTCGGTTGGCATCTTTGGTTTCGGGATTTGCGACGACGTCATACACTTCTTTTGGTAGGAGGTGCAACTCTACCTGATGTCCCTCCTCGCTCTTGAGTCTACCAGTGAACATTGTGGTGTGATTCTCCTCAAGCTGTTCCTTTGAGAGATAGGTTGGCGGTTTTGACTGAATCGGGGTCCAATTGGTATGCTAGTAGTTCTTGCAACTTTTCTTTTTGGTTGAGCTTCTTATTGGCTCTCTTTGTTGCTTGAATGGCTCTTGTTCACTGAGTAGAGTGTCAAAGTTAGCAGTTTTGATGGATTTTTCTCCAAAATGTCCTTTAGTCTGAAATGCTGACAATTTTTGTCCAATTTACTTCAAACCAATTTTTGAACAATCATACATGCAAGGAACAAAATTGTAAAGTCCAAACAAAAATTTGCAACCAAAGTAAGTAATCGCGATTATTTACAGCTGAGTAATTTCTCCAACTTTTTGCAAACTTGGCATACAGGCTTGAAGTATATACCAAATACATGCTCTGAGTGAAATATGGGCTCATTTGGATGCATAGGGTGAAAATGGTACTAGATTTTGGCTTTACGTCTCCAAAATAGTAGATATAAAGGAAATTTGAGATTTTGAGCTCTAAATTGGTTCAAACTTGGCTAGTGGGCTTAACACATCATGTAGTTTGGATATATGATAGCAAAATATCAAAATTCTCCCATTTTGGCTAGAAAGTAAATAATCGCGATTATTAACTTTTCTACCAAAATCAACATTGTTTGGTACAAATTGGTTCTAGGCATTGTATAGACTTTGTGTATGTGATATGAGGTGATTTGGATCAAAAAAGTGGCCCATAACTCAAAATTTAGCTTGCCAAGACTTCTTTGCGTTTTTTTGGCAATTTTCCAAGTTATAGGTGCTCATTTTGGCTCATACTTGATTTTTGGCATGTAATAGGTGTGTACACATGATAGGTGAGGTGATGATACAATTTCCAAACAAAAATAGTGCAAAAGTAAATAATCGTGATTATTTACAACAGTCACAAATTTCTTGCAAAACTCAATTTTTTTGATCTAAACACATTCTATACACCTAAAACAAGTTCTAAATTGAATTTGGTCAAGTTTGGTCTTGTTGGCATCACTTTGTGCTTTGTTAACTCTCAAATCACCAGTTTCTGTGACTACACTGCCTATTGAGTTGGTTTGTCACTTGTGAGGCTTTGGACTTGTCTACAATATAGTTGTGAAGCAACTCATCCAATTCTGGCTCATTTGGAGTCAGTTTGACCTCGTATGTTGAATTTGACGCTTTGAAGCCTTCAAATCATTTTTTGCTTTTTGAGGGCTTTGCTTGCTTGATTTCACGGAACCAATCATATACATTGTATATAAACCTCGTAGGCAAGCTATCTATGGAGTCAGAACCAAATTCTAACATCTGCCAAAAACATAGTTTTTCTATTGGGGACCCCCTTGACCCCTGCTGAATGGTCAAATGATTATATAGAAAGGTTCTATTATGTTAGGGCATGCTACAATTCAAATCCCATTTGATTTGGTCGAGCTGACAGGCAACTATGGTCAGTTTTTGGTCGTAGGTCTTGGTGCACTGCTCGGATTCTAGGGTTTTTCCTAGGGGTTTAGACTAGCTACTAGCCGTACAAAATGAATCATTGATGAGTAAATAACTTACCCCTCATGTCTCGTGTGAGACGACGCTGAAAACGGGAAACTGTAGACTTCAGAAAGTATGCGCGAAAGAGGTCGATAAGCTCTCTTTGCAAAGGTGACAAGTGGAATTGAGGTTGTTTTAGCCTACCTGGGATATTTAACCCAGACTTCCCGAACCATTTTTCCCCAGATTCCCCCGTTAGTCCCACTAGGTCATGAAATTTATGTTAGCCTTAAAAATTTCCCCAATCGGATTCCTGTTGCTCATTCTACAAGAATTTTGCAAAAGTAGGTTTGGCCGCCTAATTTAGGCTTCCCGCTTCCATCTTTCGGATTCATTGAAATTTTTTGTGCTTGTCCGCCTTGTCTTTCTGATCATCACCGTGTCTTTCATTTTTCCTTTTGAGCTCCTTTGCTATTTATTATTAATTTTTGTCATGTTTATTAAAAATCAAAGAAAATAACAAAATGCGCTAAAAAAGCAAAGTGAAAATCCATTAATTAAGAAAATCCATTAAAAAACACAGCTTTATTGTTTTTTATTGGACTTCTCCATATTTAAGTCTCATATTCAAGGAAAATGATGAAAAATAACAAAAAAGGACTATTTTTTGATGATTTTCTGATAGTATATACGCTATTTACACTCATAGGGAAGATATTATCAGTGAATTTTTCCTTGATGATGAATTATAAGGGTATTATTAGGTAATTTTTCAAAAATCACACGTTAACATCGAGCTTTTTCCTCCCTCTTCAAACATTGCCCTTAATTACTTAGTGCCCTTTCACTCCTTCTAGATGGCATATTCTAGGACGACTGTGTGCATGGGTTGAACAATTGTGTCTTATGCATAGCCGTGGTTGTCTCTACCATGCTTTGACAATCAATGAAATTCAAACCACTATGCTATGCAAGAGCTGGGTCTTGAGTAATTAACTGAAGGGTTTCTGATGTCAAGGCTTTCTAATACTGTCTTCCAAAGAGCAAATCTTGTAGCTTGTGTGCTCTCTGTTTGATTGTACCATTAGGATGATTCAATACACTGATTGTCTGAGCTGTTGGTAGCATTTTTGACTGTTGTCGAGCTTTTCTTGCCATTGGTAGGTTGGTTTGCTTGGTGTGGAATGGTGTGGTGGAGTCTTTTGAGACTTAACTCTCCATTGCTTGATTGGTTTTACGGTTTGTGGAGAAGATAAGTGCTCCTTTTTCTGCCAAATCCAGTTCAAGTTAGGTTCCTTGCTCGGAGATGCTCGTCTCTGTGTTTTGACCCTTGGACCTTTCTTTGGTTTTTTCGGTGATGTTTTGGGCACCCAGATTTGAATCGGCTTGTCCTTAAGCTGTGCTTTTGGTACCCAAATTCGAATCGGCTTGTCCTTAAGCTGTGCGTTTGGTACCCAGATTTGCCCAAATCCTTACAAGCTACTTGTAGCATTTGCTTGTCAAGAGGATGGAGAAGATTGATTACTTCGTGGTTTGGTCTGCTGATTGCTTCCTTTCCATTCCTCCTTGCTTGATTCAATTGGAACAATGCGTTGCCTGCCTTTTGGTGATAGCTTGAGCTGATTTGTATCCCAATCTGGTACTACTTTGTATGTCCACATCCAGGGAATTCTAAGAATCATCGTCTCATTCATGTGTTCCTCCGGTAAGCATAAAAACTGACGAGGACATGAACATCCATGTACTATCACGTTCAAGTTGACTACTCCCAATGTGGGTGTTGGGTTCTTGTTGCATCCTTTGATTGTCGCTATTCCTGCTATCAAAGATTGACTTGTTGCTTTCTTGTACGTGGAATAACTGACTACATTTACTCTAGCTCCTGTGTCGAGCAAAGCATTTGTGCTATGATTGTTGAGCTGTACTTTGATGCGCAGGTCCATTCTGTCTAACCATTCATCATCTATTGAGACTGCATCTTTAGGCAATTCCCATTGTCGATCATCTATTTCCAAAGTGTTGATAAGAATCGGTATCTATTGATTCTTGACATCAGTTTTTTGTTTGAGTACCCGAAGCCAAGCTTCCTCTTGGGCTTCATCAATAACCTGCTGACGTTTAATCCTCCTCTGCTTGGTTGCATGCATTCTTTCTAGAAATTCATTGGTTAGCGACAAATTGTATTTCTTTAAATTGCATCCACTAATCCAATTAGCCATTGGTTCACCATCTAGGGTGGTTAGCTTAATTGCTCCACTTGGAGATACATCTTCAATGATAAACAGTCTGTTTTCCTTTTTTTTAAACTTGGGAATGTGTTGCTTAAGGGAACAGACTAGCACTAAGTCCTCGTTCTTGAAGATTTTTGTTATTAGATGGGAATCAAAAAACTATTTTTGTTTCCTCTTTTGTGCATAGATGTGAGCTACAACAATTAGCCTTTGCTCATCTAGCTTTTTTAAATCTTCAAGTCTCTGTGACAATTCATGTCCAGTCCACTCAAGATTTTTAGCTACCCTTAGTGTCGACAATAGAAATTCTATTGGCATATGGCATCAAGACCATAAACGCGGTTAAAGGGTGTAGCATTTAAAGCTGTTTTGAATGAAACTCGATAAGATCATAGAGCAGCATGGACATTCATTTCCCAATCTATCCTCCTTGAACTAACCACTTTAGTCGGTACCGAGCTAAGAATTTTGTTCGTATGCTCAACTTGTTCGTTTCCTTGTGGGTGATAGGGAGCTGATTTATTATGGATGACCATAAACTCATTAAGAAAATACTCGATTACCTCTTTGAGGAAATGAGTTCCCTGATCACTGACAATTTCTATTGGCAGTCCAAACATACTCATATAAGAATGTGGCAGTGGTTTTGGCATCATTCTTTTGAGTTGTTTTAGCCTCGACCCACTTGGTCAAATAGTCCGTAGCTACAATGATATATTGAGCCTGGGTTCTATAAGCAAGTGGCTCTATCGATCCAACAAAATCTATACCCCACTTTGCGAAAGCTCTAGCCCCCATCATTGGTCTTAAGGGCATGCTATCTACACGTGTTGGTATTTTTGCTCGTTGACAAGCATCACACCTTCGGACATATTCTTTGGCATCTGCAAAAAGTGTTGGCCACCATATGCCTGCCATTAAGATTGCTCTTGCGATGGTCTCACTAGAAAAGTGACCTCTAGCTAATCCAGCATGTGATTGTTCTATAATCCGAATATAATCGTCTTCATTTGCACAAAGACACAAATGTTGATCTTTACCTCTCCGATACAATTGGTTCCCAATAAGAGCATAGTCTCTTGCTTCAATCTCAATTGCTCTTGACGGTGTTTACTCATATCCTCAAGAAATGTTCGGCTCGATAAGTAAGTGACTAAATAGTTACTCCACTTAGGAATAGGTGACATTTGGAACAAGGTTACATGAGGTATGGGTGTCTGTTTTTGACATTGATAACAATCCTTTACAAAAGATCAAACATCACTCCTCATAGTCGGCCAATCAAGATTCTTTGCATAGTTTGGTCTTCCGCAAAGTGAAGTCCTACTATGGTAATATGTGCTTGACTTAGGTACTGGTTTTTCTCCTCAGGGTTAATGCATAAGAGCAATATTCCATCTCGATTTCTTTTGTATAGCCTACCAACTAGTAATTGATACATAGCCAATTGCTTGATTAATCCAATTGTAATAGGAAGTGGTATTTGTGAATCCACTTGAGCTATTGACATCAATGATACCATGTTTTTCGACCATCGAGGTATCATTTCCATGAAGAACAAATAGGCATCTGGTAGATCATCGTCTACCCCTTTAGGTGATTCTCCTGAAACAATCCTTGACGAATGTTCTGCTCTTTGATGTGTAGTGTCCTTTTTTACAACCACAATGAAATCAAATTCCAGAAGAATGATGAACCATCTCGATCACTATTCTTCCTGTGCTGCATGGCTTGTTGACCAAATACAACAAAGCGTGGTGGTCTACAAAGAACACAAATTTGTTGGCTAATAGGTAATGTCTATACTTTTTAATGGCATAGATCATTCCTAACCCTTCTCTTTTAGTGGTAGTGTAATTCTTTTCTGCCATGTTCAATTGTCGGCTAGCATAAGAAATAGGAAGTCTTCATTTTTCGAATACCTTTTTGAGGTGTTCAAAATGATCAACTTGGATTGATGAATGTATGCATAGATCATCCATATATACTTCCAAGAATTTCCTTAGATATTCTTTAAAAGCATGGCTCATCAATCTTTGTAAGGTGACTGGAGTATTAGTTAACCCAAAAGGCATAACCCGATAGGCAAAAATACCCCATTCCGTTGCAAAAGCAGTTTTATGTTGATCTTTTGGGTCAACCAGAAGTTGATTGTATCCCAAAAATCCATCTGATTAAGAAACTGTAAGCTTCTTTTTCTGCAACTCGTTGTAAAACATGCTCGTGATTGGAAGAGGAAAGTTGTCTCTAATGGTAGCTACATTTACTTTTTTGAGATTGACACACTCTCGTAATTTTCATTCTTCTTGGGCACTACCACAATTGGAGACACCCAATCTGTGTGTTCAATTTTGTAAATGAATTCAGCTTCCTTTAGTTTCTCAATCTCTTCTTTGATTTTCTTGGAAAATGTTTCATTATATGTGTATGGCCTTTGTCTACTTGGTTTTGCATCATCTCTCATGGGTATGGTATGTTGACAAATTTTTGGATCAACACCCTTGATATCCTTGAAAGACCAAGCAAAGATATCTCGATATTATTTTATCAAGCTTAGCAAAAGCTCTTCTTCTTCCTTTGTTAGGTTATTTACAATGTAGGCAAGCTTAGGTTCCTCCCCTCCCCTGGTTCAGCCAAGTCTATCTTTTTCGTGTTCTCGGGCCCTTCGTAGGACTCGTCTTGTTTCCGTAATTTCCTAACAGGTTGTTTGACTATGATTTTTCGATCTTGGAGAGTATACTTTTTGCAATGGGAGGGAACACTCATTACATCCTTACCATCCTCTTTCGTGGTTTCCATTTTGGTCGTATATATCTCCTTTAGATCTTTTTTCAACTCTTGATTTTTCTTTTTCCGCTCAACTCGTGTAATGATTGGTCCCTTGTCCTGTTTGTTTGGCTTTTCTTGAGTATGCTTCCTTGTTTTTCTCGATGTTTTTGACATCTCTGGATTTTCGTTTTAAGGATATCTGCCAGTGATTTTGTCCTTGACATAATCATGTGCCTCTATCTGTATCAGGAATTGTGTTCTACTGGAGACAAATGGCATAGGTTGTGTTTTCACGTTTTTGGTGTCTCTTTTTCGTCTATACCATTTTTGTCTTCTCGATTTTTGGTTAGGAAAGTCAAAAAACTTTTCCTCCCCTCCTGTCAAAAGTAACTTAGCTCTCGCATGTTCTTTTTCTGACCTCGAATCTTCTGAGGTAGTTGAGTGTTCATCTAACTCATCTGTTGCATCGTAGTAGAGGTCTGAAAAGGCTTTTTGAGCTTTCATCAAGTCCTTGGGTTCCTCAATTTCATCTTCATTATTGAGGGCTGCAATCATTTGGATGGAAATTATGTCGTATCCATCCTCGTTACAAAATTGAGTAGGCATAGACCTATTCACACATACATCCATTGCCGCTAAAATTTGAGTCCACTAAAATGGCTCAAACAAATGCTTTGGAAAGGGTTCAGGTACATAGGCTTTGTCTGTGCAATCCCTTTCTAGAATACATTCTTCTCTATTTAAACTCCCATTATCTAAAGCTCCACACATTCAAATAGGAGTGTCTTTGCTTAACCAGGATGGACGCTTAGTTTCAGGTGAAGAGACTGAATCAAACTCTTGTATGGGTGTTTTCAAGACATCTCTATAAGTGTGATCTTTTAGATTTACCCTTGTTATAGATCCCACTTGCTTCAAGTACATAAAGCTGTTTTCTCAATCTTGGATAAGCTGTACCTGTCGTATGACAGGTCTTCCCAATATGATTTCATAATTGAGTTTTTTCCCGAAGTCTACTATGGCAAAAGTGTGTTGATATTCAATTCCATAGAAGTTGACTATCACTTTTTGAAGCAGCCCTAATGGTCTCTCAATGTGTCCGTCAGCCAATTGCAATTTCATTCGAGTTTGTCTAATGGCTGGTTGTCCCCAGGATTCCCATACTGCTTTTGTGGATATGGCTATGCGTGCTCCACTATCCAGTATTGCCATGGTTTCAATGTCATTATATTTCACTAGAAGGGTTGTGTTTCCTTCTTCTCCTTCGTAATATTCTCCAACTTTGTTCATTGGAATAGATGGAATGTCTTTGTTGTCCATTTTGTTTTTCAAATTTTCAATTTTTTTTGCCATTAGCCTCGTTATTCCCACCTTCTCTAGGGTTTTCTGTAGATCATTCCATAAATATGGTCTGAGTTTTAACAGTTCTTCCAAGGTGAGAGTGCATTGGATGGGTGTAGACATAATTGAATGAATATTGTCTACTTCTAAGGTTTGTTCAGCTCTTTTTACTTGAGTGGTCTTACACACTATGGATTCATCTTCGTTATCTCCCAAGTAAGAGGGTAATAGTTTCAATTCAACATTCCTGAAGCTTCAGATCCGCAATCCCCGTACAAGGATTGTACATCCAAGTTCATATCAAAAGGTAGATTGTCCAACCAAATTTCCTCTATAGGAGCCGACTTTAGAGTTAGGCTCCCATCATTGATCTCTCTAACTTTTTTCCATAAGTGTCCTGGCCAGTCTTCCTCTACGAATGAAATTCCTTCTAAGGAATCTTCGTTGTCCGGCACTACAATTTCTAGTTCTTTTGTTTCAAGGTGGGGTTCTACTACCACTTCGGATTTTTCTTTAATGTCTCTTACCACACAAGCTCCTCAGGTTTTGCCATACTTTCGAGCTTGGGTTTTTGTTTTTCTAGCATTTCTTACGTGATTCTTACCAAATTTTGATAAGCTTCAAGTTTAGCTGCTTCCATGTCTGGAGAAGGATAGATTTTCCATTTGTTTTCCTTGTTTTGGTCTGCTTTAAGTCCTGCTTGGTAGGCTTCTAAGGTTGCATTCTGGGTCAAAAATGACTAGGTTAAAAATCCACTGCTGTTAATAATCATGATTTTGGCACTTGACCTAAAGTGGGATTTGAGACCATAAGCATGTGTGCTTAGGTCTTATAAAAATGTCTTACAAGTTTCATTACGTTTGGAGGTCATTTGATGCTGCAACAGATGTGATTTGTTTGCCGATGAGCGATTGGCTTTTGGTGATTTCCGTCACTTGAGTGTAGCATGAGTTAGATGCAAGTTGTTAGTTGTTTTTTGAGAGATTGACACCCTCTTGTAGCCTCTATGCACTAGGTGGCTCGGCTTCATCCCATGGATTTACAATTTAATCGTGGTTCTCGCTAATACTGCAATAAGATAGGATAGCGAAGTTAAGACACGCATCCCACAATGGAAAGATCTTCGCTGCCAATGAGTATAGCCGTGACCTACAAGAATTTTTTCAAAAGATTAAGGAGGCTATATCCATCTCTCAACAAAGACAAAAAGCTGCTACTGACAAGCAAAGAAGGGTCTTAACGTTCAAGGAAAATGATTGGGTCTTGCTTAAGTTTTCTAAGGCTCAATTGAGGCAAACCACAAGCAAAATTCCTACGGGCCATCAAAAGTATTATGCTAAGCTAGCAAAAAGATACTATGGTCCTTTCAAAATTTTAAAGCCTATCGATGAGATGGCCTACCAACTCAAGTTGCCCAACCATTGGCTCATACACAATGCTTTTCATGTGAGACTACTCAAGCCTTACAAAGAAGAGCCACCAAGTGAACCAATTATTGAAGACCCTCCCAAAGTTGAAGACCAAGAAGAGGTGCTACAACCCAAAACTATCCTTCGGCATGAAGACAAGGTACTATAACATGGTAAGATTACCTGACGGTATCTTATTAAGTTCAAAAATTATCCTTTTGAAGATGCTAGATGGATGCAAGGAATACAACTTAAGGATAGTATGAACCTTGTCAATGCTTACAATGCTACATTAGAGTAAGCAAATGTACAAATTTCTTTTAAAAGGCCAATGTTTTTGTCTTATAAGACTATTTCTCTTTTTCATTGTGCACAAATTTAAATAGTATGCATGCTTAGAATCATGTTTGTGATGATATCGTCTCTCAAACACCAAGCAGAATTCGTCACTCTACTTTGGGAGAATGAAATGGACTAAAGAGTAGACATGCTTGCGGGAGCTATGTCTACCAAGCACCAAATGGAAAGAGAGAGGTAATGTCATAAACTCTAATATCTAACCGACCCAAATGATTTTCTCATATTGAATTGTTTATTTAATGCGTGAGAATAAACAGGAACAAGGATTAAGATATAGACATGTGCTTATAGATCTATCTCAATACGGGGCCAATGGTAAAGGGGACCAAATGATAGATGGTCTATCAAAGAGCAAGGCTAACCAATGGAGCATAAGACCTTAGGGTTAGCTTCATTGAAGACCTCCAATAGTTAGTGTGGAAGTCCTTTGACCTTAGATAAGCTAGGGCTAAGCAGATTGAGGTGGGAACCCGATCCAAGCTTAAGGTGCTTGAGGTGCTTGTCGTGCTGCTTGATGCTTGAGGTGCTTGATGATTGAGATGCTTGAGGTGCTTGTCATGCTAGGGTTGTACTTGAGGTGGGAACCCGGCCAGGATTGAGGGGCTTAAGGGCCAAGATTTTGGTGGGATCCAGGACCTAGGTTGAGGGGCTTGAGGTGTCAAAAAGTCAATCATCAATCCCTATAAGGAGGGGGCAAGCCCTACATGAGGGGGGATGAGAGAGAACACACACACACACTCACTCACTCAAGGCAAGCTTGGTACAAAGAAATCAAGAGGGACACTTGTCAAGTTCCTCCTCATGTTTCCCTCATGGTGTGCCTCAAACCTATTGGGTGGCCACCTAAGGGGTCCAATGATAATTTAGAAGATTTAATTGATTGTTTTTGGATTTATCAAGTCCTCTCTCTCAAAGGGGAAAGTGGGACACTTGTCCCAAGGCTACCCTTGTTGCTTGGTATGACTCCTGCTTATGATTGGCTAGGCCTGGAGGGGTACTATGAGCTTCCATCATGAGCTACAAGGGGGGGTTGACCAAAGCAAGTAGGGGGCTTTCTTAGGGGTATACTCTTCCCACACACACTCAGACACACTCTCATTGTGTGAAGTGCAAAGTGCAAGAGCTCCCTCTCCTTCTCCAACCAAGTAGAGAGGTTGAGAGCCTACACCAACACTCTTGGCTATGGAGTGCAATTCCAACCAAGAGCCATGCTTCAATGCTTAAGCTTGCCATCTTCTCCATCTTCATTACTATGCTATTATGTATGCTAGCAAGAAGAGTGATGAAAAGTGAGGAACTAATTCTTTCTCCTATGAAATGTTTCTTCTTCCTCTTCCCTACCCTCATTTCCTGCTAGCTCTCTCCACCTTAGAAGGTGTTTGAGGTCTTGGTATTGAGGCTTGGGATAGTTAATGCTTTCTTCAAATTTTATGTTATGCTCGTGATGCATGAAGATTTCCATCTTCATTACATCACCCAGGTCACAAGGAGCACAAAGATTGTATTGTAACAAGTCTCTCTTGATGGGATAAATCATAATACAAATGCCTATTGGAGGGGTTACTGGTCCACATAAATCTGGTCCTCAAATGTTGTCATTTTCTCTAAATTATCTCTCTTGCAAAAGTATTGTTCATGCCAAGTTAACTAAATGCTAAGTTTATGTTGCTACTATCAATTATGTTCACCCGTTGTTATTACGTATACGACCTAACATGTGGACCATGGTAGGGGATTGTCTAGAAAAGTTTGGTGTGAAGGACCCTTCATCACAAATTTAAGAAGAAATTCAAGATCTCAAAAAGCCTCTTCTTAATACTAGGCCAGTACAGTTGAACAAAGTTGGAGAATACTATGAAGGAGAAGATGGAAACACGGCTCTTTCTGTAGAATTTCAAGGTGTCACCACCATGGTAATTCTTGACAGTGGGGCTAGGGTATCCATTGCTACAAAAGAAACATGGAATAAATGGGAAAAAACTGCTTTAAGAGCAACAAGAATGAAACTACAACTCACAGATGGTTATATGGAGAAATCCCTAGGACTTCTAGAGAAAGTAGTTGTCACCTCTTGCAGAATTGAATATGAGCATACATTTGCTATCGTTAATTTTGGCAAAAAGAACAACTATGATATCATACTAGGAAGAACATTGTGAGAAAGTTAAAAATGGTCCAGGATTGGGGGTATGACCATATTTACATTAGGAACATGGAGACCACAACCAAGATAAAACTGAAAGACCATAATTACAAGGATGTGACAAGAAAACTTGTTGAAGAATTTGATTCAGCTACATTAGCCATATTTGAACTCCCAATATGGTTAGGTCAATCCAAATAGCTATGGATGTGTGGAGCTTCAGATTGTGGTAGCTTAAAATGAGAATAATGTATCTTATAAAGGGATTTAGAAGACAAGGCTATATTCCATAACCCTTTCCTGAAGAGACACTAGAGCCTTTGCAATGGGAACACATTCTGGCAACCTTGGATATGTGTGTTGTTGAAGATGGCCCCACTATGAAATTTTGTGATCAAGACGGTTATGGTGTGGTACCATACTACATGATCAAGGTGAGTCTAGAGAAAGAAATCCAATAGCAGCAGTTCTTTGACAAGCATGTGAGATCAAAAGAATTCAAAACAGAGGACTACGTCTTGGTGTATACCCAAAAACAACATGCTAAAAACTCAAAAAGCGTGGCGGATGGCACCCTTTGTGATCAAAAAGTTTTCACCATGTGGGGCCATCAAGCTTGAAAATTGGAGGGAGAAGAAATTCCTAGTTGGATTAGTGGATGCAAGTTCAAGAAATATCATCTTTCACTTGTTAAGTATGGAGCCTGATTTACCCTTGTAATTTTCTGTGGTAAAAGCGCACATTTGTAAGGCCCCCATTATGAGGAGAAGCCATCGTGCGTGAAGGAAAATCACTCACCGGAAACCAAAATTTTCACGGACAAGAATCATGGCCGGAATATTCTTTTTCGCCGGAATATTATGGCCGGCCGGCGGTCGGAGTGTGGTCGGAAAACAACCGGTCGGTTGGCCGGTGGCCGGTAGTCAATGGCCGATGGCCGGTGGTTGGAATTCAATGGCTGGTGGCCGGTGGCCGAATTCAAAAGCGGACTTGTCTTCTCAAGGGCGGCCACACATGGGCGGATTGGAGGGTCCGATTTGGACTTATTCGCACAAGGGTGGCTACACATGGCTGTCTCTCATTAGAGAGGGCAGCCCTTTTGTCCTATAAAAGGAGGCCATTTCTACACACATTTCATAGTGTGAAGTTGATGCAACAAGGTGAGTGTGAGCTGGTAAGAGTGAAGCAAGGCGGGAGCTCCATTAAGGGTATAATCCCTTTGTAAACTACTTCTTGTTTTGAAGTACTAAAGCCATTGAGTGGCTGCTTTCCCGTGGACATAGCCCACATTGGGTGAACCACGTATATCGTGTGTACTCTCTCTCTCTCTCTACTCTATGATCTCGTGTATATAAATCTGTCTCTCTCCATTAAGTAATCTACTCAATTATCTATTTAGCTACGTCTTATTTTCTAACAACTGGTATCAGAGCAAGGTTTGCTCGTAGCTAAATTATCTCAAGGAAAGAATTCCTTGAATTGAGTGGGAGTTATGGTGGAGGAAGGGAAGCTCAAGATTGAGAAGTTCAACGGCAAAAAATACCAACATTGGAAGATGCAGATTGAAGACTATCTCTACCAGAAGGACCTCTATTTGCCACTAGGCGGTCTTGCGAAGAAGCCCGCAACAATGGCAGATGAAGCATGGATTGTCCTTGATCGAAAGGCACTGGGAACAATCTGGTTAAGCTTGGCGTCAACGGTGGCCTTCAATGTTTCGGAGATGAAGACCACGGAGGACTTGATGAAGTCACTTGACGACTTCTACGAGAAACCATCGGCATCCAATAAGGTATTTCTTATGAAGCGCTTGTTCAATCTAAAGATGGCAGAGAATGGTTCAGTTGCAGAACACCTAAATGAATTTAACACAAACATAAGTCAACTTCGATCAGTGAAAATCAATTTCGATGACAAAGTGCGAGCTCTCCTTATACTATCATCTCTACCGGATAGTTGGGACAGCCTTGTGATGGCTGTAAGTAATTCTATCTCTAGCACAAATACTCTTAAGTTTGATGATGTTGTGGGTGTTCTCCTAAGCGAGGAAATGCGAAGGAGAAGCACATGAGAATCATCAAGTGCTGCACTATCAGTGGAAACAAGAGGAAGGCTTAAGGAGAGGTTCAAAAACCAAAAGGGTCATGATCGCTCACGGCGGAGCAAGTCACGCACAAAGTCAGTTCTTGAATGTTGGAACTGCGGCAAGAAGGGCCACGTCAAGAAGGATTGCTGGTCCAAGAAGAAGAAGGAGACAGAGTCTCAAGACAACAAGCCAACATAGGAGGCCAATGTGGCAGGTAAAGTAGAGCAAGATGCTCTAATTCTCTCATTAGACAATGTGTCTAATTCCTGGATAGTAGATTCCGGGGCTTCATTCCATGCGACACCACACAAGCAACATTTCCAAGACTACACCAAAGGTAATTTTGGGTATGTATACTTGGGAGATGATGAAGCTTGTTAGATTGTCGACAAAGGTACAGTTTCTGTCAAAACTGCTAACGGAAATGAATGGAAGCTTAAAGATGTTAGGCATGTTCCTTCTCTTCGCAAAAATTTGATCTCTACAGGACAATTGGACGATGAAGGTCACAACATTGCATTCGGAAACAAACGGTGGAAGATCTCAAAGGGATCTTTGGTGGTTGCCAAGGGTGAAAAAGTCGGTACACTTTACTCGTGTACTGTTAGCACGCAACCTTCATCTTGTGCTGTCATAATAATCAATATCTAATTCTCCTAAATGATTTTCTCATATTAAACTGATCATTTAATGTGGGGAAGTGCCAAGGGAGAAAAAGCTAGAATATTGGTTAAGTTAGCAGACCGGCCACAGTAGGGATCCAAAGGAGGGAAAATAGGGATCCAAAGGGGGGGCCATCTGCAAAAGAGCCATGTGAAATAACGGGCTAAAAAGACCCTAAGGTTCAGCCCATTAAGACTTCCAAAATGCTAAGGTTCCAAAATTCAAAGGTTGTGTCCAAAGGTCAACCTTAGGGAAAATTGGATGCTTAGTGTGTGCCCAAAAAGTCTTTCTACATCCCTACATGGGAGGGGGCGAGCCCCAAAGCTAGGGGATGAGAGAGAAAGCCACACACACACACACAGGCTCCCTTTACACAAAGGGAATGAGGGACACATGTCAGCTCCCTAGGCCAGATGCCCACAAGGTGTGCCCAATTCCTATTGGAAGACCCTTGAAGTGGACCAATGAGAATTAGGCTAGAGTAAATCTAGTTTAATTAATTTAAAAACATTTAATAAAAGAAACCAATAAGAATTAAGTGTCCTAGAAGACTATTGGGCAGTCTCCCAAGGGGTCCAATGAGCATTCAGGAGCCCCATGGCTTGCCTGATTCCTATTGGCCAGGAGGCAAAGGGGTCCAATGAGAGTTTAGTTTAATTATTTAATTATCTAAAGCTCTCACAAAAGGGGAAAGGGGGACACATGTCAGAAGGCTATCACTTATGCTGCTTAATCCCTATTGGCTTGACCTGGGGAGGTCCAATGAGGCAAAAGCCAGACTAACTTAGCAGCTAGGGCTCGCCCAAGAGAGAGGGGGGGCTGATTTTTGCTTGGCATTGACACACACACTCACACACTTGACCATGTGTGAAGGGAAAATACTCTATCTCCTCCCAAGCTTTAATGGAGAGCTCATCACCTACTCCAAGCTTGTGAGATAGAAGCCTACATCAACACTCTCTTGGCATGTGGATGCAAATCCAACCAAGAGCCAAGCTTCAATGCATGCTCATCTTCTCTACCAAGCTAATTACTAAGCTAAGCTATGCTAATATGAGTGATTATGTGAGGAGATGTACTTCTTTCTCGTAAGATACTTCTTTTTCCTCTCAATCTACTCTCATACCCTGCTAGCTCTCACCATCTTCGAAGGTGTGTGAGGTCTTGGGTCTGAGAACGGGGATAATTCAAGTTGTGTTTGATTAAGTGTTTTGCTTGGTGTATGAAGCTTCCATCTTCATTGCACTAGCTCGTCTTGAAGGAACACAAAGAATTGTATTGTACAATGTCTCTCTTGATGGGAGAAACCATAATACAAAGCCTTTTGGAGGGGGGACCGGCTCCATGCAAATCCGATCCTCAACTGTTGTCAATAGCTTAATTGCTCTCTCTTTTGAAAGTATTGTCGATGCTATCTAACTAGGTGTTATGCTTTTTGTTGCTCTCTCCACCCAAGCACTCTTGTAATTCTCATTAGGAATCAACTCTAATGAAATGCTCACTATGTTCATGCTAATTTCCGCTACACATAAGATTTTAGGCCATTAAATGTTACATTGGTATCAGAGCTCAAGGTTTCTCTTTTCTTGCTCAAGAAGGGAGGTCCTCAAGCTAGCTACAAATGGTTGGTATTATTAATTGCCTATGAGTAAGTAGAATAGGGATTTTTCAGCCTTGCAGTGCGCCTGCCTTTGTGCAGTTAACGGGGCATCACCGTCGAGAGCTATGGTCTTAATAGTGGAGTCCTACGGGGCTTGCCTACGGCTTAACCACTATTGAGCTATTAGAAGCTTGACAGGAGCCGGTGCTGTTTTGGTGTCGAAAGACCCTCTCTTCTATTCCTTGCAATTAATGGTATTCGAGCCGCGGGTACAGTAGCTTGAGTGCTTTTTCTAAAGGGGTAAAGAGGAGTAGCAACTAGGGCTTGAAGTGCCAAAGTACACCTAAAAAGTTTACACCTAAAAGTTGTTAGAATGGCTGACAATATTAAAGAGAGTGAAATTAATGTTGATAACTTTGATTTTGCTCATGAGCAAGCTACTAATGATGCTTCAATGCTTGTTAATTATCTTGTTTCTAGGCTTCAACAAGCCATGGGCAATCCATCTCTCCAAAGTGAAGTGCAACGGCAGCTCCGTGCTCACGGGATTCTCCAAGCTCATCACCATGACGAGAGAACACCTAGGAAGCCTCCTTGTGAGACTACCAAAAGAGGTCTCTCTCCGATTCGGGAAGAAGAAGAGAATCCATATGAAGGGCTCAAGAACTTACTTCTTGATGATGCATCTCCTTCCCAAAGGAGAACTCAAGAGCCTCCACCGAAGGAACGAGAAAGAAGCGAGTCTCCCGCCACCTCGGCGGAGATGGCTCCACGAAGACGGCGGGCTAAACGCTCTCCATCACCACCAAAGCGGAGAAGACCATCACACTCTTCTCCACGCCATAATTCAAAGAGGGATGATAAAAAGCAAGAGAAGAAAAAGGCGAGAAAGAGGACACCCTCTTCTCCATCTTCTTTATCCTCTTCCTCTTATGAAAGCTATGGTGAAGACGACAAAGATCAAGACAAGAAAAAGGCGAGAAAGAGGTCACCCTCTTCTCCATCTTCTTCAAATTCTTCATCTTCTGAAGAAAGTGATGGGGCAACTTTTGAACCATCAAAAAGAAGAGGCCATAGGAAATCCTATGCCGCATGGAAGAGGTCGTCCAAGCTGAAGAAATTCAAAGAGGGAGGGAAGAGCATCTCTTTCCTTACCTATGATGGCACCTTCGGTGCTATAGACAAAGTTTTGGCCTTTATCCAGCAATTCGATGCGGCGTTTGGAGATGAGGGCTTCACGGAGTCCTCTAAGCTACGCCATGTAGCTATGCACTTTCAAAAGTCCGCCAGACAATGGTGGTCTAGCCTACGAGCCAACGGTGAAGCTCCACGAACATGGAAGGCTTTAAGAGCTTCCATTATGAAGCAGTTTTTGGCCACCGATGCCAAAGACAAAGTACTCACCGAATGGCGAAGCTTAAAGCTCTCTCCCAATGAATCCATCCACAAATATGTAGACAAGTTTTGGGACCTACAACTCAAAGCCACTGTCTTCAAAAAGTTGGATTTTGGAGAGCAAAAGCAACAATTTTGTGCGGGCTTAACCGAAGAAATGGCGGAGTATGTCAACTCCCAAAGGCCACGTACCATATCGGCGGTAATACACCATACTATGGTGGCCTCGCGAATCAATTTCCAAACGGGGGGTAAAAGAAATAATAAGCCCCCGGAAAACAAAGGTTCCAATGAGCCTAAGGGGAAGGACAATGTCCAAAAGTCTCCTAAGGGCAATTCCAACAAAGCTAAAGAGAAGGGAGTTTACAAAGGAAAGAATAAACTCTCTCCTGAAGAGGTTGAGCGTTATCGTAAAGATAACCGGTGTTTCAAGTGCGGCGAACAAGGGCATGCGTACCGCGCTTGTCCCCAAAAGAACAACCGCCAAGATCCTCCTAGAGCTTCTTTGGTTGAAATCCAAGAGGAGGAGATTCACCAAACTCACCACAAAGGATCTCCTCTATGCCATGCTTGGGGAAAGGTAAGAGAACATGATGCTTTTATTCTCTTTGACCCTGGTTCTACTCACAATTTCATATCTATGGAGTTAGCCACCAAGCTAGGCATACAATCCTACGAGATGGGAGATATCCTACCCGCAGACAGTGCCTTCAAGGGGCAAGAAGCTTCAGTCACTCCCTTAATCGGGAAATTGAGGCTTCATGTCCAAGGCTATGTGGACAAAGAGGATTTCTTTATCTCTCCTCTCAAGCATGAGGATGTAATCCTAGGGGCACCATGGTTTGACCGTCTGGCTGCCCATGTTAAATTTCCTGAAAGGAGAATTTCCTTTAAGTTCAGGGAAAAGGATATGTATATAGATGCTAGGGAGATGGGTAACACCATCCCCATTGTACATACACCAGCTTTCAACAAGTCAATAAAGAGCTCTATTTCCGTGTACATGATTTTTGTTAAAGATTCTCAAAATGAACCTAATGCTTTAGCAAAAGAAAATAAAAGCAACCAAAAGGAATTAGAGTTATCCAATTTTCTCAAGGGGTTTCAAGATGTCTTTATTGACGACATCCCTTCTGAGCTACCTCCTAAACGAGGTAATGACGACCATGCAATTGAACTTCTTCCAGGAAGTTCACCGCCTAACAAACCTCCTTATAGAGTTTCTCAAGCTCAACAAGAGGAGATTATGCGGCAAGTGCATGAGTTAATTGAGAAGGGCATGGTTAGGCCTAGCTCATCTCCATTTTGCTCACCTGGGCTATTAGTGCAAAAGAAAGACGGCACATATCGTATGTGTGTCGACTATAGAGCACTAAATAGGATCACTATCAAGAATAGGTTTCCCGTTCCACGGGTAGAAGACCTATTTGATAAGCTACAAGGATCGACCTACTTCAGTAGGATTGACCTAAAAAGTGGCTATCATCAAATAAGGATAGTTGATCAAGACATTGTAAAGACCGCATTTCGTACTACATTTGGTCTTTACGAATACATTGTCATGCCTTTTGGCTTGACTAATGCACCAGCCACATTTAACCGCTTGATGGAGAAGCTGTTCAGACCTCATCGAACCTTCGCTGGAGTGTTCTTTGATGATATTATCATCTACTCTAATTCATTAGAGGAACATAAGCAAAACCTCCAGGTAATATTTCAAGTTTTAAGAGAGAATAAACTTTATGTTAATCGAAAGAAAAGTGAATTTTTCTTGCAAGAGATTCAATATTTAGGTCACATTATCTCTCAAGATGGAATCCAAATGGATCCATCCAAGTTAGAGGTAATAAAAGGATGGCCTAAACCAAGGAATCTTCATGAACTAAGAAGCTTTATAGGTATGTGTGCATACTATAGACGCTTCATAGAAAAGTTCTCACAAATTGCGTGACCATTACATGACCTAACAAAGAAAAATGTTAGGTATACGTGGTCTGCTAAGGAGAACAATGCTTTCGAAAAGCTTAAAGAAAAGCTTATCTCTCAACCTGTGCTTACACTACCGGATCTCTCAAAACCATTTGAGGTCCAATGTGATGCTTGTGGTGATTGCCTTGGGGCTGTTTTGCTCCAAGAAGGGCACGCCATAGGCTATGAGAGTCGAAGGCTCGACCCTGTTGAGCAAGCTCTAGGCATATACGAAAAAGAACTCCTTGCAGTTCTACATGCCTTAGACTCATGGAAGCACTATTTATTGGGGACTCCTTTCATTCTGCGAACGGATCACCAAAGTCTTAAGTACTTCATGACACAGACCAAGCTCTCCGACAAACAAATGAGGTGGGCAAATTTCCTTTCGCAATTTCATTTTCATATTGCTCACATTGCTGGCAAGCATAATCAAGTAGCCGATGCACTCTCAAGACGACCGAGAGTGAATGCGGTTTCCATAGCAACTCACAATGATCTATCTTTAATGATAGATGAGTATGCTATTGATCTCGATTTTAGAGATGTGATTTCAGCCCTTGCCTTAGGGAAGAAAGAAGAACCATTTACTTTACAAGATGGTTATCTTCTCTATGGCAATAGACTATGCGTTACTAACTCACTACGTGAGAAAGTAATGTATGAATCTCATGCTCCCCCATATGTGGGGCATAGAGGGATTCAGTCTACCCTAAAGGGAATTGAAACATATTTCTATTGGCCTACCATGAAAGTGAACATACATGAGTATGTTTCCAAATGTGTGGTATGTCAAAAGACAAAATTTGATAGAGGGAAGCAACTTGGATTGCTTCAACCCTTGCCAATCCCTAATTCACCATGGGAGAGCATATCCATGGATTTTATCTTTGGATTGCCTAAGTCTATCCATGGGAATACGGGAATATGGACGATAGTAGACAGGTTCAGTAAACAAGCTCATTTTATACCTGTCAAAAAGACTATCAAAGCCCATCAAATGGCAACCCTCTTCATTTCACAAATTTTCAAGTACCATGGCTTGCCAATGTCCATAGTGTCGGATAGAGATCCTAGAATGACCAGTAATTTCTGGAAGGGTCTCTTTGAGAATTTAGGAACAAGGCTAAACTTCTCTTCGGCCTATCATCCACAAACTGATGGCCAAAGTGAAATAGCTAACCTAACTATTCTCGATCTACTAAAAGCCTATGTAACGGAAGTAGATCAAAGATCCCAATGGGAGAAGTACTTACCCTTAGTAGAGTATGCTTACAATAACACTGTACATACTTCTACAGGAAAAGCACCTTTCGAGGTAATTGAGGGAAGGTCAAAAAGTCCCTTGCTACTTAAGGTACATGGGAAGATCTTCGCTGCAGATGAGTATAGCCGAGACCTACAAGAATCTTTCCAAAAGATTAAGGATGCTATCTCTATCTCACAGCAAAGGCAAAAGGCTGCTGCTGACAAGCACAGAAGAGCCCAAACCTTTAAAGAAAACGATTGGGTCTTGTTAAAGTTTCCCAAGGCTCGATTAAGGCACACTACGGGCAAGAATCCTACGGGCCACCAAAAGTACTATGCTAAACTAGCAAAAAGGTACTATGGTCCCTTCCAGATTCTTAGGCCAATCAATGAGATGGCCTATCAACTTAAGTTGCCCAATCATTGGCTCATACACAACGCTTTTCATGTGAGCCTCTTAAAGCCTTACAAAGGAGAGCCACCTCAAGAACCAACTATTGAAGACCCACCGGAGATCGAGGACCACGAGGAGGTGCTGCAGCCCGAGTCCATTCTCCGACATGAAGACAAGGTATTAAGAGGCGGTAAGACTATCCGACGATATCTTATTAAGTTTAAGAATTATCCTTTTGAAGATGCTAGATGGATGCAAGGCATACAATTAAAGGATAACCTAAACCTTGTCAATGCTTACAATGCTTCCCAAGAGTAAGCAAATGTACAAAATGTTAAAAATGAACAAAAATTTTTGTCTTATAAGACTCTCTTTTTCTTTATTTGTGCACAAAAATGAAGTAGTATGCATGCTTAGATCAAGTTTGCTGAGACGACGTCTCCCGAACACCAAGTAGAACTTGTCACTCTACTATGGAAGACTGATAGGACTAATGTGCAGACATGCTTGCGGCAGCCTCAGGCTCTCAAGCGCCAAATGGACTAGTCATCCATTATGGAATGATGTCGTAGGGTAACATAGGGATCCTCTACCCGCTAAGAAAAGGACTCATGCATATGCTTTATCTTCTCTACACCATAGTCGAGGACGACTATGATTTCAAGAGAGAGGTAATGTCATAATAATCAATATCTAATTCTCCTAAATGATTTTCTCATATTAAACTGATCATTTAATGTGGGGAAGTGCCAAGGGAGAAAAAGCTAGAATATTGGTTAAGTTAGCAGACCGGCCACAGGAGGGATCCAAAGGAGGGAAAATAGGGATCCAAAGGGGGGGCCATCTGCAAAAGAGCCATGTGAAATAACGGGCTAAAAAGACCCTAAGGTTCAGCCCATTAAGACTTCCAAAATGCTAAGGTTCCAAAATTCAAAGGTTGTGTCCAAAGGTCAA
Source organism: Adiantum capillus-veneris (assembly GCF_014529385.1). Classification (NCBI taxonomy): domain Eukaryota; kingdom Viridiplantae; phylum Streptophyta; class Polypodiopsida; order Polypodiales; family Pteridaceae; genus Adiantum; species Adiantum capillus-veneris. Next base: position 72,142,264 of record NC_140950.1, on the reverse strand, counting down.
CCTTAGGGAAAATTGGATGCTTAGTGTGTGCCCAAAAAGTCTTTCTACATCCCTACATGGGAGGGGGCGAGCCCCAAAGCTAGGGGATGAGAGAGAAAGCCACACACACACACACAGGATCCCTTTACACAAAGGGAATGAGGGACACATGTCAGCTCCCTAGGCCAGATGCCCACAAGGTGTGCCCAATTCCTATTGGAAGACCCTTGAAGTGGACCAATGAGAATTAGGCTAGAGTAAATCTATTTTAATTAATTTAAAAACATTTAATAAAAGAAACCAATAAGAATTAAGTGTCCTAGAAGACTATTGGGCAGTCTCCCAAGGGGTCCAATGAGCATTCAGGAGCCCCATGGCTTGCCTGATTCCTATTGGCCAGGAGGCAAAGGGGTCCAATGAGAGTTTAGTTTAATTATTTAATTATCTAAAGCTCTCACAAAAGGGGAAAGGGGGACACATGTCAGAAGGCTATCACTTATGCTGCTTAATCCCTATTGGCTTGACCTGGGGAGGTCCAATGAGGCAAAAGCCAGACTAACTTAGCAGCTAGGGCTCGCCCAAGAGAGAGGGGGGGCTGATTTTTGCTTGGCATTGACACACACACTCACACACTTGACCATGTGTGAAGGGAAAATACTCTATCTCCTCCCAAGCTTTAATGGAGAGCTCATCACCTACTCCAAGCTTGTGAGATAGAAGCCTACATCAACACTCTCTTGGCATGTGGATGCAAATCCAACCAAGAGCCAAGCTTCAATGCATGCTCATCTTCTCTACCAAGCTAATTACTAAGCTAAGCTATGCTAATATGAGTGATTATGTGAGGAGATGTACTTCTTTCTCGTAAGATACTTCTTTTTCCTCTCAATCTACTCTCATACCCTGCTAGCTCTCACCATCTTCGAAGGTGTGTGAGGTCTTGGGTCTGAGAACGGGGATAATTCAAGTTGTGTTTGATTAAGTGTTTTGCTTGGTGTATGAAGCTTCCATCTTCATTGCACTAGCTCGTCTTGAAGGAACACAAAGAATTGTATTGTACAATGTCTCTCTTGATGGGAGAAACCATAATACAAAGCCTTTTGGAGGGGGGACCGGCTCCATGCAAATCCGGTCCTCAACTGTTGTCAATAGCTTAATTGCTCTCTCTTTTGAAAGTATTGTCGATGCTATCTAACTAGGTGTTATGCTTTTTGTTGCTCTCTCCACCCAAGCACTCTTGTAATTCTCATTAGGAATCAACTCTAATGAAATGCTCACTATGTTCATGCTAATTTCCGCTACACATAAGATTTTAGGCCATTAAATGTTACATGTGCAGCAACTACAGAAGTTGACAGTGCGGTGTGGCACTACCGACTTGGGCATATGAGTGCTAAAGGAATGCAAATCCTTCAAACAAAGAAGCTTCTACCAGGTTTGAAAGAAGTGGACATATGAGTGCTAAAGGAATGCAAATCCTTCAAACAAAGAAGCTTCTACCATGTTTGGGGTCCTGCAAGTACACCATCACTTGGTGGCTCATTGTACTATGTAACATTCATAGACGATGCGAGTAGAAAAACACGGGTTTATGTTATGAAGAATAAATCCGATGTATTTTCCATATTTCAAAGGTGGAAAGCCTTTGTGGAAAATGAAACAGGTACCAAGGTTAAATGCCTCAGATCCGACAATGGAGGCGAATATTGCAGCCAAGCTTTTGAAAGCTTTTGTGCTAGCAATGGCATTCGGAGGCAAAGGACAACCCCAAGGACACCTCAACAAAATGGGATTTCGGAAAGGATGAACAGGACAATCATGGAACGAGCACGAAGCATGCGGCTACATGCAGGCCTACCGCTTGAGCTTTGGGCGGAAGCTGTAAGTACGTCTGTGTACTTAATCAATCGATCACCCTCAACGGCATTGGATGGGGGAGTTCCAGAAGAGGCATGGACAGGTAAACCGGTAAATTATGCATTTCTCAAAGTGTTTGGGTGTGAGGCTTTCATGCACATAGATAGAAGCCTAAGATCAAAGCTAGATGCAAAGTCCAAAAAGTGTTGCTTCATTGGCTATGGAGAAGGAGACTTTGGGTATCGCCTATGGAATCCTGAAGATGGTAAAATCTTAAGGAGTATGGATGTAATTTTTAACGAACAAAATATGTACAAAGATTACTTGGAAAGAAAACGAACAAAAAAAACAGGTGATGAGTACATGGAGCTTGAGGATGGTGAAGACTCAAGGACTGCAAACGGTGACAATGCGCAACAACGTCAACCAAATGAGGAGCCTCAACCTATTCCCCGAAGATCTACAAGAGCAAGTAGACCTCCAAAAAGGTTTGTTCCTTCCTTCAACCATCTCTTGATCTCAGATTCTGGAGAGCCGGAATCATACGAAGAAGCTATGCAACATGAATCCAAAGAACAATGGACGAAGAGCATGCAAGTGGAGATGGACTCACTACATCGCAACCAAACATGGGAGTTGGTTGAGTTGCCTAAAGGTAAGCGGGCACTTCAAAACAAATGGGTGTACAAGCTGAAGGAAGAAGAAGGTGGGAAGAAAAGGTACAAGTCTAGGCTTGTGGTAAAAGGTTTTTCTCAAAAGAAAGGTATTGACTTCAATGAAATATTTTCTCCTGTTGTAAAAATGAACTCAATTAGGCTTGTCTTAAGCCTTGTGGCTGCTCATGATCTAAATCTCGAGCAAATGGATGTAAATACGACATTCCCTCACGGTGACTTAGAGGAGGAAATCTACATGCTTCAACCAAAGGGGTATGAAGTAAAAGGTAAGGAGAAAATGGTTTGTAGATTAAAGAAGAGCTTGTATGGTTTAAAGCAAGCATCAAGACAATGGTACTTGAAGTTTGATCGATGGATGTTGGATCATGGATTCACAAGATGCAACTCGGATCACTGCGTCTACACGAAGAATTTGGGAGATGGGAAATTCATCATCCTAATGTTGTATGTTGATGACATGTTGATTGCAAGTGCTAACATGCAGGACATCAAAGACCTAAAAGAGGAGCTGTCCAAATCTTTTTCAATGAAAGATTTAGGTGCTGCAAAGAGGATACTTGGTATGAAAATATCAAGGGACAGGACGAAGAAGACAATAAAGCTATCTCAAGAAGATTACATCAAGAAGGTACTAGAAAGGTATGCAATACAAAATGCAAAACCAATTTCTACACCTTTGGCTGGTCAGTTTAAACTAACGAAGGATATGTGTCCAAAGACACAAGAGGAGATAGCCTATATGTCTAAAGTTTCATATGCTGCAGCGGTAGGTTCTCTAATGTATGCTATGGTCTGGACAAGGCCAGACATTGCACATGCAGTGGGAGTTGTGAGTAGGTTCATGGACAACCCAGGTAAAGAGCAGGCAAGCTGTGAAGTGGATACTTAGGTATCTAAAAGGGACAATAAAAAATGCTTTGTATTTTGGAGGAACTGATATTTTTCTAGAAGGGTATGCTGATGCAGATATGGCAGGTGACAAAGATACTCGAAGGAGCACTACTGGCTATGTGTTCACGGTTGGAGGCACAGCAGTAAGCTGGGCTTCAAAGCTGCAGAAAGTGGTTTCACTTTCTACCACGGAAGCAGAGTATGTAGCAATGATGGAGGCAAGCAAAGAAATTATGTGGCTTCACAGATTCTTAGAAGAGCTTGGATTCAAACAAGACAATTGTGTCTTGTATAGTGATAGCCAAAGCGCTATCCATCTTGCAAAGAACTGAGCCTTTCATTCAAGGACAAAGCACATTGAGGTGAGATATCACTTCATACGCACTCTTTTGGAAGAGGGACAACTAAAGCTAGGAAAGGTGCATACAAGGGAAAATCCTGCAGACATGTTTACAAAGGTGGTCAACAAGGAGAAGTTGAGCTTTTGATCATCTTCAATCGGCATTCAAGGATAAGAAGCCAGAATGGAAAGCAGTCATAGGTTTGGTTTGGAGATCAATCTCCAAGTGGGAGATTGTTAAGTATGGAGCCTGATTTATCCTTGTAATTTTATGTGGTAAAAGCGCACATTTGTAAGGCCCCCATTATGAGGAGAAGCCATCGTGCGTGAAGGAAAATCACTCACCGGAAACCAAAATTTTCACGGACAAGAATCAGGGGCAACTTTAAAGGCCTCGGGGGCGGAGGCCGGCCGGAATATTCTTTTTCGCCGGAATATTATGGCCGGACGGCGGCCGTACAGTGGTCGGAAAACAACCGGTCGGTTGGCCGGTGGCCGATAGTCAATGGCTGATGGCCGGTGGTCGGAAGTCAATGGCCGGTGGCCGGTGGCCGAATTCAAAAGCGGACTTGTCTTCTCAAGGGCGGCCACACATGGGCGGATTGGAGGGTCCGATTTGAACTTATTCGCACAAGGGCGGCTACACATGGCTGTCTCTCATTAGAGAGGGCAGCCCTTTTGGCCTATAAAAGGAGGCCATTTCTACACACATTTCATAGTGTGAAGTTGATGCAACAAGGTGAGTGTGAGCTGGTGAGAGTGAAGCAAGGCGGGAGCTCCATTAAGGGTATAATCCCTTTGTAAACTACTTCTTGTTTTGAAGTACTAAAGCCATTGAGTGGATGCTTTCCCGTGGACGTAGCCCACATTGGGTGAACCACGTATATCGTGTGTACTCTCTCTCTCTCTCTCTCTCTACTCTATAATCTCGTGTATATAAATCTGTCTCTCTCCATTAAGTAATCTAATCAATTATCTATTTAGCTACGTCTTATTTTCTAACATCACTAACCCAAGAGATTCTACAATAGATTCATAGTGAAAAACAACAAGCAAAAGAAAAGCAATGGGTTGTTGAAAATGCACAAATAGAACCTAAAGAATGAATGACTAAACGAAGGTTTTATGACAACAACAACAATAGGGGAGACCAGTGTAGATCAATGCTATTTCCATAAAACAATTTGATGAACATAGAGTGGATCCAATGATCAAGGTCAAGATTGACAACAATCAAGTAGAAACTACCGCTCTACTCGATACATGAGCCCAAGGAAATTTCATTTCCCTCATCTTATAGACACAACGTGGTCAAGATACAGAGCTTCAAACAACAACACACGAGATGCAGAGCTATACTAACCACCAGATCAAAGCATTAGGGTTGGTAACCTTGTTTGTTCAAATCAATCAATATGTTTACCCACACATATTTTATGTGGTAGAAAATCATCAAAACCAACAAAAATCATTGCTAGGAAAACCATGGAAAAAGAGGTACAATGTTCAAATTGATTGGAAGTCCGATCAAGTACAAATTGAGACTAAAATAGAGAGTCGAATGGTTCCATTCATTACAACAACAGAAACAAATCTAGCAAGGGAAAAGACTACAAACAAGGACAAACAATCCTTTCCTACAGGAATCATACAATGGATTCCCAAAGAGTCTCCACAAAAACCAACACCCCAATTAAAGCTGACTACAGCCTCATCCACACCAAAATTGACCAAAAAACCAATGAGACAAATGCAAAACAAAAGAGAAAGATGGATACCCAAGCAACATCTCAAAACAAAGCAGGTATGGGTCAAGAAAGATGAGATATATGCAAAAGAATCAATCAAAATCCATAAGCTAGCACAGACTCCATTACCATCTCACATACCTATTGATCACCCATGCATCTATCACAAATGTATGGGTGCCAAAGAAGTTGGTTAAAGCTCAAAAAACACAGGAGCTTATTTGGATTCCTAAGTGCAGTATCTTGAAACTCTGTAAGAGACCAAATAGATGGACTAAGCACCACTTAGAGAATCTCAAACCAACCAATTCAACAAAGCAAGTCTAGGTAACAAATCAGCTTTGGATCTAGATCCCAGTATCAAAACAAAGCAGGTATGGGTCAAGAAAGATGAGATATATGCAAAAGAATCAATCAGAATCCATAAGCCAGCACAGACTCCAATACCATCTCACATACCCATACGGAGCACCCATGCATCTATTACAAATGTATGGGTGCCAAAGAAGTTGGGTCAAGCTCAAAAAACACAGGAGCTTATTTGGATTCCTAAGCGCAGTATCTTGAAACTCTATAAGAGACCAAATAGGTGGACTATGTACCACTTAGAGAATCTCAAACAAACCAAGTCAACAAAGCAAGTCTGCTAGCCAAAGACTTAGGGCAATCACTAACAAATCAACTTTGGATCTAGATCCCAATAATAAGAACACAAGGAAAACATCAAAACCATATATATGATAAGGAACTACAAAAACACCAAGTATGGCGGCCAAAACAACCCAAGAAAGACATCAACACAACCGGTCCTATCAAATTTTTCTAGATGACTATGACAACTCGTGTTGCACTACTCCAACAAAATCTATACGGGCCTAGAAATATTTCTCCACCCACCTTGTATCCATAATTTTCAGTTCGTCCAAGAGGACTTAGACACAAGAGGAGGGAGACATGAAGAAACACATGGCAAGAGGTTTCTTATATATTACCAGGCACTGTCTTACAATGATTTAAACCTTGTTGTGCTTTATTGCGATATGATTTTTCCAAAAATTCTAGGTAAAGAGGAGTCTATAGGCACTTCATTTGCTCAAATTGGACCAACAAGGACTTTCCACACACAGATTTATAAATTTCAGAGTCCATTAGCCATGAACCTTGCAAAACTAGGCAAAACTTGTGCAAAAGCCTCCAATTTTTGGACCATAAGATCCACCTAACCATGAGGGACACATTACCAGTAGGAATAAAGCAAAAAGTTGGTCAAGGTTCAACTTATCATAAAATGTTCTTTTTTTTTAAAAACATTGGTAGCCCATAGGACAAAGGTTACAACCCTTCCCTCCAGAAGTTCATTAGTGATCATATGAAGCTACACGGAAGGTTTGAAATTGCAAAACCATAACTAGGGCTTGCTTAACAAACAAGACTTTTGACAAGAGGAAAATTTAAGTTGTGACCAAACTAGTGATCCAAATTAACCGTGCAAGGTGGCAGTGGAATCTACACACCAAGAGGGATCAAATTTTACCACTCTTGCTAAGAATGGAAACATTTGACAACAACCACGGTTGTTTCCATTTGACATAAAAAGAGCACTTCAAGCCAAGAAAAATGATAGCTATAGCACGTTGCAAGTTCAGAGAACCCACTTGAAGAGTATAACACAAAAGTGGAGTCAGAAAGGCAGGTCAAAAGTCAAAATTCCAACTTGACTCCAAGGAGGCCAAGACAAAAAAGAGTTCAGATCCTTTTTGGGGCTAATTTAAGGTTTTAGTTGTCCAGATTGATCATACATATCATGGAAGGAGTCAAGAAGAGATGAATATACCAGGTATGTGAAAAAATCTCATGTTTGACACTGTTGGCAACCGACCGTGATTGCTACCATCTGTCAAATTTTAGGGACTAGAGGAGACCATGATGAAGTACATCTCACAAGAGAATCCCAATGACACCTCATGTGCCAAAATTGGACAGTCTCAGCTCAAGTTATAGACCAAACTAACTATGAGGGGACTTACTGCACAAATGACTAAAATTTGACTATCCAGCTAAAAATTGGATCTTTGTCATTTGTTTGCCACAAGATCAAACACTCCCAGAAAGATGAGACACAGAAGTATTTACAAGATGGAAGAGAAAGAGAGCTATCAGGTCGGCATGGACCACATTGCAGGTTCAAGAGCCTGTTTTGTCAACGAGTCCATCCAAGTGCAGTATGGTCTCAGAGTCTTCAATTGTTTGTGGAAGGACGAGCAAGGTAAAAGATGGGAGGCACCCCAAATGCCATAGGACTTTAACACCATCGCCTACACGCCACAAAATGCCGACAGATCTATCTCTAGGCTAGGAGTCAAGGGTTTCTTATCTGAGCCAATAGTTTGAGCCAATTATAGACGTGCGCATGAATTAATAACAAACTTTTAAAAGATAGATGAAGAGAAATTGATAGCAACACTCACAAATGCTATTGGGGAAAAGATAATCGTCGAAATCACCTCAAATACGATAGCAAAAATCCCAAAGTTTCCCAGGGGAAAGCCTACAAATCCACAAGGCTATGTAGATGACGATTTTAGTACAATAAATTTGACAACCTTTTAGCAACATCAAAGAAAGGAGGAATGAGCACTTGACGAGAGTTTTCCATAAGTATCTACACTTTGATAGACATACCAGATATACAAGGGTCTAGACAAAAATCTAGCCTCAACATTGCACAAGCTAGTACCACAACATCAACATGTATCTATTGAACTAGCCAAGTGGGGATTCAAATAGCTAGTAGTAACAATAAAAAAGAAGCAATGGGCTAATCAGGCCGGCATCCCACAGTTAGGGGGAGACAAACTTTTGACAAAAATTGCAGCCTATCTTGTCGGAGAAAGAGATTCACTAGAGGATGCCCCAAATTCAAATGAATGGACAGAAAAAGTGCATCAACCCAAGGAAAAGAAGGTGGCATGACCTTCTAGATCAGCAAGGACCACAAGAGAAAATAAAACGACACAACCAGAGTATATTAGGGATGAAGGGATCACCAACTTCCTCAGGCAAAGAGTCAAACCAAGTACTAGCATCTTTCCTAAGGACCACCTCAAACATTTCTACACGTTCTTGATCGGTTACTATCCTCTTGATACGGCAAGACATCTTGAAATTTGCTAAAAATAATTCTGCATCCTCTCCAGGCTCTCCAAAGAAAAGAGGATATCCAGACATTTGGCGTTGGCTCTCCATTATTATGAAAGATTACAACACGAGTTACAATAAGGGATACAATAGAGATTTAGAACCACTCGCCTGCAAATGAAGAAGTGAGAAAATACCACTCTAGGTTTTCTTCTTCAGCTATCCAAGCTTCAATAAGGTCTCGATTTGTTTGATCAAAACAAAAGGGTAGACTATTGATGAGCTCTAAGAAGGGTTGAAATTCTTCAAAGCTAAGGCGATAAACAGAAATCTCTAGAACTTCATTTTCTGGATCCAAAAGAGCAACCACGTCCCAAGTGATAAATTGCACTTGCTCTACAATTCCCAATGCACAAGCGGTTTGTATAAAAACTAGATCTTCATGCTCGTCGAAGGCCGTGAGAAAGTAGCAATTGACTAGGAGCTCCTTTCCTTCGAGTTCCACGCAGTCGGAGTGAGGCAACCTTCTCACAATTTCATAAAGAACATCCTCATCAAGTCCAATCAAGTTTGCAAGATTTAAAGACTCCACTTGTGCTACAAAATTCTTGGACAAAAACTCCTTAGGATTAGGGTTAAATCATTCAAAAGCATAAAGAGATTTACAATGTCTCTATGAACAAAGTGTCATAGAAAGTAGAGAAGGATGAGAATTTATACAAATTTGCAATCTTCTCTATGCTCTCTTTATTAAGACAAGCTCTGAATAGCTCCCTATCTCCTTTGTTGAAAGCGAAAGGAAGACTATTAATAAGACGCAAATGAGGGAAAAATTCACCAAATGTGAGTCTATGAAGCATGAACTCTGGCCGCAAGTTTCCTGAAGAGTCTTCCTCAATGGTGAAATGCACTCGCCAAACGCCAAATTTCACTCTATTTACCAATCTTAGGGCACACACTAGTTGGATGAATGCGCGGTCTTCCTTAGTGCCCAACAACAAGAGGAAAATGGAATCCACGCGTAGGACCTTCCGTCTTAACTTCACCACCCTCTTGTTATGAGGGAGACGCCTTACTACTTGCTCCTGCAACTCAATTGGTAATAGAGCTAGATCTCTAAGGATTGAACTTTCACTGCACACACATTCCCAGTTAGAACAAATGATCGTTCTTTTGTTTCTTGTAACAACTTGGACAAAGAAAAACAAACATACACACTATTTTGCCGGGCTGCACTTCATTTTAAAATAAAATGAACACATGTACATCAAAAGAAGTGTGGTAGTTGATGAGAGGTAGAATGACAGGGTTTGGTGATGCAAGAATTTCTCCTGCTCTTTGGGCACCAAACATGAACACCATTCGTTGTTGAAAATGGATCTTTCTACTAATTGCAACGTTTATTCTAATGTGTGGAGTAAAATGAAAGGGAAAAACCTCTATTCCTGGGCCATTATCCATGGCCTATGCATGTCCTAATGCTTAAAACAAAACAAAAATATAGACGTCCAAACTAAGGTCGTACCTAATGAGAGGCAAAATAAAAGGATTTACTGAAGCGTTTATCTCGGCCAACCTAAGAGGACCTAAAATTCTACGAATGACACGTTGAAATTGCAACTTAGTACTAACAATTATGTGTACCTTTTGCCTTGCAATGGGAATGAAGGGATCATACAAATCTTCGTGATTCATGCAAATACTTGACTATGCTAAAGGTTGATTCTACACAAAAATACACAAGCCGTTCCTCAGTGGGGGCACCAATTTGAGGCGGTCCGGGGCGGGCAACAAGAAGAGCAACCTCTAGACACCCCTCAAGGCTCCCGTGCTGCTCAATGGGGCTGGGGCACAACAAAACACAAACCAAAACAACAAACCCATAGCCAAATCCCAACTACACAAGGGACACCACCTAGTTTAAGAGCGAACTAGGACGCAAAAGAGGAGAATCGTTAGAGCAACCCACAAACAAGTAAGGAATTTACACTAACCCTAACACCAATGGAACACTCTCACACACTAAAACACAAGAGAGAGAGAGAGAGAGAGAGAGAGAGAGAGAGAGAGAGAGAGAGAGAGAGAGAGAGAGAGAGAGATAGTGCTCGGGCTGCTTTGAAACGTATCGACAATGATCAAGCAAACACAACTATATATTTAAGAAAGAGAGAGAAAGGGGGAGGGGGTGCTTGTTGCATTAATACCTTCTTACAAATCTGTCATGACAAATCAAAGTGAAATTAGTATTTGTTCAACATAGCTTGCGTAAATTTCACCACAACACATCACAAGAAAAGCCACCCCAATCACTGTCTTAAAGCCAGGGGAGTCCTCTCCACCCTGTCGCCCTCTTACAGTATGTGGGATTTATGGCTAGGTTGATGACAACACCAGAGAACAAGCTATCAAGAACTTAACAAAAAACACCAAGACACTTACGCATCATTGTTGTCCATTACTTCACGTTGGAAGGGAGACAAAATATCCAAGCTTAGTCCAAATCCACCCTCCTTGATTCAGCAAATGTTGGGCTTACACTAGTAGGAGAAATGATAGATTTCCTACTCTCAATTGAATGATCACTCTCTCTCTTACAATGGCATAGAGTTCCCTTGCTAATCCCCTATTACAACACATGCACATGCATAAGACAATGAGCTTCCACTCAAGAGCTCCTTCTAGAGAGGTTGAGCTTGGCTTCTCAAGCTATAGCATAGTGCTCTTGCTTATGGCTCCCCCTTTTGTGCTAGCTACACCCTCCTTTTATAGCAATTTTGAAGGCTAGGGTTACTCCTCTAACCATGGTTGGGTTAGATTTTCAGCAATTTATCTAATTTCTTTTGCTTGGAATTATCAAGAAGTTGGTGAGGAAAGAGAGAGGAGAGAAATGGAGGTGATAGGACTTTTCATAGTGGGTTAGTGTTAGTAGAGTTAGTATTAATTTACAAATGGAATTGGATATTTACAATGGGAGTATCCATGTAGGATACAAATAAGGAAGAAAAAACTCTTAAGAGGTAAGAAAAGGTGGCTTTCTTACAAGGTTGATGCTCCAAGTGTCTTGAGTAGGGCCGATTTTGACGCCTGTTGACGGTCCACTAGCTTTGACGGTACATTTTTTCTCCACTCTTGACCTTCCTTGAGAGACAAGGTAATTGAAGCTGAGTAATCAACCACCATGATGCTGTCTTTTAAGAGAAGAGGCTGAATTTTGTGGTTTTTTTGATAGATATGGGTAAATTGGAGGAGGAAAAATGAGACTAGGTGGTCAATTTTGGAATGGAATTGTGTGTGGGAGGTATGAGTTCACCATGGTTTCTCTTATTCTTCAAGGTTGAGGAGAAGGTGAGTAGGGTGCAGAGAGGAGTGGTGAGAGAGATGGGGATGATGAGTGGAGAAGTGTGTGTGAAAGAGGAAAATGATAAAGTGGAAGAGAGAGTGTGGCTGCATAGCATGGGAAAACTGGGGTCCACTAAAAAAATCATAGCTCACAGCTCATAGCTCAAAAAAATATGAAAAAATTTGAGGCAAAATTTCAGCCCACGAGCTAAAACTTTTGTTTGTATCACCTTTTCAAATTCGGAGAGCAAGTGAACTTTAAAAATTCAGCAAAACCGACCGTTTTTTTCCACTGCAAAGGTCCTTGTGGGGTCCTTCTTTGGATGATTCTTTTGAATACCTCCAAGAGTGAGCCCTCCATAGTGCATGTATGCATGCCACCTACCCTTGACCTTATTTGGTAGGTCTATAATTGAAGATATTGTTGAGATTAGGATATAAGTGAATAGTACAACTAAGAAAATCAAATATTGAGGGGTCTAAAAAATATGTACATGTCAAATATAAATAATATAAGTGGAAAAAATATAAAGGGGTCAAAAGAAATCTCTCTCATTATGAGGCTACCATAAAAAGATAAATATTTTTGGTGTTCTAATTTTTTAGAAAAAAAAAAAACAAAATAGATGTAGGAAGGGAAAAATCACAATAGTGAAAAAATATACACATAAATAAAACTAGTTTTTTTGGATTTTTGTTGGGGTGGAGTTACACCAAATATAAGAGAAGCTTACATGAAAATATTTCTATATGGAATAAAGAGTATGAAAAATGGTAAGAAAAATTGTGGTAATGGTGAGGCAATGTACAGAGCATAAATAACACACACCTAGGTAGAAATATTTAAATAAATATCAAAATAATTATGAAAAAATCGTTTATTTAAGCCCTATATACAAAGAAATATTTACATACGCATGGGCCATAATATACTTATATTTTTTATTTATTTTTATTTTTTATTTTTTTGGCTCAACTAGCCCAATGACCAGCTAATTGAGGGTTTTTTAAGAAGATATGGGAAAAGTCCCGTGACTCACGCACGCCTATGTACAGTGAAATGGTAGGGATAGCCATAGTGTTTGGGTGATTTTGGTAGGGTGAGGTAACTCACTGTGGCAATTACAAAGAGCCGAAAAACGGCTATCAATACCAAGCCCGGTGCCTAGCAATCTCATCCAGATGGAGCTTCTCACCACTTATACAAGCCTCCAATCAGAGCAGGCTAGTCAAGTTCATAACAAAAGTACGAGGTTAAGGTCCCAAACAAACCACTCATTGCTGAGGAGCAAGCAAAAAAGATACTCAAAGATTTGTTAAAAGTAGGCTATAGTCCAGAAGAAGCCCTGGCTACGGCAGACTTATCAATGTCTTTCATAAATGATCCTGGCCCAAAGTCGAGGACACCAGAACAGGTTACAAGAGAAGATGATCACTAAGAGGGCTTGTAAAAAATACAAGAAACCATGACGTCTGATCAAGAACAAGAAATCAAGAATGAACAGCCTGTACACAAAGGAGTAGATCAACATGAAGGCTTGTTAAAAATACAAGAAAACCTTGGGATGGTTGGTTTTACCCATCTTAGTGGAGGTTCAACATCAATAAATTCTCCATGTAGTCACAAAGTCACAGAGAATGTGGAGAAATAATGAGATGACATGGCTGAAATACTTGCGCAAACACTCTCTTAAGGAAGTTCCACAACAAGGTAAATCAGAGCACATTATAGAGATAACCACTCAATTGGCAATCACCCTTATCAAGAAAGATGAGAGCAAGGAATCCTTCCAAGAAACTACCAAAGAAACGACACAAGATGCTGCTCAAGGACCACTCATTCAAGAATCAATGTCTAGTATGGACAAGGCAACATTGTCTCTAATCAAGCTGAGGATCTAAACAAGGAGATCATGCAAATAACTCTCAAATATGAGAAAGAAGAATAAAACAATGCCGATCTCAGCCTAGCGGTGGTCAACATACAACAAGAGATGGAAGAAATAGGGAATGAAAACAAAGAGTTGGTCGAGACCAATAAAATTTTGGTAGAAGATCTACAGAAGAGAGATGCACAATTAGAACATGTCAGTGGAGATCTAGCAAAGTACAAGGAACTATATGAGAAGAAAGTGATCGCCAGGAAAGTACAAGAAGGTATAGCTAAGAGCAGTAAGCTTGCCCTAGATCAGAAAGAAAAGAAATATCAACAAGACCATCAAAGTGCTAAAGAGTCAGCATCACTAGCTCAGAAGCAAAGGATATCACTATATGTTCTTAAAGGCCGGATAGCTCATCAGAACAGACAGCTAGAGGCATTTACATGTTAAGTATAGAGCATGATTTACCCCTTGTAACTTATAGTCTTAGAAAAGCACATTTGTAAAGCCCCCATTATGAGGAGAAGCCATCGTGTGCAAGAAAAATCACTCACCAAACTATTCTTTTTTTTTTTGTTGAATTATTATGATTGGATGGTGACCAAAAAGTGATTGGAAAATGGCCATCGGCTGGTCAATGGACGATGGCCAAATTGAATACCAATGATCGATTTCTAAGCGAACTTGTCTTCTCAAGGGCAGCCACACATGGGAGCATTAGAGAGTCCAACTTGGACTTGTCTACACAAGGGCGGCTACACACGACTACCTCTCATGAGAAAGGGCAACCCTTTTGGCCTATAAAAGGAAGCCTCTTCTACACACAAATGCATTGTGAAGTTGATGCAACAAGGTGTGTGTGAGGTGGTGAAAGTGAAGCAAGGTGGAAGCTCCATTAAGGGTATAATACCTTTGTAACCTACTTCATTAGGAAAAATATGGACTTTGCATGGGCCTTGTAATGAATCCTAATTTTGAGGGATTAAGGATAGTGTTGTGAAGGGTTAAGGAGACAATGGCATTCAAGATGCTAGTTTTGAATAGGCTTTTCTAGCCTTTTTTTTAGGCTCATGTAGGATGTGGACCTACGAGGTACTTTCTCTCTCTAGCTTTTTGAAAGTGAAGGGAGTAAAGGAGTGTGGCCATATCAGCAAAAACGTGTAACTAAGGGCCAAAAATTGACTTCTTTTTTACTTAAACCCCCCCCCCCCCCCAGCATATACACATATCAGAAAAACCATTTTTTGATATTTTTTTGACCTACAAGCACTAAAATTCCACTTTTTCAAAAATCTCCCCCCCCCCCCCCAAAAAAAAAAAAACCTTTTTTCTCTCCTCCTCGTCCCTCCTCTCCCTCCCTGCCCCCTTCTCCCCTCCTCCTCCCTCTCCCATCTCGCCCCCTTCTCTCCTCCCATCTCCCTCCTCCCCTCTCTCTTTTCATCCTTTGCTTCCTCACGTATCAGTTGCCAATGATTCTCATGGACATCACAAACTGTGTGCCTCCACCACCGCGGAGTACTCCACCACCACGTACTCTGCACACCAAAAGCTTACATATTCACTTGCACACACAATTTTCACCGAAGGCCGCATGTGAGGGTGAGTAGAGGTCATCATAGGAATGTCGAGCTGTTGGTGAGACGAATGTCAACATTTGGGTGGATAGCCATTTGTACCCTTACGATCCTATAAGCCTCTTTCATCCATCCTTTAATAACCTTTTTAAGTTTCTTCAATATCTTGGGAGGGGAAAAGCAGGCTTGTCAGGATATTGCAAGCGGTTGTCTATGGATGCATGTGCTTCTTTGCATTTGTGGATGCATAAATGTCAATCTCTTCAGCTCAAAACAATGGCATTACAAAAAATTATTACCTCTTCAGAGAGGGAGTTTGAAACTCTCCAGCAAAAAAATGTAGGAAAAGGATGTCTACATTATGAAGCTTGCCAACACCATCATATATTTGAGAGAAACATCCCTTGGTGCAAAGGAACAATATACTTCTTACTTTTGCTTGTGTTCTTCTTATCATAGACTTTGAAGTCTAAGGTCTTGCCTCTATTTGTTTTGTAGTGCTTGACACAAAGTTGCTTTTGTGTTGAAATCGATGAGTGTCAAATAGTGAAAGATCGAAGGTTAGAGAGGTTAAGTGTCACCACTTTTTCTCTAAAACAACCTTCTTTGTTACATCTTGCAGGCATGTGCTTCAAATCTATTCTTATTAGAGGTGGGTAATCTCATCATAATGTATAGTTTAGGATTGTTTATTCCTAGTTGTATGGTAATACTTGCAAATTTGTACAACATATACTTAACAAGTGTCTTTATTATACAGCTTGAAAATGTTGAATTCATACATGTTTTTGTTTGAAGAACAAGTCTCTAACATGTCTTGTTATAAGGTGACCTCTTACTATGCTGTTTGACTGGTGGTGTTTGCAACAATGGTTCAAGGAACTAGCATAACATGAATCTTTTACAGTGGCACAAAGATCTCCTCAAGAAATGTGGCTCCCACTACACCAAGAACCATCATGCTACATGGAGCGATCCCTAGTAGGACAATACAACAACTTTCCATCAGCAACACACCCTTTTCTAACATGAGGGCACTCCCATCAGAGATATTTTTATGTGATAGGTCACCCCATGATCATACCATGTCATGGAATGGATGCAAGAACTATGACCACACTACCCTTTTAAGTTGTCCATGATTGTATGTTTATCAAAGTCAATGAGAAGAAATTTGGACTTTTTCTGTTTGTTGATGTGTAAGAGCACTCTACGTCTACCATATTCTGAGATTGTTTAATAAGTTAAATAAGATTTGTAGTCATCTAAATTGTAAATTTGTTTTTGTTTGGTAAGATTGTACATGAGAATACATGATAAAGTAAAAGAGATCTTTAAGGAATAATCCATGGTGAGATTTCTACCATGCCCTTATGACACCATATCTCTCTTTGAACCCTTTGATTTCTATCGTTGTGGGGAGTCCAAGGGGGGTGTATTTTTGAATTTTTTGCAATAACTTTTATTTGAATGAAACTTTGATTGTTTTAAAGTTTGTACATAGTCTAGGAGTTCATTCTTATTGTTTTCCTTCCGTTTTAAATTTTGACCGAGGGCACTCCTTGGAAGCCACTTTTGAGGGTGTTAGGGTAAGATTTTGGGAAAGTTTTGTATAAAGGAAATTCAGCCCATAAAATAAGGTTTTGATGCTTGTTGGAGCCCGTAGATTAAGGAAAAAGTAAGAAATGTCTATTTTACATTATTTTTTTTGAAATTGTCAACTTGTATGTTGATTTTTGGAGAATCCGAGCAAGATATGACTTTTTTGCATCACACGATGGTCGAAGAGAGCAACGAAGTGAACAAATTCATGGGAGACAAGGTGAGACAGATTTGGAGCCGATTGGGAGCTACAAGCAATTGAAAACACCTATAAAGATTGACACTTATATTTTTTTTTAATACCTAAAACTTGGTACTTGAATCATTGCCAAACATCTAAAATGTGCTTGTGTTTACCATTTTAAGGCCCTAGGGACCCTCAACAAGAGGGGCCACAAGGGCATGCAAAATGGCCAAACGGGGACCCCAGTTTGGCCATTTTATGCGCCCTTGGGGCCCCTCTTGTTGAGGGTCTCTCTCTCTCTCTCTCTCTCTCTCTCTCTCTCTCTCTCTCTCTCTCTCCGTGCACGTGTGTGTGTGTGTGTGTGTGTGTGTGTGTGTGTGTGTGTGTGTGTGTTTGTAGCTTCTAAGTCACTCTCTATCTCTTTCTCTCCCTCTACTATTCTCTACAATGTGTGCAAGACAATTGCATGTTTGTAAACGCATCGACATGCACCATGGAAAAAAAAACAAACTTCCTCTATCCCTCAATATTTTGTCCCATGGCGCACACAAAAGAATATAACAACACTTTGTGCATCCACGCACACCGTGAGACAAAATAGAAATCTCAAGAAAACCTATGGGAGAGAGAGAGAGAGAGAGAGAGAGAGAGAGAGAGAGAGAGAGAGAGAGAGAGAGATAGAGATAGAGATAGAGATAGAGATAGATAGATTGAATTATCATCCATGGAGGTCAAATATGACCCATGGGACCGGAGACAAAAGCATTACAATGTGACTTCTAAGTAGGTGCATTAGATACATATCAGTTAAGGACTGAGGGTCCATCAACAAGGTGGAAAAAAAAGAAACAAAACCTAGGTGGAGTTGGGTAATGGGAGAGCCCCTTTGGGAGTTCAAAACTCCTGGATGATGGCCTTACCCCCTCGATATACTGCCCATTTATCTTGTTTTCGTGCTTTGTGGACCTTTTTGAGCTCATGGTTTTTCATCTTGAGTTGATTCATGTTCAGCTCTTCAACAATCCAAACCTTTATTGAGTAGGTGGGTTTCGCACAATAGCCACACTAGCTCCTCTTTGTCCTTGAAAGTCAGAAGGAAATGCTCTGATGGAACTTGCCTATGTGTGTCATTGATCCAAGAAATGTCTTTCGGCTTGATGTGCGCAAAATATTGTTGAGCTTGATAATTGCTTCTTCAAGGGTATGATTGGTGGTGCAACATGGTGAGGGTAGCCACCAATCTGAACCTCAAGTTCTCTTCTTGAAGTTTTTGTTCTTGAAGCTTCGTTGTCACACAGGCCTAAAATTTTTCAATGGTTGCAGAGTGAGCTTGGGTGACTTTAGCTTCAACTTATTTGACTTTCTCTGCAACGAAATTGACCATAGAGTAGAAGCTTGCCTTGAGCTTGCTAAGGTGCGCTTTGAGGTCATGATTTTCTTCCATAAGTTGATCAACATCTCTTTGAAGCTGTTCAATCTGGTCACGTTTGCTTGGTGATGCTACAATGGCCACAAAACTAGGCCGACTCCTCGTAGTGCACTACCTTTGGGGTATTCATGATGAGATTTAGCTTTAGTATGACCTAGCTATAAACTGGGCCTAATGAACACTTCAAGAGGGTTTTACAAAGCTTTGTTATAATGGGTTACTATTGTTCGAGTGGGTTTGCAGACCTTTGGCTTGGATTTATAGAGCGAGAGATTTCTACTGTTGTTGCACGAGGTGGTTTTGCTAAGAGAGATTGTGCTTAGGGCCAATTGGTTTGTTGAAGGAGTTGGAGAAAGGGGCGTGGTTCTATAGAGGCTAGGGTTGTCTTGAAGTTTTGTAGGACAAGGCAAAGGCTAATTGTTTTTGGGTTGGCTTGAGTTTTTGTAGGGAATTGCAGAGGCTAACACCCCTGATAGGGCAGCCCCTTGCCCATAGGGAGGCTGAGGGAGGCATGAAGCAGAGCTAAAGCTAGGGTTGTACGAAGAGAGAGAGAGAGAGAGAGAGAGAGAGAGAGAGAGAGAGAGAGAGAGAGAGAGAGAGAGAGAGATGGAGTCACAAAAAGAGTGTGTGTGTGTGTGTGTGTGTGTGTGAGAGAGAGAGAGAGAGAGAGAGAGAGACTGAAGTATTCTCACTGGATGCGTGTTTATTTCTCTCTCCACTTAATGGCCCTCCAATAGACCTTAAAAAATTACAACACAAACTAACACCATAACAAAGATCTAATATCAAGTTTGAGCCATTTATTTATGCTACTTTTTACATCTTTTAATTCTAAAAAAAATTGGACAGCATCTCCTTTGTAAATTGGATCAATTTTCAAAAGTCCAGTCTACTACCATCTTTTCCGAGACCCCCACTTGAGGATTAAGGCTCTTTTAATTTGAACAAATTTCAAAGTAAAACATTTTTGTTAAAAATTATGTACTTATCCAAGAGCATCAAAAAGTACTTTGTAATTGTGAAGTCACCACTATATACTTACCTTCATCAGAAGTGATTTCCTGCATACAAAGATAGAAGTACATGTCTATAAGGCCATGTTGCTAGGTGGATGTTTTAAGTTGGACAGCATATTATTTACATACAGATTGTATTTCAAAATTTCCAGTCATTACCACTTCCTCGAAGATCTTTACCAGAGGCATAAGCATATTTAAATAATTTGATTGAGCTCGAAAGATCGATAATATCTTTAGCTATTAAGTAAAAATCCAAAAATAACCTAATCTGTGTAAACTAGATCTGAGTGTCGAGCTACAATCCATGGAGGTAGCCCAATGGAAGTTGTATGCACCATATAAGACTGATGTTTAATTTCTTCTATAAAGTCAGCCTATAAAGTCTACAATCATTATTAAAATAGAAGAGAGGTAGCATCACTCCAGATTTTGGTGGTAAAGAACTCTAACAGAAAAAATTGGCAACATCTCCTTTGTAAAACGGACGATATTTCAAGTTTCCAATCAATGTCATCTCTGTTGAGACCCTCACATGAGGTTTAAGGCTCTAGCAACCAATACATATGTGTTATTTTCAAGTCAAAAAATCCATCATGCAAAACATGGTCATGCCAAATTTTGAAGTCTACAGACAATTCTCTTTATGATGCAGTAAACTAGCTATATATGTTCAATCATCAGTTAGACCAGTCCTGCACAGTCAACAAAGCCCAATGGTCATACCTATTATGCTAATTATAGTCATTCCTCATCCATACATTTATTATTACTTTTGCCAAGTTCCGAGAGCAAGCAAATATCTTTGTGATAAAAAAACAATGCTTAAAATTGATTAACTCCAAGTCTAAAGGGTAATTTAGACCAATCAGGTCACCCCATTTCCGTATTGCAACTCTGAGTTCCAAACCCCAAACATAATCCGATACATAAACTTTAGTGTCAACTTTCAGTAACCAAATGACTATTGTAGTTAGTAATCCAGGTAGATATCGGTGCCAATGGATCCCCAACTCTGGTCCATCAACTCAGGCAAACTCACATCAGGGAATAGAAAATCTAGAAACTTCAAATTATGCTAAGTACAAAACCTAGAAATGGACACTACTACTTGCATCTTTCAAATGTTTTTCTTTCCGACATACCTTCTAAGAACTTGTTACTTATCAAAAACCCAAAGTATACTGAGTAGGTTCAATTGCGATCATGTCAAATCGCTCACTCACAGGTATGCAACAATATATCAGCACCAGCAAAGTGTCCAGTATCAACTCAAGACATTGACTATGCAAAAGGATACTAACGCCAGCCAAATCTCTAGTATAATATTAGGACTTCTAGGTTTAGTGGACGTTTTTCCAGAAACATTCCCAAAGAAACCATCTGATATCGTTCTGAGCGGGTTTCAACAACCCATATATTCTATGCCAGATCGTCCTGTATGTTGACTGCACGAGCAAATCGAGCCAAAGAGCAATCATGTTTGCCACAGTATGTCCGCCACATTGCTACTTGATTGTGTTCATGCGTGGTCTGTCCATGATCTTGTGAGGAATGTCCATCATATGCAAGCAAAGAACCAGGGTATGGCGAATCGGAACTATGTATGCAAAAATTTCAGCAGCATTTCCTTTATATATGCTCAGTCATTTCAAAAAAGACCAGTCAATGCCATCTCCCACGAGACCCTCACATGAGGTTGTATGCAACATGACAATCATTTCCACAGATAAAGAGTGTCTTTTATTTTAGTTTTATCCAACCTTGTTGCATTCAGGTCAATTGATAAGTCTGGTAAACCATCCGAACTCTATATGAATTGCATGACATGAGAAATAAAAACCCATATTTTTCATTAAGTTCAACTGATTAGTTGTGAAAACCAAAAACCTTGTACAGTTTCTCAAAATCATGAGCAAAAAAAATGTGTTTTAAGATAATCTAACTACGGACTAAGTAGGTGTAGATGCACCTACCTGGATGTTGTATATGCCTTGAGAAACCGCCATGGGACAGCAAGGGTAGATTTTCCACTCCAATCAACAAACTGATGTGCTTATGTGAGCAAATGTCCGAGGTTTCTCAACCATAATTTCAGCCGTAATTTCATTTTTCATGTCAACCCACCACACAAAAGATAAACTTTAGTATAATGTCCAATCCAATCCTCTGGTTGCGCGCGCGCGCGCGCGCGTGTGTGTGTGTGTGTGTGTGTGTGTGTGTGGAGATAGAATCATGCATAAAGATGCTCGCATGCAAGAGACGAGACTGCAATAATACAAATTGTTGAGGAGGCAGGACAGCGTGTGCCAGCAAGCTTAAGCATGGCCAGATAAGTGTATGTGTTGTACATACCTTGCAGGGCAGAGACTTGGTGTGTGTACTGCACACGATTGAGAAGGGTGGGCAACACCTGGATGCATCCTCAAGCCAAGGGATCCCACCTTATGATATCAACCTTTCATACCATGCGCTCGTTGAGCATGAGATAGAGAGAGAACTGGGGAGATACGGCCTGTGTGTGTGCGTGTGAGAATGCGGAGCACAACCTGCGCTAGTGTGGGGGAAGATCCTAGCATCTCCTGCCAGAGCTCGAGAGCAGAAGAGGGGGATAAGGGGAAAGCGATTAAGAAGAGCGTGTAACCAGAAGATTCACAACCCGCTATTTGAAGAATGGATATCGCTTTTTAAAGCTATGCTCTATCTTAGAAAACATGCTGGTTCACTAACTTATGCCATCTAAAGTTAGCAGACAAGTAGGTA
Source organism: Adiantum capillus-veneris (assembly GCF_014529385.1). Taxonomy (NCBI): domain Eukaryota; kingdom Viridiplantae; phylum Streptophyta; class Polypodiopsida; order Polypodiales; family Pteridaceae; genus Adiantum; species Adiantum capillus-veneris. The sequence continues at coordinate 72,119,847 of NC_140950.1, read as the reverse complement.
GGTATCAATCCAAGAGGGTTTGGTAAGTAGGTGCATGAATTAGGAAAGTATAAAGAATCCAAGGGCACTTCAAATCCCAGAAGGACATGGCTAGATGTTGAAAATTATGAGGCATGTTGTCTACTACACAACTATGTTCATAAAATAGTTTCCACGAGGATATGCAAGGTGAGTCTGTGACCGCTCTATACTCAAATTAGCTTCCCGACTAGGTACGTTGAAGGTAGTAAGCATTCTATGTGTATGATGCAGATGTGGATCAAGAAAAGAACAACCTTGAGGTAAACTATTCAGTGAAGATGTTATGTACCTAGACGGAAGTAATTATGAGGTAAGCCCGCCCAAATACTAGATCTTTTGAAAATTTTTTGTTACCTCATCTATTAATTGTACGTCATTACATGGCTTTGTAAAACCATTTAAACCTTATCATGAGTAGGAAACTATGTATGTGCACAGATCAGATCCAAATGTCATCAAGCAGTAAACCATATAATATTTACTAAGTTAGAAAGTGTGTGTGTGTGTGTGTGTGTGTGTCCAAAACCAAACCCATTCTCTAAACCTTGAAGGTTATGTGTATAATAGAGGCCATTCTGGTTACCCTTTTCAGTGTAAGAAGGTTTCAACGAATATTGAAAGGAGAGATCTGCCACTTGGCAAGCTCTTATTTGAGGAAATTTTGTAGTGGAAAATTCATGCGCTCAAAGCTGGATGTAAAAACGTCTTGCACAAAAACAACATGAACACAAAAGCAGCACTGTTGTAAGCGTAAGAGAGTCAACGATTTGCAAAAATAATTGGTGTGAAAGTTCCTGTGCTCAATGCTATATGTAAAAACTTGCAGCGCAAAGCAACAAGAACACAAAAGCAGCACTGTCGTAAGCGTCACCGATTTTTGTGCTCACAAAGTGGTGGCGATTCCACTGACATTAACGCGAGGGAAGATGCAATATCCACTATACAAGTCGAGTATGGCCAAGGAGAGAAGACCTGCATGTTATGCGCAGAAGAAGGATTTGTACATGTCACTGAAATACAAACTTATTTAGGTATTACATTGATCCTTGACGGGGTCGCTCAAATAAGGACATGGTCACAAAGCTCAGCCTTTTGTTCGGGAGGTCGCTCAACAAGGACATGGTCATGAAGCTCTGTGTTGTTTTCACAATCAAATTCCTTATGTTATTGGAAAAAAATATTCTATGTGGTGGTGCTTTGGTCAATATGTATACCAAATGTGGCTCTTTGTAAAATTGCGAGGATTTCTTGAGTGCGCATTGTTTGCAATAAATGCTCAACAAGTTTATGGTCAGGAGGCTTTGCATTTCTTTCATCATATGCGAAGTGAAGGCCTTTCTCCATATGCAATCACCAATGCTTTTGCCTTGAAGGCATGTAGGCTTACACAAGACATTGCAATGTATGAAACGATTCACGATCAGATTGCTAGACAGGGGTTGTTGAAGAGACATGTCATGGTTGGCGGTGCTTTGGTCGATATCTAAGCCAAATGTGGTGCCCAGTGGCATGCTCCTAGTGGAGCTATGAAAGATGGAAAAACTTTTCGAGCCAAACGAAGCTATCACAGACCATGCCTATTAAGTTTAGATGTAGAAATTAAAAAAATTTAAATAGACAACTAGACACTAGAAAGATTGTCGCATTTACTACAACAGTGAATGTGCGCCTACTCCACAACACCAACAACTAGCTCCTAACATAGCTAGCTCTAAAGAGCGGGTGCCATTGAAGTACTACAAACACTAGCAATAGAGTTGCTGACAACACTTGAGGAGAAGCATTATAAGTGTCCCTCCAACACTGGAGGTGAAAAAATGTGATCGGGGAAGGGCACGTTCACTATGGTTTATAAAAATTGGGTGAGGACAGTGCCACCTCCCCTCCATATGTTCATATGGTTTTTTTGTTTTTTTGGGCACAACATCCCGTACACGTATTGCATCTCTGCATCGTAGAAAATTTTACTTTAAAAACGCTTTTGCTTGATACTTTGCCTAACTACCTAGTTTTTATTGTGCGACGAGGTCATGGAGATCTGGGAACGAGGTCATGGAGGTCTAGGAATGCTTTCGATAGAAGATGTTATGAAGCATCTGCACCATTTGAGATCAAAATACCATAGGTACATTTATATTGATACTTTGGGTTTCATACTTATTTTAAAGATCTAAATATTGTTGCATAGATTGAAACCATTTTGCATCCAAACCAAAAAGCAAATTAGATCTTGTTGTGCTATATGTATGTACAATGAAGCTGGATGATCTTAGTCGGCAGTTTTTTGTGTTTGCACCTTGAAGCCTACGGCATTATGCAAGATGTTTACATGGTAGAAAGACTTTACAATCTGATTGCTAGTCAAGGGGTATTGGACAAACATGATCTACTTGGTAATACTTTGCTCAACAAATGTGTCGAAGAATTCTCGATGATCTTTCTATCAGACATCTCTTGGAACGATATCAATTAGATGATATGCGTATAAGGTCAAGGACAAGGTCAAGAAGCTGTGTGTCTAAGATGCTTCTTTATCCTTCATTGGTGCCCCTCCAATCTTGGAGGTGAAAAAAGGCGATTATGGAAAAAGATTGGGGAAGGGCTCATTCCATAATGGTTTAAAAATTTGGGTGAGGACAATACCACCTCCCCACTGTACATATGTCTTTGTTTTTTAGCACATCATCTCATGCACGTATTGCATCTCTTTCCATCATAGATCATGTTAATCTTGAAAGGCTTTTGCTTGATACCTCAGCTAAGACAAGGTGGAAAATTTGCTAAGTGACTATAGTCTGGATGAGAAAAGTTGGATGAAAACCTCATCTACCAATTACGTAAATGAAAAGACAAAACCTAATTGTAATGTAATTTCAAACAGTGAGAGATTTATTGCTATTGGTGGGGAAATGAGTCCGGCTAATGTTACTCGTAAACAACTTGTTACTCAGGACCAGGTAGAAAGAGAATTTTTAATGAGTATCGTTGCAGTTGACTCCAAAAACCTTTTGGACGAAAAGGGTGAAATAGATGACCCATATTCCGAAATAACTTCGAAGGATTTGGAAACAGACGATACTACATCAAGTGACATAAATCTTGTGAATTCCACCAAATTTGAACGGAAGAAATTGGTCGATTCCAAGGAAGCAGGATTAAGTTTATATTTACTTGTCAGAGAATTAATTGAAACATTTGTTTCAGTAGTAATAAACTTGCCTTTCACAATTAACAGGATTTTTGTTCATTACTTCACTGAATTCCTCGCGTTGTATACACAATTGGCAGGGATATTGGATAACATTAATGAGGGAAGCAATTTATCAACAAGAAGTAACTCGTTTCAATTTGACTTGCCATCTCAAACCTGTATTTATATTGATATGTGGAACATCGGTATGAGGGGCAGCTTAAACCTGGATCTGTTAGTTAATGATAAAAGAAGTAGCAGTAATTGCGGAGTAAAAAGTAGACAGAGTGGCATCTATGTTGAAACCGACGGTGTATCAAACCTATATCAACCCAAAATGTACGAGAAAAAAACTCCCGTCCATTACAATTTAATCGCGACAAAATTTCTGAGTCCTGAAATAAGAAATAATCATGTAAATGATTTAACAATGTGTTTTGATACGGAGACTGGCAAAACTGATGAAGAGTTTTTTGATGAAAAGGTTGTGAGGTCTATAGAGAATTGGGGATTTTTGAATAAGTCTTGCAAATTGGATGAAATTAATTGGAATGAATGGTTATATTCTATCTCCAGATATAACTTACCATTAACAGCCTGGCGCAATATAGCACCTCGGAAGTGGAAAGTTTGCTTGAGTGAACTTAGTAGTATTGAGACAAATACGATAACTGAATTGAAAGATCAGGTATCTCAAAATAAGCTACACAGTTATTATTCCATATACACAAAAAAATCTTTCCTCGGGAATAGAATTAGTAATTTTAGTAAACTGCGTAGACATAGAAACCTGCTACAAAACCTAACTGATTCCGTAAAAAATGGCGATGTGGAAAATTTATCTATGCAACAAGATATTATGGAGCAAAGGTTTCATTGCAAGAGTTGCATTCAAAAAAGTAGTAGAGGAGGAAGAAACAGAATTAGCAAATTTGTTCACTTTCTGAGTTCTAATGTGGAGAGTTGTTGCTACCGTAAAAGCGGGGCTCCAAAGCTCCAACTTTCAAACTGTCCAAAACAAAAGCTAAAGCACGCAGAGCTTGCAAGTACAACATCAAACCTGGCCATGATTAGCAACTTGATTATGGGCAAATCCACCACCAGCAGCTTATGTTAGGCGATAGGTCTTCAAGATCTAACCATGGGTGATAGCTTATGGAGAAGGACATTTACTTCACATTTGATGAAAACAGCACAGAGCTTCTTGACGCTGTCCTTGTTCAGCACATGCTGCAGTACAAAAGGAGTCATCTCAGACAAAACAGTCGCCAAGAACTGCTTGTGCTTTTGTAAAGTTGTCGTAGAGACGACATGTATGGTAACAATAAACTAAATTGATGGACGTCGAGCTCCTGCAGCAGCCCCATGCCTGCCAAACTTTTCGTGGTCGTTCAGGCCAAGCACGCATGGCACGCCCACCAATAGCATCACGTTTGTCACATGCATGGCCTTGACTTCACAATACTACTCTCTTGAAGGACAGCAATCTCAGCTAGTCCTAATTACAGTTTGACTCAGCAACAAGGGCAACGTGTCAATGTTGTGCCGGTCTTGGTTATTCTACATGTGCTCATGCTTAGCGGGCTACTGCCACTGAAGCCTTCATCTGGAAAGGCATGAGGCGAGCAACGATTTGATTCCGTGCCTTTGGTGAGAGGAAAGTCAGGGTAGCAAGAGGTGATGATCAGCCTTCTCCCCATTTTACCATGTATCAACACATGGTGGCCTTGAGGAATCGTACGTACTTCCTAGTCGTGCAAAGAGTACGTGCTTCCAAGCTGAGCCAAAGGATAAGAGGCACGAAGCAGATTTGAGGCTGATCTGGTACAATTGGGACATGGAGACATGGAGCCACCCTTGTACATTCCTGTCGTCATCAAAGGGCGCTTGTTCAATATGTCCAAGACTAAAGCACCAAAAAGGGAAGCTGTCAGTCAAGGGTTAGCCAAGGACTTGTCAGCTAGATAAGTGTGTGTGTGTGTGTGTGTGTGTGTGTGTGTGTGTGTGTGTGTGTGTGTGTGTGTGAGAGAGAGAGAGAGAGAGAGAGAGAGATACTCAAGTATTCTCACTGGAGGCGTGTTTATTTCTCTCTCCACTTAATGTCCCTTCAATAGACCTCAAAAATGTTCTAATGCCACAAGGGCACGTGAAACCGCCAATGAGGACCTCCTATTTGTCAGTCTACATGCCCTTGTGGCCACTCTTTTTGAGGGTCCCTAAGGTCCTAGCATGGTCCTACATCCCTTTTAAAAAAAATCATGTAATTGGCTCCCAAATCTATCATGAATTTATTGTGTGAAAGAAGATTTTCTTTATATTGCTATACTATAATCTCTTACAAGTTGATAAATGGTTCTTGAATTGATCCATGGTGGTTATAGAAGAATCCTTTGTGCTAAAGAAGAATTCTATGTTCATGGAGAAATCTTGCTCAAGTAGAGTGCTTATTTTTTTACCATAGACTCAATGTGTGTCAATCCTTCATACAAAAGTGAGTATCAAGACACTCCTAACCATATGGTGAATATCAGCCAATTTGACTAAAACTACATACAAAACCATATCCCAAAATGCATCTATTTCCAACCTTAGGGGCACTACCCCTGAACTCCCCTGCCAAGGGGAGCCTAGATAGTTGTCATCGATCCCCCTTGGATTCCCTCAACGATAGTAGTCAAGAAATGGGATCCAGGTAAACATGCAATAGAAAATAAATGATGCTCCATCTCCTACCATAATGGTACAGTTTGCTACACCCAACTATTGAGCAATAATGAACTTAGTGGGAAGATACTAGAGTATTAAGTAAAATTATCCAAGATAGTTTTGATGATTGTAATGTCTCTAATTTGGCTACCAAAAGTGTATGTTGAAAGTTGAAGCAAGGAAGCATTTTGTATTTGAAAAGATCTACAACAATTGTGTACATACTTTGTTACAAACCAAATAAAGTGTCAAACATAGAATTGATCTTCACAATAAAGACAAGACGGGCTTAGAAATAAGAAATCAATTGTAGTGTTACACACTTTACATAGCATCATCGTCAACATGATGTAAAATCTTCAATTAAGGAGGTTGGGGGACATTAGGAATAGCAAGGCATTCTTGAGAGGCATGTGGTACTTGTTTGATAGCAAGGTAAGGATAGTTATACAAGGAAATGATATTCTTGGCAATTTTTTTCATCCTCTACCTTAAAAATTGAAGCACCTTTAAGGTACTCTTGTGGTAGCCACTCACTATCTACCTCTTTACTGGTGTGGCATTGAGGGTACTACAATGTTGGTGGACTAAGGGGATGCGGCTACTTGGTATTGCAATGGAGATGGAATAAGGGGAAGTGGCTCCTTGGCATTGCAATGGAGGGATTGTAAGGTTCCTCACGAACCAAGAATAGGGTGTTTTCCATCTCTACACATGGTTTCTTGCATCTCTCCCCTCAAATACTCTAGTGAAAATTATACAAAGAAGAGACTAGAAGAAGAATCTTCGACAACTCTCCATACATAATGAGTCTCACTTGCACTGTAAGACTCAATCACATGCTATGCAACACTATATAGTACACCAAAGCCACCAAAAAAATATCACACCCTAATGGTATGATGAAGTTTTCTTATTTTTGTTTGAGATGTGAAGCCCCAAGTGTTCAAAGCCATAAAGAGATTATTTGTCTCTAGCTTGATAAAAGAGGGGTTGAGATGGAGTCAAGCTCTGAATGTAAGCTACAAGGAGAGTTCCATTACCATTTTATCATTATGCTCGAGGTGAACCCTTGCAATGCCCACTCACCACTTACACCTCTTGTTGTTGTGGCGTACAGATCCTTTGAGTCCATCCTTTTGCTGCCTGCAAGAGTAGAGGTTTTCATGTGTGGTGTGAGTGAATGAAAGTAGGAGGAGGAGGAGGATCTTGTTTCATGTTGCAATGGAGGTGAAAGAAGAGGGAGGGGCTAGCTTGGTGTGAAACTATGTGGTGGACAGGGAAAAGAGAAGGACGAGGAGCTTGCTTGGTGCTACAATGGAGGTGGAAGAAAGCTAGTAGAGAGAGAGAATGTATGACAATAGGGTGCATGTGATTGTTGCAGCAATGGAGAGCTTCGAAAAAAGTTTGTAGAGAGAGAAAATCATTGTTTAGCTATAGGACAGGTTTGGGGGGAGTTTGGGATGTGGAAAGTGATGTTTTGAATTTTTGTGAAAAAAAATGGATTTTTAATTGCATGTTTTAACTTTTAAAGGTCAAAAATTGCTTTTTTGACCATAAAATAGGTTTGGGGAGCTTTTAAGGAGAAAAATTACGAGTTTAAATTTTTTTTAAATTTTCACATTTTTAGATCATTTTTTATTCCGAGCCAAAAAGTGAGGGAAAAGAAAAAGTGGTCCCCCCTACCTCCTTTATCTTCTCACTAGGTAAGAGGTCATTAAGAGGTGTCTTGTTCCCCTACTTTTTTGAGGGTATAGAGTGTACCCACCACCCTCTTCCTATTGACTGGCCTCTAATTAACCTTAATCCGAAAGGGCCCTTAAAGGGTTTATATTTTTCCTAATGTCTAGTTTGAAGTACTAAAGCCATTGAGTGGCTGCTTTCCCGTGGACGTATCCCACATTGAGTGAACCACGTATATCATGTGCTCTCCCTCTCTCTCTCTCTCTCTCTCTCTCTCTCTCTCTCTCTCTCTCTATAATCTCTCATATGTGAAAATTATCTCTCTCTATTAAGTAAATTACTTTAATATCTACTTAGCTACGTCCTATTTCCTAACATTACAGAAGATCTGTGTTCATCCCAAAATGTAGCTCTGAGCAGACTGACATTTATAAGAAGTAGATCATAGAATTGCAACAGACATTATAAGTTTCTCAAAAAGTGTAGCTATAAAAGCATATGAGAGGGCTTTACAAGCTGACACCCCTTTAGGAAGGGTTTTTGTTGTTGAGGGTATGTGATCTCATTTTACTGTGCACTCTGTATAAGCGTAGGACTCTACACCACACCACCCTTTTTAATAGACTTTGACTCTTATGATCATCTTTGCCAACATGAGTGACATGACTTAAATATGCTCAAATCTTCAAGCTTGAGCGTAGGCCTAATAACTAAGACTCTAAGCAAAGAGTTTATTACAGCTTTAATCTTTGGGATTGATGCTTTTCTCATTTTGTGGCTCAGTAGCCCGACTTTGACTATGCCAAAGAGTGTTTTGTGCACCCTGGCAACTTGACTATTACATTCTTGTGCTTACCACAAACATTTCTTATGGTACAAGTAAGCTTGAATCTTTAGAGAGTAGATTATGGGAGAGCCAAGTTGACATGGAAGGTTACTTTTGCCATACGTTTTTAATCACCTTTGAATTGGTTGCTATGTTGGTGGGTTTTTCCTTATTTGCTTGTCAAGACTCCATTATCCACTTGATTCTCCAAATAGGCATGTTGAAAGGAGCCTTTGATGTTGTCGTAGGTCTCTGTTGATTATAAGCATTTGAATTTTGACTAGGAGTATTGAAACACTTGGGAATCCAAATCATTCTATTGCCTTTGTAGCTTCTTTGATGGATTTGTCTAGCATGAGGTCTTGTTGAGCTCTTGAGATCTTCATGTAGCTTTTTTGCACCATGGGGCAGTCACTTTTTAGAATGTGTATGCTATCACGTGAGTTAACCGGAGAGGATTATTAAAAGATCAAAATGTATCAAAATGTATACATACAGAGGGGGGTGGGGGTTATTTAAATGGGCACGTAGTGTAAATATAGTATGTATATTGAGGTATTATTAATAACCTCTTGAACGCACGTGATATAGGAAGCTTTTGATAATTGACCGCCCCGGGTTTTGCACCGCTTTGGTTTTCTTTAGCTCAAATGAGTAATTGGGTTGATATACCTTCACTTTCCTGGGTTTCTCTATTGAGTATCTATTTGGTTTAGAAAATGACTTAGACTTTTGAAAGCTTGAATTGATTGACACTACAAGAGGTTATGTGCACTTGTGACGCTTTTAGCGACGAGAATACAATGGGTTTTTTTTACCCTCCCCAGTGTTGCTACCACCATTGCTAAAAGCGTCGCAACGGGAACATTGCTATGAGCGTTGCTATATGCGTGGCTATACATGTCGCTAAATAGCTACACACATAGTGACACATACAGTCCTTATTTAGCGACATATATAGTGACATTGCAGAACTTTATATAAAGACGCCTATAGCGACGCCCAAGAATAACTTTTTTGGGTGGCAGGGCATTGAATGCCTAGCCACCCATCAACCATATTGAAAATTGTTTCTAGAATAAAGTATACCTAGATGAATCTAGGATAAGCCCAGATTCACCCTTGAAGGAAAGTGCAAGGTAAAGACCATTGGTAGTCACCCACAAGACAATTTAACCATCAACTCCATCATGCATAGTATTGTTTTCAGAATAAAGATACAAAACTGACAAAAGTATTTCGACAAAAGTGAATTGACGAAAGTAATACAATGACAAAACTATACACATCATAGGCAAAATCACTTGATTGTTAAGCTTTGACCAAAATGTAATAGTTACAACACAATTGTCATTATTGAGAAAATACATGGTTGACCAATAGTTACAAAAAAGACGTACACACTTCATCTCATTATACATGCTAGGAAAAAAGAAAACTAGTGCTAACTGGTTACAGATAGATTGATATCATTTAATCAGACGTCTCATTGCATCCAAGTGGCGTACCTGTGGGATTCTGTTAAAAAAACTAATAAGACTTTCTGTAAGTATAAACATATAATTGCAAAACAATCTATTTTCTTAGCTTATCATTAAAATACAACAAACATAAGAGAGTAAAGTGAAATACTAACCATGTCGGTGCAAGAATTGAGAATGTCCATAAGGGCGTTTAAGCCCTTTTTGCCCGCATAATCTTGCTCGTATAGTGTGGGGTCACGTCCTCATTGACCATTGTTCAAAACATACAAAGAATACATTATGTTAGAATTTAAAAGTACAGATAGACATCACTACCAAACCTAAAGTGAAATGCAAAAACACTTACAAAATAGATCTCAAATGATGCCCACCCACTGCTCCCCAAGTGGTGTGAGTTCCCTGCCTCTACTCGCGCTTTGGCTGCCTCCTTTTGTTGCTTCCACTTGTCAGGATTCTTGTGTGCTGCTTGCTTTGCATTCTTCCAATCTTCTTTGGGTAGCCAATTTGGCCTGTTACACCCATGATTTATTGATTTTTGCACTTCAGAACGCTTGCGCTTACAGTATTCACGCATCCGCACCTTCATCAAGTCTTTATTGAAGCACTCATTCCGACTTGACACGGGGAAATCATCATGCATCATGCTAATGACTCTGTCTTTTAATTCATTTGGCACTTCACTCTAGGTGTTTAGTATGTAGTGTCAGAACACCTGAGAGCAAAGGCCGTGCATGTGCGGGATCACCTTTTTGCCTTTGTCATCCAAGATTATGCCGCCGTTGATGTCGACTGAGTACGATAAGCCCTCTCGCTTGTGACGCGTGATCCTGGGTGTCTTGACAGGTCTCAATTGGTGTCTTCAGTTGCATGTCAATGGGGGTATGGACGACAAGTGTCTCCATTGGATTTTGGGCCCTGAAGCAAGGAGTGTGGACTGGGGTGACTCCCATAGGAGTAGCGAGTGGTGTGTAGCCAAGAATGGCCGATAGCCGTGCAAAACCTGGAGTAGATGGTGATGTCGTGGCTGATGTGGGGGAAAGAAAAGAAGGAGAAGGTAAGGAGCCTCGTCAAACACGAGGCGGTGTTGAGACATCAGTGGTGGCATCTCCACAGCAAACCGCCGCCACCACCACTAGAGCATCGGTGCCTAGAAGAGTGTGTAGATTGTCTCCTCGATACCGAACTCTTGGAGCACGTTGAATGCTCCACAATAGAGGGAGATGCTGAAGGAGTGGAATGACGCGACGGTGCTCCAGAGCAATGAAGCTCTTCGTACCACCTCCTCGCTTGGGGTGACAAGGAAGAAAGAAACTAATCATCATCCATACCTGCATTAAACACACGAACATTAAATCTTAATGATGAATGGAGAAGAAAATCTGAACAACTTATAATTTGATTAAACACAATTTAAATTTCTCACGTATAGGTTTTAGACAAGAATGGATAAAACTCCACGTGAATACAGTATATATTATAAAAAGAAGAAAAATTGCTCAAATACAATGTTTATGGCTTTAAGAGATCTCTCTCATCCTCGCACAACTCAGCATATCTCCCTATGTCTATATAGAGCTCTTCATTAAGGCAGATGTCCTTTGTTTCATTTTGTAGATGCTTTGCATGCATCCCATAGAGCGTAGCAGTGTCAGGCTCGTCTGGCACCACCTCAGTGGCATCCGAATCAGCATCCTCTTTGATCTCCTTCACTGATGCCACTGTGATTGGCACATGGTAGCCCTCATACATCCATGCACTACGAGGGGCTACCTCTATGATATACCACCAGTTTGATGCAAACTTTGTAGGATGAAATACCACCTACAAGAGCTACATAACTTACATGAGTGCTTCCAACCACCAATATTCTATAATTGAATGTAAATATTTACAAACTTACTTGTTCACAATGCTCGGATTTTACAAAATTGTCTCTTAGGTCGGTCTATTTTTAGTTGAATCCACCTCCAAGAAACTTGACTCTCCTCTGCGCACAGTACCATTGCGACCCTCCATGTTTATCTTGAACCATTGCACGTCAAACAAATCCACAAAAAATCCTCTATAACCAATCCTCAAAACTCTTGTAGCATGCGAAGTAAGTGAGTTCCGCCACCACAGGATCTGCATCAGAGGATTATCGTTGAACTTTTTTCCTGGACACGTACAGTCTTTTCATGAGCTATTTTAAGCCTTTGAGTCAAGTCAAAACTTAATTTGGCCTAAAATGTTGAGAGCGGATTTTTTGAGATGGGGCTCAACTCAAGGCTCCCACCAGACAACCACTCCGTGAGACCCTACACACGCATATTTCTTAGGGGCACCACCCTCTTTTATGGAGAAAGAAGGAAACCAAAAACAAACCATATACAACACACACACACACACACACACACACACACACACACACACACACACACACACACACACACTCACACCTTCCTTATGTGCTTCAACACAAAATGCCCTTCAACCATTCAACACACACTCCTTAAGCAATCCCTTTGAACACTGCACAAACTCACATGCAAAGATTGAAATTCACCATATTAGTGCTCATATACTTCTAAGAAAAGCAAGCACAAAACCTCAAAACTCAAAACACCATAATGCACAAGTACTTGACAACTCCTTTCCTTTCCCAAAAGAAGAGACTACTTACACACATAAGGCGGCATGCATAGAGAGCTCTTCTCCATCTATGCAGCCCCAAGACTTACTTACACACAACATAAGGAGAGAAGCCAAGCAAATAGACACCATGGTGCACAAAAGCTTTCTCAACAAACAAGCAACCCAATGAGCACAAAATATGAGAAGCTGCCAAGATATGCTTACCAATTTTACATGCGTTTAGAGCAAAAGTGTGACGACGACACCCCAATTGCAACAATTTGTTGATCAAACCATGAGATAGATCATTGAATTTGATATCCTTGCTCTCATATAGAATCTATAATCCTTATTTAGGGATGAGTATGGTAAGAGAAATGTTTGCAAGAGAATGGTAGCAATAGCATATTGATGCTCTCTCTATGGTGCCGCTTATGATAGCGAGCTTAGGAAATGGATAGGGAGACAAGAGGAGAGAGAGATTAGGGCTTCCCTAACCTTAGAGGAGCTTATTTGCATCCGTGGAGTAGGTGTGTGTATTTTTGTGCTTGCCAAAGGGCCTTTTTATAGCTGTACAAGACCTTGGGTTAGGTTAAACATGACTAGGGTAGGTAATTAACCATAGTTAGGTTCCCTTTTGACCATTCCTTCAATTATGCAAATAAGGGACTTATTTTTTCATTAAAAATAGCCTTTTAGGTCGTGGAGGCTCCATAAGGGTTGATAATGTATGTGGGCCCCACCATGATGTCCCTCTAGTGGCTCCTGCAGAGTGTCCCCATCCTGTTTGTTGTGTCTCTGGAAGCATCTTGAGCCGACCCCTCCACATGCAAGTGGTTTTTAACTCCCCATTGGTATTTTAGAATGTTGGATAAGTCAAGAAAACTTTTCACCTTTGTGGTTTACCTGATTGTAACTTTGACCTGCAGTAACAGTGTCCGCAGCACCTTGTTTTCACCATAACTTTCAACCTGTAACTCAGAATTGGGTGCTGTAAAAGGCAAAGTTAACCTTTTCAAAGTGTTTAATCTGATTTTGGAGTGTTTCTCAAGTATACCCACGAGCTAAGTCGTTCAAGATGCATCCAAAACACCTTTTGAACCAAGTCTCCTTGTAGGGGGCCCTTTAGCATGCATCCAAGGTGTAGCATGGCTTTTTCAAAAGGGAATCCACCTTAAACAAATGAGGTAGGCTCCAATAAAGTTTGATTTATTGGGGATATACATTATATTTAAGATTTGTTGACCAACACAAGTAAATGATCCAAGACTTGGGTCACATGGTGGTGGGGAAGGGAAGGCCTACAAGGTTAACCCTACCCTTGAGAGAAGATGGGTAAGATAAGTGCCCATAAATTATTTATTTACAAATTATGGGATGTAGATAGCTATTTCAATTAGTAAAGGTAATTAGTTAAAAGAATATACAGTAAAAAACTAGGAGTGTAGAATTAAGTTTACTATTTACATTTAGCATGAAGAGAGAAATATGATGTAAATGCATAAAGATCTAAGAAGGATAAGGTGTTTGTATGGAAAAAGGCTATTGCGGAAAGAGAGAATGAACACTAGGTTAAAACTTTGATAAAAAATATATACATTTGAGTAGAAATATAGTGCAAATGCGAGGTTACCATTTAACGCTACTCATATTAGCCCTCCCCCTTCATCTAGGATCATTCATGCTCCTAGATGAAACAAAAGGGTTTTTTTCTTTTTGTTTTCTTTCTTTTTTTTCTTCTTTTTTTTTCTTTTTTTCTTATTTTTCTAAAAAAGGAGGAGTGATATACACTCTTTTACTCCATTAGACCTGCTTTTCATTACCTCAATCCCATAAATCGGAGATGGGAGGGTTGCCTTGGGTATGTTGAGATTCCAAGGCTGGTTCTTCTTTGCACATCAAAGCTTTAAAAATAGGTGGAGTATTTGCCAAGCCGAAGGGAGCCATGCCAATTTGGAGCTTAGACGATGTAGGTAGATGACTTCCTATCAACGGATTGATACGTTGAAAGTAGGGCTTTAATCTCCATCCATTGACTCTGGTCTTGTGGAGTTTTCCTGATAAATCTGCTAATCTGTAACTACCATTCCCAAAATTTGTTTTTATCATGAAAGGTCCCTCCCATCTTTGCAAAAACTTTTTGTCAAGTCGGTTATCATAGCGAAGAACCAACATACCTTCCTTCAATCCTTTCCCCTTGAGCTTCTTGTTGATTTTGTCCCTTTGGCTTGTGGCTTGGGCAATGTAATAGTCGATGGACTCTTCTCTATCAAGTTCAAGTCGTTGAAGATCTAAAATTCTTTCCTACAAAGCTTCTTTTGGCTTCTTTGCTCCCCGTGAGAGAATGCGTAGGCTTGCAATCTCCACCTCAATAGGAAGGAGTGCCTCCTGTCCATATACCAAATGAAAAGGAGTGAATTGAGTGGATACCTTGAAAGATGTTCTGTATGCCCATAGAGCTGCGATCAAATGACGATCCCAGTCGTTTGGTCGATCTGCAACCTGCTTAGAAATGATTTTACATATCATTCCATTCACCTTTTCAACCAACCCATTGCACTGAGGGTAGTAAGGTGTAGAATGCAAATGTTTGACTTTTAACTTTGTCAAAAGATTATCTAGGAGCTCTGCTCTAAACCCTGGACCACGATCTGACAAAATCTCTAGTGGTGTGCCGAATCTACTGCATATGTGATCAAAGATAAATTTTGATACCTCCTCGGCTGTAATTCGTGTTGTACTTTCTGCCTCCGCCCATCGTGTAATGTAATCTACTCCCACAATGATGAAGACCTTCCCGGTAGATGTGCGAGGTAAGGGGCCTATTGCATCCACACCCCACTTCTCAAAAGGACCATACGAAATTATTGGAACTCGAGGTTCGTAAGTGAGTCGTCGATTTCCAGCAATCTGACAACCTTTGCATGACTTACACCAATGCTGGACATCACGGTGTAGACTTGGCCAAACAAACCCTGCTTGCAAAATCTTCCTGTTTGTAATATCATGAGAAAAATGACCCCCACAGACATCATCATGGCATGAAAAGAGGATTCTCTCTATTTCTTGAACAGAGGGTACCCTTCTTAGCACCAAATCTTTCCCTTTATGATTCTGATCATCTCCTATGAGTTGGTAAGGACTTGCCTTTTTTACCAACCTATGCCTTTGCACTTTATCCAAGTGTTTAGGGCACTCACCAGTTTGGAGGAAAAATATGATGTTCTTCAATTCCTCTTGGCCTTGGTACTTTGGTTCGTAGAGCTTCACACCTCCCACCATGATCTGAAGTTTCTCATTGGCGAGATAATCTGCTTCCTTGTTGAGGGTTCTCACAACATGTTGTACCTGTGTAGCTTCAAAGTTCTTTATCAAAGACTTCACCTGTCTAAGCCACTCCACTAGAGTAGGGTTCTTGCACTTCCATATCCCTTGGATTTTCCTAATAACTAGTAAGGAATCACCTCTTATTATAAGTCTTTCGATGCCAAGTTTTCTGCATTCTTCAAGCCCCAACATTAAGGTGACATACTCAGCCTCATTATTAGAATGAACATTTTCCAAGGTGATACCTTTCTTAACAAGAACTTCCCTTTGTGGACTTAGAATAAGAACCCCCCCTGCTGCCTGATCGTGTTGTCGTCGGTAAGCTCCATCAAAGCACAAAATGTGTGCATTGTCCATCTCCTCCTCATTATTTTGTGGTGTAGCTTTGTCTCCTGCCTTTGGTGACTCTTTCCTTTCTCTCACTTTGTATGTGAGAATGTCTGCAAGACCTGCCCTTGTGCTATCTTCCACAGGAAAAGTGTATTCGAACTCTTGAAGTTCTAGAACCCATTTGGCTATCCTAGATGAGAGGCTCATGTGTTGCACAACATATGGTAAATTGTTTTCCATGGTGAGAATGACAAATGGTGCAGGTAAGAGATATGATCGGAACTTTCTTACCGCAAACATAATTGCGAATACCACCTTCTCCATATCGGTGTAGCCCTTCTCTGCAGCGGTCATGACTTTGCTTGCAAAGTATATTGGCCTCATGTAGCATGTTTTTGGGTCTTTTTGCATGAGAACTACACCGATGGCCTCCATTCCTACACTTGGCGTGATGTAATATGTATCCTTTGGATTTGGTGGCATTATTGTTGGAAGAGAGTTGAGAATACCCTTTACTTCAGTAAAGCATAATTCGTGTTCCTCTCTCCATTCAAATGTGGGTTTGTTTGCTAGCTTGTGCAAAGGTGCAATAGCTTCCGCTAGAAGGTGAATGAAACGAGACATGTACCTTACTTTGTGGTTGAAAGTCATGAGCTCCTTGGTTGTCGTTGGTGGTTGTAGTGACAAGAGAGCATTTACTTTTCGTGGATCCACTTGAATTCCTTGCAAAGAAACCACATGACCTAGCAATACCACTTGTGACTCTGCAATGTGACACTTCTCAGGATTAAGCTGTCCCCCAAATTGATGAAGCCTCCTAAGCCCCTCCTCAACTTTTTGTCAATGAAGTCTTTGGCTACTATAGATACAGAAGTCATCCATAAAAACCCTAATTGACTTTCCAAAGAAGGGCTGAAAGACAAGAGTTGTAAACCTTATAAAGGTACTAGGAGCATTTGTGAGCCCAAATGGCATCACTCTATAGGCAAAGCAACCCCAAGGTGTGATGAAAGTGGTTTTTAACTGATCTTCTTCTGCTATTCTGATTTGAAAATACCCTGAATACCCATCACACACTGTGTAACATTCATAGCCGGCTACTTCGTTTAAGATTTCATCTTGGAAAGGAAGAGGAAAATGATCCCTCTTTGTTGCAGCATTGAGCAGTTTGTAGTCAACACAGACCCTCCATTTTCCGTTCTTTTTAGGGGTTACTACAATTGGGGACACCCACTCAGAGTTAGACACAGGGTAAATGAAACCAGCTTTGAGGAGTCGGTTAACCTCTGTCAAAAGTGCCTCTTGTTGTATTTTTCCTAGGCGCCTTAGCTTTTGAGCTACAGGTTTAGTACCTGGTTTTAATTCTATGCCATGCTCTATAACATCCACACCTCTAATTTGTGAGTAATCAGTTATAAACAAATTGGGATACCTCTTGAGCATATCGATGTAGGACCGCTTCTCCTCAGGGGTAAGATCTTTTGCAAGCATCCTCTCAAAGTCTTCAAAGTGCTTGTGGTCACCTTTCTCATCCTTTGTTTGCTCCTTTGTTGGGTCAACCTCTATTGATGGAGTTTTTGATGTGTTGAAGATGATTCCCATTACCTCCAAAGATGATTCTTCTTCGCTATTGGATGTAGTGGTTGAACTTTCCTCGTCGCTTGAGCCAAAACTCTCTTCACTTTCTTCATCAGCTGTGGTCTCATAGTTGATGTCGAGTTGCTTTCCTTCATGCCAATCGTATACTACATGTTGCCCCTTTTTGAGAATCAATTGTCCTCGTCCCCATTTTTGATCTGCATCCACAGCAATGAGCCAAGGCCTCCCTAGGATGATGGGATAGCCCTCCCCCTTGGCTGGCATAACATACATGTCCACACGTGCATCTATATTACATACAGAAACTTTTACATTCTCGATGATCCCTAGGCACTTCACACTTGCATTGTTGGCCAGCCTAGCTTGACAATTAGAGGATTTAGTGATTTCAAGCCCTAGTCTATTCATGGCTCTTTCCGTGATCACACACATTTGTGCTCCACCATCAACATACACATTCGATACCTTCCTACCCCTTACATAAGCATCTACAATAGGTTCCACATCTTGTTGTGGCTTTGAAGTCAATGCCTTTACTGTCACCTTTTCTTTCTTTCTTGGGAGTCTTGTGCTTACAAGTTTGGACCAGTGCTTTCTCACCTTGGGTGATAGATGTAGGAGTTGAGGCCAAGAAATATTGGGCTTTTGAGTTTGCAGATCTTCTAAGATGTTGTAGGGTTCCATATTCTTTCCTAATGGAAAATCGTTGATGCCGATCTCCCTTCGCCTTGACCTCTGCTTCTTGCCTCCTTCCTCCTTCTTTGACTTTTTCTTCCTCTCCTTCCTTGCAGGTTCTGACTCTTCATTCCTTGTGTCTTCATCCTTCTTGTGTGCTCTTGTGCGCTTTTCTGCTGGCATAACATCAAAATGTATAGGGCTCACCTCTATCTCCTCTTCCAGCTTTATGACGTTTACTCCTCTCTCTTCCTCCACTGGTGGGATAGGAGGGATGTTTGCCACTGGAGGTGGTGGTGGTCGACGAAGAATTTGCGGGGCTTGAGCATGCTCTTGCTGCACCATGAGCGGAGGGGGTCTAGGAGGGTATATGTCCCCTGGAAGCCTTCGAGGGTGAGGGCAATTATACATGCCATGACCAACTTCGTTGCAATTCCAGCATCTCAACTCTTGTGCTTGACGTCGTTGATTGTGATTCCCTTCTCTTGGTTGTCGTTGTTGGGGTAGGCCCTGCACTAGATTCAAGGTGAGACTCTCTAGTTGTTGAGTTAATCTTTGCAAGATCTCTTGTTGTGATCCTTCCCCTATTTGTGAAGTTTGGGCAAGAGAGCCCCTAACTTGTGCTCCCATGCTTGGTGAAGAATCCCTCTCAATGACTTCATTTAGGTCCCTTGTTCTATGTGCTTGAAAATTTAACTTCTTGAATTTGACCATGGCCACCTCACGTGCTTCCTCAAATGTTGATGGGAATTTTAACTCTACCTTGGTCTTCAAAAGTGGATACAAACCAGCCATGAACCTATCTTTCTTTAGAAAGTTTGGTGCACCACCTTGGTTTTGTAAGGTAGCCTCCCATCTATCCCATAGGTTAAGGAAAACGGCCTCATAAGATGGGTAGTCTTCAAGGAATACCTGTTTATGTTGAAGTAGACAATTCCAAAGACCCTCTGGAGTATCTCCTTGCCCAAATTTGGCAAGAAAAATTGCACGTTGCCTCTCCCAATTGTTTTGAGGTTGCAAGGCCTCATACCATGCCTTAGCCTCCCCTTTGAGAACGAGTGGAAAAGCACGCAGCTTTACCTCTTCTTTTTCTCTCCCAGAGATGAGGTGTGCCATCTCCAAATTATCCAGAAATTCTTGTGCATCCTCACCATTTTTAGAATGAAAGGTAGGAAAAGTGCTTGACATTTTTACAATACAAGGAGGCTTGTGTACCACAAAGTTTTGACTACGATGAGTGATCACATCAAAATGAAAATATATACATCAAGTGTTAGTTCATAATTTATCATAGGCAAAATAAAAGGGTTGATTGAGGCATTAATTTCATTAAGGTGAGTGGGTCCAAAAATTCTCCTAATGGTTGCTTGAAATCTAAATTTTGTAGCAATTATGATGTGCACAGATTGACGAGCTATGGGTGTAAAAGGAGAAGCAGCTCCAGGTTGGTTCATGTGACAATGTGTTCTCCTCTTTCTTTCTCTTGAAGAAAGTTTCCTTTGAGTGGATCGCTATCAAAGCACCTCTTGTCCCTACCTCAAAACAAAATAAAAACATGGACATCAAATGAATCATCATAATTAATGAATGGAAGAATGATGGGATTTGGAGATGCCAAGATTTCACCAAGTCTTTCTGCTCCAAACATAAAAACAATTCGTTGTTCGTAAAAAAAATTGCGATCTACACAAATGTTAATTCTGATGCGTTGTGAAAAATGAAAAGCATATGGTGCAACTCTATTGTTCATGAGGAGAATAGAAGGCAATTAGGAAAGTCCTCCGTGGGGGCACCACTTTTATGAGAGCGGATTTTTTGAGATGGGGCTCAACTCAAGGCTCCCACCAGACAACCACTCCGTGAGACCCTACACACGCATATTTCTTAGGGGCACCACCCTCTTTTATGGAGAAAGAAGGAAACCAAAAAAAAACCATATACAACACACACACACACACACACACACTCACACCTTCCTTATGTGCTTCAACACAAAATGCCCTTCAACCATTCAACACACACTCCTTAAGCAATCCCTTTGAACACTGCACAAACTCACATGCAAAGATTGAACTTCACCATATTAGTGCTCATATACTTCTAAGAAAAGCAAGCACAAAACCTCAAAACTCAAAACACCATAATGCACAAGTACTTGACAACTCCTTTCCTTTCCCAAAAGAAGAGACTACTTACACACATAAGGCGGCATGCATAGAGAGCTCTTCTCCATCTATGCAGCCCCAAGACTTACTTACACACAACATAAGGAGAGAAGCCAAGAAAATAGACACCATGGTGCACAAAAGCTTTCTCAACAAACAAGCAACCCAATGAGCACAAAATATGAGAAGCTGCCAAGATATGCTTACCAATTTTACATGCGTTTAGAGCAAAAGTGTGACGACGACACCCCAATTGCAACAATTTGTTGATCAAACCATGAGATAGATCATTGAACTTGATATCCTTGCTCTCATATAGAATCTATAATCCTTATTTAGGGATGAGTATGGTAAGAGAAATGTTTGCAAGAGAATGGTAGCAATAGCATATTGATGCTCTCTCTATGGTGCCGCTTATGATAGCGAGCTTAGGAAATGGATAGGGAGACAAGAGGAGAGAAATATTAGGGCTTCCCTAACCTTAGAGGAGCTTATTTGCATCCCTGGAGTAGGTGTGTGTATTTTTGTGCTTGCCAAAGGGCCTTTTTATAGCTGTACAAGACCTTGGGTTAGGTTAAACTTGACTAGGGTAGGTAATTAACCATAGTTAGGTTCTCTTTTGACCATTCCTTAAATTATGCAAATAAGGGACTTATTTTTTCATTAAAAATAGCCTTTTAGGTCGTGGAGGCTCCATAAGGGTTGATAATGTATGTGGGCCCCACCATGATGTCCCTCCAATGGCTCCTGCAGAGTGTCCCCATCCTGTTTTTTGTGTCTCTGGAAGCATCTTGAGCCGACCCCTCCACATGCAAGTGGTTTTTAACTCCCCATTGGTATTTTAGAATGTTGGAGAAGTCAAGAAAACTTTTCACCTTTGTGGTTTACCTGATTGTAACTTTGACCTGCAGTAACAGTGTCCGCAGCACCTTGTTTTCACCATAACTTTCAGCCTGTAACTCAGAATTGGGTGCTGTAAAAGGCAAAGTTGACCTTCTCAAAGTGTTTAAGCTGATTTTGGAGTGTTCCTCAAGTATAACCACGAGCTAAAGCGTTCAAGATGCATCCAAAACACCTTTTGAACCAAGTCTCCTTGTAGGGGGCCCTTTAGCATGCATCCAAGGTGTAGCATGCTTTTTTCAAAAGGGAATCCACCTTAAACAAATGAGGTAGGCTCCAATAAAGTTTGATTTATTGGGGATATACATTATATTTAAGATTTGTTGACCAACACAAGTAAATGATCCAAGACTTGGGTCACATAGTGGTGGGGAAGGGAAGGCCTACAAGGTTAACCCTACCCTTGAGAGAAGATGGGTAAGATACGTGCCCATAAATTATTTATTTACAAATTATGGGATGTAGATAGCTATTTCAATTAGTAAAGGTAATTAGTTAAAAGAATATACAGTAAAAAACTAGGAGAGTAGAATTAAGTTTACTATTTACATTTAACATGAAGAGAGAAATATGATGTAAATGCATAAAGATCTAAGAAGGGTAAGGTGTTTGTATGGAAAAAGGCTATTCCGGAAAGAGAGAATGAACACTAGGTTAAAACTTTGATAAAAAATATATACATTTGAGTAGAAATGTAGTGCAAATGCGAAGTTACCATTTAACGCTACTCAATGTCAAGAAAAAATAAATAATCTGATTTTTTGTAAACTCTTGAAAATTTTTACTTCAATGTATCCTTGAGCTTACCCCTGGTTCATACAACTTCTAAGCATACTCTCCAGTAGGATTGAGTGATTGACAGTCTTTTGGTGCTATTTCTAGCCATAGACCTGAAATTTTGCAACTTCACATAACAACTTACAATTGATTCTTTTGGAGAGAGCAATGTTCTGAATTCCACCTTGGATTCTACTTACCCTACTCCTAGGTTCTACTGCAATGGGATTGTGGAAAGTGTCCACAAACACTCGTTTTCTTGTTTTTTATGGTTTTTTGAGCCTTGATCTTAAGACTTGTCTCGTCCATCAATCATTCTCAAAACCCTAATCTAATCCTACAATCCTACAATCCTAAAGGTACTCAGCAAGTACAATTACTTCCAATCTATCTCTACACAACAAAAGACGACAATCCTAAGCTATGCAATTTTTAAAAGAAAGTTTTGACTCTAGGAGACCTAGAGGAAGTTAAAGGATAACTTCACAAGACACTCGTGTTTTTTCCTAGTTTAGGTCTCTTCAATCCCCGGCAGTGACGCCAAATGTAGGATGGGTGTCTAACCTGACTCCTATCTTATTGTAGACATAGGGAGAACCACAAATATAATGGTCAATCCATGGGACGAAGCTGACTCGACTAGTGCATAGA
Organism: Adiantum capillus-veneris; assembly: GCF_014529385.1. Taxonomy (NCBI): domain Eukaryota; kingdom Viridiplantae; phylum Streptophyta; class Polypodiopsida; order Polypodiales; family Pteridaceae; genus Adiantum; species Adiantum capillus-veneris. Next base: position 72,096,900 of record NC_140950.1, on the reverse strand, counting down.
GGATACAAGAGGTTTTCAATCTCTTGAAAAACAACAAACAAATCGCATCTAACTCAAGCTACACTCAAATGACAGAAATCACCAAAAGCCAATCGCTCATCAACAAACAAATCACATCCATTACAGTATTAAATGACATCCAAACGAGACAAAACTTCTAGGACATGTGTATAAGACCTAAGAACACATGCTTATGGTCTCAAATCTCACTTTAGGTCAAGTACAAAAATCGCAATTATTATTAGCAGTGGATTTTTGACCTAGTCGTTTTTGACCCAGAATGCATCTAAACGCTTAGCAATGATGCTCCAATACCCTGCTTATACTTAGTTTTTAATTTAGAAGCTTAAATTCTTACTTATGATGAAATGAGACCACGGGTTGGTGACACCAAAAGCTACGAAATATCGTGAAATGCTTACATCAATGCATGGAGCTCTTACCTGCGGTTGCAACGCAACAGATGCAACTACAATGTGACAACCGGGGAGGGAGTAGGAGGTGTGAGAAGGAGAGAAGTGAGCACCGTTAGCTCATGCTGTATTTCATTATCCAAAACCTATCAAAATCTTACCAAAATTGGCTTTTATACCTTAACTAAGGTTTTTGGTGGTCAAAACTAATAATCTGTGAGCTCTAACTAAAGACAGATTGATACAATCTGGAAGCTTGTAGCCCCGGCTCATCAATTACAAAGTCTATCCAAAAAATAGGAGTTACAATATTTTTGATTCATCAAAATAATAAATATTTTTAAAATGAAAGCTCTGAAAAATGGTATCTAATGGTATCCAAGTTAGCTTGCTGCTAACAGATGTCGAGCATACAAAGAGAGAAGGTCCAAGAAAAAGGTAACACTTCACGCGGCATGTCTCAAAAGGCATACGCACAATGGATAATGTCAGAGGTAAGAAAAGAATGTTGATTAGTCTTCAACAACAACATAAGGCCAAACATGATTGAGAATGATCATCAAACTCCGAGATGGGCTACAAGGACAAAGGAAGTTGGTGATGCGACTAAATGAAAGCAGCCATCAAGTGTAAAGTTTCCATCAGAAACTTCATGCGATGACAAGGCCATATACAAGAAGTAGACCTGTATACTGTAATATTCTATCTTGTATGTGACTTAATGAAGCCTAACAAACAAAAGGGACTAACACTACTGACAAGAACAAAGGGGCCAAAAATGGAAATTCAGTCACCTATCATGATAGATGTCTACAAAAGCAACCAGGGATCAAGCCAAATTATGGTCTTTATCGTTGGTTCTACATGTGTTTGCTAGCTTGAAAGTGCAAGAGATCCAAAAAGTTAGCTTGTATGCCAAATACAAGCCCAAATCAAACCAAACTTTGTCAGGAGGTTATGAATAGAGAGTACAAGCTAAGGATTTCACCCAAAAGAAAAGAAAACATTTTTTCAAATCTGAAGCCCATGGTAGCCATCTACATACCTTGTACATCATGTATATGAATTTTGGGGACAAATGGACCATGATATCTCATAGATGGTCATCTATCGCGAATGATGTCAGATAAAGCCCTTTTGAAGCAAGTTATCAACTTGGGAATTAACTGGGGTTTGTCGGGCTTTAATTAAGTCATGTATCAAGTAGAAGTAGTATAATGATTTACATAGCACACAAAAGCTAACATTGGAAATGCGCCTTTGATCACATTGATACAAGAACAAAGGAGTCACCAATAAAGAAGAGCAGACACAGAAGTAATCAGAGGATCTCAAAAGTTTGTCCTTGATCAGGCAGATCAAATGTTAGACATGGGTTTTGAACAACAAGTCAAAAACATTATCTCCCAGATTTGGCCTGACAGATAGACTTTGCATTGAAGTGCAACTTGGCCTAAAGAAGCTGAAGGTTTAGCCAAACAATTTCTACAGAATCCTTACAAAGTTGTCATTGGCTCACAAAACTTGAAAGCCAATTACTCAATTCTACAGATTGTAGAAGCTGTTCCTGAGAATCACAAATACGCAAAATTGACATATTTGTTGGAGCAAGTGATGGATGGAGCTTTCTCCATCCACAATGATAAGAGTCAAGCTGAGCGAGACTGGGTTCTTTTTGAATTTAAATCTGGCAATAGACCTATAATGACAGAAACAAGTGCTACACCTGAGCATGGATGTGAAGGACATAAATTTTGTCATCAATTATGCTTTTCTTGAATCATGTGAAGGCTATGTACATCGGATTGGACGAACAAGACGAGCTCGTGCAAAGGCTACAGCCTATACTTTCTTTACATCAGCAAAACAACAGCAAAGACCACACCAACATTGAAAACCAAGAAATGTCAGGGATGACATGAATGCGGAGGGGAGAGTGTTGACAGCTGGGTCAACAACACGACATAATTCAGCAAAGCCTTATTCTCTGAGAGTTATAGAATACTGAGGAGCTAGCCTCGACAAGAGCTACACATCAACGCCAAGCATTCCTCACATAACAAAGCAAACACACAAGCTCACGCATCTACGAGCTACTTGTGGCCATAAGTGTACCAAACAATGTTTGTTTTTGCATGCAAGTAGTCATCATAATCGTGGTGACATAAGCTACACACAAGTACTCATAGATTTCAGTTTCGGACACTTCCAAAATCTGGCTCTATCTTTATACGCGTTTTTTTCAAATGGGTTTAGAGCTAGGGTTTTGCATGTAGAGGCTTAGGGACAGGTGTATCCTAGTGAGGGGATGGTGTTCCTTAAGTTTCATACGATTCTGATATGATTTAGTGAGTTTCCTTCCGTTTGTGTGTATGTGGGTAGGTGGTGTAGTTGAGAGCAGTGAGACTCCAGATTGTGGTTTAGTTGGCCTTCTAGAGTGTTGTATGTGTAGGATGGTCTCAGTTTGACAAGCTAACAATATTTCCTCCGTGTGCCTATCGTGTCATCTGTGTTCTCGATTGACATTATGTTGACCTAGGTTGTTTTGCATGCACTTTATGGGTGGTGTGATTCACTCCCGCAACAGAAATGCACTTGCTTCACTCACCTACTGGATTGGTAGCATCCTATCACACCTTCAACATCCTTCTTATTTTGCAACTGCATCCCTTGTGTCTTCAAGGTTTCTTCTTCAACCTGTGAACGAGAAAATTCAGCAAGAGTTTGCCTCTTTCTCTTGATGATGTCAATGATCTCCTCATGGAACTCACGCTTTGCAATACCAAGAACTTATCCCATAGTAAACTCAATCTTGCTATTCAAAATCCTATCCTCCAAGACTTTCTTTAAATCTGTAGCAACTTCAATATCAGATTGTAGTTTATAAGTTGGGCCTTTTGTCTTACCTTTTGTTGATTCTTTCTTCTTTCCTATTGTAGACTCCTCCATCAGTACTTCAAGTGGAGATGCTCCTTGTATCGGGGGTGTTTGGGAAGGCATTGAGTCGCTTCTTTCCCCACTTCTAGAAGCTCTTTTTTATGGTCCTTCATCAGCATTTTCACGTCGACGCTTCTCTTCTACAATAGTTTCATTTTGTTGGCATTTTGTAGTGTAGGCATGCACTGACAATGAGTCCACTGGATCATTCCATCCTGTTTCTAGATTTATGCAATCACCTGCTTCACGTAGAATCTCTTTTGTAAGATTTCTCTTTTTAGCTAGTTGCATAACATTTGGACCCAAATTTGACCATGATGGTCATTCACCTCTTCATCACTAAGATGCTCATTTTTTACTCCATAAGTAGCTACCTCAATTGAAGAGGTGGCATGGTTAGCTGCCATATCTTCAACTAAGGTTTGCATTCTCCCCTTTCCAAAGTTAGTTCTCAAGGGTAGACTTGTCTCTCTTAAGTGGATTTTACCATCCTTAAAAGAGACATCTTTTGTCAAAGCATCACTAAAACCATCACAATCCCTTCTTACATAGTTTGTACTATCACACCAAATACATCTATTAACAAAACCTTCTTTGGGCTGTTGTCTTTGCCTAAGAACTGGCCCTAATGGTTGGCCTTTTTCTTCAAGCTTTGCAAGCTTCACCTTCAAGTCACGCATTTCCTTTACAATCTCATCTAGCATGGACTCATCAAACCTAGGAGCGATAAAAGTAGGCTTTACCATATTGTCAGAACTTGAGGTGGAAGGACTTGTAGTGTTTACTACCATCTTGTCCCTTCTTCTTTGTTGTTTGGCAAGCAGTGAGACAACACCTTCAACCTCATTCCAATCGGTCTTTAGTCCTTGCTTTGCATCTTTATCTTCAAGAAGAAGCTCCAAATTTTCTTGAAACTCTTTATTCGCAGCTTGTAAGAAAAGATTTGTCTTCTCTGCATCTAGTGTGGCCCTTTTTGTCCTAGTGAGTTGTGCATAGTGCCAAGAAAGCACTGGGCTTTTGGCTGTGAGAGTTTGTGAGAGAACTCCAAAAACTATATGAAGGAGTTAAACCATAGATGCCATGAAGTCTAGGGTTTCAAAAGAAGTACAATCAAAGAAGCCCCACTTTTTCTCTCTTACACTCACACAGACAAAGAAAGAACACAAAAGAGAACATCAAAATAACACAAAGATGAAAGCATCAAGGCTATGGTCATATCATATCATGGGTAATATGAAAGGGTTAATAGATGAGTTAATGGAATTCAATCTTTGCCGACCAAACAGGCTACAAATTGTTCTTTGGAATTGTACTTTCGTGCTTACCATAATATATATGTTTTGTCTAGTGATTGGGATTAATTGTGTGTAAACATTCTCTTGGTTCATAGCAAGATAACTACACTTACGTCAAAAGAAAAGTTATAATCTACAAGGGGTAGTATGATGGGATCCGGTGAAAGAAGTATTTCATTGAGCCTTTCTAGGCCAAAGAGAAACACTATACGTTGTGTATTTTACGGCTATTACATACGTTTCTAACAGATTGCACAGAGTGGAAGAAATAAAAATTCACATCATTTGGATTATTCATCTAGGATAGTATATGAGAAATGTAGAAATGAGAGAAGTGAAGAGATAGGAAGTTTCCCTCCCAAGCCTTATTCTTGTCCGTAGCAATAAGGATACTGCAGGGAGAGATATACCTGTAGCAAGGAGAACCTAGAATTTGTATAGAGAATGAATTTCAAAAGTGAGAGAGATAGGTTTGATTAGAGAGGGAGATGAAATCAGGCATACAAGTTGGATTAGATATGAAAAAGAAAACAACAAAAATTCAACAAAATATCAAAGTAGAACACATCTTACTTCACTACAAGAGGTTGTGTGCTCTTGTGACGCTGTTAGCGACGGAAATACATTGGGTTTTTATAACCCCCGGCGTCGCTAAAATCGTCGCTAATAGCGTCGCTACGAGAGTGTCGCTATATGCGTCGCTATATAGCGACGGTTATAGCGACCTTTAAACAGAAGTCTATAGCGACGCTCATAGCGACGCTACAGAGCCATAAATAGCGACGGTTATAGCGACGCCCGAGAGAAATTTTTTTACTTTTTAAAAAAAGTGCAAGGGTAGATAATAGACCCAAAATAGTCACCCACAAGACGCATTGTTTGCAAAATTGACAAGCGTAAAATTGACAATTGTACACATCATAGGCAAAATGAATTGATTCGCAAATGTAATAATGACAATTGTACAACATCATAGGCATAAAGAATTGATTGGCAAAATGAGCTGCGGTGACAAATGTAATAATATACATGGTTCAAAAAGACGTATAAAATCCGTCTCATGATACATAAGCTATGAGAAACCCTAAACTAATGCTATCTAGCTACGGCTAAACTGACATCGTCTAGTCAGACGTCTCATCGCGTCCAAGCGGCGTATCTGTCGGATTCTGCAAAAAAAGACAATAAGACAGCTTTCAGTAAGTATAAACATATAACGACATTTATAAAACAATACAAAAAATAGAAAAGAGTAAACCCTAATACTAACCATGCCGCCGCGAGAACTGAGAATGTCCATCAGGGCGTTTAAGCCCTTCCTGCCTGCGTACTCGCGCTCGTACGGTGTGGGATCACGTCTTGTCATCGACCACTGTCAAAACATACAAAGATTTCATTATGTTAGAATTCAAAAACTCATAAACCCTAAACTATCGAACATAAAGAGCAATGTGAAAACACTTACAAAATCGGCCTCAAATGATGCCCATCCACCGCTCCCCAAGTGGTGCGAGCTCCCTGCCTCTACTCGCGCTCTGGCTGGATCCTTTTGTTGCTTCCACTTGTTGGGATTCTCGCGCGCTGCTTTCTTCGCATTCTTCCAATCTTCTTTGGCCAGCCAATCTGGCCTGTTCCACCCATGCTTGATTGCTTTTTGCACTTCGGAACGCTTGTGTTTGCAGTATTCGCGCATTTGAATCTTCATCAGGTCTTCATTGAAGCGTTGATCCCGTGTTGGAACGGGAAACTCATCATGAAGTATGCTGATGACTCTGGCTTTTAAATCACTTGGTACTTCACTCCATTTGTTTAGTATGTAGTGTCTAAACAGCTAAGAGCAAAGACCACGCATGCGCGAGATTACCTTCTTGCCGTCATCATCCATGATGATGCCGCCGCTGAAGTCGATGGAGTAAGGCAAGCCCTCTGGCCGGTGACGCGTGAACCTGGGTGTCCCGGCAGGGGTCTCTAGCGGCGTGTCGATGGGGGTACGGACGTCAGGTGTCTCCACCGGTGTCTGGGCCCCGAAGCGAGGAGTGTCGAGTGGGGTGGCTCCTAGCGGAGTAGGTAGAGGTGTGTAGCTGCTAGGAACAGTCAGCCGCGCAAAACCTGGCGTAGATGGCCATGCTGTGGCTGGTGTGGGGGCGGGGAAAGAAGGGGAGGGTAAAGAGCCTCGTCGAACACGAGGCGGTGTGGAGGCATCGGCGGTGGAATCTCCACAACAACCGCCACCGCCACCGCCACCACTAGAGCGCCGGTGTCTAGACGAGTGTGAAGATCGTCTCGTCGACACCGAAGCTCCGGAGCGCGCCGAATGCTCGGAAAGAGAGGGAGATGCGGATGGAGTAGGAACGCGCGATGATGCGCCAGAGCGATGACGCTCCACGTACCACTGTCTTTGCTGCGGTGACAAAGAAGAAAGAAACTCCTCATCATCCATACCTGCATTAAACACACGAATATTTAAACTTAATATTGAATGAATAGAGTAGACAATGACGCAAAGACCATTAAATACAATGACGTAATGACGCATATAAATACAATGACGCAATGAATTGAGTGATAGAAGAGGCAAGTCGAAAACTCAGAATTTTCAATCAAAAGATGTGAGCGCGAGTAGAAAAGAGCGTTATACACCACGGAAGGTACTTAGAGAGCCAGAGCTTTTACAACACGGAGCAAAATTGTTCAAATACAATATTTGTGGCTTTAAGAGATCTCTCTCTCATCCTCGCATAACTCAGCATAACTTCCTATATCTATATAGAGCTCTCTGTTTAAACACATATCCTCTGTTTCATTTTGTAGCTCCTCTGCATGCACCCCATATAGAGTAGTAGCATCTTGATGCTCGTCTAGCACCACCGCAGCGGCTTCTGATTGAGCATCTTCTCTGATCTCCTCCATTGATGCCATTGTGATTGGCACATGGTAGCCTTCATACGTCCTTGCACTACGAGGGGCTACCTCTATGACGTACCACCAGTTTGATGTAGACTTTGTAGGATGAAATATTACCTGCCAGAGCCACATAACTTACATGAGAGCTTTCAAGCACATAACTTGTAAAAGGGGGATGTTACTTATTTACATACTTACTTGTTCACAATGCTCGGGTAGTACGAAAGTGTCTCTTAGGTCAGTCCATTTCTTAGTAGAATCCACCTCAAGAAAACCAGACTCTCCTCTACGTACAGTAGCGTTGCGACCCTCCATGATTATCTTCAACCATTGCACGTCGAACAAGTCGACAAAAAATCCTCTGTAATCGATCCTCAAAATCTCTTGTAGCGTGCCGAAGTAAGTGAGTTCCGCCACCACAGGATCTGCATCAGAGGAACGTCGTCGACTAGACTGTTCAAATTTTGCCATGATTCCACAATCTTGAGTAAAACGCTTTTTGTCGATCCGTTCCATCCTAAAATGTCGACCTTTACACCATGCTGTTGTGTATGACTTATACTACAACGAACAAAGATTATGAGTGGCCGTTCAAACGTTTAGAAATAAAGTCACTAGCTAGTCGTACATTGCAAACTTCCCTTGGTCGCGCAACCCCGAGAGTACTCCCACTCTTCCTCAGTCACTTCGTCACCGCATTGTTGTGTGCTTTTCAATTGGTTGTGCAACCATCTTAAGCTCATGAATGTTGGTAGGCTCTCCAGACCCGTCGGATAGTGCATCGGTGGTCGTCTTTCCCGTCTCCACTCGATTCGTGCCCTTTGTTGCTCTTGCTTTGCATCCTCATATTATGAAATCCACTTTTGCATCACTGGATTGTGAAGCATGCAAAATCGGTTGATTTTAGCCTCTAGATCTTCTGTCATCTTCTTCTCAACACCGAGATTGCACATGACAATCCCAGATATGCGCTCATCATCTATGGTTCGCCATAGCGTGTCCCGTGCTTTATCAAATCCGTCTAGCCACTCTCCAATGTACACTAGGGACTCTCATATCAACCAACCTTCTACCATGCTACCCTCCGGACGTGCCTTTTGACGCACATATCCCTTAAGCATTTTCATGAAACGTTCTAAGAAGAACATCCATCTGGAATGAACTGTGCCAGCTATTTCCACCTCATCAACTATGTGAACAAGAAGATGCACCTGAATGGTTAGCATGGTAGTAGGAAAATGTTTCTCAAACATGCACACAAGCTCCGCAGCATTTAGTTTGGCGAATGGTATGGAGTCTACGTTGATCTCCTTTTGTGAGATCCATTGCACCAGCTTTGCAAGTTTGTAGATTGTGTTACGGATGTCGAGAGACAAACATCCCTCAATGGCAACCGGTAAAATAAACTGTAAAGTATGTGCAGCAATGATATTAAAGTCCACATTTTATGCAATGATATTAAAGTCCACTATGAACGTACCTGACACATTTTATGCCAATCGTGTGACTTCAAACCGGTAAGCTTTCCTTCTTTAGTAAAACACGTTCGGAGCGAGTGCATTACGCCAGTGGGGGTCCGCAAAGATCGAATGGTCTCTTTTACTTTGCGTTCTTGGGCTCCTGTGAAATCCATGGTGCTTTAGGGAGTTTTATCGATCCATCAGACGTTGTTTGCGGCCAATATTGCTCCATACAATCCACATTTCTAAGGTCAACTTTGGCTCCTAAAGTATCTTTCTTGCCGGTCAGATGGTCCCATAGTAGATTACCCACATTCTTGAATATGTGCATTGGATAGAGCAAGTGATTGATCATCAGTCGGGGCCAGTATGGTAACTCGTACCATAGAGATGGTCTCTTCATCCCTGGAGGCAATCCGTCATCGCACATCTCCTTCTGCTCTAACCATGCTTGTGCAGACATCCTTGGTGGCTCTCTTCCCAAAAAGCCGTCGCGTAACACATGATTCCCTGGAAGATACGCTTGATGACCTTCGTAGATTTGCTTCTTCAGTGAGGGCGCCCTACGTGCATTCAGTCTAGGTCCACATGTGACACATGCTCTGTATTCGCTTGTTTGAAGCCCTGCATGTATACACATGATAATAGATCAACTATGGGAAAAAACAAGATTTACAGTGTCTGAGTGAGGAGTGTCAATAGATCACCTGAGCATTCTGTTAGCCCGGGATAGTCATGCATGGTCCACATTAGAATGCCTCTGATCAAAGCATTCCGTCGTCCTGTGTGTCTGCTCATATCCACCACCTCTATGCCAATCCACAATTGTTGTAGCTCTTCCAATAGTGGACGAAGATACACATCCATATTCTCCACTTTATATCGCCCTGGCACAATCAAGCTTAGCCATAGGTGCCCCTTCTTCGTAGTCAACCACGGGGGAATGTTGTAGTTGACGATGACAACGGGCCATACACTGTAAGATGTTGATCTTTGACCAAATGGATTTACGCCATCCATAGCCAGGCCTAAGCGCAAATTTCGAGCTTCCCTGGCAAAATCCGACCATGTTCCATCTATATGTTTCCAGGCTACGCAATCTGCAGGAATTCGTAGCACACCATCCGAAGATTTATTCTCCTCATTCCATGATGCTAGGGCGGCCATGGACTTACATTCGAAGAAATGCTTGATGCGAGAAAGCAGAGGAAAATGTCCCAAAACCTTTTGTGGAATTTTTGTCCCGTGGAGATCTACTCGATATCTTTCGGAATCACATTTCGGACACTTCTCCATGTCTATGTATTCACCTCTGAAAAGAATGCAGTCATTAGGACAAGCGTGGATAGAATTGTAATCCATCCCCAAGTTTCGCAAAATCTTTCTTGCTTCATCTCGGGAATCTGGCATCACATTGTCAGTTGGTAGTATGTGCTCTTTAAGCAATCTACACAACATAAAAATACGATACAGTCATGTAAAAATCTATCAGATCATTATACATTTAGAGTTTTATTAAAGAAAACTAATTGTAATAGATCACCTGAAAAGCGCTGTGACGCTAGTGTCACTCCATCCAAACTTTGCCTGTATGTTGAGAAGAACCAGGAGTGCTTTCAATCTAGACATACGTGCTCCATTATACAATGGCGTATCGGCTTCACTTTTCATATCATCATAGATAAGCCTTTCTGAATCCATGATCGTCTCGATCATTTCATCAATCTCGGGCTCAAACATTGCCTCGTTGGGAATGTGCTCTGCATGATCATCCCCCGAGCTGTCAGAGGCTACATCTTGTGGCCTCACATATGCTTCTTGACCAAAGCGCCTACGAACACGTCTATTGGGTTGCAAGATTGCTGCTTGTTGGCCAGCGTCAGAGTCCGACGAGTTATAATTGGCAACAACTCGATCTATAATAGATGGATCGAACTCGCCAAATTCGCGAACGTGCTGCAAAGAAACACGTCTTGTCCGTCGCATAGCATGCTTGCATTGATTACAAGGACATAAGACCCTCGTTGAGAGATAGGTGTTTCGGTTGGACGGTCCCACATCCTCGTCACTACTCATAATGAGGATAAAAATCTTATAACCTGGACAACAAATTTAATATTCTATTGGCATTCTTCGTCTTCTCTCTCTCTCTCTCTCTCTCTCTCTCTCTCTCTCTCTCTCTCTCTCTCTCTCTCTCTCTCTCTCTCATTCTCTAGTCATGTCCAATCCCCGCACACCTCGGTCTAGAGGTGCACGGAGATCAGAACCACCGAGTTATAATCTCGTCTTTATTCGTCAATACCTATATTTGTGGGTACAATAAATCTACAGACCCACGTCTACATGATACTGCATGTAGTGGACAAAACCCCTTTGCCTCTTCTCTAGCTGTAGCACTTCACAGCATCTTAACATCTTTTCACAGTAGATCTTTTCACTGTTCATCTAACTCTAAACCCTAAACCGTAAGTAATTCTTGCGTGGACTCGATCTAACATAAATAAGCGTAAATCTAAATAAACGTAAATCTAACTAAAAATAAACCTAAATCTAATTTAACGTAAGTCTACATCTAACCTAATCTTTAACGTCTTTTGGGATAGTTTCCTACGATGTTAAAACTCTCTTCTTCTTGTGTGTGTGTGTGTGTGTGTGTGTGTGTGTGGGTAAACCTAAATAAACCTAAGTCTAATCTAATATAACATAAATCTAAATCTAACGTAAATTATGTTATATTAAAAACAAAGAACTAAACTAACAGGGATTATAAGAACCTTAAAACTGATTTAACACATAATTTTTCACATAACTCGGCAAGAGTTGGCATTCTCATCACTAAAGATGTGAGAGTTAACTTCCGACGGTGACACTGCCTCATCTCCATCCATATCTGACGACAGCAATTGGCCCTTTGGACCGTTCTTGCTCTTGTTACTAACTTTGAAGTTGCTGTTGAATGACTAGAGGTTGTCTAGATGGTCATTGTCGAGGATGTAGTGACTCTTGCCGCCCTGAAGATCCACCTTCTTCCCTATCTTCTGAAGACATTTCACCAGTACTTTTGGATCGACGGAGCCCACCATGAGTGAAGGCAACAATACCCTATATTCCATTGAGGGCTTTCTTCACTCGCTTCATGCAGGCATCGCAGTCTATGGAGACCTAAATCTAAATCTAGCGTAAATAAACGTAAATCTAACTAAAAATAAACTAAATCTAATCTAATTTAACTTAAATAAACCTAAATCTAATTTAACGTAAGTCTACATCTAACCTAATCTTTAACGTCTTTTAGGATAGTTTCCTACGACGTTATAACTCTCTTCTTCTTGTGTGTGTGCGCGTGTGTGAATGTGTGTGCCAATAAAAAGAGATAAATGGTATAACCTTTCTATCACCCATGCCAAGTATGATAGATTGGTTATGCCATTTCCCTCTTGAATAATAGGTCTTGAGTTCAACTCCTCGTCGGCTAGATCTTTAGGTCTCTTAATTTTAATTAGTTTCCTACGATGTTAAATTAGTTTCTCTCTCTTTCTCTCTCAATGTGTGTGCGTTTTTTTGTTTATGCATGTTTTCTCTCTCTTTTCCTCTCTCAATGTGTGCGTTTTTTGTTTATGCATGTTCTCTCTCTCTCTTTTCCTCTCTCAATGTGTGTGTTTTTTGTTTATGCATGTTCTCTCTCTCTTTTCCTCTCTCAATGTGTGTGTGCATTCTTTGTTTATGTATGTGTGTGTGCGTTTTTGTTTATGTTTGTACTCTTTCTCTCTCTCTCTCTCTCTCTCTCAAAAACACTATGTGTGTGTGTGTGTGTGTGTGTGTGTGTGAGAGAGAGAGAGGGAGAGAAAAAGAGGGGAAGGGAACATGAGAGTGAGGAGAGGGAAGGAGCATACCTGGCTCTCCTTCCTCTCCTCGTGTGTGTGTGTGTGTGTGGAGAAGAAAGAGAGAGAGAGAGAGAGAGAGAGAGAGGGAGAGCGTTACCTGCTCCTTGCTTGAGGCCGCCGAAAAACTCAGATGTGAGATCTGAGTTTTTTGGCGCTCTCTGTTATTTTTTTTAGCCCAGCCGGCATTGCTATGAGCGTCACAAATTTACTTGTAAATTTGCGACGCTCATAGCGATGCCGGGAAAAAAAAAATTTGAGCGTCGCTGTGTGAGCGTCGCTAATATGAATAGCCTCTTGTAGTGCTTGACAAACCCTTCAGGAGTTATTCACCATTTTTGATGGAGAGAGAAGAAGAGGAAAGACTTCAAGTCTTGATTGATGCACCAAGTTCAAGTCCTTCTTTGCTTAGAGATTATATTCCAAGGATAGCTTATAAGATTGGCTAGTCTTCCTCTAGGAGTAAGTGTAGGCTTAGGCTTATGTTTATGGCTAAGTACAATTAAGCATTACTAATCTTACTCCCTCATGAATTCATCTCATGAATGATTTATAAGGAAGAAAAGGTCTCGTTTTATAGGTGAAGGGAACCCCCAAGGGTTACACAAGAAAGAGAAGAGCTAGTGTGAACAGGAACTGGCAAAGTTTAAAATGAGTTGTCCTTGCATGATGTGGGCACAGACTGGGGTCCAGAATTTTGATCATATCTCCTCAACCATGGCTCCAAATAAAAAAGTAAAAATAGGGTCAAAAAGCTCAACTCATAAGCTACAATTCTTATTTTATATACTTTTTTGAATTCGGATTAAAATCTTGTGTAGAAAAATAATCAAAATAGGGTACAATTTTGGCCGCAAAAGTCTTCTTGTGGTCCCCTTAGTCTAGACTTTCATTTGATTCCAATGGACACCTCATACAATATGAAAGCATGAACTTGCTCCTTGATTTAAAAAATTGTAGTCATGCTTGCAATAATGCATTAAAATAGGTGTATCTTTGAAAATCATGCAAGCTTGTGTCCCACTAGGATATGATTCCTTCCTTGTAGCTATTAAAAAGAAATATAAAAAATACATCTAATATATATATATATATATATATATATATATATATATATATATATATTGGAAGTTACCTTAGATATGGGATATAAATAGGGTGTGAGATGATAATGAGATAGTAGAAAGAAAGAACCAATGCTTTTTATCCCAAGTTAAAGAGGCGGAGCTATTGACACTTTTCTCATAGTATTTTTTGACAGTAAAGTAAGAATATATTATCCTTGAGATAAATAATAGGATGAGATACAAAGCTTATTATTCTACTTAGATATGTATATGTACACTATAATAAATATACGTATGTATCTAAAAAGGTGCAGGATAGATCTTTTAGCATTTGTTCCCACTATATACGTGCCACAGCACGACAACGTATGCTGCTTGACCAAAGCGCCTGCGAACACGTCTATTGGGTTGCAGGATTACTGCATGCTGGCCAACGTCAGAGTCCAATGAGTTGTAATTGGCAACAACTCAATCTGTCTTGTCTGTCGTAGAGCATGTTTGCATTGATTACAAGGACATAAGATTCTTGTTGAAGGATAGGCGTTTCAGTTGGACGGCCGCACATCGTCATTACAACTCATAATGAATGTAAAAACCTTATAACTTGGACATAAATTTAATCTTCTATTAGCATCCTCCATCTCTTATCTCTCTCTCTCAAATCACACTATAAACTACCTCACATTCTCTAGCCATGTCCAATCCCCGCACACCTCAGTCTAGAGGTCACGAACATTAGAACCACCAGGTTATAATCATTGTCTTTATTGGTCAATGCCTATATTTGTGGGTACAAGAAATCTACACACCCACGTCTACATGAAAATGCATGTAGTGGACAAAACCCCTTTGCCTCTTCTTTAGCTGTAGCAATTCACAGCAGCTTAACATCTCTTCACAGCAGATCCTTGTTAGAGGGATTACTCTACACATTACATGTCTGTCTCCAATCTGAGCATCATGCCGTTGAAAGCTCTCCAACTTAATGCCGCATCCATGGCGAGGAAGAGAGGGATTACCATAAACCTAACTCTAAATTTAAACCGTAATCTTGAAGATAAACTTTAATATATAAACTAAATCCAAAATCTAATCTTAAATCTAACCTAGATCTAACCTAATCTTAAATCTAACATAAACTCAAATCTAATCTAATCTTAAATATAACATAGTCTAACATTAACCTAATCTTAAATCTTAACCTAATCTTAAACTAACATAAACCTAAATTTAATCTAATCTTAAATCTAACATAATCCTAAATATAATCTAACCTAATCTAACCTAGATCTAACCTAATCTTAAATCTAACATAAATATAAATCTAACATAAATATAAATCTAACATAAACCTAACTCTTATCTAATCTTAAATCTAACATAATCTTAAGTCTAACCTAATTTTAAATCTAACATAAACCGAAATGTAATCTAACATAATCTAATCTTAAATCTAACCTAGATCTAATCTAACCTTCAATCTAACATAAACCTAAATCTAACATTATCTAATCTTAAGTCTAACCTAACCTTAAATCTTAACCTAATCTTAAATTGAACATAAACTTAAATTAAATCTAATCTTAAATCTAACCTAATCTTAAGTCTAACTTAATCTTAAATGTAATCTTATTTTCTTTACTTTTCTCTAGTTTTTTTTAATCTCTCTCTCTCTCTCTCTCTCTCTCTTTGTTTTCTCCCCTTATCTCTCCCTTGCTCTCTCTTTGCTTTCTCCCTATCTCCCTCCCACTCTCTCTCTCTCTCTCTCTCTCTCTCTCTCTCTCTCTCAAAGACACAATGTATGTGTGTGTGTGTGTGTGTGTGTGTGTGTGTGTGTGTGAGAGAGAGAGAGAGAGAGAGGGAGAGAGAGAAAGAGGGGAAGAAAACATGAGAGGGAGGAGAGGAAAGGAGCATACCTGGCTCTCCTTCCTCTCCTCGTGTGTGTGTGTGGGGGGGGGGGGGGGGGGAAGAGAGAGAGAGAGAGAGAGAGAGAGAGAGAGAGAGAGAGGCACAGGGTATACCTGTAAACCGAGAGCGCCAAAACTCATATCTAAGATCTGAGTTTTTGGCGCTCTCGGTTTATTTTTTACCCTGTCAGTGTCGCTCATATGCAACAAATAATATAGCGACGCTGTGTATTTCCACATTTGAGCATCGCACTGCTAGCGTCATTAATATGAAGAACCTTTTGTAGTGTGAGGGAGTTGATCCATTAGGGTTCTTTTATGTAGAGGCATATGATGTCACATCTTTTATGCTAGCTATTGGAGGGTCAACTTTAGCTTTTTCCTTGTAGGATTTATCGTTGATTCTTGCGCACTTGAAACTTTGGATCCAGCATCAACAATAATTATAATAGTTGCTTACTACCACTTGGAAAAAAGAGTAATAGCACTGTGTCTTCTTTGTAGTTCTCACGTTGGTCTAACCATTGACTACCAAGGATGACATCTGTAGGAATTTATCTGAAAAGATTTACTTGAAAGTTTTCGTGTTCTTCATGATTTTGGATGCTAAGCATAATAGCCATTTCTTCTTGACTTTTAGCCATATCTAGAATTTCTTTGCTATCATTGGGAAGGGGGAAAGTGGAACACACCCGATACACAATCAACATGCTGGAAACGGGGAAGGGGGAACACACCCAGCACACTCTAAGCTTGCCTCTCTATAGCGCAGTGAATATCCAACACCCCAAACCACACAGAATCACACACACTATAACACAAGGTACAAAATCACTATAGCATCAGCTCACTCTTGGGCATCACCGATTTCACACACTCAGAATCTATTGATATTACCCTTCATACACCTAAACCTTGGCACTCATCACCATAAACATTGTTGCCCTAAACATGAGTTAATTCGAACCTGCCATAAGTCTCGTATCCCCTCACCCAACCTATCTCACTCTTTCTTGGCACGCACACGCACGTAACTTGGGGGCGACACACGCACACAACCAAGCCAAGGCACAAGATGTCGAGCCAAGAATAGAGAAAATGACGGGGAATCAAAGAACCTTCAGCCTATAACCCTCTTCAATTCAACTCAAAAGTTTGAGAGCAATGTATAATGATATTGTCACCTTCACAAAAAAAACGGAAAGCCCTCCTCCTCTTATGCGCTTGCAGGCGACCTCTTTGTGGACACGGACTCCTGTTCGCAGCTCTTCTCGCACACGAACAACCTTTTAATAGTATCTTTTTTTTTCCTGCAGCTTTTTGGACTTCAAATCCCAGCCTGTAATAGCCCCTTTTTCATTTTCATCACCTTTTTCTTGCTGTATGTTGCCTTGCTTCCCCATGCTCAGGGTCAGACCCTTGCCATATGCAGCCCCAAAGCTGCTGTCGAACTCCCAATACCGCCTCCCTGTGAGTTATGTAGGTGAAGGATCCATGCAGGCCGCTTCTGCCTCTTCTCGCAGTAGCACACGTTACTCCCCTCCTGCTCTCAACTATTGGAGGTTGCAGCACCCCCCCCCCCCCCCCCCCCCCCCCCCCCCCCCCTTGCTCTGCTATCTTTCCCTTCTTCCTCTCCTAACAGCCCTCTCTGGTGCACCTCCCTCATGACCCAACCATGGCAAGCTCCTCTACAGCACTCACCTTCTCAATCCCAGGCGGCCGTCCTCTCGTTCAACACCCCCTGATCTTTCCTAGAGCTACGAACCAGCACTCTCGTGGACTGCAAACCCCTGCACACCCGGCCCTCCATGCCTTCTATGGCCACCCACTGTAGTGACTCTTCTCTCCCCCGGTCCTCGAGTACCACCAGCTTCACCATGCAATTGGTCCACCCACCTCTATGCAACTGACTGCTCACGCTGCATGAAAACACCACAGATGGTGCCCTTCCCACTGGGAACTCCGCATGCCAAAACGCCCCCTCCTCATCCAGATGGCGCCACCTTCTGTGCAGGCCTCAAAAAAAGTTTTGCCATATGCAGTGCCGCCCCTGGCGACTCTTCCATGCAATTCTTTTAGCTTTTTAGATAATTTTAGCTTCTGATCTTTTTTTAAAAAAAACTCGAGCTTGGTCTTGTTTCCCACGTTCCAGTATGACTTCAGTTGCCGACAATTAAAAAGTCTGATGCCTTTGATTGTGCTCGATTGTCGATGCCAAAATAGATCCAATTTTGGCACCCCTCAATTCCTTTCTCAAGATGCCTTTGCCTGCGAACCTCCATCACATCATAAAACACTTCATAGAAGTCATCATAGTGTGGATAACTAGATGGTTGCACAAATGAGCCATAGCCAATGCCACATACCACACCGGAAAGAGCACCACGCTTACAAGCGTCGGCAATCTTGCACTGAGTAGGGCAAAAATTCTACGAATGGCCTACCAAATGCCACATTTGGCATACACATCCAGGCAAGTAGAGTGTCCTACAGACATATCGCTCAAAATCCCATATCATAAACATCACAGCACCTGTATCCAGCATCCCTTGTCTCGTCCCCAATCTTGTGATATCAACATTTGCTCTTGTCACATGTGATAGCAAAAAACACTTGCAACTTCCACTAGAGAGTGCTCCATCCCTGTGTACTTGTCTCCTAGGTCCATCAAATACCTACTCAATGTCCCTGTCGTTTTCCTGGAAACTATTATGCCTGGGCTTCTTGCACTTCCATAGGCTAACCATCTTCAGTTGTACCATCATTGCCCAGCCCCCTATTGAGCATTCACGCACAACCACTGTATTATTTAGATAAGATATGATTACATATTAGAAAACTAATACTTAGTATGTACAATAGCAGTAGATAGAGAGAGAGAGAGAGAGAGAGATTTTATCAGTTGTACAATCCCTCGAGATCAAATGGAAAGCCATAGGCTCTCTCAACTGTGATGCAAACTCCTCCAGGATCAAATACATGGCATTGAGCACAGCCATCCATCCGTAGTACATGCATAATCAACCATTTTTTTGCTCCTATAAGCCCAGAAACCAACCTCTTGTGCAGCTTGGCATAGCATCGACCTTCAGCAACCTGTATCCATACACCGGCTTCGTACACAAAATAAGCTTGTAAACCAACCTGTGAAGCTTCTGCACCATACATCATTATCCTCTCACCTGATAGGGAGCTCTCCATAGCAGACCCCTCATCAAGAGAGCTTTGCAAAATATGTAAAACAACCTGTGAAGCAACTTTCAAAAGCATGTCCATCAATAGCATAACACCCACCTTTAGCAACCTATCTTCCAATGGTGTTGCTTCTTGGAGAACCAAGCCTACATGCTTCTCAAGCATACCCTCTGTTGTAGGTCCTTCAAATGGCATACACTCCATACCTGACTCACCATGCCAATTTTTGTCCACCATAGCCTTTGATGCTTCATCTTCAACCACTTCATGCGAGAGCAAATCGGATTTCTCGACCACCTTTGCTTGAACATTAACCTGCTCTTCAAGGACTTCTTGTACAACCATATCATCTGCTAAGAGAGAAAGAAATCCATCTACTACCTCATTTTTTGGTAGATCGACATCGCCAACACCTTCTGGAATGCACTGCCGCTCCTAAACACAATCAATAGGGCAAGGTTGCCTAGCCCCCTAGCTAGCTTATTCCTGCATAGCTGTGACTATCGCTTTGCCAACAACTTCAAGCTTGTCTTGTGAGCTTTTTACTTCTTCATTTTCTTCTTCATGCATACACACTTCGACCAAGACCGCATCCTTGCTAACCAGGCTAGCAGACTCTTGTACAGCAGCATACCAAACTAGAGGTACAAATTGAAACAAATGACTAGAATGGCTTACCAATGGCAAAGCAGCTACCTCTTTGAGGCTTGAACTCCCCTTTGGCTTCATGGCATGATGCAACTCCATTATTGTTGAGCTATATCTGTAGTCTGCCGGCTTCAACAAACCTATCGATCTCCAGCTTCTTCTTTACTTTCCTGCTCTTTACCTTGGCTAAGCAAACCATTTGCGCATAGTCCTCTGCACCACCACACCCGACCTTCACCTTGATTCACGAATGCAAGCAGGCTAGAAACTGCTCGCGCTGTCGTGCAGCTTCGCTCCCATGCTAAGAAATATGCCAAGAAGATGCAGATCAAGCTTATTGAAAGCCTACTTGATTAATGGTCAGTGATGAGGGCTTGTTAACAGGCCAAGTTTAATGATTAATGTATGCCAGATGCGGCTTAAAAGGGCCAACATATGCCTTAATGATGCCAAAAATGATGATGCTTGAAGTGAGCACATATGGGAGTTTATGATCTAGAGTTGTAGTGCTTGAAGTGCTCTACCAGCCTGTCTTTATGGCTCGTCGATTGGAGCTACGGTGAAGAAGTTATGGCATATTGAAGTTTGAGTCGATTGTAGATCCGATCCAGATTGGGCAACTACAGGTGAGGTGACAATAATGAAATGAATGCACGGGCCTGAAGTGCTCAATTTTTGGAGCACGTCGGTCTTTTCAGATCGGCGATCGGATTTGTGGTTGCCAAGTTATTGGCCATTAAAGATTCACCAGGGGCCGGTTCCATACCAATCTGGTCAGCTCGGCCGGAGTGCCATCTAGGAGTTTTTGAGCTTCAATCAAGAAGTGCCGCAAACCGATATGCTTTGGAAGTTAAATACTCTAAATGTGGTGCCCGTACGGAAGCACATAAGTACTTGAAGAGCATCGTGTCCGAAATGACGTCTCTTGGAATGCATTGACTGCGGGATTTACCCCAAGGTAAGAGATTCCCTGATGACATTGTCACTCAAGGACGGCTAGAGAAAGAAGTTGTGCTTCGAAATGCATTGGCCGATATGAATACCGAATGTGGTGTCCTTTCGGAGGCACAAAAAGCTATCGGTGCGCTTTCACTCAAAAGATTCGGAGAATGCCAAACGCGGCAGTGTGAAGGCAATGGAGCGAGGAAGAGCATGCTCAAGTTGGTGCTCTTTGAGGGCCACCCGCCCAAGGACACTATGGTGACCAAGGGCCCAATAGCAATGGCCGTCCAAGGGGACATGCTCAGTGGCCGCCCATTTGAAGAAACTAAAAGGGTTTTAGTGGGAAAGCAAGAGAAAAGAAAAGCTTAATGGGAGATGACGCAGGCAGCGAACAGGAAACGGGGTTGCGCCGGCCTATCCGAGCATCGGATGATCTCGGCTGCGTAACGAAAACTGAGAAGTAGCCCATGGCGACCCAGTTTGGATCCATTCTCGTCAAGTTCTAAGTTGGCCGGGATCCGTAGCTGCCACGTCATTGAGTTGCTTAGGGGGAAGTGAGGGCTATTAATTTAAAAAAGGGGAATTGCAACGAGGAGGGCTATCAACGAAAGGCATAGCAAGGAAGCGGGGGGAAGGGAACAAGAGGTAACCAAGGGCAAGGCGTGAGAAGGGAACAAGAGGTAACCAAGGGCAAGGCGTAAGGAGGAAGCAAGGGGAGTCGAAGGGAGAAGAAGAGGAAGGCGGAGAGGGGTCGTAGCGAGGAGCAAGCTCCCTCTCTCTTGCTCTCATAATCGGCAAGGTAAACAAGGCAAAGCTTCTCTCTCCCGCTCTCTCTCGTTCTCGTATCGGTGATACAAAGCAAGGTTCTCTCTCGCTCTCTCTCATATCTCTCTCGGCCCTTGAGATGCTTGAGGGAGATGAAGCAAAGGGGATTCAGGTGCTCATAGAAGTAGAAGAGGGAAGCCTTCTCTCTTCTCTCGCTCTCAAGTTTGAACAAGGGTAGGACAAAGACTATTTCTCTGTCTCTCTCTGGATTAGAGAAACAAAGCAAAGGCTCGGAAAAGGGTAGAGTTAAGCAAGGAGTCAAGGCAGAAGAAAAAGGGTTAGAGCTTAGCAAAGCAGGAAGTTACAGGATAATTGACAATAACTAATGCTTAATGATTAAGGCAGTGAGCAGAGTTGAAGCTTGCAAAATCCGCGAGGTATTTGAAGCAAATAAAGCGAAAGGAGGAAATTTCCATAACCGTCATCAGCTAAAGATTGAATTAACATTCTTTTAACTCGGTGTCGTTAACGGCCTGGTTAATCCTATAAAAGCGAGAGCTTAAACTCCTAGTTAGCAGCTGATCCAAGTGACGGCGCTGTTAACAACCCGCCTTGGCTAAGGAGAAAATTGTACTCAAAGTAATATTCAATTAATTGATGATTGCGGTGATTGGCAGATTAGCTGTCAGTGTCTCGTGTTCTCTCTCTTTAACACCTCCCACAGCCAGAGGCTCGACGCCTGCCCGACTCACGTAGCGAACACATGTAACAGCAGCTAGTCTCTCCCACATAGACTCAAATTTATCCAAAAACAAAGCAAAATCTTCACTTACATCCTGCTTCAGCTTTCTCAATTGTTCACCCAAGTCCGATGGAGAAACCCACTTCTGAAAAGCTTCAACAAACCGCTTGCAAATCTCGTGCAACGACTCTCGATCTGCAACCTTCAATCCTTCAAACCAGGCTTTCACTCGTCGTTGTAGAACCAATGGTAGTGCCTTCAATTTGGCTTCGTCTCCACAAATTCTGATCTTCAATAGGTATAGCTCCAGATTGGAAAACCAATCTGCATCCTCTTCTTCTCCAGCAAGCACCAATTCAATATCATGCATCATCTTCAGGCTTTAAAACTTCACCAAGGAGCAATCGGTAGATCCTCAGTGGGGGCACCACTAATAGAAAGGGGGAAGGGGGAACACCCTCACCACACTCTAATCTTGCCTCTCTATAGCCCATTGAATATCCAACACCCCAAACCACACAAAATCACACACACTATAACACAAGCTACAAAATCACTATAGCATCAGTGCACTCTTGGGCATCACTAATTTCACACACTCATGATCAATCGATATTACCCTCCATACACCTAAACCCTGGCACTCATCACCATAGACACTGTTGCCCTAAACATGAGTTAATTCAAACCTGCCATATCTCTCCTATCCCCTCAACCAACCTATCTTGCTCTTTCTTGGCACGCACACACACGTAACTTGGGGGTGACGCACGCACACAACCAAGCCAAGGCACAAGATGTCGTCGAGCCGAGAATAGAGAAGATGACGGAGAATCAAAGAACCTTCAGTCTATGACCCTCTTCAATTCAGCTCAAAAGTTTGAGAGCAATGTACGATGATATCGTCGGCTTCACAAAAAAAACATGGAAAGCCCTCCTCCTCTCATGAGCTTGCAGGCGACCTCCTTGTGGACACGGACTCCTGTTCGTAGCTCTGGTGGCTCTTCTCGCACACGAACAACC
The DNA here is from genome assembly GCF_014529385.1 of Adiantum capillus-veneris. Lineage (NCBI taxonomy): Eukaryota > Viridiplantae > Streptophyta > Polypodiopsida > Polypodiales > Pteridaceae > Adiantum > Adiantum capillus-veneris. The sequence goes on along the minus strand of NC_140950.1, from coordinate 72,073,721 downwards.
TTTTAATAATATCTTTTTTTTTCCTGTAGCTTTTCGGACTTCAAATCCCAGCCTGTAATAGCCCCTTTTTCGTTTTCATCTGCTTATGGACCTTTTTCCTGTTGTATGTTTCCTTGCTTCCTAATGCTCAGGGTCAGACCCTTGCCATATGCAGCCCCGAAGCTGTTTTCGAACTCCCAATACCGCCTCCCTGTGAGTTGCACAGGTGACAGCTCCATGTAGGCCGCTTCTGCCTCTTCTTGCAGTAGCACACATTACTCCCCTTCTACCCTCGATCGTTGGAGGTTGCCCCCCTCCCCCTTTGCTCTGCTATCTTTCCCTTCTTCCTCTCCTGGCAACCCTCTTTGGCGCACCTCCCTCGTGACCCAACCATGGCAAGCTCCTCTGCAGCACTCACCTTCTCAAGCCCTGGCGGTCGTCCTCTTGTTCAACACCCCCTGATCTTTCCTAGTGCTACCAACCACTACTCTTGTGGTCTGCAAACCCCTGCACACCCTGCCCTCCATGCCTTCTATGGCCACCCACTCTAGTGACTCTTCTCTCCCGCGGTCCTCGAGTACCACCAGCTTCACCATACAATTGGTCCAACCCCCTCCATGCAACTGACTGCTCATGCTGCATGAAAACACCACAGATGGTGCCCTTCCCACTGGGAACTCCGCATGCCAAAACGCCCCTCCTCATCCAGATGGCACCACCTCCTGTGCATGTGATTCCAGGGCTCAAAAAAACTTATGTCATCTGCATTTCCCCCTGGCGACTCTTCCATGCAGTTCCTTCAATTCTTTTAGCTTTTTAGCTAATTTGAGCTTCTGGTCTTTTTTTTCAAAAAAACTCCAGCTTGGTCTTGTTTCCCACGTTCCAGTATGACTTCAATTGACGACAATTAAAAAGTCCCATGCCCTTTATTGTGCTCGATTGTCGATGCCAAAATAGCTCCAATTTGGCACTCCTCAATTCCTTTCTCCACATTCCTTTGACTTCGAGCCTCCATTGCATCGTAAAACACTTCATAGATGTCATCATAGTGTGGATAACTAGATGGTTGCACAAATGAGGCATAGCCAAATATGCCGCATATCACACCGGAAAGAGCACCACCCTTACAAGTGTCGGCAACCTTGCACTGAGTAGAGCTAAAATTCCATGAATGGGCTACCAAATGCCACATTTGGCATACACATCCCGACAAGTAGAGTGTCTCGCAGACATCTCGCTCATAATCCCATATCATAAACATCATAGCACTTGTATCCAGCATCCCTTGTCTCGTCCCCAATCTTGTGATACCAACATTTGCTCTTATTACCTGTGATAGCAAAAAACACTTGCAGCTTCTACTAGAGAGTGCTCCATCCCTATGTACTTGTCTCCTAGCTCCATCAAATACCTTATCGATGTCGTTGTCATTTGCTTGCAAATTGTTATGCCTGGGCTTCTTGCACTTCCATAGGCTGACCATCTTCACTTGTACCAACACCTCTCTATATCCCAGGATATACACAACACCCTTAACCACTCATTAGGGAATTTGGGAGGTCATTTGGAGGACCTTCTAAGAAAATACAAATTTTTTCTTCTCTCTATAGAAAATTGGTGTGGTAAAAGAAAAGGTGTCCTCATCAACCATTCAAAAAGCGTACTTTGAAGTGGATTATTTTGACATAGTTATAACGGCCATAATGATTGATAGAATGTCCCTTTTTAGTTATATTGAATGCACCTCTTCATATAGGAGGTAATTTCTTTTCCATACAATATATGCAGTAGGGAGTCTAGGGAGTAATGGTGCTATACTCTTTCATTTCTTGATTTTCTTGATTGTGTATTCATGGCTTCTTCATCCACCCCCTCAAACCTTCTCACTAAATGACATAAATATCATCTACATGTTGATTTGAATCCTGAATATGAACCTTTATGCAAGCGAAGTAAAACAAACGCAATAGTCACACCCACGGAGAAAGAAAGACTCATAGTAGAGGAAGCAAAACACATAGATTTGCGAACAAATGGATCACTCTATCCTTTGAATCCTGTGAACAATTCCTCCCTTGCACTTGCAAATCCCACTACTTTATTGACCTTTACAGGTGATGGACAGAATGGTTTACTTGGCTACTACAAATCTCTAAGTGGGAAATCAAAAATTCAGAAAAGCATAGTTCACCATCAAGAAAATGAGATTATATGACTTTCTAATTTGCATTGTGAGGACCAAAAAACCCTTTTGCAGTGCACACAAGAAATACAAGTATTGCAAGAAAAAGTGTGGAACTTACAAAGGAAAGATACAAGTTTAGGTGCTCGTGTGCGAAAGAAGAGACTACAGAATCTTGAAACCTTGAAGGTTGGCTCTGGAGGTCTCAAGAAAAGAATCCAAGCATTGACGTTAGGATTGTGACCCTTTTAGTTTATTCAACTATACACTGTTTTTTTTTATGTCTGTTATATTTTCTATGTAGACATGCTATATATCTAGACAAAGAAAACATAGATCCAAAGGCCAATGTAGGAAAGCAGATGAATCCTTTGATAACAAGTGGTCTCGCAAAGGATATAATGCACGACAAAAAGTATTAAGGTTTTGTAGCAAGATGGTGTTGATCATTTTATTACAAAGAGTGCAGTGCTTGTCAGTGAAATACATGGCACACTTGGCTCCCTTGGTGTGAATAAGAGAGGGTACTTAGCTATTCAACAGTCCTATCTCCTCTATTTTTGTGAAGAATGGAGTAAAGTCTAAAGCTTCTACCAACAACAGCAAGTGTTTGGAAAGAGAGACTTCAACTCAAGCATGCACAGACATATTTAATTGGATGTCCATTTCATATTAATGGTATTTATAGATCACAAGGAGAAAATGTAACCTACAATGAGTACATCATTGTTGCAAATTAGAATGGGTTGAGTTCTAGAATGTAACATTTGAAGAGACAGGTGGCGTTCTACAATTTTTTTTGAAGCTAGATGAGTGTGAGATTCTCAAAGACAAGAAGATAGAATGAGTCACAATAACATTGATGAATAACGCTCTTTCAAAATGCCCCACTGATGATCCTTCATACTTCAATGTTCAATTAGAAACAAACATATGGTGGCTTGGTGCTTTTCAGGTATTCCATTTCCATCTTGTCTTCAGATTTGGTGAGCCCTCTTGAGATTTAATTTTAGATTTAGTTTCACGTCTCATGCGGATTTAATCTTGAAGGTAAAGAAAGAAGAACACGATATTATATATTGGGTGTTCCATCAAACCCCTATCCCTCATATCATTGATAAACAAATGAATCAAGGAAAGGTGATGGTTGTCAATGGGAGCAGAGACTTTGAGGTCCAATGGCATCTTGTAGGTGACCTTAAAACACTAAATTGTATATATGATTGTGGAATGGGTGTTATGGTAAAGGCTCCATGCTTGTATTGCATAGAACCTGCAAAGACGATGAACCCAAAATGGTGGAAAAAAGCTCCCACTCGCCACCATGAGGATCCTAATTTCCATCTAGTTCTGGATATTCCACCTGTCAATGTCCACATTTGTACAATGCATGCTCTTTGCAGAATTGTGAAGAAGTTGGTGTATGTGTACATTAAGTTTTCTTGGAAAATCAAGAACTCAAAAGAACAAAAGGTTGCGGTAGAGGCGTTTGAACTAGTTTTGTCAGAGATGGGTCTCCATGGGGGCAATGTGAAAATCCAGCGGGACAAGAAAAGGTCAACCAATGTTAAAGGTGTACCTTGAAAACCATTTATTGGTGGGGTCATTTTTTATCAAAACCAACAGGAGTCAAAGATAAGAAGCTCACCAAGTGTGGAAGGATATATCAGTCCAGTTATGTCAGCAAAATTGAGTTTCAGCAATGGAAAAATCTCCATATGGCAGTGAAGGACCAGGAACCCACAACTCACAATGCCAAGGGTGAAGTGTGGCATTCCATCGATATGCTATTAAGATGAGTGGACACAAAATGATATAAAAAAGTTTAAGGAGAACCTTCAGCTACTAAAGAAAGCATTCAAGACACCATGGATTGAAACTCAGATTACTCATTACATGATATTGTTAGAGCACCCTTTTAAATGATAAGGACTAAAAGGTTGTTTAAAATTCCTGACTTCTTGTTTTATTTGCAGCACATAATTTTCAATCACTTACCTTACTTCATTCAAAAGTATGGAAACCCAAGCGTATGGAACACCCAAGGCTTGAAAAAGTCTCATTACATGGCCAAGAATGCATGTTTCAGACACACACAACATGGTGGATCTCAAGATAAGGCAAATAGTTTGAAAGAGTTGTTTCAATGGTTTTATCATAGAATCCTTCATCGGCTGCAACAAAAATTGTATTGGATTGTTTGGCAACAACACAAGAATTTAGGAATTTGCATAAAAGGAAAAGAAAATGAGTAGAGGTATTCAACAACTCCAATTCTCATCGAGAGAAAGTGGAGAGAGACAATGCAATATGTTAACCATAGGTGGGTCAAGAGATTTTGATTTTAGGTCACAACATGTACAAGAAATTCCTAATGATATAATTAATAGATAAAGTATAAGTCACAAGTCTCTCAGCTTGATGATAGATAGTGGATATCTTTTGGCACATTACCCTTGTATCGGATCATTAAATGTTTGCCATAACATAAGAGTTCATTTGGGTTTTGTTTCCCCAAAGTGAGTGCAATTGTTGTGTACGTGCAATAATAAGTTTCACGACCACCAATGTACCCCGGACATTGGGACAATATCCAAAACATTATGTAGCAAAAACTTTGTCGATGAGGATAACTTTGTCTGCATTTTGTGGTAGAATTGATCCACCTAGGAAGCATGAGAGCGTCTTGAGGGAGAATGTTGTAGTACTTCCTTCTTGGGACATTCCATTGTGAAAGACTAGTATGGGTGCCTCACAAATTCTGGCAAGGTATTGTCCTAGTGTTGCATCCCTTCCATGATACTCTCTTGTCCGACGGTGAAGGAAGTCATCCTTTTCAGTAATCCATGGTTGTACACAAAAGTATGAGTTAGAGAAAGACAATGACAGCTAAATTTATTTTTATTTTTTTTTTTGGGGTGGGGGGGGGGGGGCTACCATGTAGCTCTCATCTTGCATATATAAGTCATCCTTCCATAGGTCCATTGACCTCATGGACCCTTGTGTAGGATGCGTAAACCAGTCATCTACTTCTTGAGTACTAATTGATGGCCTGAGGTTTTTTTTGATAGCTCGGAAGGTAGACTCATCTGGAAATGTCTCTCTATACTTTTATTCTTTCTCAAAGTAGAGTTTGAGGCACTCCACTAGGCTACTATAAGTTTCCATCACCTCATCATCACTGTTGTCATCAAATACAATCCACCCCTCCCCTCTTGAAATTTGGAGATGGTGGCAAAGTGCAAAGTCCTTCCTTAAAGAAAAATATACTTTGAATGTCATGGAGGAAAATGTATGATCTCTTACCAAATTTGAACTCTGGTAGTCCAAGAAGCATAATGTGGCTTGCTTCTCATTAAAACCAGAGACATCTAAAGGTAGTTTGACGTCTGATGTTTTAACTGTAAGTATTTTGCTTCATTGCATCTCTTTAGCCTCTAACTCAAGATTAATAGCCTCCTCAATCTCGGGAACACCATTGGAATCCATGTCCTCATCATCTTGTTCATCGGGTGGTAGATCCTCCTCATCCATTACCTCTAAAAAGGATCTTCCAATAGACTAGAAAATAGAGAATTTAAGAATAGAAGGAACCCAAAGGATTCTTTGATTAGCTTGCAATCTCATTCATGCATAGAACACCATGAGGGGATTCTATATAGATGATAAGCATCTGATGGTACTTCTTGTATGATCATCTTGTGGAATCACAATCTTTTAAGTGCACCACCACCATGTCAGCAAGAACAACCCTACCCCTATGGAACTCAAGCTCAAACTTGTCTCTTTCAGACTTGAGGAAATTGTTGTGATGAGTGTCATCTAGAATGTATGGGGCATTGAAGATAGAAGAGACCTTGTCAAATATTTCAGCAACTCCTGTAGATATTGCAAAATCAAAAAGTCTTTCATCCACACATGTAAGATTTTCAACCCCATCCACCCCCTCCTTACATTTTGTAGCTGGCTCACAGGCACAAGAAAGATCAATGTTTCTCTTTTTAGTGCTAGTCACTTGAAGCTTCTAGCTTACAGGTACTTCTTCCTATTCTGATGCTTTTGAGTCATTGGGGGGTTCCTCTGTCCCCATAACATCATCTCCAAGAAATGTATCTTTGGCATGAGCAAAGTCCACATCTCTCTTTAAAGAGGCTCTCAGCAACTCATGTGGTCTCTCTTCTGTAACCTGTTCACCTAAGACAATTTTTGGATTGACCCTCTGCCTCTTGAGGTCTTAATCCTAAGAAAAACATAATACATGCAATAATAGGTAAGTATTTGGGACACACCATCAATTAACTTTTTTGTTAAATATTATAACACATCTCTCTTAAATTGCAAGCTGTTGGGCTGTGTGTGTGTGTGTGTGTGTGTGTGACAGATTGGTCTCATTACTTGAAATGAAATTTTATAAAAGGCAGAATCTAGGGGAAAATTTTTCCACAAGTAAGGCAAACTATAAAGATAACCATGTAGTGTAATATTTTGATAGCAGTCTTAACCTTTCAACCGGTCAATATTTTGGTACCACCCAATCTTCCAAACAGTAAAGCAACCAAAAATCTGAACCAAAGAGAGTAGCCCTTACCTGCACCCATAGAAACAACACAACATTCTGTTAGCATTGGCTCTGTATGCAGGTGATGCATGGGCATCCTAGTTGTTATCCATGTCACAAAGGTACAGCTTTTTTGTGCAAGTAGACTATCATTGAAAGAGAAATTTTAAGAGACTTTGGTAGCCAATTACACCATCATAAACATAATTTCAATAACCTATTGATGCATAGTTACCTACAAACTACCAATGATTAGCATTATAAGAAAACTTTGCTAAACGTCTTTGTAATTTATCTCCTTATAGTTCTTGCAAGTTCTATTAAGAAAGGCTCTCTTCCTAGTACACGCCATGTTCTTAGCTCTCATCCAGGCAGTCATCTTTTACCTTGGTATATCTTGATAACAATGGAAAAATCATTTTTGTCTTTATTATACACACTCTTATATACAAGAAAACCGTGATAGGTTATGCCATAAATCTAAGCAACACCAGCAAGTAGCTGGATGGATTCCAGCAAACATCCAAGGAACCCGAGATTCTCACTAATCAGAAGCTATACGTAGTAATCATACAAGCTAAGGTATGATGTAGCATGCAGAGATAGTAAATAACCAACCAAACCAGTTTGTAAGAAAAAACACCCTTAGTCTAGGCTTACCAAAGTGACTCCCTCTTACTTCTTGTAGCAAAGGAAACCACGAGACAAAGAAAACTTTCAAACACCCAGATCTTTTCAATGTTCCCATACATATTTTTCGTCTCCAAAATAACCATATAATGTAATAAACTAGGAATTTTATATTCTAAAATAGGTTGTTATATTTGAAAAATAGGTATTTCTATAGATTCCTGCAAAGAACGAGTAACCCTATCAACACATCCATGTACTCCACTGTTTCGAGGATTCATTACTTAGCATAATTTCTATAGACATTTGTAAACAAGAACATAAACAACCATTTATGCTAAGGTATATAGCATCATCCAAGAGAACCTAAATCTAAGATAACTGCTAAAGTAGAAGGCTAAACACCAGGTTATTAGTACAAACCAAAAGCAGCCCCACATCCGCATCATAATTGGCAATGGTGCCTTATACAAGGTTAAGAGAGCCTTAGGTCGAAACCCAAATGGAGCAGAAGAGTTTGGTGTAAAACCCATGCCAACCCAAGAGGAAGCCAAACAGAGTGGTCACATCTGCATACCAACAACAAGTACTCATCCAAAAAGAATCTACTTAGCATATCAGCCCAAGGTATTCCTTGGAAAAACAACTCAGGCCAAAGTGATTAGACCAGCACATGTAAATGAAGCCAGGTTTTCACAACATATTCCTTCAAACAAACTGGTGAGAAGTTTTACCACACCAAGCAATCCACCAGTCCAATTCTCATGATAAACCGTCTTCAACCAATATAATCTCCAACCCCTTAAAGTAGTTACTCACATCCATATTCACTTTATCATGAAAAAACATAACTAGACCAGAGTCGCCCAACAACACCGCATGCAAAACCATGCCATAATCACATCACAACACATTTAGAATTGTCCTTAAGCTCTCAATTACCAAGCAAAGAGGTATTAACTTCAAAAATTAACCCATCAAGCCAAAGAACTCCACCTAAGAAGAAGAAGCCAGAGATGAACCTCCAAAGCTTGTTGCTTATCTTTCCCTTTAGCCATAGCATAACAAACGTAGAGTACAGTCACTCAAAAAAGGCTACATCACCACATCAACTACTAACAAAATGTACATAAGCCTGCTAAGTGAGTGAAAACCCTCACCTTTAAATAGGATTGAATGATCAAGGTTGAAAGTAAACCACAACTCGTCCATGCAAATGCAGCTCCATCGCACCTCCACAACCAATCAATAGTCAGATGGCATTTTGCATTAAATGGGGCCATGTGTAATGCCAGCAAGAGCACTCCAAAATAGGGAAAAATCAACCCACTTGCAGATCCATCACATCGAGCATAATTATGTAGGCAAGTAAAACTACCAGTTTTGACATCCATACTCTATTTCTACAAAGGGTCAGAAGTTAATAACCATTAAGTAAGGTCAACATTATGTATACCCAAAAAAGGACCCATACACATGTGGCCATGAAAAAGGTCTAGGGATGGCCAAAAACTCAATGTAAATACAAGCTGCATTAGATGTGAGCTAACAAAGCCTAGGACTTGGCTTTATAATAAGATAAGCCTAAAATTTCTCCTATACAGACATTTATGTGTGTGTGCACGCGTGCGCGTGCACGTGTGTGTGTGTGTGTGTGTGTGTGTGTGTGTGTGTGTGTGTGTGTGTGTGTGTGTGTGTGTGTGTGTGTGTGTGTGTGTGTGTGTGTGTGTGTGTGTGTGTGTGTGTGTGTGTGTGTGTGTGTGTGTGTGTGTGTGTGTGTGTGTGTGTGTGTGTGTGTGTGAATCAAGCCGACTCAGGTGGGGAAAAGAGCTGAGTTGAGTTCTAGATTAGTGCTGGAGCATGTGGGGTGTGTTCAAAAAATAGTGAGTGGACCTGCTATGTTGTGAGAAATCAATGGGGTGGGGCATGCATGGTGTCATTTTTGTACCTAAAAACTCCAAACTTTGCAAAAAAAATGTAAGTCAATATCATTGCAAGGGCACGGGGCAAGTGATGGGCCTTCAATACATGCTGCAAGTGGGCTAGGAAAAGGAGCACAGTTCCAGGTTAGCAGCGAGACAATGCAAGTGTTGTGAGTAGGTGTGATTTTCCGCCAATGACAAAGCTAAGCAATATGTGATTGTGGCAAATTTGCAACACTTCACGATGGAGAATAGAGAACGTGGGCCAGCTCGTGGCCATGTTACAAGGGCATGTGCAATGTGAGGCTTGAGCTAGTGCAGGTGAGATGGTGTGTGTGCCCTTTAAACTTTTCTCTTTCAAAAAACCCCAAGGGGAATGTTCACATGGGTGTGTACAACTATTATCGCAAGAGGAAGAGATAGTGAGGAAATTTGGACCAATTATCCATGATCGAGATCATCTTTGTTGAAGAGAAGCTCATATGTGCGTGTGTGAAAGAAGAATTACTATTGTATGTGTATTCCCCGCAAGCTCGGTTCCTCTTCAACAAATTGTTCATTGATGACAAACATATAGTGCCATTGAAATGTGTATTGGTATTAGCATTTTGTGTTTATGTTGGTTTTAACTTTCCAAATTTTCACATCATGCACATGATAACTTAAGCTCTTATTTGGTTTTCTTCAATCAGCTGCTTGCTCAAACACATGGTTCTAATTCAATTTCATGTACGCACAAAAGATCAAGTTTCGAGTCAAAATCGATGCAATATGCTAGTAATTTGGGGGCACATATAATCAATACCAATGCATATGTTCCCTCATTGGTCAATATGAGCCCAATTAACAATCATCACAAAATTAATTTCTCATAACTCAAAGTCCTAATCATCCAAATCCAAGTGGATCTGTCATCTTGGTTTGTATGTCTACACGAGTGAATTTGTCATCTTGGTTTGTATGTCTACATGAGTGAATTTTGGGTACAATTACACACACATCATTGCATATTTTCCATGTTCATCACATTGATCAATCATTAGCATGACAATGCATTAAAAATCTTCACAATTGAACATCGATTGAGTGATCCATCTCAATCTTCAAACCAATATGTGTTACATCAATTATTTGTCCAATTCATCATCATAATTGGTAAAAATACCAATTATTCATTCACACATTGGATTGCACATGTCATTGATTGGCATACACATCCAAATTTAAGCCAAAATTATATGCAAAAAATGCATTGATCCCACGTTGCAATGCTCAAATTGAAGACTAGATCAAGCACAAACAAATGCATGCATGCTCAATTTCTTAAAAATTGATCTTAATTTTTCCTAATCAATGCACTCACTCCAAAATTAAGCACAAAAGTTTGAAATTTGATTTGATTGGCAATGTGCTTAGGTCTATCCCTAATGATTGCACATACATTTCATGCACAATTCTCATAAAAAAGCATTTGGGTGTCTCAATTGACCGTCAATCATAAATCAAGTGGTCTTCAATTGGGCACACACTTAAATTTTGCCCAATTTTTTGGCAATTAGACATATCCAATGATTGGAATTTCCTAACATTCACATTGTCAACTATGCTAATATAAATGCTACACTTGCCAATCCCCTTAACCTTTCAAGAGTTGGGATGTCCACCTGATTGAAAACCAATTCCTATCTTGATTGTCTTCTATTGTATATTTTGACACAGTATCAGATCTATAGATGACATGAACAGCGTGGATGATGCTTGGCAGTGGCTAATCTAGTCCCATTTTGGGCTCAACCAAGAGACAATGAGTAATGCCAGTACAATCTTTTGTGCATGAGGGATATTTCCATCAAGGGCATGTATCATCTATGGAAAATCTCTTTAGGGAACTTGTATATTCACCTTTGAAGCAACATGGATAGCCTTTTCTAGATCTCACTTTCTCTTTCTTTGTCTCACTCCCATATGAGTGTAGAAGAAATGGCTCACACACCAGTTATGTATAGGCCAAGGCCACAATCTTAACTAACCTTGCCTTGGACTTTGGACTAGGCCAGTGACCCACTATAAAGAGCTCACATTGTCACAAAGGCTAGACCACAAAGGTTATGCCACAAATGCCATATAGTGACTCAATGGACTACGGTGCCATGGAGACCAAAGACTCCTCCCCTCAAACCATGAGTCTCTAATGTTAAGAGATAGAGAAGGAGAGATATTGAGATCTTGCAAGTAGACATGTACACACAGATGGATATACAAACTTTGACTTCTTCTTATTCACTTAATCAAGGTCATAAGTCTACAAAATATAAAAGGGAAACTACAATATAAGGGAAAACCAATACAATGGTGTAGTGTGAACTGCTAGTGAGTGAGCTGGATGGATGAGTCTACCATCACTATGATACGTAGACCAATTTGGTGTAGTCCAGCTTCAGTATCATGGGCAAAGATATGCGTATCCACCAAGGCATGTTAGTGATGATGATTATTGGTGATAGTCAACTAGGATTAATGCATGTTGCACTTCGCATCTCAACACTCTCCTCAAGCTCAATGCCATCTCACATATGCCAAACATCACTTGCAATAGTCACAAGTTTGCTGCTCCAAGGGCCTTTATGAAGATATCCACAACCTGCTCATCATTTGTCACATACTCAAAGTTGAAGTTGCATGTTAAGAGCCACTCTTTGATGAAGGGGTAATGCACCTCAATGTTGCATGTTAAGACCCGCTCTTTGATGAAGATATCTGCAACCTACTCATCATTCGTCGTGTACTCAAGGTTGATATTAAGACTCGCTCTTTGATGAAGGGGTAATTCACCTCAATGTGCTTCATCCTTACATGAAACGCTAGGTTTTGAGCCAACTATATGATGCTAAGTTTGTCATAGCTCAATAGAGAAATTGTAGGTTTCTTGCTGCTCCATGTGATAAAAACACTCCCAAGTGAAAACATGAATCCACTAGTAGACATGTAATCATATGTGCTACCATCCCAATTTGCATCTATGTAACCTTAGAGCTGCAAGTCAATATTAGCCCTATAAAAGAGTCCATGATCCAAAGTACAACTCACATAGCATGATAAGTGTCTCACTGCATCCAAGTGTGGTTTCCTAAGAGACTATATAAACTAAATCGCCAATCCAATTGCACAACTCAAGTCGGGACGTTGATGGACACCATAAAACTTGGTACTCTTGAGCTCTTTACCTTGTCCTACCACTTCTACTAGAAGCTTGTGCACATTGTATAGGCTATGAGTGTGGTCTTTTGGGAGCGGTTTTTGTATATACACCAAGCAAGGTGTTATGTTAGGAAATAGAAAACCTTGTGCTTGGGTTAGCTTATCAAGTGCATGAAAAATCAAGGGAGCTAGTATTTTCCTTAACCCTAATGAAAGGGCAAAATATGGCAACTCAAAGGTTTAGCTTGCAATGATAAAGCTGTTGGGAATGAATTCTTTCTTTGACAAGAACATGGAGGGCAGATTGAAGATATCTTTTGTGGGTGACATGAGGATGCACCACGTCAATAAAAATCCCTTATAATCAGTGTACTTGAGCAAAGTGGTTGGTTTTGTTGTCAAGCAAAGTAACCAAATCATTGGGGGTGGTATGAAGGTGGAGCATCTTAGCCAACAAGCTATGGTGATAATAAAAGCAACTCCATTAATGGGCTATCCAAAAGGTTTCTAAAGGAAATAAAGACAAAGAAAAAGAGGGTCCAAAAAGTTTATTTTCTAAGAGAAGTCAAAGAGTACATGGAAGAATGCACATGCCTCAGCCCATGCTTTGTATTAAGACGGCAACATCTAGTGACCTCTATTCACTCTAGCATTGTCCCTTCCTTGCTTCAACTCAGCACCCTTTTTGTATTTCCTTTGAAGAATCTTGGGGGTTATAAGAGAAATAATGATTTGTATATGAATTTAGAAACTAAACTAGGTGTCGCCTCGGATGGTGTTCAAGTTCATGGGGGATGCCATAACAATTAGGTGACCAAAGAGATGTGGGGATGGAGAGCTAGTCTTTGTAATGTGGTTGAGGCAATGGTGGATGTGGGTGTGGGTGTGTGTGTTTCCCTTGAGCTTCATTAGATGTTGGTGCCCCGCACCAAGGAGCTAAATTGGCAAAGAATTTCACTCAAGGAGACCTTTAAATTTGAGTTATGGTGACTACAAATCATCCTATGTTTTCAGGGAAGAAAGGGGTGGAGAGATGGCTTGCAAAATCTAAGCTCTATATGTTCTCTCTGCACATGTTCATAGACGATACAAGGGTGGTGTCTTTTCCTCTTCTCATGGAGGATGATGCCAAGTTATGATATAATGAGCTACATGATTCCATCAAGAAAATTTGGAACAGCCTCAAAGAGGCTTTAAATGCAAATTTTAGAAGGCATGCAATGCCATCAAAGATTGAAGAGAAGATTCAAAGTCTACACCAAGATATTAATGGTGATTACGAGATGCTTGTTGGTGAATTTGGAAGATTGTGGGATCAATTGGTAGTTGTAGCAGACGTAGTTCTGTTAAGTATGGAGCCTGATTTACTCCTTCTAATTTTTTGTATTAAAGACACACATTTGTAATGAGGAGAAGCCATTGTGCGTGAAGAAAAATCACTCATTGGAAACCAAAATTGTCACGGCCAGTATCGAGGAAATCTCAATACTGGCTTCGCCAGAATATAATGGTCAGACAGCGATCGAAAAGTGGTCAAATAATGGCCGATCGTTTGGCCGGTTGGTCAATGTCCGGTAGTCAATGGCTGATGGCCGATGGTCAAAAGTCAATGGTTGGTGGCCAATTTCAAAAGCGGACTTGTCTTCTCAACGGTAAAAAACAAATGGGTGGATTGGAGAGTCCATTTGGACTTGTCTACACAAAGGAGGCTACACACGATTGCCTCCCATGAGAGAGAACAACCCTTTTGGCTTATAAAAGGAGGCCATTTCAGCACACACTTTGGAGTGTGAAGTTGATGCAACAAGGTGGGTGTGAGGCGGTGAGAGTGAAGCAAGGTGGGAGCTCTATTAAGGGTATAAACCCTTTGTAACCTACTTCTTGTTTGAAGTACTAAAGCCATTGAGTGTCTGCTTTCCCGTGGATGTAGCCCACATTGGGTGAACCACGTATATTTTGTTTGCTCTCTCTCTACTCTATAATCTCTCGTGTGTGAAAATTTGCCTCTCTCCATTAAGTAAGCTACTCAAATGTCTATTTACCTACATCTATTTCCTAACAACTGGTATCAAAGCAAGATTTGCTCATAGCTAAAGTATCTCAAGGAAAGGATTCCTTGAATTGAGTGGGAGTAATGGCAAAGGAAGGGAGCTCAAGATTGAGAATTTCAAGGGCAAGAACTACCAACACTAGAAGATGCAGATTGAATAATATCTCTACCAGAAGTACTTTATTTGCCAGTAGGGAGTCTTGCAAAGAAGCCCGCAACGATGGCAGATGAAGCATGGATTTCCCTTGATCAAAAGGCACTAGGAACAATCTCGTTAATCTTGGCGTTAACAATGGCCTTCAATGTTTTGGAGATAAAGACCACGGAGAACTTGATGAATTCACTTGACGGTCTCTACGAGAAACCATCAGCATCCAATAAAGTATTTCTCATCAAATGCTTGTTCAATCTAAAGATGGCTAAGAATGGTTTAGTTGTAGAACACCTAAATGACTTTAACACAAACATGAGTCAATTTTGATCAATAAAAATCAATTTCAATGATGAAGTGCAAGCTCTCCTTATACTATCATCTCTACCCAATAGTTGGGATAGCCTTGTGATGGCTGTAATTAATTCTATCTCTGGCACAAATACTTAAGTTTGATGATACTGTGGGTATTCTCCTAAGCGAGGATATGTGAAGGAGAAGCATAGGAGAATCATCAAGTGTTGCATTGTCAGTGGAAACAAGAAGAAGGCCTAAGGAGAGGTTCAAAAACCAAAAGAGTCATGATCGCTCAAGGCGGAGCAAGTCACACAAAAAGTCTGTTCTTGAATGTTGAAACTGCGGCAAGAAGGGCCATGTCAAGAAGGATTGTTGGTCCAAGAAGAAAAAGGAGTCGGAGTCTCAAGACAACAAGCCAACATTGGAGGCCAATGTGGCAGGTAAAGTAGAGAAAGATGCTTTAATTCTCTCAATAGACAATGTGTCTAATTCTTGGATAGTAGATTCCGGGGCTTCATTCCATGCAACGCTACACAATTACACCAAAGGTAATTTTGGGTATGTATACTTGGGAGATAATCAAGTTTGAGAAATTATCGACAAAGCTACAGTTTGTGTCAAAACTACTAACAAAAATGATTGGAACCTTAAAAATGCTAGGCATGTTCCTTCTCTTTGCAAGAATTTGATCTCTACAGGACAATTGGACAATGAAGGTCACAACATTGCATTTGGAAACAAACGGTGGAAGATCTCAAAGGGAACTTTGCTGGTTTCCAAAGGAGAAAAGATTGGTACACTCTACTGTTAGCTTGCAATCTTCAACTTGTGCAAACAAAAGTCGACAGTGCGGTGTGGCACTGTCGGCTTGGGCATATGAGTGCATTCGGATGCAAATCCTTCAAACAAATAAGCTTCTACCAAGTTTGAAAGAAGTGGAATTAGAGTTCTGTGAAGATTGTGTTTATGGTAAACACAGGAGGGTAAAATTTCAAACATCAAGAAATGAAAGAAAAAATAAAATAACTTGAGTTGGTTCATTCTGATGTTTGGGGTCCTGCAAGTACACCACCCTTGGTGGCTCATTGTACTATGTAACATTCATAGATGATGCAACTAGGAAAACATGGGTTTATGTGATGAAGAATAGCTTAGATGTGTTTTCCATATTTCAAAGGTGGAAAGCCTTTGTGGAGAATGAAGCAGGTATCAAAGTTAAATGCCTCAGATCCGACAATGGAGGCGAGTATTGTAGCCAAGCTTTTGAAAGATTTTGTGCTAGCAGTGGCATTCAAAGGCAAAGAAAACCCCAAGGACACCTCAACAAAATGGAATTTCTAAAAGGATGAACAGCACAATCATGGAGCGAGCACGAAGCATACGGCTACATGCAGGCTTACCACTTAAGCTTTAGACGAAAGCAGTAAGTATGTCTTTGTACTTGATCAACCAGTCACCCTCAACAGCATTGGATGGGGGAGTTCTAGAGGAGGCATGAACAGGTGAACCGATGAATTATTCATTTCTCAAAGTGTTTGGGTGTGAGGCTTTCATGCACATAGATAGAAGCCTAAGATCAAAGCTAGATGCAAAGTCCCAAAAGTATTTCTTCATTGGCTATGGAGAAGGTGACTTTGTGTATTGCCTATGGAATCCTAAAGATGGTAAAATCTTTAGAAGTAGGGATGTAATTTTCAGTTGAAAAAAATATGTACAAGGATTACTTGGAAAAAAAACAAAAAAAAGAAATAGGTGATGAGTACATGGAGCTTGAGGACAGTGAAGACTCAAGGAGTACAAACGGTGACAACGTACAACAACGTCAACCAAATGAGGAGCCTCAACCTATTCCCTAAATATCTACAAGAGCAAGTAGATCTCCATAAAGGTTTATTCCTTCCTTTAACCATCTCTTGATCTCAGATTCTAGAGAGCTGGAATCAAACGAGGAATCTATGTAGCACAAATCCAAAGAAGAATGGATAAAGAGCATGCAAGTGGAGATGGACTCATTACATCACAACCAAACATGGGAGTTGGTTGAGTTGCCTAAAGGTAAGCGGGCACTTTAGAAAAAATGGGTGTACAAGTTAAAGGAAGAAGAAGGTGGGAAGAAAAGGTACAAGTCTAGGCTTGTGGTTAAAGGGTTTTTTCAAAAGAAAGGTATTGACTTCAATGAAATATTTTCTCATGTTATAAAAATGAACTCAATTAGGCTTTTCTTAAGCCTTGTGGCTACTCATGATTTGAATCTTGAGCAAATGGATATAAATACAACATTCCCTCATGGGTGACTTAGAGGAGGAAATTTACATGCTTCAACCAAAGGGTATGAAGTAAAAGGTAAGGAGAACATGGTTTGTAGATTAAAGGAGAGCCTGTATGGTTTAAAGCAAGCATCAAGACAGTGGTACTTAAAGTTCGATCGATGGATGTTGGACCATGGATTCACAAGATGCAAGTCAGATCATTGTATCCACACAAAGAATTTGGGAGATGGGAAGTTCATCATCCTATTGTTGTATGTTGATGACATGTTGATTGCAAGTGCTAACATGCACATCAAAGACCTAAAAGAGGAGTTGTCTAAATATTTTTCAATAAAATATTTAGGTGTTCCAAAGAGGATACTTGGTATGAAGATATCAAGGGACAGAACAAAGATGACAATAAAGCTATCTCAAGAGGATTACATTAAGAATGTACTAGAAACGTTTGCAATGCAAAATGCAAAAACGATTTCTACACCTTTGGCAATGGTCACTTTAAACTAACCAAGGATATGTGTCCAAAGACACAAGAGGGGATAGCCTATATATCTAAAGTTCCATATGCTACAGTGGTAGGTTCTCTTATGTATGCTATGGTCTAGACAAGGCTAGACATTGCACATGCATTGGGAGTTGTAAGTAGGTTCATGGACAACCCAGGTAAAGAGCACTGGAAAGTTGTGAAGTGGATACTTAGGTATCTGAAAGGGACAACAACAAATGCTTTGTATTTTGGAGGAACTAATAATTTTCTTCAAGGGTATAATGATGCAAGTACGGCAGGTGACAAAGATACTCGAAGGAGCCCTACTGGCTATGTCTTCACGGTTGGGGGCATAGCAGTAAGTTGGTCTTCAAAGCTACAAAAAGTAGTCTCACTTTCTACCATAGAAGCAAAATATGTAGCAAAGACAGAGGCAAGCAAAGAAATTATGTGGCTATACTAATTCTTAGAAGAGGTTGAATTCAAACAAGACAATTGTGTCTTTACAGTGATAGCCAAAACGCTATCCATCTTGCAAAGAACTCAGCCTTTCATCCGAGGACAAAGCACATTGAGGTGAGATATCACTTCATACACACACTCATTAGGAAGATAATTGAGTCTAGGAGGGCCTCTTTATTTGGTAGTTTAAAGGAGTCAAACCTTTAGTATTAAGACAGCAATAAAGGGCAACTTTTGAGTTCAAATAGGTAAAACGGCTAGTTTATTTGAATTCAATTTTTTCTCCCAAAATGAAATATAAAATCTAGCGCGCAAAAGTATATCATGTAACATATCTATGGAAAGAGCTTGGCATGTAGATTCTAGATTTAAAAATCTCCACTCAGATTGGACATCATAAGTAGGAGTTATGGAAGGCCAAAATCATAAATTTGTCCTCCCCCTTTTTGGGAGGAAAAGTGCATCCTTCAACCTCTCTTACACACCCACCATTCTTGCACACATGGCATGTATCTATTCGTCCAAATGTTAATCACCTCCATAATCTCATGGCAAATAAAAAGGCCCTTCTAGACTCCATCCTATTCCTAATGCTTTGGAAGAGGGACAGCTAAAGCTAGGAAAGGTGCATAAGTGAAAATCCTGCAGGCATGTTTAGAAAGGTGGTCAACAAGGAGAAGTTGAGCTTCTTCTCATCTTCAATTGGCATTCAAGGATAAGAAGCCAAGACACAAACCAGTCATAAGTTTGGTATAGAAATCAGTCTCCAAGTGGGAGCCTGATTTACTCCTTGTAGTTCTCTGTTTTAAAAAAACGCACATTTGTAAGGCCCAGTTATAAGGAGAAGCCATCGTGCGTGAAAAAAATTCATTGGTCAGAAACCAAAATTTTCACGGCCAGTCTTGAGCAAAGCTTGAGACTGACTTCGTCGGAATATAATGTTTGGACAGCAGCCTGAAAGTGGTCGAAAAACGGCCGATCGTTTGGCCGGTGGCCGATGATTGGAAGCCAATGGTGAGTGGCCAGTGGACGATTTCAAAGGCAGACTTAAGGGAAGCCACACATACGTGGATTGGAGAGTCCATTTGGACTTGTCTACACAAAGGCGACTACACATGGTTGCCTCTCATGAGTGAGGGCATCCCTTTTGTCCTATAAAAGGAGGCCATTTCTACACAGATTTTGGAGTGTGAAGTTGATGCAACAAGGTGGGTGTGAGGTGGTGAGATTGAAGCAAGGTGGGAGCTCTATTAAGGGTATAAACCCTTTGTAACCTACTTCTTGTTTGAAGTACTAAAGCCATTGAGTGACTGCTTTCCCGTGGATGTAGCCCACACTGGGTGAACCACGTATATTGTGTTTGCTCTCTCTCTCTCTCTCTCTCTCTCTCTCTCTCTCTCTCTCTCTCTCTCTCTCTCTCTCTCTCTCTCTCTCTCTGTTAATCTGTCATATGTGAAAATTTGTCTCTCCATTAAGTAAGCTACTCAAATATCTATTTACCTACGTCTTATTTCCTAACAATTTCAAGGGGGCTACTTCAAATTGCACTGGTCCTTGGCTTGTCTTCATCCTAGGGTTAAACAAAAGCTTCAGGTAGAAGAGGTTGACAACTACAAGTTCAAGGGGTCTACTTCAAATTAAAGTGGTCCTTGGCTTGTCTTCATCCTAGTGTTAAACAAAAGCTCCAGCTAGAAGAGGTTGACAACCATGAGAGGGCAATGGAAATAGTGGCCATTAAAAGTCTCAAAATCAAGATAAAAATGGATGAAGATATGTTTGATTTTCCTATTGAGTCTTCTTCTTCAATGCGTGGGAATCATCAAGAGGAAAGAGCACAAGGTAGGGAAGGGGCTTCTAATGTTAGAAATCTCTCAAGGGCCAATCAAGAGCTATCAAGCAAAATGGAGTTGATCATAATCAACATGATGGGGAGAGGGAAACCTGATGAGAGGAACCAAGGAAGAGGAAGAGGTTGAGAGCAACATGGTAGGTGCTACAATTGCAATGCCAATGACCATTACTCACTTGATTGCCCTTTTCCTGGGGGGGGGGGGGGGAGAGAGAGAGAGAGAGAGAAAGAGAGAGAGAGAGAGAGAGAGAGAGAGTATCCCCTTTTATGGAAGAGGCTTAGTAAGAGGACAAAGTCAGTCCCAAGATGCAAGGATACAACCTCTTCAAGCCCCACTCCCTCCTCCAAATCTTCCTCTAAAGTATGTGCCTCTAGGTCCACAAGGTCAAGTAGTAAATTTTCATGATGGAAGGGAGGAAAACAAAATGTCTTCATGTGAATTGTTGGGATGAGGAATTCCTTTATGTTATGCCTAACAAGATGGAAAGATAAGAGACACAGAAGGAGAAACATGAAGATCCAAGGTGCACAAGAAGGAAGGGCAAAGAGGTGGAGGATCAACCCCTATTACAAGAAGAAGAAAAGGCATCACATCTATCAACGGGATTTCCTCTTAGGCCAAGGCATGGAAGAGTATAACCTTTTAGAAGATATTCATAAGCAAAAAGCTTCCATCACCTATGATCAACTCCTAGCACTTAACCCTAAGCTTAGAAGGCTATGGCCAAAGACTGTGCGCACAAGGCTTAGTTCTAAAGCTGAGAAGAGTGGGGGGCAAGCTCTCATATTAAAGGTAGGACACCCTACTGACATGGTACCCGTAGTTGAGGCAATTATGTGCAATAAGAAGCAAGTTCAAACTTACATGGATGGAGGGACAAATATATGTGTGATGATTGAGGCTACCATGCAAGATAGTGGATCTCAAATATCAATCAAATTAGATATGAAGATGCAGATGGCTAGCCACAAGAGGGCTAAAAACTATGGAATATTCAAGGATGTGAAGGTATCTATTTTAGGTATTGAATGTTTGATTCATGCATATACACTATTTTGGGTCCATGCATGCTAACAAGATTGGGAGTGAGGAGCTCTATCTATTCAAGATAGTGGTATACAACATGTGCACAAGGGAGTTTCAAACCCATGTGAATGAAGATCAAGATAGCTTTAAAGAGACATCAAGTGAAGAGGATTCTCAAGAGGATATCAAGGAGGACTCTACTACATATAGTAGTAGCTCTATGTCAAAGGAGGTATGTCAAATCAACATGGATCTTTATGGAATTATCGTGGATTTCATGGAAGAAGTGGATCAAATTGAGATTCAAGGTATGCCCAATTTTGAAGATTCTAATGGCTCTACTCACATCAACATAATGAGCATGCTAGGAGAGGATTTGTCTATCAAGGAGAATGAGGAGTATATCAATATGTGTGCCAAATTTACAAAGCTTAAGGATTTGAGAGGAGCTAAAGGGGTGGAGCACACCATAGAGCTCAAGGAGGGAGCAATCCAAAGGTGAAAAAGCTTCAATGTCTCTCCCCCATGCAATTAGAGACTCTCCATTAAGAGTTAACAAAATTTCTTGAAGCTATTATTAACTTTCTTGTCAAAGAGTAAGAGTGGGTCTCTCCTATGGTTATTATACCCAAGAAGGATGGAAAATTTCATGTGTGTATTCAATGTAAACCGCTTAATGCCTCTACTAAAAGGTACTATCATCTACTACCATTTCAAGATGAGATATTAAATCAATGGGTTATGAGATGCACTCTATAATGGATGGATCCTTGGGCTAATTCCAATCACAATGGTAGAGGGAGATAGGCTAAAGACTACTTATATCACACCACCCTGGGGACGTTTCTCTTATTTTAGAATGTCTTTTGGACTAATGAATGCGTAGGCTATTTTTCAAGGATGGACCACCAACAAGGTTTTGAGTCTTACATTGGCAAGTTTGTAAGGGTTTTTATGGATGATGTAGGCTATTTTAGCACAAGGGCTACTCACAAAGATAAGATTTAATCATGTTTGCAATGCCTTGAGGTGCTCTCTACTTGCCCATTGGCTTTGGGGTAGTATGAGCAAAACTTGCAATGGAAGATCTTGTAGTTTGTTAGTAGTGTCAAGATTAGCTCATTGACAAAGTGACTACCTCGATCACTGGTGATTTCAAGTGGGAAACCAAACCTACAAAATATATTCTAATACAATAACTTTGCCACCATGTTACATGTGCAATCGATGGTGGCCAATATCTCTGCCCATTTGGTGGCATGATTTGTAGTTACTAGAAGGTACTTTTGATTTTTGAGCTGAATTGGGGAAACAAAGTTGGACAACAAAGTCGAAATTCCATCATTCAAAGGGAAATTGTGCCAATGAAACTTGTAAAACGGTTGGATTTCCTACTCGCCGCTTTAGGTGCACAACATTGACAGACATCACAAGCCTTCACATGAGCAATGTCATCCCTAAACACATATAGCCACCATAAACCACTATGAGTAAAAAAAATTGTTGTGATATATCCAGGGTAATGGCCCCCTGTGGGACTAGTCTGGGCATCTTCCAAAATATTTTCTACTTCATGGGGAGAGAACATCTATGCCATGCACCATCTGGTTCCACCACTTGTAGAGTTGATCTCCAATGAGAGTAAATGGTTTAGACCTCAAAAGTAATCTTCTTTTTTGCAAGGGAGAGGCATTCTCTAGATATAAGAGGGTAGACAGCAAATGCAATACATCACCATACCATTAAGGGGTCGTGACCACTTTGAAGAGATTGCTATCAAGGAATTCATCCTCAACACCTATGACATGATGCTTCTTGGGGCAAATAACTACCTCAAATTTGTGAAAGAGCAAGTAGCCACCACAAAACCCAGCCTACAACTTGTAGCTTATTCAGTAGATAACGTTGGTGCATCCAAAGTGTGTCAACCCTAGCACAGGGCATGGGTAGTGGTGTGTATGCTTACAGATGCATGGTGGAGGGCTAGAGTAGATATGGAGAGCCTTGACAGGCAAGTGACAGCGGATGTGTATGCATAATGCGATTTTTAAGACCAAAACGGTTCCGGATTGGTCCAGGCAAGGTAGCAAGTGAAGGAGGTTCAAAGTGCTGGTTTTTGGCTTGAATATGTAGAGCTCAAAGTGATGAAGGAGCACGTCTAGATGGCTCATCAAACGGAACTACAGGGTGAAAGATATAGCTGTTCAAAGTTGGAGTGCATTGCATATCTCAGACGGATAGGCTGGGTGATGCCAAGTGGTCAAAATGGGTTTCAGCATATGGATGTGTAGTGTTTGATTTATGGAGTGTGGTGGTCTTTTCAGATCGGCAATCTGAGTCCCAAATGTCAAGATATTAGCAGTTGAAGTTTTATCGGGGGCCAGGTTTGTGCCGGGTTGGTCGCCTCGATAGATGTCCCATCTAATGTTTTTGGAGCTTTTTTGGGGATTTTATGCATTCTATGCGGAAATTAAAGTGCGTGGGGGTTTACGGCTTGTCAATCGGGCATCGGGTCCGTTGGATATTAAAGTTTGAAAATGATGGCAGTTGCCGGTCCGGTGGTAGCAGTTGGTGTTTTCCAGTTTTTAGACGCGTCTCTTGAGGGCATGGCAAAACCAAGGTGTGGAAAATTGCATACATTTCAAGGCCAACAAGAAAATCTTTTGGTTGGAATTTGCGATTCAATCACCGGATCACTAGGCACTCTGTGGAAAAGGATCGAAGCAAGAGGGACAAAAGGAGCATTTTTGGAAATTTGTGAGTTTGGGGAGGGCATTGGGGGCCAAGTTTGTGAGCATGTGCCATGTGGCAAGGGAGAAATCCCACAGGCACAATGTGGGGTCAAAAAGTGGGGCTATAAGGCCTAGGACATGAAGATAGGGGGGTATCACAAATGGAATGTGAGCTCGTGGAGCTCTAGGCCATGGCATTGGGTAGGGCTGGTTGTGCGTGAGCGGTCTGTGGTCGAAGATTTTGTGGGAGATGGTGGTGCGCACTGGAGCCGGCTTTGGTTGATGCTGTTGATGGCGCCTGTGGGTGGTGATGTAAGGCTGATGTGGCAGGGCTGCGTGGGCTCGTTCACACGCCCAAATGGGCAAACCTTTTTGAGAGAAAAAGAGAGAGCACCGACGGTGCCATCGGTGCCCCTCTCAATAGAAGATGCTCATATGCCTTGGGGGGTAAGTCAAGCCAAAGCTGGGAATAGCAAGCAGGACTTACATGCCAAAGATGGGTCCAAAAATAGAAGGAAGGCCAAAAATAGAACGGGGCTTGTGCCCACACCCAAAGGGGGCCAATTTTTTGCAGGGGACCCCCAATTTGGCACAAGGGAGGATCTTAGGCTTTGGGGCAGGAGAAGGCCAGGAAGGAGGAGCCCAACTATTTTAGCACAAGGGGGGCTCAACAAGGAGCAGTTGGGCATGAGAAGGCCAGGAGGGAGGAAGTTATTTGGCAATATTGTGGAGGAGGTCTTGACGGTGGAGAAGGAGAAGGGCTTGGGCCGTTTTGGAGCCAGCAGAGGTGCCATCAAGGAGTCTTATCTTTCTGTGCTCTCAACAAGGAGAGCCATGCAGCGATGAAGCTAAAGTTGCCCAAATTTTTGATGCTCGAGATTGCCATGTTGAGGTGGGTGTAGTTGAGGTTTCATGGATGTTTGTAGATGGTTTTTGTAAAGTGTGAGCTTTGTCCTAAAGTGTGAGTCAAGGAGAAGAGAGTGGATTTATCCCACATACTGTGGAGCAAGGCTGTAGAGCTACTTAAAGCTCATTTCATGAATGAATAAACAAAAACTCCATTTTGCACTACATGCTTGTCTATGGTGAGCTTGTGCTAAGCTAAGTCAATACTCAAGATTGTGTTTATGAGTCCAAGCTAATTCTATCTTGGAACCTAATTCACTTGAGTGATAACCTTGCTTACACACACACTCACACATTGATGCTATGTTTCTCTTTCATCCACCATAGCTAGCACGATCCAATTCCTAACATATGGTATCAGAGCTTTAGGTTATGCTAGCTAGATTTGTCATCATGCATTAGTGTGTGTAACTAGTTGCATCTCGCTAATTAAGCACTAATCTAGTTATGTGTGGGCATGTCCTTGGCACACCCAAGAGGCCACTACCCTCCATGGCTAGATAGGCTTGATTAGGGAGAAGATTAGTATCCAATTTTTTGCATGCTCTAGTCATTTTTTGTCCTAGTTTGCACCTTCAATTAATCTCTCCACTTTTGCAATCACCTAAAAATATTGAGCTCATTTCAAAGTGCTCACTTCGAGCTTTCCATAGAACCTTCAAGCTCTGCAATCCGAGCCCGAGAACTCCATTAAACTCACCCTCAAAATTGCCTAAAAATAGGTGTGTGTGTGTGTGTGTGTGTGTGTGTGTGTGTGTGTGTGTGTGTGTGTGTGTGTGTGTGTGTGTGTGTGTGTGTGTGTGTGTATGCAAACCTGTTGAGCTTGGCTTAACAACTTGCTTTTTGGAGGATCCTTCACAAGGAAGCCCGTGGGCTTGTTGGCTAGCCCAAAATAGGCAACCCATTCTTGGCTTAAGGTTTCGGGGTCAAAACCCTTGGCTAATTTGGGGAGAGTGGGCGGACCCAACAAACGCATGAAAAGGAGCTTTTAGGCGGGGGCGGGGGCGGGGGCGGGGGCGGGTCCACTAGAGAGCGTTTACGTGTGGAATTTCTTTTTTCCTCTTCGGTGTTGCTCGCTACCCGGAGATTGGCCGACCTGCCCGGCGTTTTGCCCAGTGCTACCCGGACTACCCGTGCCTGCCCCTCTCGGGCCCCCCTTCCCGCGCTGCCTCAAGGGCTTCAAGTCCGCCTTGCCCACTGGCATTAGCACCGATTTCCACGGTGCTGCTCCTGGCCACGACCTGCATAAGCCCCCATTCCCGCGCTGCTCCCAGTCTCAAGAGCTCCAAGGCAAGCCTCCAAAAGCCTCCAAGGCCACTAGAGACTATTCTCACTGCAGAGCACCGAATGCTCGTCCAGGCATAAAGTCCAGGCATTCAAACTATTATGGCTTCATCAAGATTCTCCAAAGTGCTCAAAAGAGCTTGAACACCCACTTCAACAGCTTCAAAGAGGAAGTTCTTTCGAGCATCAAAAGCAAAACAAAGAGTTATTTTCCCTATCTGTGAAGAGGGGCTTCACCGACGATGAAGAGGTGCTTCACATAGGGATTTCTCTCTCTCTTTCCCTATCTTAACTTGCAATGAAATGAACCCAACCAAGCAATAACTTGCAAATAAATATTGTCTTTATTTATTTGTGCACCGTGTAAAGAGGAAGACACTGGCTAGGAGAGTCTCCTAAGCTAAGACCCTTCTATTGACACAAATGGGGGACAAGGGAATAGAAAAATTCAATGAGGAGGGATTTCACACTTGGCAAACGAAGTTAAGAGGCTACCTTATGAAAAAATGTTTGTGGTCTGTCATCAGCACTGCCTTAGAGCAACAAGCCGAACCTGATGGAGTTCACACTAGGGCATCTACACTCATAAGAAGTGCACAGAATTTGGCCAAAGACGAACAAGCATTGGGAATCATCATCACCTCCTTGCATGACAACTACGTGCATTTATAGATGAATGTAAGCATGCACATGATGCCTGGCATGTCCTAGAAAGTAATTTTGGAGCTAGGGCCAAAAGAAGCAAAGTTAGTCTTAAAAGACAGCTTTACAAAGTTACTATGATTGAAGGAGAGGACATTGCTAGCCTAGTGAATAGGCTTAAGAGCATTTTCACGTAGCTCACTTACATCCAGGTTGAAGTACCAGAAGATGACAAAGTGGCCATACTATTAAGTGCACTTCCACCTTCTTATGACCACTTAGTCACAATTCTTGAAGAGAAAGAACCACCACCACCATTCCAAGATGTCATCAACTCAGTCCAAGCAGAAGAAAGAAAGGGGAAAAGAGCTTCACTCACCTCATCAGGAGGAGTTTTTATTGCAACATCCTCAAGGGGAAGGCATTCGCCATCAACATCGACAAACGGACAAAAGTGTTATGAATGTGGAAGAATGGGACATGTAGCGGAAGACTGCTACACAAACAAACCTTGCAACAAATGTGGTAGGAAGGAATACCCTCCTTCTTGGTGCTACTCAAATGGAGGCAGTAGCAGTGGAGAAAGCAGCAGCAATAGAAGAAACAACAGAAGCAACGAAGGCAAGAGACATGACAGAGGATCAGCTCACATAGTAGAAGACAAAAAGGATGAAGATGAGAGCAACATTGTCTTTTATGAAGACTCGTTTTGAAGATGCAGACTCTACTTGTAGGGGAGGACTTTTTCCTGTGTGGATCTCATTATCCTGTGTGGACATCACCATCCTTTGTGGATTTTTCTTGTGTGGATTTTACCATCCTGTGTGGATATCACCATCCTTTGTGGACTTTATTTTCCTGTGTAGATATCACCATCCTATGTGGATTTTGTTAGCCTGTGTGGATCATGCATCTTCAGTATCTTTTCATAGTCCAAACCTCAAGGGGAGGATTGTAAAGTGTGAGCTTTGTCCTAAAGTGTGAGTCAAGGAGAAGAGAGTGGATTTATCCCACATACTGTGGAGCAAGGCTGTAGAGCTACTTAAAGCTCATTTCATGAATGAATAAACAACAACTCCATTTTGCACTACATGCTTGTCTATGGTGAGCTTGTGCTAAGCTAAGTCAATACTCAAGATTGTGTTTATGAGTCCAAGCTAATTCTATCTTGGAACCTAATTCACTTGAGTGATAACCTTGCTTACACACACACTCACACATTGACGCTATGTTTCTCTTTCATCCACCATAGCTAGCACGATCCAATTTCTAACAGTTTTTTGGTCGCAATTGAAGCAAAGCATACCAGTTTTTGGTGCCGTTTCTTCCCCTTTCCCCCCTTCTTCTCTTTTCTCTGCTCCAACTGAGTGGTGCCCATGTTTGAGATGTGTGTGCGTCTCCAAAACTGTATGTGTGAGAGAGAAAGAGAGAGTGGTGTGTGTTACGGCACGGTTGTAAACGGGCAAGACCGGTGTGGATTGTTGCCAATCATGTGAGTTTTGAAGGTGAACTCTAGTGGATTGGGGTATAGTGATTATCATGGGCTATAGAGAGGTAGACTAGTTGAGTTCCAAGTGTGTTCCCCTTTCCCCCTATGCATCTTCTGGTGCCCCCATGGAGGAGCGCATTGATGCTCCGATTGGAAGGTTAAAGCAGTGTTTGAAAGCTGAAAAGCGGTTGGCGGAGGGTCAAAATATTTGGTGATTGAAATTGAAGTTATCAGAGATGATGGAGCCAAGCTTTGGCCCCATATTTACAGGTGTTGAAGACTCTGAAGATTGGTTAGCAGATTTTGAATTGTGGATGCTATCGATGCATATGTTGACGGATGCACAAAAACTGGAAATGGTGCCGTTGTTGATGCGCAAACGAGCAAAGGTTTGGTTCAATGATCGAAAGCGTGATGGTCAAGGTTCCTGGCAGGAGCTTCAAAATCAATTTTTAAAGCATTTTCGGAAGGTGGTTACGCTAGAGGAGGCTATGCTAAGCTAAAAGCGGTATGCCAAGATGTAAGTAAGGAGTTCTTATTTTTCTTGAGCAATTTGAAACCTGTTAGAAGCAGCTAGAGGTTGCTACTGGGGTGAAAGGCAATCAGTTTTAGAAGTTGTCAAAATTTATGGAGTGCTTGCATCCAAAGGTCAGGGATAAGGTTGAATATGATGCTGATACCTATGATGATACGGTGTATGTGGCCAAGATGAAGAGCAGAAAGGTGAAGCGAAAGCTAGAGCTGGGCTTGCTGAAGCCTGCGGATTATATGCATGTTGCAACGGTAGGAGAGTGTCATGTGGTTCAACCGAAGGAACTGCCAATTGTTCTCAGGTGTAAAGCCCGTTGAGGTAAGGTCAATGGTTGGTTATGTTCCTTGGAGGTTTCCAGTTTATGATGTGCATGTGCCAACGGTGGATGAGCTTGTCAAGGAAGATAATTCTCTTGTCAAAGAAGTGAACCAGTGTGCCAAAGAGGTAGCAGGTGTTGGTTTTCCATAGAAAATTGAAGAGGTAAACCCTATTCTTGAGGAAAGCTTATATGAGAAGGTAGCGGATTGCAATCAAGTTTTAGATACCAAGGGTTCAAAAGTGGATGAAGGAAATGAGCAAAGCCTAGATAAAGGTCAAGCATTTGTGGAGCATCAAGCGGATGAAGATGCAGATACAGAGTCGGTATATGATGCCGATGATGGTGAAGATACAAGCTCGAGTTAATAGGAGACAAGCAAGGAGGATAGGGCGAATGGCATCCTATGCCGAGGAAACGGAGTCTGATGAACCTGAGTTGGTGAAGGTAAAGCTATCTTATTATGTATTTGATGATATGATGATAGCCAATGTTCAAGAAGATCAAGGAGCAGTGCAAACCGGAATGTTCGATGAGAACCAAGTGGAGGAGTCTATGCCCACAGATGGAGGTATGCAGATGGAGACGGTGCAGATTCTTTCTACAAGGGATTCGGTGGCCCTAACTATAGATAACAACCTTAAGGATACAGTGTGGGGAGAGTTTCTCTCCACTTTGGCAGAGCATGATGCAGCGGTGGAAGAGGAGATTGAAGTGCAGACAGCCAAAGTGGATAGGCAGGTGGAGTTGGTAGATCTTGAAGGACCAATCAATGATGAAGAGTTGATGGTTGGAGAAAGAGGGCTTGATTATGCTGACATCAAAGACATTGTTGGCAAAGAGGAGAGTACAGATTCAAAGGAGGTGGAGAGTCTAGTGCAGCAGACATGCCATGGGTGGAAACTCCCATAAAGTGTCCAAATTGTTTGAAGAGGTATGCAATTCATGGCTGAGGTATATGCTTGTAAGTGTAGCGGTGCAGGTTGTTATCTGCCGGATAGAGGGTTCCATTGAGGGGAGCTTTGCTTTACATGATAGAGAAGGACGGCCAAAAGTGTTGGTTAGTGCAGATGATGTGGTTGCAAATCCAGATGCATTGGCTGGTTCAGGTAATATGCTTGCAGGGCCAGGTAAGTTGATGAGGCAGGTTCATGCTTTGGGAAGTGCTAAAGTGCTATGGGAATATTGTGTGCATGAATGGCTACGAACATGGTTGAGGCACTTTTGGAAGCTGCTATAGATGGATAGAAGGAATTAGTGCCAGGTTTTTGACCCAGGTGGAGGCTATGTGATGAAGGGGGTGGGGCAACCTACTTGAGGTTTGGCAGTAGTGTACATATGGTAGTGTTTTTGTGGTTTGCTCACATTTTTGGATAGTGTTTACCAGTTTTTGCAGTTGATAGAATAATAAAGTTGTTTTTTGGTTGAACATGAATGTTCAACAAGAGGGGTGGGCAATGATGGTGAAACCAAAGTGTGTTGATCCTATAAAAGCGCGAAGGAGAGGCTACCGGGAGATGTGTGAGGTGAAAGAGTGCAGGTTTGGGCCGGGTGGAGCCAGGCATGAGTGCAAGAAGGCTGTAGTGCTGCAGATTGAAAGCAGAGAGAGAGAGAGAGAGAGAGAGAGAGAGAGAGAGAGAGAGAGAGAGAGAGAGAGAGAGAGAGAGAGAGAGAGAGAACAATTTTGGGGAAACCCACTTTTGTGGTTTTGTGGCCTTCCCACTTTTATTATAATTGACTTTAAAAAATGTGTCTAGGTTCAATGTGAACCTAGACAAAATATAAAAATATACATAAAGGGGGTCATTTAGGGCCTTTAACCCAACAACCTCCCACTTAAAGGCATAAAGGACGCCTTTGAGCTAACCAACTCTCACCATCCTCCACTACCTGACGTATGAAGTGGTACTGCACATCTAGGTGTTTGGTACGTGCATGAAACATGGCATTTTTGGCTAAATAAACAGCACTTTGGCTATCACAACCCAACACTGGAGTATTAGTAGGCATGCCAAGTTCTTTTACAAGTCTACCCAACCAAATGGCTTCCTTTGAAGCCTCTATGGATGAAATGTATTCAGCCTCAGTAGTACTCAGTGCCACAATTTTCTGCAACCTAGAACACCAAGAGACTGCACCACCAGCAATAGCAAATACATATCCACTGGTAGATTTCCTAGTATCCATGTCTGCATCACAATATCCCTGCAACTTTAAGTCACTTTTTCCATAACAAATACACTTTGATTGTGTACTTTGCAAATATCTCAGAATGCATTTGACAGCTTCCCAATGCGTTTTTCCAGGATTCAACATGTATCCACTAATAACTCCCACTGCATAAGCAATGTCGGGACGAGTGGAAACCATAGTATACATAAGAGAACCACAAGTTGATGCATAAGGGATTCTCGTCATTGCTTTCAATGCCACCTCATCCTTTGGGCAATCTGCTTTGCTAAGCTTGGTGTATGGAGGGGTAAAGGTACTCTAAGAGGCTTAGCATCAGCCATATTAAATCTGTCAAGTACTTGCAATGTACATTTCTTGAGATAAAAACAGCAATTTCAGCTTTATATCTCTTTTAATATGCATGCCCAAAATATCTCTGCATCACCCAAATCCTTCATAGAAAATGATGAATTTAGCTTACGCTTCAGAGCATCAAGACTAGTCTTATGTTTCCCGGAAAGCAGCATGTCATCAACATAGAGAACAAGAAAGCATTAGGAAGAGAATGGGGTCTAGGAGGGCCTCTTTATTTGGCAATTTAAGAAAGTCAAACCTTTAGTATTAAGAAAGTAATCAAAGGATAGCTTTTGAATTCAAACATGCAAAACGACTAGTTTATTTGAATCCAAACTTTCCTCCCCAAATGAAATTTAAACTCTGGCGGGTAAAACCATATCATGTAGCATATCTATGGAAAGAGCTTGGCACATAGATTGTAGATCGATGATCTCCATTCAAATTGGAGATCATATGTGGGAGTTATGGAAGGCCGAAAATCATAAAATTGTCCATCTCCTTTTGGGAGGGGAAAGCACATACTTTGACCACTCTTACACATCTCTTACAAACCCACCAATCTTGTACACATGGCATACACCTATTAATCAAAATGTTAATCACCTCCATAAGCTCATGGCAAATAAAGAGGCCCTCCTACACCCCATCCTCTTCCTAATGTATGATGGGACTACCATCTTCATCCCTTTTCGTATACAAACAATGATTTGCATCATTGCATTTAAAGTCTTGGGACAGCATAAAAGTGTCAAACTTCTTATACCACTGCCATGATGATTGTCTCAAACCATACAGAGCCCTTTTCAGTTTGCATACTAGTTCCTCACTTGTAGGAACTACAAAACCCTTAGGTTGTTTCATGTATATGTCCTCTTCAATATCACCATGCAAAAACGATGTCTTTACATCCATTTGATTCAATTCCAAATCAAGCACCACAACAAGAGCAAAAAGAACACGTAACGTTGTAAGCTTTACAACAGGGGAAAAGATTTCTTGAAAAACAATTCCTTCTTTCTGTGCATATCCTTTTGCAACCAATCTTGCCTTGTACTTGGGTTTTTCATCCACCATCTTAATCTTGTACACCCATTTGTTAGGAAGAGCCTTTCTCCCTTTAGGCAATGGCACAAGATCCCAAGTATCATTTGCATACAAGGATTTCATTTCATGTTGCATTGCAAGCTCCTACTTACTGCTTGACGTACATGACTTGGCCTCTTTATAAGTGAGAGGTTCACCCTCATCTGACAACATTACATGATGCAAAGAGGGATTAAAATCTCTACAATTGCCTTCTCAAACGAGTTGCCCTACGTACCCAATGATCTACATTCTCAGGAAACGGTTCTACATCATGAGGCAAGTCGTTTTCAGCTCCATCATGCTGCTAAAAATCATTTTCAGCCAATTCAGGTGGCTGTCCATCCTCATTAGGAGCATCAATATCATGTCCTACCTCTTCTGGCTCAAGATTAACTGGTTGATTGTCAATTTCAGCTTGCGGTAATGCATCATGAGGCTCTTTTTGAACATCATTGGGTGGCACGAGAGGCTGAAACCCGACTGTTTTCTTGTCAGAATCAGATTTTGTAGCATTCTTAAGAAATTTTGCCTCATTGAACACTACATCTCAGCTGCAAATGACCTTTCTAAATTGTGGTAACCACACTATATAGCCCATTTCACCTTCTTCCCCATAACCTAGAAAGACTCCTTTAATGGACTTCATATCAAGCTTTATTCTCAAGTCATTACGTACATGAACAAAAGCTTCGTAGCCAAATACTCTCAAATGATCATAAGAGGCAGGTTTGCCAAACCAAACCTCCTCTAGTATTTCATTTTTAAGCGTACTATTAGGAGAGCAATTGTAAATATGAACTGCAGTTTTTAATGCCTCTCCGCAAAACTCTTGAGAAAGATTAGCAATGGACAACATGAAACGCACTCTCTCACATAACGTACGGTTGTACCTCTCAGACATACCATTAGAAGATAGATTATAAGGGGCTGTCAACTCCCTTTTGATCCCATTATCATCACAAAAACGTTGAAATTCAGCAAATACATATTCTCCTCCATTGTCGGACCTGAGACATTTAAGCTTAGCACTCTTTTGAGTAGTGACAAAAGCATGAAACTTCTTAAAATCATTAAAAGTCTCACTCTT
Source organism: Adiantum capillus-veneris (assembly GCF_014529385.1). NCBI lineage: Eukaryota > Viridiplantae > Streptophyta > Polypodiopsida > Polypodiales > Pteridaceae > Adiantum > Adiantum capillus-veneris. Next base: position 72,040,059 of record NC_140950.1, on the reverse strand, counting down.
ACTTTTCAGCAAATACACCCATCCTTTCCTAATACAGTCATCAATAAATGTAACAAAATACAATGCACCACCAAAAGACTTAACAGGCATAGTGCATACATCGGAGTGAATAAGATCAAGAGGATTAGCTTTGCGAGAGACACCAGAGTAATAAGAAGATTTATTTTGTTTCTATAAAGACAATCATTACAAAAATACAAGTTTTTGTCTTTTACATCAACCCTCTTCAAAGAGGAAAGCACATCAATACCCTTTTGGCTCATATGGCCAAGTCTCTTATGCCACAATTTAGTATGTGAAGGAACTTCAGCAACAGCAAGAAACTTGCCAGGCAAAGCTTTGCATCAAAGATAGTACAAAGTATCTCTTTTAGACACTTTTGCAACAAGCATAGAGCCCTTAAGCAACTTCCATGAACTCCCAGCAAAGATGGTAGTAAAACCATGTGCATCTAACTAGCCAACAGATAGCAAACTTTTCTTAACGCTTGGTACAAACCTGACATCATTCAATAAAAGCTCTTGACCACTGTTAAGAGCCAAGCACATTGTACCCATTCCCTCAATATTGCAAGCAAAATTATCACCAAGGTGCACCTTGCCATAATTGCCTGCGACATAGATCTAGCAAAACACTCCAAAGATGGAGTCACATGGAAAGAAGCACCACAATCTACTATCCAAGACCGGGATAGGCCATCATTAGTACTAAGCAATGCATCAATGACATCTTTCTTTGAGATAAGCATGTCTTCTGCATTAGCTATCACCAAATCTGAGGGACATGAAGCCGCAACCAAGATTTTCTAAACGTCTGTCAATGACCACACTAGAGGATACATTTGCATTTTCAGCATCCTTGGAGGAATCACCTGCTGATTTTTTACCATTGTGTCTCATCTTTCTTCTTCTTCTCTTGTGCTTCCTTATTCCTATCCTTCTCTTTCTTGAAATACCTACAATCGGGTTTCTTGTGACCCTTTTTTCCACATTGATAGCAAGTGATATCCTTATCCTTTGTCTTGCTCTTACTTCTATTTTGAGTCCTGTTGCCCGCATCACGCTTTTTGATTTCTACCTCTTGCATTGTAGGCAGAGCTGCAACCTTCCCACTAGACTTGCTCCAATCTCTTCATTGAGAATAGACCCTCTTACACCGTCATACGTGAGGCTGAGACTATTACTCAAGGAGACAACTAATGTCTCCCGAGTATCTGGCAATGTCATAAGCAAGAAAATAGCTTTTAGCTTATCATCAAATTGTTGAATCCCACTGTCCTGCAAATGCCTCAACAAACCTGTAAAAGCACTCAAATGCTCAGAAGCTGACTTCGAGTCATCAAGCTACATATTCACCAAATTTCGCATCAAATGCAATTGGTTCACAGGCATGGTGTTCTCATAATTGGACTTTAGCGTTTTCTATATAGCATAAGCAGTGTCCAAACGCTTGATGTCTGTCAAAATGTCATCATTGATAGCCATTTTGATGTAGGCCATGGCCTTCTTATTCAACCTAGCCCACTCTAAGTCAGACAAACCTTGCGGATTATTCTCTTCCAATGCATCTTCACAATCCTTTAAGAAAAAATACCTTGCATGCGTTCTTGCCAAAAGTTAAAACCTTGACCATCAAACCGTTTGATTTCCATCAAACTTTTAGTATCAGATGCAGAAGAGGTAGAAGCCATATTAACTCAACCACAAGTGTGTATACAAGATAGATGCAATAGGCTGAAAATTTCAGCAAATAGGAGCAACCACAAGACTTTGCATACAAAAGACCACAGTTTCTTTAAAACAATCCAAATCTGAATTTTCAGCTGAATATACGATTTAAATCACCTATACTCGGCTTTTCACTCAAATCCTCACATTAAACATCAATACATGTGATCCCATCAATTTGGTACACCTGCGTATTGCTGTTATAACCTATAACAACCTATAAATTGCCTGTCTTGACCTAAAAACAGTCTGTTTTGGGCTATTTTGGCAGTTTCGGTGACCTTCGTGACCCCGAAAGCAAGGAGCTTTGTGATAGAAGTGAAAATCGTTGCGGGAAAGCAATATAGCTTGTTGTCCAGCAGCCTGCGCAGGTCCTGTTTCAGACCCTAGGGCTCTGATACTAGTTGAAAGCGCGAAGGAGAGGCTACTGGGAGATACACGAGGTGAAAGAGTGCAGGTTTGGGCCGGGTTGAGCCAGGCGTGAGTGCAAGAAGGTTGTAGCGTTGCATATCAAAAGAGAGAGAGAGAGAGAGAGAGAGAGAGAGAGAGAGAGAGAGAGAGAGAGAGAGAGTTCGTACGATTTTGGGAAAACCCACTTTTGTGGTTTTGTGGCCTTCCCACTTTTGTTATAAGTGATCTTAAAAAATGTGTCCAGGTTCAATGTGAACCTGGACAAAGTATAAAAGTATACATAAAGGGGGTCATTTTAGGGCCTTTAACCCAACATCCTAGCAAAGGGCATGGGCAGTGATGTGTATGCTTACAGATGCATGGCAAAGGGCTAGAGCAAATGTGGAGAGCCTTGATAGGCAAGTGGCAGTGGATGTGTATGCATAATGCAGTTTTTTAGACCAAAAGGGTTCCCGATTGGTCCAGGGTGAAAGATATGGTTGTTAAAAGCTGGAGTGCACGTGTTGGTCTTTTCAGATCGGCAATCTGAGTCTCGGATGTCAAGATATTAGCAGTCCAAGTTTTCTCGGGGGCCAGGTTTATGCCGGGTTGGTCGCCTCAATAGATGTGTCATCTGATGTTCTTGGAGCTTCACCAGGGATTGTATGCATTCTATGCGGCAAGTAAAGGCCATGGGGGTTTATGGCTTGTCAATCGGGCATCGGGTCGGTTGGATATTAAGGTTTGAAAATGATGGCAGTTGCCAGTCAGGTGGTAGCACATGGTTTTTTCCAATTTTTAGACGCGTCGCTTGAGGGCACGGCATAACCCAGGTGTGGCAGAATGCATACAGTTCGAGGCCGGCAAGCAGCTCTTTTGGTTGGAATTTGCGATTCGATCACCGGATCACTGGGCACTCTGTGGCAAAGGGTCAAAGCAGGAGGGGGGAAAGGAGCATTTTTGGAGTTTGGGGAGGGCCTTGGGGGCCAAGTTTGTGAGCATGTGACACATGGCGAAGGAGAAATCCCGTAGGCACAGTGAGGGGTCAAAAAGTGGGGCTATAAGGCCTAGGACGCGAAGACAGTGGGGTATCACAAATGGAATGTGAGCTCGTGGAGCTCTGGGCCATGGTGTTGGGCGGGGTTGGCTCTGCATGAGCGGCCTGTGGCCAAAGATTTTGTGGGAGATGGTGGTGCGTGTTAGAGCCGACAGTGGTTGATGTCGTTGACGGCACTTGTGGGTGGCGATGTAAGGCTGACATGGCAGGGCACGTGGGCTCGTTCACACGCCCAAATGGGCAAACCTTTTTGAGAGCAAAAGAGAGCACCCACGCCGCCGTCGGTGCCCCTCGATGCTCACATGCCTTGGGGGTTAAGTCAAGCCGAAGCCTGGAATAGCAAGCGGTACTTCACATGCAAAAGATGGGTCCAAAAATAGAAGGGGGCTTGTGCCCACGCCCAAAGGGGCCAATTTTTTGCAGGGGGGCCTGATTTTTTGGCACAAGGGAGGATCTTTCCTTTTGGGGTAGGAGAAGGCCAAGAAGGAGGAGCCGGATTTTTTTGGCACAAGCGGGGCTCAACGAGGATCTATCAGGCAGAAGAAGGCCAGGAGGGAGGAAGTTTTTTGGCAAGCTTGTGGAGGAGGTCTTGACTATGGAGAAGGAGAAGGGCTTGGGCCGTTTTGGAGCCAGCAGAGGTGCCATCAAGGAGTCTTTTCTTGCCATGCTCTCAACAAGGAGAACTGTACAGCGGTGAAGCCAAAGGTACCCAAATTTTTGTTGTTCGAGGTTGCCATGCCGAGCCAGGTGTAGTCGAGGTTTCATGGATGTTTGTAGATGGTTTTTCGGTTGCAATTCAAACAAAGCCTACCAGTTTTTGGTGTCGTTTCTTCCCCTTTCCCCCCTTATTCTCTTTGCTCTGTTCCAACTGAGTGGTACCTGTGTTTAAGATATGTGTGCCTCCCTAGACCTCTGTGTGTGTGTGTGTGTGTGTGTGTGTGTGTGTGTGTGTGTGTGTGTGTGTGTGTGTGTGTGTGTGTGTGTGTGTGTGTGTGTGTGTGTGTGTGTGTGTGTGTGTGTGTGTGTGTGAGAGAGAGAGAGAGAGAGAGAGAGTGTGTGGTGTGTTGCGGCACGGTCATAAACGGGCAAGACCGGTGTGGACTGTTGTCAATCGTGTGAGTTTTGAAGGTGAACTCTAGTGGATTGGGGTGCAGTGATTATCTTGGGTTGTCAGAGGCAGACAGCTTGGGTTCTGGTGTGTTCCCCTTTCCCCCTATCCAACGTGAAGCATGATGATAAATAATAATTGTGAAGTGTACACCCAAATAGATAATGATAGAATTTTTGTACGGCATAAACAATAGCTAAACCTTCCCTCTCTACTGTGTTGTAGTTGTGCTCAGCTTTAGTGAGCAGGTGACTTGCACAATGAATGGAGTAATCTAAGTTGAACTCTTTGCTAGGTTGAGGCAAACCAGCACCCACAGCAATCTGACTAGCATCAATATGTACATGAAAAGAGAGAGCCAAAACAATTCAACTAAAATGGGTGTCTCAATCAGGTTCTTTTTTAAGTAAAAAATAGCTTGGGCCTCAACCTTGCCAACCATTGAAACGGTACAACAACGCTAGTCAGGCGGGTCAGGGGTTGGGCAACATCAACATACATACGAATGAACCTACGATGATAAACTGTGTGGCATACAAAGCTCTAAACACGCTTGGGGTTGTTGGTGGAGGAAACCTCATAATGGCCACTATTTTATTAGGGTCAAGAGCTAAACCTAAACCTTTCGTAGACACCGTTGAAGAGTAGGAGCAAGACTTTGCTTTAGTTGCTACAATCCCTTAAGATAGTAGCAATCCTTGTCTTCATGTCTAAAATTTTCACAAAGGTGGCAATAAGCAGGAAGGGAGACATTCATGTGGAGGATGCTTTGTAGAGCGACATGAGTTACACCATACCATAGCCTTAGACCCCCATTGAGCCCTTAGCTCCTCTAGCTCTCTCTTGATTTGGTCCAAAGCTCCTTGATGTGGGGACTTCTTCTGTCGAACGAAGAGAGAAGGACCTCTCCTCCTTAGCATCTCATTGTAATTTCAGTGCTTTTAGCTCCCTGCATATAGAAATCAAGGGGTCACATACACTTTCCATGACTGAGATGGACTCTACTTGGGGGGAGTCCTTGAATAACTACCTTGCTCCCTCGATTTTGTTAGCGACAGTGAAAAACTCCTCCAGGTTTGCTTTAGGTCGGAGAGTCTCTCGTAGCTTTTTTTGAGACGTCTTGAGGAGAGCCTTCTCCACCCACTTCTTGACCGCGAATTCTCTTGGTTACTGGGGAAGCTTGGCCACCAGAGACTTTGTTCTTGTCATGAGTTATGCAAATGTCTCATCAAGTTGGAGCACCAAGTTTTCCAACTCATCCAAGACTCTCTTAAGAATCACATGGTCTGAAAGCTTCACAAAAGTATTTCCTTAAGAGTTTCCCAAGTTGAAAAGTGGTTCTCAGCAAATTGGTTGTATCATTATCTACTAAGCCATCGTAGGTTGATGGTAAGAGCACTAGGTGTCTTCTCTGTTGAGGCCACGACCTATGCAGAGGGATACAAATCTCAACATGGTCATTTGCATCCTCTATGGAGTCCTTTGAAAACCGAGAACTTTATGTTCATCTTAGCCAGAATGCTTGTCAACTCCTCCATACCTACTTGCTCAACAGCCTACTATAACACAGTTGGTGGGAAGCGTATTGGGGAAGATGACCAGGGTGGTGAGGAGCTGGTTGAAGGAGCTGAGGTAGATGCTTGAGAGAGCAGAGGTAGTGGGGGCGGAGGACTTCTACTTGGTACAAAAGGTCGATTGAGGTCCCACTGGGCACATGTAGCAGGAAAAGTATGTCATGCTCTCTATTGTGGGTGCTCCTCAATTCAATATGCGTGAAATCTCGCTCCAACAAAGAAAACACACTATAGAGCAATGGAAAGAAAACTCTATAGAGCAATGAAACAAGCAACTCAAAGACAACAACAACAAACTCACAACTCAATGTAACTAGACTAACTGGAACCAATACGGACTCTGGCTGGCAACACACTCAGGTCCAAGCCCAAGACTCACAAGTACAATGGGGATGGCAAGGCTCCTATGCAAGGAGAGTGCAGAGGTGTAGTGCTAGATACAAGACACGAGACTCCATACTCATAGAAAGTGTGATGTATATGACGACTAAAACCAACTATGCATATATATAATCATAAAGAGTAACCAACTACGCATACATACAATCATAAAGAGTAACCAACGGCTAGCAAACTATCCTTGACAATCTAGCTACATCTATCTCCAAATTGTGGTGGTGGTTAACTGGCCACGGTGTCCACTAGACCACCACCCCCGTCTTTGCCACGTCATTGCCCATGTGAGAGTTTGTCCAGTGAGAACCCAAGACCAACTGTAATTGTAATTGCCTATCCTATGCAAGTGACATGCTACATAGGGTTCTCATAAAAGAGAATTTCTTTTAATGGCATGAGATATAGGGCCACACGTTTGTAGTAAAAATCGAATTGATGCTATAGCAACTACCTTCGACAATGCCAATAAATCACTCCATATTAAATACAATTACTTACAATTGATGTTTTTTCCCCTAGATAAAAAGCGAGACATCTTCTTTCCTAAAAATTACTTGTGTAGGTTGATTTGAGCATTACTAGATAGCACAAGGGTTAGGAGGATACAATGGACTCGAGACAGAGTCACAAAGCCACAGGATCTCTTGTATGGTTTCTTGTTACATTCATGATACAAACATGGATACTATACAATGTTTTGTACCATGGATGCTATTAAAACCTCTCTCTCTCAAGACTTATATACCGAGCAACAGCAAATGCATACATGCTATGATTTGTTCGAAGGGAAGGTGAATATTTATCAACTACGGCGGTAAATGGAAGGTGGCACTTTTTTGCCAAGGCACATTCTTGTCAAGTCAACTGCTCACCTAGACTTCAGCATGTGCGCCTTAGGGCACCTCGATTTACTTTTATCAACAGTGATTAGCTATGGCCCTTCCTTTTTTCAAGATTCCTTTCGAACATTGAACGTCTATACAAAAGCACCCAGACGTACCCAACATGCAGAAGACTCCTTCCAAATAAAAAATGCCAAATAGTTGTACCTTTAAGAGCATAATCAGTAGCTAGGAAATTACTTGCAAGCCATAGCAAGTAGTTCTGCCAAACATTCACATCCCAGAACCTTTAATCTAATCGACCGACACAATATCATATCATCATAATCATACATATCGAATTGAGCTGATTGCACTGATGCAATATTATCTAGACATCAAAAATAAAAGGAAGCAGCGAGAAAACTCCAGCCAAAACTAATCTTTGATGCAATGATATCCTTTCAATGGCACTCCCATCGAACAAATAATAAGACCAGAAACCATGGTACATAGATCCACGAATCCTTCTCAGCTACTTTCTATTTACACATGAATATAGTCATCCTTGTGTACATGACTAAGCAAGCCAGAGTCCAAGGAAACCTATGCCACAAAGAAAAAACACATCCAGTGCATGCAGAACACACTGTATCCGAAGGCCAAGTCGTATGTCACTGCCTTATTCCAGACTTTGTGACAAAATCTTACGTAAAAGCTGCAGCATTCTCATTCTCTTGTACTTAACATTCTAAAAATATATCCTCGCACAGCCCATTTTCAAAAATACAACAGACTTTGGACAAAACATTGGAGCCACATGTCTGAGCTTACATAATGCACATTTACTTGAACATTGATGTTAGCTATCAGCATTAGCATGATGCCAAATCTGCGGAGTCATCTGCTACAGTTGCGACTCCATCTTCTACCATAGCCTCAACCTCTCCTGCTTTAGGTATCAAAGCCTCAGCTTCTGTATGAGGTTCTGACTCTATTTGCATTGGAACCTCGGTCGTGCCCTCTTCTGTCACAGCCTTAACCTCAGCCACCTCAGCTGCACTAGCAGCTGCTTCAATTTCTGATGCCGCACGTGTGGCAGCCTCTGCCTCTTCAACAGCACAAGTAGCTGCCCGTGCTGCAGCTTCAGCCTCTTCCCCTACATGAGTCGCTGGCTCGTGCTCGGCCACTGCCCCTGCCCCAGCCTCCGCCTCTTCAGCTGCACAAGTAGCTGTCTCTTGTTCTGATGCTGCCAGTGCCGTAGCCTCTACCTCTCCAGCTGCACCAGTTGCTGTCTCATGTTCTTCAGCTGCCACCATCTCCACCTCTTCAATTGGATGAGTAGCTGCCCCACTGTCTGCTACCGCCTCTGCCTCTTCAGCTGCACAAGCAGCTGCCTCTCGTCCTCCTGTTTCCCGTGCCGCAGACGTCGCCTCTTCCTCTGCACAAGTAGCGGCCTCACGTTCTGCTGCAGCCTGTGCGGCAGCCTCGGCCTCTTCTGCTGCATGAGTAGTGGCCTCAACTTCTGCTGCTGCCAATGCTGTAGCCTCTGCCTCTGCACATGCCGCAGCCTCAGCCTCTGCAGCTGCTTTTGCTGCTGCCTCAGCCTCTGCATGTGCCGTGGCCTCTGCCTCTGCAGCTGCTTTGGCTGCTGCCTCAGCCTCTGCAGCTGCTCGTGCTGCTGCCTCAGCCTCTGCCGCTGCGCGTGCTGCTGCTGCTCGTGCCACTTCCGCATCATGCTCCTGAATTAATTTTCTCCAATTCTCCCGTTCCACAATCAAATTCTCGTATTTCAGCTGCCACATCCTCTCGTTCTCATTCTGCTGTTTCACTGCTGCCCGCAGATTTTCCACGCGAGATGGTGCAGCAAACTGCTCCTGCCTAAACAGCATGCGGAATGACTCCATCTCAGTGGCTAGCGTGTCAACTTCTTTGAATAAGGCTTCAATGCGTTTCCACAAACTTTCTGCTCTCACCTGCATGAGCAGGAAACAAATTAAACAAGAAAAATTGAAGTACAGAACGCAAATTTACAAATTACAACAGCAACTCCACAAAAAAAAAAAACTCCAGATCAAAACTATGCACTCATTTGAAACTAAATCTACCCTGGAAGATTAAAAAAACATCTACCAAAGAAAATAAAAATCCTTCATTAAGTCGGGGATCTTTAATATAATTCATCAATTTCTACTAAATTACCCATGTTAAAACTTGGTTAATACGTATAATCATCACCTACAGGTCTTGAATATAGGAATTTTACAATTAAAAGACAAGATACAAAATTGATGGCTGTAAATTTTTGCAGGAAAGATCAGAAAAATATACCTGGTAACCTTGTGTAAGTACTCTCAATTTCTGCTCAGATCGTACGGCCTTCTTGGTTTCTACCTCCATATGTTTCTTGATAATCTCAAATTCATACTGCAAAGCTGATAATCTCTCAGCATTGCTTGCCACGCTTGCTGAATTATATCCTTGTCGAGAAGGGAAGTACATCAAATCCTCTGCATTGGCATCCCTTGCATCTGCATAGTCGTCAATAGATGCTTCGTCATGGCCCATAGCCAATCGCAGAAATGCTGACTCTTCATCAATCATCCTGGCTGCCTGAAGGCATAAATACAAAAAGTGAGAAGAGGGCCTTGTTGACAGTCACCATGCAATGTCAGACTCATGAACATTAGACAGTAGACCAGAAATCCAGATCAATGACTTACTTCTTTCAACTGCTCATCTTCAAAATCCTCGATTGCTGGTAGCTCAATCTGCTTCTTGCCGTTGGTAACATTTTTGCTGGACTTCTTTTTTTCCTTTCCAGATAATTCTTCAAAAGGATATTTAGCATTGTCATGCTCTAACAGAAGCGCCAATTCCATCTTTATCAACTTATCTGCCTGTTCTGTCAGTGTTGTTGCTACACTCTCTTCAGCATGTGTTAATGAGCTCTTTAACCATTCCAGAGAGGCATGCGGAGGACGCGGGAGGTCTCTTTGAAGGACTTTGGATCGTCTCAGTAGTAGAGCAGCTTGTCTTGCAGCTTCCTCTGCTCTATCCCTCGCGAGCTTGTCTGACATATCCTCTTCCAGAACCTCAGCAGTCTCAGGTTCTTCTGGTACCAATTCAGGTACAACTATTTGATACTCAAACTTTGGTGCCGGGAGGTCACCCAGACCGGCTCTTAAATTTTCTTTGACAAGAAGCTCTTCCCCCCTGCTAGGTGTTCCTTTCGGCGTACCATAAATAGAATCCTTCAGAGTAGGAGTCATTCTTACTGAAGGAGTTAGACCCATGCCACCAGAAGGTGTTTGTGCAGGAGTAGCAATCAGGTTTGGAGTTTGTATTTCTTTCTTTTTGGGTGTCACACCAGAAAAATCAGATGGATGTAACTCTGGGTTTTCCCCTCCCAACAGAGGAGTTTGAGTTTGCCTAAGGCGAGCCAGATTTTCTGCCTCCATCATAATAGCATCCCCTTTTCCAGCAGGGGTTCTTTGAGGAGTTCTGAGTGGTGTCATTCCCAATCTAGGAGTTTGCCCATAACTAGGGAGCAACATGCGAGTGACCCCACCACCACCCCCAAGCTCCTCATCACCAGCAAGTAAGTCATTGGAGGAACCCATCTTTGCTATCTCTTCCAGTTCTCGGTCAGAAATTTGAGGAGGCGGAAGCATAAGCTTTGACCTCTTGCGAGCTGCTTCAGGATCATTTAGCCTATTGATTTGCATTACAGACGCTGGAGCATCTCTGCGTTCAGCGATCTTATTACGAGCGACATCCTGCTTCCGCAATTGTGCTTCTATATCGACCCGCCTCTTCCCCTCCAACTCTTCAATGGTGGTTGGAAAGCGGGGCTGCTCCACAACCATCTCTTCTTGAGATATGTCAAAGAAACCAGGAGGGGGCCTCTTTTCAAAAGGAATTTCTGAGTTGTAGTCAATGCCTCTTTGCTTTCTCCTCCTATGCCTGGCCTCAATGCCTGCTGCTTTAAGCTCTCGCCGCTTCTGTAATGAGGCAAGTCTCCTCGCTTCCTCAAGCTGCTTCTCCCGAGCTTTCCTCTTTGCCTTTTTTCCACGAGTGTTTGCAAGCCTGGCTCTGGCTTCAGATAGCATCTCTTTTTCATCTTCATCCATGTCAACAGGATCTGGTCTAGCTGGCTTAGACTCAGGGTTTGGATCAATCTCTCCAGGTCGGAGCTTCCTTGGATCGTCTGAAGGCTCGTAATTCTCATCTCTAGCACAAGCTGCATCAAGCAGTTTTTCATATCTCTCAAGACACTGTGCAGGAGTTCGGCCTACAATTGGAGCTATAGTCCGCCACTGTGTGGGCATGAGCTTTGCAAGATGCAACAGCTTTTCATCCTCTTCTCGTGTCCATTCGGTCTGTGTGATCGAAGAGACAACACTAAAAATATACTCACCCCTAAAGTTGTCAGAAGATTCAGCAATAAAGAAGCAGGAAAGGAAAGCAAACCATACCTTCTTAATAGAGGGATCGAGCCATTCATACCATCGAGCTTTGCATTGCTTGGCAGACTTGCGAACCAGTAGAGAAGATATGCGAGCCCACTGATTCTTGCCATACTTCATGACAGCAGCTTTCAGAATTTCATCTTCTGTATTCTTCCACACGCCACCCTTGATCATGATCCTCATCTTGCCGGAATCTGAAAGCGCCGAAGCGCAGATGAACCTCAAAAGTACGGGAGAGAACGCAAGATGGAGGCTCCTACAGCCCTGCTGAATGTGGTTCTTGTTCTAAAACTCTGAGGGCTGCTGAAACTCCCTGTAAGATTTGAACCCACGGTTAAGAACCCTAGCTTTGCTGCAGAGAGTTCTCGATCCACGTCTTGTGTTCAAATCCAACCTTCCCCCAACCTCTAAAGTCTCGAGATCTCTAGATCTCTTTGGATTGTTCCTACAACATTAAGGCTGCTTACAGATCGCCTTCCCAAGCTTGGGCATGCGGATGTGGAAGCCAGCCGGCAGAAGATAATTAGGCGCACAAAATGGGCAGCGGACAAAAAAACGAACTGTCACAACTCCCTGCCCAAGTTCGGGCGAAGATTGAGCTCCTAATAGGCTATAAGCATCGGCTATGTAATTCTCTGCTTTTAAAAAATAAAATCAGAGTCTCAAGTACTTCATGTCACAAAGCAAGCTTTTCAACAAACAAATGAGGTGCAAAAATTTCCTCTCTAATTTCCTTTTTACATTGCTCACATTCCTGGCAAGCACAATCATGTAGGCAATGCCCTCTCATGTAGACTTTGATGCAATGTTATGTCGATAGCCTCTCACAATGATTTAACCTCTATGGTAGATGAGTATGCTACTCAAACAAATTTTTGAGATGTTATGTTTGTTGTAGCACTAGGGAAGATGCAAGAACCATACGTGGTTCAAGATGGCTATCTTATCTATGGCTCTCGCCTATGTGTTACTAAAAGTTTAATAGATAAGGTCATGTATGAATTGCATGCTCCACCATAAGTTGAGCATAGAGGGATTCAGACAACAATGAATGCAATTGAGACATATTTCTTTTGGCCTACAATGAAAAAGGATATACACGAATATGTAACTCGATGTCAGGAAGTGCGCAGTGCGACTAGGAAAGCGTCGGGCCTCTGACTGTGAGGATTCGTTGCAAAATCAAGCAAGGCGTAGATGATTTGAAGCCAAAAACACACTAAAAAATAACAAAACTCCATCCATGAAAGCTCCACTTTGAAAAAGAACCAATACTAACTCAAAACTCTTGTGTGTGTGTAGATTAAGTGTAGCCTCGCTCCCAATTGCACAGATGCAGTGCTCATTCGACCTGTTAAAAACCCTAAATTTACGCTTCGATTCTTCGTTGTGACCATTTCATGGAAGCTTCAATACTTCATTGGAGACGCCCAAGTAGTTATTTGAGGAGGGGAAACCCTAATTGGAGGCCTCACAGCCTCAACCATGTAGTGGAAGCAGCACGGGACTGCACTAGCACCCTGTAGAGGAATGGTTGTATCTCCTTGCTCATGTGCCCAAATGAGCTCATTCTTGTCTCTAAAAATTCCCACACAACTTGAGCAACAACGCCAGTATCGTTGATGTGGCATTTTGAGCTATTTTGAGCATTTTTAAGGCTATTTTTTACCATTCTTAGGCCATTTTTAGCCCAAAAATGTCACTTTTTGTTCGTAAAAAGCCCAAACGAGCTGGGAAAATTCCCAAAAATTGTGGAAAAATCCCATTGGGCTCAAATTTCATGTTGAACCTCATTTTCTCACATGGTAAGCACTTTGGACACGTCTTTCACGCCAGCGCACAAAACCTGCTATTTTTGGCCGAGATTGCCCGCATTGAACTTTTTAGGCAAAACGAGAGTGCCACTTCGAAACACTTGACATTTGTACATTCCTAAAGAAAATTACGCATATATTATTGTGAAAAAGCATTCCATGGTGCCACGTGTAGGGCCTCACCCGCCCGGCAAGGTATGTACACGACTGCAACCGTGACATTCATTTTCGCATATATCACACTATGTACATTGTAGCATTTGGTCCCACACATCATAAACATTAAGAGTGAGGTAGATACTTTAATTTCACATTATGAACGTGCCATCGCACGACATCCACCCCCTCTAAACCTGCACATCCTCCAGCATGTGCCACACATATCTTTTGCAGGTTCAGTCTTCATTCAAGTCAACATACATATCAATTTCGTCATCACTTGCAACGAAATCTAATGCATCATCCTCTTGTTCTTCATCCACATCCATAGCATTTTCATCAGAGCCTTCATTTTGACCTTCCTGTGAATCAAAGGGATCTGTATCACCTCTTCTTTTGAATAACTTGATTCTTTTCCCTGCAATGGGAATCTTGATTTTTGTCCCATCTAATTCATGCAAGGTATAAGTTGCATTCCCATGTACATGTTGAACCACATAAGGACCAAACCATCTCTTTGAAAGCTTTCTTATTGTTGAATGTTGGTTGTCAAGACTGCTGTCATACACCAACACCCAATCACCTTCCTCAATAGCTTTAGGTCTGAGCCTATGCCTCTTATCAAATCTGTCCTTATTCTTTAACCTTGCATCTTTCAATTGTGCTACTGCAATCTCAATATATTGGGGCCTTCTTTCTAACTGTTGTATGCGCAAAGCAAGAAGGTCTTCCCTACTCATTCCATCTTCCCAAGGTAATGTATTCCATGTGGGAATTACATCCTCAATTGGCATTATAGGTTTCTGACCATACATCAACTCAAAAGGCATATAACCAGTAACCGAGCTATGAGTTGTACGATCATCCCATAAAGCATAAGGCAACAACCTAGGTCACTCTCCCATTTTACCTTTGCAGGCCTTAGCTAAAGCTTTAACGATAGGAGGATGCCCACGCTCTGATTTACCATTTCCCTCAGGATTATATGCAGTAGTGAGAGCAAGTTTAATGCCCAACCTAGAGAAAAAATCCCTTGCTTTGTCAGCATCCAACTCACCCCTGTTCACTGTTATTTTCCCAACACAACCATAACGGCTAATTACATCATCCAAGAGGAACTTACATACCCCTTCTGTGCTTTTTGTTCTTAGAGCACGACCTTCAACTTGATTGGTTAAGTATTCTCGTGCAAGCACTATGTATCTCATTTGCCATAAGCCCAATGGCATCATAACCAGATCTACTACCCACTTGTAATGCATGGCCAATGGGTAAGTAGGGTGCAACCCATCACGATGACGTACATTTGAATACATTTGATAGGTTTCACAAGACTCCACAAAGTGAGATACATCTTTATACATACCTTTCCACCAATACCTCTCTTTCATTTTAGTAAAGGTGGCCCATACACCTCTATGTCCAGCATAAAGACTCTCATGAAACTTTCTCATAAGCTCATTTTGAGCGTCCTTATCATTCACGACTCTCATTGGAATTCCATTTCTTTGTTTTGGATGCTTCCATAAGTACCCATCTTTCAAAAAGTATCCATAGGCCTTTCTCCGTATTCTTTTGAACTCTTGATCAGTCCACCCTTCTTGCCTTGTCAAAGTGCTCAGATAGCGTCCAATGAGCAACCAGTCACCTTGATATAGGTCCTCTGTAAATGACTCAAGTGCATTTGACAGGCAAACATGATCACCCTTGGCATGAGAGATACTATAGAACTGTGTGCCTACATCATTGCCCTCGACAACCATGTCTTCTTCTTTTTCATACCTTGCTCTTGAAAGCATATCCGCAACTGGATTATCTTTCCCTGCAATATGCTTAAATTCTGGATTCAAGGACTTTATGTAGGCAATCCATCTCAACATCGCAATGTCGGGAGTTGAGCAACTTGTTATCATTCCAAGAAGGGGTAGACAATCAGTCTCCACTATTACATTTGCTCCTATCAAGTACTCTTTGTCACATTTCAAAGCTGTGACTACTCCCCATAACTCTCTTTTTACTTGTGGATAGTTGCGTTGACAAGCACTTAGGACTTTTGCTCCAAACCTCACCACATATCGCTTGCCATCATGATCATCTTGCCCAATCACCCATCCAATTCCTGTGGGGCTAGTATCCACTGTCACAATTACATATCTTCCACATTCATAGTTTGCTTTTCTCAAAGTTGGAGACATAAGCAACAACTTCTTTAATTTCCTCATGGCATGGGTATGCATTTCTTCCCATTGAAACTTTTTGTTCTTTCTCAAAAGCTGATACAAAGGCTCTCCTACATGTGCATAATGCGGAATCCAGATAACATAAAACACGCATGCACCCAAGAACCTTCGAACCTCAGTGACATTTATACATTTCTCTTTCAGTCTCCGGATTACATCAATCTTTGTAGGACAAGGCCTTCTACCATATGGCCTGCACATATGTCCCACAATAAGAACTTCATTCACACCAAACACTGAATTTTGGCCAGACAAGGTAAGGTTCACCTCTTCCAACCTTAACAAGATATTATCACAATCATTGATATGGGTTGCCACATACTTTTGGCACCCCCTCGAGTCTAGAGCCACATCTTTATCACTTACATCACATCCTTTGATTGGCACATCATCAAGGAAAGGCATTGTAGTTTGCGGTATGAAGTCACGTAGGACTTTGTTCATACCATTCATCATGTGTGCAACTAAATTCGTCGCCCCCTGAGGTAAGGTGCACATCCTTACTAAACCCAAGGGTGTCCTCATGGTAGTCAGGTCCCTGCTTTCCATTGCTAGTTGGAACTGATCATACCCTGAGTACAAATCTCCCATAGAATATATTTCCCTTCCTGCAAATGCCTCTGCAAACTCATCGACAATTGGCCCTATACCCATATTTCTGATTGTCACTTTATTTACAGGTTGCATATCCTGAATAAAGCGTAAAGAACCATTTTTCTTTGGAACTGTGAACCACCTATTTGAATACGGAGCACAAGAAGGCTCCAAGATACCCATCTTGATCTTTTCATTAAGCAACTCAATGAGTTTTGGCAAATGAGCCTTTGGAACAGGAATAGGTCTCAAGTTCCAAGGTACATGAGGGATAGTGAAGATCACCATAGGAGCAACAATGGATGGATCAACACACCCTATCTCATAAAGCTCAAATGCAAAAGCTTTTCTGTGTTTGGCAAGCATGTCTCCAAAGCATATCTTTTCAGCTTTTGTCAAACTATCCTCGCAACCAACCTTTAACTCTTTCAAAGAATCCTTTGTGAACTTGTGTCCAATCTTGCTTGGGTCACGAAGGCTAGGTTGCAAAGCAGCTTGTTCCATCTTATTTGTGCAGTCTTTTGGTAGAGGTAATGCCACTGGTTTCACTTTCTTTGCCACGGACTTATACTTAGTCTCCACTCGTACATCAACACTTTGAGAGTTTTTGAAATCCTCAACGACTTTGTACATTTCTATTGATCATACTTTCACGACCTCACTTCTCATATGAAAATTGCAATCCACTAAAGACTCCAAATCTTGCATAGTATCCACAAAAGAACACTCATCAAACACACCTGCAATGCATTCATCATCTTCTAGCAAACCATTCATCTTCAAACCTCTTTGTACACTATTTACATGTTGTCGTTCACCCCGCTTTAAGTCCTCACACTCTGTAAAAGCAATAGATCCATAGTCTGATAATCCTACAAAACCTGTAGAAAATGTATCCTTTGCATATACATCATGAGAGAACCTTTCTCTTCTTATACCACTACAATCCCGCTCTACAATGGTACATGGCCAAAACCCCTCATATCCCTGTAGTCCTTGAACTCTTTGTTTGTCTTTGGCAAGGGTTGCTCTCTAAGACTTTCACGGTTCCTTTCATGGTCTACACAAACAGTAAGGAACTGTACTGCATGCTTTCCATCCCTGCTCCTTATTCTTGCATAAGCTGACCCATCATCCATCACCTTGGTTTCCATGCGAGTAGCAGTGATGTATGGCTGCCCAAGGATAAGAGGGTATGTAGACATCTCCTGTACAAAGAAATTCTGGTCATCTTTCACATCCCCAATAGTCACCTTTACATTTGGACAAGCTCCGTACAGCTCCCATGATGAGTTGTTTGCTGCACGAATCATCTATCCATGATTTATATCAATTGGCCATTTTCCTTTTTGGTAAAGACTCTTTGACATGAGGTTAATTTCCGACCCATGATCTATCAACGCAATGTATGGCTCTTCTAAGTCTCCCACTTTTACCAGCGTCTCAGTAGTTGCTCTTGCCAAGTGACTATTCAAGTAGTAGCTCTTGTGAGTGGTCTCCACTTCATCTTCATCATCCAAGAAGCGAACATGTTTTACTCCTCCCCTAGACTTGTAGCATCCAACAATAGTTTCATCACCTTGTTTGCCATAGACCTGTACACCCTGTGCATTTAAAGTCTCTTCTTCACCCTGTACATGGATAGATTCAGTAAGAGACTGCCGCTTCCTCTTTATGATATCAATTATTTCTTCATGGAATTCCCACTTTGCTATACCAAGGACCTCACCCAAGGTAAGTTCCACCTTATTGTTTAGAATCCTCTCTTCCAAAACCTTTTTGAGATCCATTGTTGCCTCTATATCGGATTGGAGTTTGTAGGCCGGACCCTTTGCTTTCGATTTTGTTGCATCCTTCTTCTTGTCTTTAGAGGCTTCTTGCATAGGCACTTCAGGGACAGGCATTTGTTGCGGGGAAGGTGATCTAGGAGGCACTGTGTCATTTCTACCTCCACTCCTCGTTGCCCGCTTTGAAGGCCCTTCATTCCCATTCTCGCACCTATGTTTCTCTTCAACAATGGCCTCATTTGCTTGACATTTGGCAATATATGCATGCACTGACAAAGAGTCCACAGGGTCATTCCAACCTGTTTCAAGCCGAATGCAATCTCCAGCTTCGTGTAAAACCTCTGTGGTCATTTTATCCTTCATAGCAGACTCTATAGCGCATGGCCATAGCTCTCCAATACCATTAGATTCCTCTTCTCCAACCTTCACTGATCCTTTTTTCTTGATAGGATCTGCCTTCAACCCATAGGCGGCTGCCTCAACCATTGAGATGGCATGGCTAGTAGCCATGTCCTCAACTAGCTTCTTCATCCCGCCTTTGCCAAAGTTTGTTCCCAAGAGCTTACCTGTTTCACTTAAGTGAATTTTTCCATCTTTAAAGAAAACGAGCTCCTTTGTCAAAGCGTCTTTAAAACTTTCACAATCCCTCCTTCCATGGTCAGTACTATCGCACCATATGCATCTATTTACAAAGCCTTCTCTAGTTTGAGGTCGTTGCCCTGTAGATTGACCTGATGGTTGCCCCTTTTCTTCTAGCCTTGTAAGTTTTAACTTGAGCTCTTGCATTCCTTTGACAATGTCATCTAGGATGGATTTGTCACTCTTTGGAACCACAATCACAGGCTTTATAGGACTCTCGGGAACACTTGGGGATTGAGTAGGGTTAACTATCATCTTGTCTCTTCGTCGTTGTCGCTTAGCTAGCAGTGAAATGGCGTCTTCGACCTCATTCCAATCAGTCTTCAAACCCTGTTCCGCATCCTTATCCTCAAGTAGTAGCTCTAACTTCTCTTGACTCTCTTTACCTGCGGCTTGCAAAAAGAGCTCTGTCTTCTCCGAGTTCAGGGTAGCCTTTTCAGTTCTTGAAAGTTGATCATAACGGCGTTCGAATTCCCTTAGCAGTTCGGTAGGCGAGAGCCCCTCTTTTGGCCGAACTACCCACTCTAAGAAAGTCCTCTTTGTTACCCTTTCAGAGTCCTCCATGAAATACTCTTCCTTCAAGGCTAATTTGAATGCTTCCCAAGTTGCCCCATGCTCATTTCTAATTCCCCTTACATGCTCTCTGATCTCGGGAACCATAGCAAGTTCAAAACTTTGCACCATCTCTACTTCGGGCACTCGATGAAGCTCCATCTCCTTTACATATCCACAAAGATACTTTGTTACATATTTACCTTTAAATTGGTCCAATTTCTTCACCACAGATTGAAGCGCTTTGGTTGAGGAGAGCTCCCTCCTTTCTGCAGCTTGCTGCTGCTGCATAAACACTGCAAAAGCTTGAAACATTTGCATTGTGACTGGATCAAACCGAACCCCCTGTTGCTCTTGTTGCTCCATAGCTTTAAAGCTTTGATTTTAGACCTTCAATGAAGCTTTTGAACCCTCACCCTAGCCTACTTCGCGTCGGGTTCACCAAAAACGTGTCAGGAAGTGCGCAGTGCGACTAGGAAAGCGTCGGGCCTCTGACTGCGAGGATTCGTTGCAAAATCAAGCAAGGCGTAGATGATTTGAAGCCAAAAACACACTAAAAAAGAAAAAAACTCCAGCCATGAAAGCTCCACTTTGAAAAAGAACCAATACTAACTCAAAACTCTTGTGTGTGTGAAGATTAGGTGTAGCCTCGCTCCCAATTGCACAGATGCAGTGCTCATTCGACCTGTTAAAAACCCTAAATTTACGCTTTGATTCTTCGTTGTGACCATTTCATGGAAGCTTCAGTACTTCATTGGAGACGCCCAAGTAGTTATTTGAGGAGGGGAAACCCTAATTGGAGGCCTCACAGCCTCAACCATGTAGTGGAAGCAGCACGGGACTGCACTAGCACCCTGTAGAGGAATGGCTGTATCTCCTTGCTTATGTGCCCAAATGAGCTCATTCTTGGGTCTAAAAATTCCCACACAACTTGAGCAACAACGCCAGCGTCGTTGATGTGGCATTTTGAGCTATTTTGAGCATTTTTAAAGGCTATTTTTGACCATTTTTAGCCCAAAAATGTCACTTTTTGTCCGTAAAAAGCCCAAACGAGCTGGGAAAAATCCCTAAAATTGTGGAAAAATCCCATTGGGCTCAAATTTCATGTTGAACCTCATTTTCCCACTTGGTAAGCACTTTGGACACGTCTTTCACGCCAGCGAACTAAACCTGCTATTTTTGGCTGAGATTGCCCGCATTGAACTTTCTAGGCAAAATGAGAGTGCCACTTCGAAACACTTGACATTTGTACATTCCTAAAGCAAATTAGGCATATATTATTGTGAAAAAGCATTCCATGGTGCCACGTGTAGGGCCTCGCCCTCCCGGCAAGGTATGTACACGACTGCAACTGTAACATTCATTTTTGCATATATCACACTATGTACATTGTAGCATTTGGTCCCACACATCATAAACATTAAGAGTGAGGTAGATACTTTAATTTCACATTATGAACATGCCATCTCACGACATCGATGCGTTACTTGCAAAAAAATCAAATATGACCATGGAAAGTAGTCTGGTTTGTTGTTCTAGCCGCTCCTAATTCTTGATACTCCATGGGAGGGTATTGCTATGGATGTTATCTTTCTCTTACTAAAGTCTATCCATAGGAATATAGGACTATAGACAATAGTAGACAAGTTTAGCAATCAAGCTCATTTTATACCTATTTAAAAGACGACTAAGGCTCCACCTATGGGACAACCATTCATCTCTCAAATATTTAAGTATCATGGTTTGCCAACAAGTATTGTTTTCGATAAAGATCCCAGAATGACCAGTAATTTTTGGAAGGGGCTCTTTAAGAATCTTGGAACAAAAAACTCAAATTCTCTTCAACTTATCATCCTCAAACGAGTGGGAAAAGTGAAATTGTAAAATACATTGTGCTTGATCTACTCAAAGCTTATGTAATGAAAGTACACTAACGCAACCAATGGGAGAATAATCTACCTTTAGTAGAATATGCAAAGAAGAATGCACATTCTTCTATAGGTAAAGCATCTTTTGAGGTAATTGAAGGAGGAAGGTCAAAAGTTCCTCCCATTTTGAAAATACATCGGAAGATCTTCACTATTGATGAGTATGATTGTGACTTACGCGATGCTTTCACTAAGATCAAAGAAACTATCTCTATTGCACAACAAAAGCACAAGGCTAGTGCTAACAACCATTTCGGCTCAAAGAGAATGACCGAGTGCTGTTAAAGTTTTCCAAAGCTCGCTTAAAGCACACTACTGGCAAAAGTTGGCATGGAGATTTCACAGGTCATCAAAAGTACTGTACAAAATTAGCATGCACATATTATGGACCATTTCATGTTCTACAGTCAATCAATGAAATGGTTTATCAGCTTAAGCTACCCTCTCATTGGCCAATCCATAATGCATTCCATGTAAGTCTACTAAAGGGCTATAAGGGTGATTCACCACAAGAGCTAGAATTTGAAGGGGCTAAAGAGATATTGCAACCCGAGCATATCTCATTAAATTTAAAATCTATTCTTTTGAAGATACTAAATGGATACAAGAGCCACAATTGAAGGATAGTATATCACTTCTTGTAGGTACCTACGATGAATTGCATGCAAAGCCCTGAAGGTTTTACATTGATGGTTTTCAATGAAAATGCGATGAAGAAGAACATGATTCTCTCTTTTGAACTCTATTGTCTCTTCAAAGCTAAAAAATCATGCTTCTCTCTTTTGAACTTTGTTGTCTCTTCATTAATGTATAAATGTAATGTGTATGCATACCAAATGTTGCACACTTGCAACAAGGTTTCTCCCAAGTAATGAGTAGACTTGCAATCTACTACAAAAAATTGCTAATGCTAATAGGGTAGACATACTTGTGACAGACTATTTCCCAAGTGCCAAGTAGATTGGTCATCTACTTTGGAACGATGTCCTATGAGCTAAAAGTGGACCCTGAGCAAAAAGCCAATGGGCCAAAGATACCTCTCTTGAATATAAGCATAGTCAAGGATGACTATGATTTCAAGGGTGGGGTAATGCCACCAAATTTCATTTTTAGTCCACCTATATGGATTTTGTCTCTCTAGAGTTGGCCATTCTAGTGAGAGAAAATAAAATATAGTAGAAGGAGCAAATATGAACAATGGGTGAGGAATGTGTTTGTGAACTAGAGAGTTCCAAAATTGGAATGAATTTTTCAAAAGTGCCAATGAAATTTGATAAGGACTCAATCAAGATTTTATGGGGCAAAGACGGGATATTAGCAAGTCTAAAAGAGTCCAAAACGGATCCCGAAAGCCTCCAAAAGTGAGAAGGATAACCAAAAGGTGGGAATGGGAGCCAAGGTGTTATTATCCACAAATGTCAACCTAAAGCTATGTGGAGATAAGGGATGTGTTCCGCAAGCCCCTCATGCAAAAGAGAAGGTGAGAGGGGTAGCGCGAAAAATAAAAAACTGCTTTTACACGACCTAGGGTAAGTATGTTTGGAATAACTTAAAAACAAAGGCATTTCTGTAAAAAGGAGTCCACTCTTCTTATAAAAAATGGCAAAATGAACAACTTTGGAACAACTTTGTAGTTCACAGGTTTTTCATTTGAGGATCGAAAGAGGGAGATTTCTTCATTTTTTTTGCAGGGCGCTTCTAGAGAAAGCAAGGAAACTTATGTCTTCCTAGCTCTTAAAACTCCAGATGATCCTCGGCCAAAAGGAAGATCTTCATGCTCTTCTCAAGGCTCATCATATTCTCTCTCTCTCTCTCTCTCTCTCTCTCTCTCTCTCTCTCTCTCTCTCTCTCTCGCACACACACACACACACAAGTCTCCATAGCTATGGCTGCTTAAGCCTTTACAAAATTAACTATACAGGTCACTACTTCTTAATGCTTACATATCTTCTTTCCAGCCTGATTCTTGCTTAATCCCCACGGATCCTATCACTCACGAGGTGTTTATGGCCTTGGGATTGAGTTCAAGGAGGTGTTTTGAGTGAAAAGTCCAATCACAATCTCTGTTGAAATTTAAGCTTTCATTTCTTCAATTTTTGCGATTAAAAGCGTGATTAGTAGTTGTATCGATCAAAATCTCTTATGAAGAAGAAGAATTAATTAATACAAATTACTTTTGGAGGGGAGGTTAGCTCCAAAAAGTCTAGCCCTCGACAACAAGTGTTGAATTCTCTCTCTCTCTCTCTCTCTCTCTCTCTCTTCCTTGAAGTTTTGGTACATGTATGTGATGTGTGATTGAATCTAAATTGATGCTTGCTTTGCAATTGTCATGCTTGAATATGCTCAATGTTACACAATTGTCATGCTTGAATATGCTCAATGTTACACAATTGATTGATTACTCTGGTTGATTAGT
Source organism: Adiantum capillus-veneris (assembly GCF_014529385.1). Classification (NCBI taxonomy): domain Eukaryota; kingdom Viridiplantae; phylum Streptophyta; class Polypodiopsida; order Polypodiales; family Pteridaceae; genus Adiantum; species Adiantum capillus-veneris. The sequence continues at coordinate 72,016,385 of NC_140950.1, read as the reverse complement.
AATTTTTGTTGCGCTTTAATCCCAATTCTCTAATATAAAGTTCAATGTGGTTTTGTAAGTGGCTATGACTAAAAGTAAGTATGTACAATGTTTGTACTACTATGGGGCATTTCAATGGTTGTACCCTACACCTTCTATGCAATGTGAAAACTACTCCACAAATACAATGGTTGGACCTTGATAAGCTTAATCCGTGGAGTGAGTTGGATCGCTTGATAGCTATTCCATAGTTAGGCCCACAACATTGAATGAGTTCAAATGACTAGATGACCACATGAGAGGCTCATACTTTGGATGACCAGATGATAGACTTGGACTTCAAACGAACTAGGTTGAAATGAAATAGATAGTTCAAATAACATGACTATGAATGAAGGCAACTCAAAAAAGTAGATCAGATTCAGATTGAGAATTTAAATAGATGGAACTAGAATTAGATTATGGATTACAAAGTTCATATGATACAACTGATCAATACTGAATATTAGTGAACTCTCCTAGGCTCTAGAGTATAAGATACAAGAGTCAAGGAGACTAAGAGCTAAGAGTCCCAAAATAAGATGGATGGGTCCTATTTATAGGTATTAGCATTGGGTTTTGACTAGTCAACAGAGTCTTTGGTAGTTTGGAACTGCCACCTACACATGTCATTTGACCACTGGAAATAACTCTAAAAAGTCTCAACTTATAGGGATCCGGTCCCACCATCTACATTCCTCCTCCCCTTTCTTGAATTTTGTCATGTACAAAAATTTTCCTTCATCTTTTTCTTTTGACCTTTCACTTATCTGGAGTCTTCTTCACCTTAAGTCTTTGAATAGTGCAAGCTGGTGGTTTAGTGCTTTTGACTACTGTCTGGTTCTAAGGAGTACTAGAGGTTGCACTTTCCAAATGAATTTGTAGATCGCTTCTTATTCGAGTTTGTTCCCTTCTTTTGTTAGCATCTCGACTTCATAGAGTGTCAGTTGGTGCCATTTCTTCATGTTTGGATCATACAATCTTCTTTCCCTTTGTCATTCTTGCCTTTGCGAGCTTGTGGAAGATGGATGTAGTTGTTATCCACCGAGCTAGATTTGATTGATTAACTTTAACTCTAGCTTCATATAGAATTTCAGACATGTCCTTGAAATGGGGTTCATGACTAGCCTTGCTAGCTAGTTTTTTCTTTGGGATCTTTGAGGCTTCTATCAATAAGTGAAGAAAGATTGTTCACGTACTTTATCAATAGCCCTACCTATTCTTTCCTTTGGGTCATCATCCCTTTAACATTGAATAGATCATCTTTCAGTTCAGAGACTATATCTTTCTATTTTGTATCATTAAGTACTGACTTCCAAGTGACCCAAAGAGCATTGGAATGCTCACTCTAGTCATGAAGCTAGTTGACTATATGAACATACTTCATTCTATCTATTGGCTTGTTGTACACCAGGTAAAGCGCTGGACAGAACCTTGGTAGCTCATCTTTCTTCATGGATAATACATCAAGATAGGGGAATCTAGCACTGCTTCAATACAGTTCATAATAATCTCATTTTCATCTGACATCATCTTCCTCATAATTCTGGCCAGATGGATTGTTTCTAGTCCTTGATTGACATTCTAGTTAACCTACCTTTGCTACTAGAAGCATTGTTCTCTAATAGAACGTCTACCCTATGATCCACTATCCTTCTAGCAATTTTGAAGGGTTCCCTTGATTTAATTCTTGATGTCCTTAATGCACCTAGAAGCAAGTTAATTGCCCAATAGCATTTCCATATGAATCCCCAAACTCTGTACATTCTTCATTGTCATCTTCGTTATTGTTGGAATTAGGGTTCAGAGAAACGCACACAGCTTGGAGAAGACGAAGGAAGATCAAGGCACACAACAGAGAGTGTGTTACTTAGTGTGCAATGGAAAGATAGATAGCCCTAGAGTGATGGGCGTATATAGAATGCACGGGGGAAAAAACCTCCTAAAGAGGGGAAAAATGCCCCGGCGGTCCTAGTGCGTTCACACACATCACTACCACATGTATATGGTAACAGTTATCTTGAAGTTCTCATCGATATCTACTTGTGGGATGATATATTCTTGAATTTTGTCCAAGACTTGAACCACATTGGGGTGAGGGGGCAACTGACATTCTTCCTACTTGTGGCACTTTTGAGCTTTCCATTTCTTCACCATCCTCCTAGCCACAAAAAATAGCATTCCAAATCTCTCAAGGTATGAATAATCCTTGTCATCGTTGAGATACCTCTAAATTTGGAGCTATTTTTCTTTCCTTAGCTTTGTTTTGATTGAGACATTGATTTGAAAATGTGAAGTTAGTGTCTAATTCCATCTCTATTTGAATAAATTTCCCCTTATTTCTACATGTAAATACTAATTGATGTTGAGTGTGATCAATATGTTGGTCTCGGGTATGGTCTAGCTAGTTTCCTGGTGTTTGAGCAGGGTGATTCTCTAGTGTCTAATAAGGTGGATGTTGGGATTGATCGGGTGCCTGATCCACCTATTGATCAGTTCCTTCGCTTTGTCTGGAGCATCTATATCATCATCGTTCTTTTCTGAGGTAGAGTTTGGATCAACCTCTGTAGTGTCGTCTCCTTTTCTATATCCTCATCATCCCCTTCATCCTGAGTAACCTAGAGGTGCTTGATCAGAGCTTGGTTGGCTAGTGCATTTGTGTACTTTTTTGTTGAATCCTCTAGAATACATTTGATATTGTGAACCAAATCTTTTAACTCATCTAGGTTCAGTGTGATGTTACTTTTAGAGTTAATTATATCAGCCAAAGAGTGGTATATGAATTTGTCAAGCACCGCTTACTTCATTACACTATTAGTGGCCTTTAGACTATCAATACTTGCTTGTTGGCTTCTTGTTGGCTTGTGAGTTACACTATTGGAGTCCTTTAGACTATTAATACTTGCTTGATTTTGAGTTAGAGTTGATTCATATGTAGATTTCTTCTCTTAAAATTGTTTTACCAGGTTTGTGTTGATAGTAGACAATTTGGAGTATGCATTGTCTTTTTCTAGCTCTTTATGGACTCCTTGTACTATTTATCATTTTCTTGCTCCTCCATAACAATGTTTTGGAGATTTAGGACCTCATACTTCTATTTATTTGAATCCCTAGTTTTATGTTCTAGCTGTTGTTGTAGTTGGGCCACTTTAGTAGTCTCTCGACTGCTGTGGGCTTTTGTCAACTTGGCACCGCGTTGATGATAGTGTTCTTGCCCATTTGGATGGTGGCTATGTAGACATATGTGACAAAATCAACATCCTTCTTCTCATTGTCAAAGGCTAGCATTGGAAAAAAGTACAGTAAGGGTAGTCTAAATGAAGTTTCTATTTGCAAATTACCCACAAGAGGTTGTTTTTGAGTGTCTACATCGTGTCACGTAAGTGTTGAGAAACAAGTTGGTATGTGCTTGTTCAGGTTCCTAGGTGACTTTAATCTTGAATGGCTTAGGGGGATCTTTATATAGCTCAATGGATGTCTATGGAGTTATACCTGGCAGGGGTACTATGTCTTTGCTATTTGATGTTCCACTTGGAAGTTTAGTTGTGCATTTAACCTGTTTATCTTGAGATGTTTCTGTTGGTTTCTTTGCCTTGGATTTCAAATGGTCCCAATACTCCTTTGACAATTTTGTTTCTGCTTAGACAAGCCCGCGTGGTTAGTTTCAAGAGCATGCTTCTTAGGTGCTGATGTAGACTGCTCACATTGACCCTCTGGTCCCATCAGTGCTACTGTCTGATCAACCTGCTCTATTGATTCTTTCAACTTTGGTGCTAGTGGAGCAATTTTGGGATGCGTTGGCACACAAGTGATCCAATAGAAAAATTACCAATTGACTATTTCTCTCTGCTCTTTCTAGAGCATTGCTAGTGAAAGGCTCCTCACTAGAATTTTGAGTTTTGATCAAATATGAGGCAACATCCTCAAGTGGTGTGACTCTCCCTTATTCTACCTCTTTAATAGGTTTCTTAAGCGTCTTGGACTCATTGAATATGACATCCAAACTTCAAATGATCTTACAAAATTTTGGGTGCCAAAGGTGATAGCCCATCTCTCCATTTGCACCCATAACCAATGAAGATATATTTTTGTAACTTTGGTTCAAGCTTTTATCTAAGATCTTCTGGCATATGTGCATATGCCTCACAACCAAAGACACATAAATGATCATCGTGTGGTTTTTGATTCAACCACAACTCCTCCAGAATCTAGTAACTCAATGGCATACTAGGTAATTTGTTTTTAATGTGGACTGCTAAACAACATCGGCCCAAAATCCTTGGGTCAAGTTTGCCATAGAAAGCATAGTTGTTGTGATCCTTTCCTGAATTGTGCAATTCATCCTTTAAGCTACTCTATTTTTGGCAAGTATTTAAGGCATAGTAATTTGCCATTGAATTTCTCTTCTAGGAAGAAGTCTACAAACTCTCTGAAGACATATTCTCCCCCATTGTCAATCCTTAAGCTCTTGAGCTTCTTGCCTATTTCGACTAGTGCGAGAAACTTCTAAAATGTAGAGAAGACCTTGTCCTTATGTTTCAAAGGATAAGTCCACCCTCGGGTAGATAGAGCCTAAACACACATGCATAGGGTCTCAAATCCTCGTTAATCTACGAGTCTTGGGGATGCTGGGGTTCAATTTTGTAAAAAAATTCTTTTCAAATGCTTCTTGATGCTTTTCGGTGCTTTCAGTGAAAAATGATACACCCGGAACACAACAAATTGCCTCTCTATAGCCCAAGATATACACAACACCCCAATCCACTAGAATTTGACCTTCAAAACATCACAAATCCACATGCAAAGCACCGTATGTACACAACCTCACGCACACATGTGTTGCTACACCACAAATAAGCTCAATCACTTTGCATTGTTCAATTCACTGCCTTCCACACACACACAACCTCTCTTTATCTCTCTTTGCACCTGAGCACCGCAGGAAGGGCCCGTACCTTAGCTCTAGAGCTAGCACTAGTGGGAAGCCCCTTTGCCTTCAAAAATATGGGGAGGCGTGGGAAACGCCCCAATTGCCACATCATTGCTTGCACACATTGTCATCCAACATGACGTCGACCCACAACGGATGCTTACAATGTTTTGGCCTAAGTACCCCATAGTCCCCCATACCACCACCACCTATGGGATTTCTCTAGGACATGTGGCAGCCATAGGGAACCCACCCTCCAAGGTTCCAAAAAGCTCCATTAATATTTAAAAAAAAACTTATTTTTTTGTCCCACTTTAGTAGCCTGCCATTTATTGGTTGAAGCTCCAATCCTTGCATCGAGAAAGCCTCCTCAAAGCTTGCATTTCCGGCCTTGAATTTACTTGTCTTGCCCACTTTACAACTTCACTAAGCTCTCCAATCAAGCTGACCAATACAACATAAAATTACAAGATTCCTTGCGATTGCCATGGTTGTCAAACTTCAACTTGCAATGACTTCACGCTCTGGACTCCATTTGACATGCCGTCAATTCTTGCTAGCTTCATACATTGCCCTTTACCTTTTCAGCCTTGTCAAGCTAAAAAAACCATCACATCTACCGGTGCAATCAAGCCGGCTCAAAATCGGGCCCCAACAAATATTCGACTGATCATATCTCTCTCATTCTAGCTCCGATCGACGATCCGAAAGGATCGATACACTCCATATCACAAGTCCTTCACATCCATCCTCTAAAACAAACTCTAATTACTTGTCATCCCTTTCCCTATCCATGTAGGATCTACAAACACCTCCTGCTTCAAACATCCATATCTTGCTCATTGTGGCTCCATTTGATGAGCCATCTAGTCCACCTCGCTCAGTACTTCAAGCTCTTAATCCTCAAGTAAAAAACCATCCATGTGAACCTCTATACTTGCCATCTCATTTAGCCCCCTTCAGAGCCCTTCTAGCCTATAAAACCTCATCAAACGTACATCTCTACTACTACCTGCCTGCTCAGCATCTTTGCACTTGCTTCAATCCTTTGCCATGCACCTGCATACTTACACATCCATGCTTGTGCCTTCTTCCATGGTCGACCAACTTTGGTTGTACCATCATTGCCCAACCCCCTTGTTGAACATTCACGTTCAACCAAAAGTGTCATAATAATCAATATCTAATTCTCCTAAATGATTTCCTCATGTTAAACTGATCATTTAATATGGGGAAGTGCCAAGGGAGAAAAAGCTAGAATATTGGTTAAGCTAGCAGATCGGCCACAGTAGGGATCCAAAGGAGGGAAAATAGGGATCCAAAGGGGGGGCCGTCTGTAGAAGAGCCATGTGCAACGATGGGCTTAAAAGACCCTAAGGTTCAGCCCATTAAGACTTCCAAAATGCTAAGGTTCCAAAATTCAAATGTTTTGTCCAAAGGTCAAACATTGGGGGAATTGGATGCTTTATGTGTGTCCCAAAAGTCTTTATCAATCCCTACATAGGAGGGGGCGAGCCTTGCAAGTAGGGGATGAGAGAGAAACACACACACACACACACACACACACACACACACACAAGCTCCCTTTACACAAAGGAAATGAGGGACACATGTCAACTCCCTAGCCCAGATGCCCACAAGGTGTACCCAATTTCTATTGGATGGCCTTGGAGGTGGACCAATGAGAATTAGGCTAGAGTAAATCTAGTTTAATTAATTTAAAAACACTTAATAAAATAACCAATAATAATTAATCTCTCTAGAAGACTATTGGACAGTCTCCCAAGGGGACCAATGAACATTCAGCGGCCCAATGGCTTGCCTGATTCCTATTGGCCAGGAGGCAAAGGGGTCCAATGAGAGTTTAATTAAATTAAATAATTACCTAAAGCTCTCACAAAAGGGGAGAGGGGGACACATGTCAAAAGGCTATCACTTATGCTGCTTAATTACCATTGGCTAAGCCTGGGGAGGTCCAATAGGATGCTAGCAAGAGCAAATAGCAAGAGGGGTCGACCAAGAGAGATAGGGGGCTGATTATTCAAATTATCACCTACACACTCACACTAGCTCATGTGTAGAGTAAGAAGACTCTCTCTCCTTCTCAAGCTTTAATGGAAAGCTTATTACCTACTCCAAGCTTGTGAGAAGGGAGGCCTACACCAACAACTCTTGGATTTGGGATGCAAATCCAACCAAGAGCCAAGCTTCAATGCATGCCCATCTCCTTTACCATGCTAATTACTAAGCTAAGCTATGCTAATATGATTGATTATGCGAGGAGATGTACATCTTTCTCGTAAGAATACTCCTTCTTCCTCTCAATCTACTCTCATACCCCACTAGCTCTCACCATCTTCGAAGGTGTGTGAGGTCTTGGGTCTGAGACCGTGAGGGAATTGATGTTGTGTTTGATAAGTGTTTTGCTTAGTGCATGAAGTTTCCATCTTCATTGCAATAGCTAGTATTGAAGGAACACAAAGAATTGTATTGTAAAATGTCTCTCTTGATGGGAGAAGCCATAATATAAAGCCTTTTGGAGGGGGGACCGGCTCCATGGAAATCCGGTCCTCAACTGTTGTCAATTGCTTAATTTCTCTCTCTTATGAAGTATTGTTCCTGCTATCTAACTAGGTGTTATGCTGTTTGCTACTCTCTCCACCCAAGCACTCTTGTTATTCTCATTAGGAAGCTATTCTAATGAAATGCTCACTATGTTCATGCTATTTTCCGCTACACACAAGTTACTAGACCATTAAATGTTACATTGGTATCAGAGCACAAAGTTTCTCTTTTCTTGCTCAAGAAGGGAGGTCCTCAAGCTAGCTATAAATGGTTGGTACTATTAATTGCATGTGAGTAAGTAGAATAGGGATTTTTCAGCCTTGCAGTGCGCCTGTCTTTGTGCAGTTAACGGGGCATCACCGTCGAGAGCTATGGTCTTAATAGTGGAGTCCTACGGGGCTTGCCTATGGCTTAACCACTATTGAGCTTTTAGAAGCTTGACAGGAGCCAGTGCTGTTTTGGTGTTGAACGACCCTCTCTTCTATTCCTTGCAATTAATGGTATTTGAGCCACCGGTACAGTAGCTTGAGTGCTTTTTCTAAAGGGGTAAAGAGGAGTAGCAAGTAGGGCTTGAAGTGCCAAAGTACACCTAAAAATTTTACACCTAAAAGTTGTTAGAATGGCTGACAATAGTAAAGAGAGTGAAATTAATGTTGATAACTTTGATTTTGCTAATGAGCAAGCTACTAATGATGCCCCGATGCTTGTTAACTATCTTGTTTCTAGGCTTCAACAAGCCATGGGCAATCCATCCCTCCAAAGTGAAGTGCAACGGCAGCTTCGTGCTCATGGATTCTCCAAGCTCCCACCATAACAAGAGAGCACCTAGGAAGCCTTCTTGCGAGACTTCCAAAAGAGGTCTCTCTCCAATTCGGGAAGAAGAAGAGGATCCCTATGAAGGGCTCAAAAATTTGCTCCTTCGCAAAGGAGAACTCAAGAGCCTCCACCAAAGGAACAAGAAAGAAGTTAGTCTCCCGCCACCTCGACGGAGATGGCTCCACGAAGACGGCGGGCTAAATGCTCTCCATCAACAAATTTGGAGAAGACCATCGCATACTTCTCCACACCATACTTCAAAGAGGGATGACAAAAAGCAAGAGAAGAAAAAGGCGAGAAAGAGGACACCCTCTTCTCCATCTTCTTCATCCTCTTCCTCTTATGAAAGTGATGGTGAAGACAACGAAGATCAAAGCAAGAAAAAGGCGAGAAAGAGGTCACCCTCTTCTCCATCTTCCTCAAATTCTTCATCTTTTGAAGAAAGTGATGGTGCAACCTTTGAACCATCAAAAAGAAGAGGCCATAGGAAACCCTATGCCGTGTGGAAGAGGTCATCCAAGCTCAAGAAGTTCAAAGAGGGATGGAAGAGCATCTCTTTCCTTACCTACGATGGCACTTTTGGTGCTACGGACAAAGTCTTGGCCTTTATCCAACAATTCGATGCGGCGTTCGGAGATGAGGGCTTCACGGAGTCCTCTAAGCTACGCCATGTAGCTATGCACTTTTAAAAGTCTACCAGACAATGGTGGTCTAGCCTACGGGCCAACAATGAAGCTCCACGAACTGGAAAGCTTTAAGAGCTTCCATTATGAAGCAGTTTTTGGCCACCAATGCCAAAGACAAAGTACTCATCGAATAGCGAAGCTTGAAGCTCTCTCCTTATGAATCCATCCACAAATATGTAGACAAGTTTTGGGACCTACAACTCAAAGCCACTGTCTTCAAAAAGTTGGATTTTGGAGAGCAAAAGCAACAATTTTGTGCGGGTTTCACCGAAGAAATGGCGGAGTATGTCAACTCCCAAAGGCCACGCACCGTATCGGCGGTAATACATCATACTATGGTGGCCTCTCGAATCAATTTCCAAACAGGGGCTAAGAGGAATTCTAAGCCCCCTGAAAACAAGGTTTCCAATGAGCCTAAGGGGAAGGACAATGTCCAAAAGTCTCCTAAGGGCAATTCCAACAAAGCTAAGGAGAAGGGAGTTTACAAAGGCAAAAATAAACTCTTTCCTGAAGAGCTTGAGCGTTATCGCAAGGATAACCGGTGTTTCAAGTGCGGCGAACAAGGGCATGCGTACCGTGCTTGTCCCCAAAAGAACAACCGCCATGATCCTCCTAGAGCTACCTTGGTCAAAATCCAAGAGGAGGAAACTCACCACAAAGGATCGCCTCTATGCCATGCTTGGGGAAAGGTAAGAGAACATGATGCTTTTATTCTCTTTGACCCTCGTTCTACTCACAATTTCATGTCCACAAAGTTGGCCACCAAGCTAGGCATCCAAGCCTATGAGATAGGAGATGTCCTACCCGCCAATGGTGCTTTCAAGGGGCAAGAAGATTCAGTCACTCCCTTAATCGAGAAATTGAGGCACCATGTCCAAAGCTATGTGGACAAAGAGGACTTCTTTATCTCTCCTCTCAAGCATGAGGATGTAATCCTGGGGCACCATGGTTTGATCGCATGGCTGCCAATGTTAAATACCTTGAAAGGAGAATCTCCTTTAAGTTCAGGGAAAAAGATATGTATATAGATGCTAAGGAAATGGGTAGCACTATACCCATTGTACATACACAAGCTTTCAACAAGTCAATAAAGAGCTCTATTTTCGTGTACATGATTTTTATTAAAGACTCTCAAAATGAACCTAATGTTTTAGCAAAAGAAAATATACACAATCAAAAGGAATTAGAGTTATCCAATTTTCTCAAGGGGTTTCAAGATGTCTTTATTGACGACATCCCCTATGAGCTACCTCCTAAACGAGGTAATGATGACCATGCAATTGAACTTCTTCCGGGAAGTTCACCGCCTAACAAACCTCCTTATAGAGTTTCTCAAGCTCAATAAGAGGAGATTATGCGGCAAGTGCATGAGTTAGTTGAGAAGGGCATGGTTAGGCCTAGCTCATCTCCATTTCGTTCTCTTGTGCTACTAGTGCAAAAGAAAGATGGCACATATCGTATGTGTGTCGACTATAGAGCACTAAATAGGATCACTATCAAGAATAGGTTTCCCGTTCCACAGGTAGAAGACCTATTTGATAAGCTACAAGAATCCACCTACTTCAGTAGGATTGATCTAAAAAGTGGCTATCATCAAATAAGGATAGTTGATCAAGACATTGTAAAGACCGCATTTTGTACTACGTTTGGTCTTTACGAATACATCGTCATGCCTTTTGGCTTGACCAATGCACCGGCCACATTCAACCACTTGATGGAGAAGCTATTCAGGCCTCACCGAACCTTTACTGGAGTGTTCTTTGATGATATCATCATCTACTCTAATTCATTAGACGAACACAAGCAACACCTCCAGGTAATATTTCAAGTTCTAAGAGAGAATAAACTTTATGTTAATTGAAAGAAAAGTGAATTTTTCTTACAAGAGATTCAGTATTTAGGTCACATTATCTCTCAAGATGGCATCCAAATGGATCCATCAAAGTTAGAGGTAATCAAAGGATGGTCTAAACCAAGGAATCTTCATGAATTAAGAAGATTTATAGGTATGTGTGCATACTATAGATGCTTCATAGAAAAGTTCTCACTAATAGCAGGACCATTACATGACCTAACAAAGAAAAATGTTAGGTACACATTGTCTGCCAAGGAGAACAATGCTTTCGAAAAGCTTAAAGAAAAGCTTATCTCTCAACCTGTGCTTACAGTACCGGATCTCTCAAAGCCATTTGAGGTCCAATGTGACGCTTGTGGTGATTGCCTTGGAGTTGTTTTGCTTCAAGAAGGGCACACCATAGGCTATGAAAGTCAAAGGCTCGACCCTGTTGAGCAAGCTCTAGGCATATATGAAAAGGAACTCCTCGCAGTTCTACATGCTTTAGACTCATGGAAGCACTATTTATTGGGGACTCCTTTCATTCCACGAACGGATTACCAAAGTCTTAAGTACTTGATGACGGAGAACAAGCTCTCCGACAAACAAATGAGGTGGGCAAACTTTCTTTCCCAATTTCATTTTCATATTGCTCACATTGCTGGCAAGCATAATCAAGTAGCCGATGCACTCTCGAGACGGCCGAGAGTGAATGCGGTTTCCATAGCAACTCACAATGATCTATCGTTTATGATAGGTGAGTATGCTCTGGATCCCGATTTTAGAGATGTGATTTCAGCCCTTGCACTAGGGAAGAAAGAGGAACCAGTTACTTTACAAGATGGTTATCTTCTCTACGGCAATAGACTATGTGTAACTAGCTCACTACGTGAGAAAATAATGTATGAATCTCATGCTCCTCCTTATGTAGGGCATAGAGGGATTCAATCTACCCTAAAGGGGATTGAAACATATTTCTACTGGCCTACCATGAAAGCAAACATACAAGAGTATGTTTCTAAATGTGTGGTATGCCAAAAGACAAAGTTTGATAGAGGGAAGCAACTTGGATTGCTTCAATCTTTGCCAATCCCTAATTCACCATGGGAGAGCATATCCATGGATTTTATCTTTGGATTGCCTAAGTCTATCCATGGAAATACGGGAATATGGACGATAGTAGACAGGTTCAGGAAACAAGTTCATTTTATACCTGTCAAAAAGACTATCAAAGCCCATCAAATGGCGACCCTCTTCATTTCGCAAATCTTCAAGTACCATGGCTTGACAATGTCCATAGTATCGGATAGAGATCCCAGAATGACCAGTAATTTTTGGAAGGGTCTCTTTGAGAATTTAGGAACAAGGCTAAACTTCTCTTCGGCCTATCACCCGCAAACGGATGGCCAAAGTGAAATAGCTAACCTAACAATTCTTGATATACTAAAAGCCTATGTAACGGAAGTAGATCAAAGATCCCAATGGGAGAAGCACTTACCCTTAGTGGAGTATGCCTACAATAACACTGTACATACTTCCACGGGAAAAGCACCTTTTGAGGTAATAGAGGGAAGATCAAAAAGTCCCTTGCTACTTAAAGTACACGGGAAGATCTTCGCTGCAGATGAGTATAGCCGAGACCTACAAGAATCTTTCCAAAAGATTAAGGATGCTATCTCTATCTCACAACAAGGCCAAAAGGCTGCTGATGACAAGCACAGAAGAGCCCAAGCCTTTAAAGAAAATGATTGGGTCTTACTCAAATTTCTTAAGGCTCGATTAAGGCACACGACGGGCAGGAATCTTATGGGACACCAAAAGTACTATGCTAAGTTAACAAAAAGGTACTATGGTCCCTTCCAGATTCTTAGGCCAATCAATGAGATGGCCTATCAACTCAAGTTGCCCAACCATTGTCTCATACACAATGCTTTCCATGTGAGCCTACTAAAGCCTTACAAAGGAGAGCCACCTCAAGAACCAACTACTGAAGACCCATCGGAGATCGAGGACCAAGAAGAGGTGCAATTATCCTTTTGAAGATGCTAGATGGATGCAAGGCATACAATTAAAGGATAACCTAAACCTTGTCAATGCTTACAATGCTTCCCAAGAGTAAGCAAATGTACAAATGTTAAAAGTGAACAAAAATTTTGTCTTATAAGACTCTCTTTTTCTTTATTGTGCACAAAAATGAAGTAGTATGCATGGTTAGATCAAGTTTGCGGAGACAACGTCTCCCAAACACCAAGTAGAGCTTGTCACTCTAATATGGAAAATTGATAGGACTAATGTGCAGACATGCTTGTGGCAGCTTAGGCTCTCAAGCGCCAAATGGACTAGTCATCCATTCTGAAACTATGTCGTAGGGTATCATAGGGATCATCTACCCGCTAAGAAAAGGACTAATGAATATGCTTTATCTTCTCTACCCCACAGTCGAGGACAACTATGATTTCAAGAGAGAGGTAATGTCATAATAATCAATATCTAATTCTCCTAAATGATTTTCTCATGTTAAACTGATCATTTAATATGGGGAAGTGCCAGGGGAGAAAAAGCTAGAATATTGGTTAAGCTAGCAAACTGGCCACAGTAGGGATCCAAAGGAGGGAAAATAGGGATCCAAAGGGGGGTCCATCTGAAAAAGATCCATGTGCAACAATGGGCTTAAAAGACCCTAAGGTTCATCCCATTAAGACTTCCAAAATGCTAAGGTTCCAAAATTCAAAGGTTTTGTCCAAAGGTCCAATAGGATGCTAGCAAGAGAAAATAGCAAGAGGGGTCGACCAAGAGAGACAGGGGGCTGATTTTTCAAAGGCATTATCACCTACACACTCACACTAGCTCATGTGTGGAGTAAGAAGACTCTCTCTCCTTCTCAAGCTTTAATGGAAAGCTTATCACCTACTCCAAGCTTGTGAGAAGGGAGGCCTACACCAACAACTCTTGGCTTTGGGATGCAAATCCAACCAAGAGCCAAGCTTCAATGCATGCCCATCTCCTCTATCATGCTAATTACTAAGCTAAGCTATGCTAATATGAGTGATTATGTGATGAGATGTACATATTTCTCGTAAGAATACTCCTTCTTCCTCTCAATCTACTCTCATCCCAGCTAGCTCTCACCATCTTCGAAGGTGTGTGAGGTCTTGGGTCTGAGACCGTGAGGGAATTGATGTTGTGTTTGATAAGTGTTTTGCTTAGTGCATGAAGTTTCCATCTTCATTGCAATAGCTAGTATTTTTAGCTTTTATTGAAGGAACACAAAGAATTGTATTGTAAAATGTCTCTCTTGATGGGAGAAACCATAATACAAAGCCTTTTGGAGGGGGGACCGGCTCCATGGAAATCCGGTCCTCAACTGTTGTCAATTGCTTAATTTCTCTCTCTTTATAAGTATTGTTCATGCTATCTAACTAGGTGTTATGCTTTTTGTTGCTCTCTCCACCCAAGCACTCTTGTTATTCTCATTAGGAAGCTATTCTAATGAAATGCTCACTATGTTCATGCTATTTTCCGCTACACACAAGTTACTAGACCATTAAATGTTACAAAAAGCACGACTATTGAACATGAAAAATTGTAACACTAATGAACACTGTGAGCACATGAAACACCACTACTATATGCACAAACTCTTATTTGCAGCATATATGTCTCCTATTCAGGTTGGTCACCCAACCCCTTCTATCGAAACTTGATGCACAATCGACACCAACTTCCTCTAAAAATAGAGCTTGAGACACACTCCATTCACATTGTTCTTGAGAGAACGACCATTCATCCTCATTAGGCCAATAGAAAAACCGAATGGACCTTATAAGGCCCTGTATACTTCTTCTTGAACTTCTTCTAAAAGGTGAAATCAAGATAGCTTTCGTACTTCATCACCAGATCACCCTTCTTGATAAGATTTTCTCGCAAATGTTGGTTGTACTTCGCCACTCTTTTCTCTCGCTGCTTCACATAGAAATCCGTTGTCGCTTCACGATCCATCTTTAAAGCTTATCCTGCAAAACATCTTGTCAAGATTTATCAATCTGCCAAATACCTTTCAACGCTGTCGGGGGATATGTGTTTGAAACATGAGCTGGGTAGGCGTCGGGCCTCTGACTGTGAGAGGTGTGAAAGAGAGAGAATAGTAGATATTGAAAGATCTGGTAAGCACCGTGATCATTAATTAATTGAATAATGATGTGAGTACATCTTAATCCTTAGCCAAGGTGGACTGTTAGCAACATCGTCACTTGGATCATCTGCTAACTAGGAGTTTAAGCTCCCATTTTACAGGATTAATCGGGCCATTAACAACACCGAGACTTAACAACATAATTAATCAATCTCCAAGCTGATGACGATGATGGAAATTCCCTTCTGTAAATTTATCTGCTTCAACTAGCTTCAAGAATCTGCAAACTTAAATTCTACTCACTGCCTCAATCTTCATGCTTCAATTATTGCCAAATGTTATGCAATTTCTTGCTCTATTTGCTTTACATTGACTTAATTGCCGCTCACAAGCTTCGACTTTCTCCTCTAAGCGACTTGCTTCGATTGCCTTCAAGCTTTGTATGCTAGTGATTCCTCTTATTGAGAGAGAGAGAGAGAGAGAGAGAGAGAGAGAGAGAGAGAGAGAGAGAGAGAGAGAGAGAGAGAGAGAGAGAGAGAGAGAGAGAGAGAGAGAGAGAGAGAGAGAGAGAGAGAGAGATGCTTGCTTAGCTTCAAAAATGAGAGAGAGAAAGCCTAGCTTCCTCTTGCTCTTGCCCGAGAGCTAGTCCTCTCCTCCTTGCTCAAGCCACGGTCTCCAGTTCCCTCTTTCTCCTCAATCTCCCTTGCTTAAGCAAAGAGAGAGAGAGAGAGAGAGAGAGAGAGAGAGAGAGAGAGAGAGAGCAAGTCCCTCCTCACCGAGCTCCAGTCGAGAGAGGTATACCTCTCCTTGCCATGGATTGAGAGAGAGAGAGCAAGCCCTTCCTTGCCGTGTCTTTCCTCTCCTTGTTTGAATCCCCTTTGCTCATGACCCTCCTTTTCTTTGCTTATGCCTCGCTATGATCTCCAAAAAAAAAGGCCCCACCACACAGTCACAACGCCGTGACTGATGTGGCATGGGAAAGAGGACTTGATGATGTGGCAGGTCGGATTGTGGACGGCATGAAATTCGTTGCAAATGCTGCCGCATGGGGGTACCATGCCTAGCTGAGCATATTTCCTTTCATGCTCGAGACCATTCGATGCCTCCGTAGGTAGGCGCGAGTGATTCCTCTTCTCCCTACGATGTTCCCCGCCTGCATGCCATCTCCTCTTCTAATTTTTTCTCCCCTTCGCACTTGCTTATCCCTATTTTCCTTGGGCGGCCTAAGTTTCTTTAATTTGGGCAGCCATTAGGCCCTCTTGGGCGACCGGCTCCCCTCAATTGGGCGGATTAGCCTACCCTTGGGGCATTGAGCGGCCAAGCATCTTTGTAAGGGCACCACATTTAGCATGCATACCTACCAAAGCATTGCCAAGCACAACATCTTTTTCCAGCAATCCTTGACTAATGTTATCATCGTGAATTTTGCTGCCCGTATCAACATCTCGTATAATGCCACATGCCTTAGATGCTTGTAACATTTAATGGCCTAGTAACTTGTGTGTAGCAGAAAATAGCATAAACATAGTGAGCATTTCATAAGAATAAATTCCTAATGAGCATAGCAAGAGTGCTTGGATGGAGAGAGCAACAAAAAGCATAACACCTAGTTAGATAGGATGAACAATACTTCAAAAGAGAGAGAAATTAAGCTATTGACAACAGTTGAGGACCGGATTTACATGGAGCCGGTCCCCCCTCCAGAAGGCTTTGTATTATAGGTTTCCCCCATCAAGGGAGACATTTTACAATACAATGTGTTCTTTCGATAACTTGCAGGTAGCTTCCAAGCACCATGCACACACTTATAAAACACAACATCAATTCCCTCACGGTCTCAGACCCAAGACCTCACACACCTTCAAAGACGGTGAGAGCTAGCGGGGTATGAGAGTAGATTGAGAGGAAGAAGGAAGTCTTACGAGAAAGAAGTATATCTCCTCACATAATCACTCATAAAAGCTTAGCATAGCTTAGTAATTAGCATGATAGAGGAGATGAGCATGCATTGGAGCTTGGCTCTTGGTTGGATTTGCATCACAAAACCAAGATTTGTTGGGGTAGGCCTCCCTTCTCACAAGCTTGGAGTAGATGATGAGCTTTACATTAAAGCTTGAGAAGGAGAGACAATCTTCTTTGCTTCACACCTGAGATTGTGTGAGTGTGTGTGTGATAATGCCTTGCCAAAATCAGCCCCCTCTCTCTCTTGGTCGACCCCTCTTGCATTTTACTCATGCTGGCACCCCATTAGACCCTGCAAAGCTTAGCCAATGATAATTAAGAAGCATAAGTGATAGCCTTGTGACATGTGTCCTCCTTTCCCATTTTGTGAGAGATTTAGATAATTAATTAATGCAATCAAACTCTCATTGGACCCTTTAGTCTTCTGGCCAATAGGAATCAGGCAAGCCATTGGGCTGCTGAATGCTCATTGGACCACTTGGGAGACTATCCAATAGTCTTCTAGAGAGCTTAATTCTAATAGTTCTTTTATCAAGTGTTTTAAATGAATTAAACTAAATGTACTCTATTCTAATTCTCATTGGTCCACCTATATGGCCATCCAATAGGAATTGAATGCATCTTGGGGGCAACTGGCCTAGGGAGCTGACATGTGTCCCCTATTTCCTTTGTGTAAAGGGAGCCTGCTAGAGTGTGTGTGACTTTATCTCTCATCCCCTACAAGAAAGGCTCACCCCCTCCAAGATAGCAATGTGGGAAGACTTTTGAGTCTTCCGACAAGCATCCAATTTGCCCTAGGTTTTGACCATTGGACCTAACTTTTGATTTGTGGAACCTTAGCATTTTGGAAGTCCTAATGGGCTGAACCTTATGGTCTTTGAAGCCCATTGTTTACACAATGCTCTTTTGCAGATGACCCCCCCCTTTGGATCCCTACTATGGCCGATCTGCTAGCTTAACCAATATTCTAGCTTTTTCTCCCATGGCACTTCCCCATATTAAATGATCAATTTAACATGAGAAAATCATTTAGGAGAATTAGATATTAGTTATTATGACATTACCTCTCTCTTGAAATCATAGTCATCCTGGACTATGGGATAGAGAAGATAAAGCCTATTCATTAGTCCTTTTTCTAGCGGGTAGAAGATCCCTATCTTAGCCTACGACATCGTTCCAGGTTAGATGACTAATTCATTTGGTGCTTGTGTAATGGAATTGGCCTATTTAATTTGAGAGTAGCAGAAATTAATGAGAGTACTTTTGAGAAATGACTTTGTGAGCATAGCGGGTGAACATAATTGAAGATAGCAACATAATCATAGCAATTAGTTAACTTGGCATGAACAATACTTTTGCAAGAGAGAGAATTTAGAGAACATGACAACAGTTGAGGACCGGATTTATGTGGAGCCGGTCCCCCCTCCAATAGGCATTTGTATTATGATTTCTCCCATTAAGAGAGACTCGTTACAATACAATCTTTGTGTTCCTTGTGACCTAGGTGATCCAATGAAGATGGAAAGCTTCATGCATCACAAACATAACATAAAATTGAAGAAAGCTTTAACTATCCCAAGCCTCAGTCCCAAGACCTCAAACACCTTCGAAGGTGGAGAGAGCTAGCAGGGAATGAGGGTAGGGAAGAGGAAGAAGAAACATTTCGTAGGAGAAAGAATTAGTTCCTCACTTATCATAACTCTTGTTGCTAGCATACATAATAGCATAGTAATGAAAAAGAAGGAGATGGCAAGCTTAAGCGTTGAAGCATGGCTCTTGGTTGGATTTGCACTCCATATCCAAGAGTGTTGGTGTAGGCTCTCAACCTCTACTTGCTTGGAGAAGGAGAGGGAGCTCTTGCACTTTGCATAGCAAACAGTGAGAGTGTTTGTGAGTGTGTGTGGGTGAGTATACCCCCTAAGCAACCCCCTAGCTTGCTTGGGTCGACCCCCCCTTGTAGCTCATGCTTGAAGCTCATTGGACCCCTCCAGGCCTAGCCAATCACAAGCAGGAGGCATTACAAGCAACAAGGGTAGCCTTGAGACAAGTGTCCCCCTTTCCCCTTTGAGAGACAGGGCTAGATAAATGTTAAATCAATTTATTAAATCTCCTAAATTATTATTGGACCCCTTGGGTGGCCAACCAATAGGCTTCAGGCACACCATGAGGGCAACATGAGGAGGAACTTGACAAGTGTCCCTCTTGCTTTCTTTGTACCATGCATGCCTTGTGTGAGTGTGTGGGTGTTCTCTCTCATCCCCCCTCATGTAGGGCTCTCCCCCTCCTTGTAGGGATTGATTATTTGACTTTTTGACACCTCAAGCCCCTCATACATAGGCCCAGTTCCCACCACAAGCTTGGCTGTTAAGCACTTTAAGCTTGGGCTAGGTTCTCACCTTAAGTGCAACCCTAGCATCTCAATAATTAAGCACCTCAAGCATCTCAAGCACCTCAATCATCAAGCACCTCAATCACCTTAGTCATCAAGCATGACAAGCAGGACAAGCACCTCGAGCTGGGTCGGGTTCCCGCGCCTCAAGGTCAGCCCTAGCTTACCTAAGGTCAAAGGACTTTTACACACATTATTGGAGGTCTTCAATGAAGCTAACCCTAAGGTCTTATGCTCCATTGGTTAGCCTTGCTCTTTGATAGACCATTTCTCATTTGTGCCCCTTTACCATTTGCCCCATGTTGAGATAGATCTATAAGCACATGTCTATATCTTAACCCTTGTTCCAGTTTATTCTCCCACATTAAGTGATCAATTTAATATGAGAGAATCATTTGGGTTGGTTAGATATTATGACAGCTTGAGAGCCTAAGCTGCCGCAAGCATGTCTGCGCATTAGTCCTATCAATTTTCCATAGTAGAGTGACAAACTCTACTTGGTGTTTAGAGACATCGTCTCCGCAAACTTGATCCTAAGCATGCATACTTCTTAACATTTATGCACAATAAAGAAAAATAGATTCTTATAAGCCAAAAACTTTGTTCATTTTAATCATTTGTATATTTGCTTGCTCTAGGGAAGCATTGTAAGCATTGACAAGGTTTAGGTTATCCTTTAATTGTATGCCTTGCATCCATCTAGCATCTTCAAAAGTATAGTTCTTAAACTTAATAAGATACCATTGGGATAATCTTCATGTCGGAGAATGGACTTAGGCTGCAGCACCTCTTCTTGGTCCTCAATCTCAAATGGGTCTTCAATAGTTGGTTCTTGAGATGGCTCTCCTTTGTAAGGCTTTTGTAGGCTCACATGAAAAGCATTGTGCATGAGCCAATGACTGGGCAACTTGAGTTGATAGTCCATCTCATTGATTGGTCTAAGAATCTAGAAGGGACCATAGTACCTTCTTGCTAACTTAGCATAGTACTTTTGGTGTCTCGTAGGATTCTTGCCCGTCGTGTGCCTTAATTGAGCCTTGGGAAATTTAAGCAAGACCCAATCATTTTCTTTAAAGGCTTGGGCTCTTCTGTGCTTATCAGCAGGCATCCTTTTGCCTTTGCTGTGAGATAGAGATAGAGATAGCATCTTTAATCTTTTGGAAAGATTCTTGTAGGTCTTGGCTATACTCATCTGCAGCGAAGGTCTTCTCATGTACCTTAAGTAGTAGGGGGCTTTTAGATCTTCCCTCAATTACCTCGAAAGGTTCTTTTCCCGTTGAGGTATGTACATTATTATTGTAGGCATACTCCACTAAGGGTAAGTACTTCTCCCATTGGGACCTTTGATCTACTTCCGTTACATAGGCTTTTAGTAGATCAAGGATTGTTAGGTTAGATATTTCACTTTGGCCATCCGTTTGTGGGTGAGAGGGACGAAGAGAAGTCTAGGCTTGTCCCTAAATTCTCAAAGAGACCCTTCCAAAAATTACTTGTCATTCTAGGATCTCTATCCGACACTATGGACATTGGCAAGCCATGGTATTTGAAAATTTGTGATATGAAGAGGGTTGCCATTTGATGGGCTTTGATAGTCTTTTTGACAGGTATAAAATGAGCTTGTTTGCTAAACCTGTCCACTATCGTCCAGATTCCCATATTCCCATGAATAGACTTGGGCAATCTAAAGATAAAATCCATGGATATGCTCTCCCATTGTGAATTAGGAATTGGAAAAGGTTGCTTCCCTCTATCAAACTTTGTCTTTTGGCATATCACACATTTAGAAACATACTCTTGTATGTTTACTTTCAGGGCAGGCCAATAGAAATATGTTTCAATCCCTTTTAAGGTAGATTGAATCCCTCTATGCCCCGCATAAGGAGGAGCATGAGATTCACACATTACTTTCTCACGTATTTAGTTAGTAACGCATAGTCTATTGCTATAGAGAAGATAACCATATTGTAAAGTAAATGGTTCCTCTTTCTTCCCTAATGTAAACACTGAAATCACATCTTTAAAATCGAGATCAATAGCGTACTCATCTATCATCAAAGATAGATCATTGTGAGTTGCTATGGAAACCGCATTCACTTTTGGTCGACTTGAGAGTGCATCGGCTACTTGATTATGCTTGCCAGCAATGTGAGCAATATGAAAATGAAATTGTGAAAGGAAATTTGCCCACCTCATTTGTTTATTGGAGAGCTTGGTCTGCGTCATGAAGTACTTAAGGCTTTGGTGATCCGTTCGTAGAATGAAAGGAGTCCCCAATAAATAGTGCTTCCACGAGTCTAAGGCATGTAGAATTGCAATGAGTTACTTTTCATATATGCCTAGAGCTTTCTCAACAGGGTCGAGCCTTCGACTTTCATAGGCTATGGTGTGTCCTTCTTGGAGAAAAAAAGCTCCAAGGCAATCACCACAAGCGTCGTCACATTGGACCTCAAATGGCTTTGAGAGATCCGACAGTGTAAGCACAGGTTGAGAGATAAGCTTTTCTTTAAGATTTTTGAAAACATTGCTCTCCTTGGCATACCATGTATACCTAACCTTTTTCTTTGTTAGGTCATGTAACGGTCCCACGATTTGTGAGAACTTTTCTATGAAGTGTCTATAGTATGCACACATACCTATAAAGCTTCTTAGTTCAGGAAGATTCCTTGGGTTAGGCCATCCTTTTATTACCTCTAGCTTTGATGGATCTGTTTGGATGCCATCTTGAGAGATAATGTGACCTACATACTTTCGATTAATATAAATTTTATTCTCTCGTAAGACTTGAAATATAACCTGGAGGCGTTGCTTTTGTTCGTCTAGTGAATTAGAGTAGATGATAATATCATCAAAGAACACTCCAGTAAAGGTTCGGTGAGGCCTAAATATCTTCTCCATCAAGCGGCTGAATGTGGTTGGTGCATTGGTCAAACCAAAAGGCATGACAGTGTATTTGTAAAGACCAAACATAGTGCGAAATGCGGTCTTTACAATGTCTTGATCAACTATTCTTATTTGATGGTAGCCACTTTTTAGGTCAATCCTATTGAAGTAGGTCGACCCTTGCAGCTTATCAAATAGATCTTCTACCCGTGGAACGGAAAACCTATTTTTGATAGTGATCCTATTTAGTGCTCTATAGTCGACACAAATACCATATGTGCCGTCTTTTTTTTGCACTAGATGAGCTAGGCCTAACCATGCCCTTCTCAACTTATTCATGCACTTTCCGCTTAATCTCCTCTTGTTGAGCTTGAGAAACTCTATAAGGAGGTTCATTAGGCGGTGAACTTCCTGGAAGAAGTTCAATTGCATGGTCATCATTGCCTCGTTTAGGAGGTAGTTCACAAGGGATGTCGTCAATAAAAACATCTTGAAATCCCTTGAGAAAATTGGATAACTCAAATTCCTTGTGATTATTTATATTTTCTTTTGCTAAAGCATTAGGTTCATTTTGAGAATCTTTAACAAAAATCATGTACACGAAAATAGAGCTCTTTATTGACTTATTGAAAGCTTGTGTATGTACAATGGGTATGGTTTTACCCAACTCCTTAGCATCTATGTACATATCTTTCTCCCTGAACCTAAAGTAGATTTTCCTTTCAGGGAATTAAACATTGGCAACCATGCGATCAAACCATGGTGCCCCTAGGATTACATCCTCGTGCTTGAGAGGAGAGATAAAGAAGTCCTCTTTGTCCACATAGCTTTGGACATGGAGCCTCAATATCCCAATTAAGGGAGTGACTGAAGCTTCTTGCCCCTTGAAAGCACCATTGGCGGGTAGGACATCTCCTATCTCATAGGCTTGGATGCCTAGCTTGGTGGCCAACTTTGTGGATATGAAATTGTGAGTAGAACCAGGGTCAAAGAAAATAAAAGCATCATGTTCTCTTACCTTTCCCCAAGCGTGGCAGAGAGGAGATCCTTTGTGGTGAGCTTCCTCTTCTTGGATTTCGACCAAGGTAGCTCTAGGAGGCTCATTTTGTGTATTCTTGTGGGGGCAAGCACGATAAACATGCCCTTGCTCCCCCCACTTGAAATAGCGGTTATCTTTACGATAACTCTCAAGCTCTTCAAGAGAGAGTTTATTTTTACCTTTATAAAATCCCTTTTCCTTAGCTTTGTTGTTGTTGGTATTGCCTTTAGGAGACTTTTGGACATTGTCCTTCCCCTTAGGCTCATTGTTATAGTCCTTGTTCTTCGTGGGCTTAAGATTTCTCTTAGCCCCTTGTTGAAAATTGTTTTGTGAAGCCACCATGGTATGGTGTATGACCACATATATAACGCCTGGCCTTTGGGAGCTGACATACTCCACCATATCTTCAATTAGACCCGCATAAAATTGTTGTTTTTGCTCTCCAAAATCCGTCTTTTTGAAGACAGTGGCTTTGAGATGTATGTCCCAAAACTTGTCTACATATTTGTGAATAGATTTGTAGGGAGAGATCTTCAAGCTTCACCATTTGGTGAGTACTTTGTCTTTGGCATCGGTAGCCAAAAACTGCTTCATGATGGAAGCTCTTAAAGCTTTCCATGTTCGTGGAGCTTCACCATTTTCCCATAGGCTAGACCACCATTGCCTGGCGGACATTTGAAAATGCATAGCTACATGGTGTAGCTTAGAGGACTCTGTGAAGCTCTCATCTCCAAATGCTGCATCGGAATTGTTGGATGAAGGCCAAGACTTTGTCCATAGCACCAAAGGTGCCATCGTAGGTAAGGAAAGAGATGTTCTTTCCTCCCTCTTTGAACTTCCTGAGCTTGGACAACCTCTTCCACGTGGCATAGGATTTCTTATGGCCTCTTTTTTTTGGTGGTTCAAAAGTTGCACCATCACTTTCTTCAGAGGAGGAAGAATTTGAGGAGGACGGAGAAGAGGATGACCTCTTTCTTGCCTTTTTCTTCCCTTGGTCTTCCTTGTCTGCACCATCACTTTCTTCATGAGAGGAAGAGGATGAAGAAGATGGAGAAGAGGGTGACCTCTTTCTTACCTTTTTCTTCTCTTGTTTTTTGTCATCCCTCTTTGAATTATGGTCTGGAGAAGTGTGCGATGGCCTTCTCTATTTAGGGGGTGTTGGAGAGCGTTTTGACCGCCGTCTTTATGGAGCCATCTTTGCTGAGGTGGCAGGAGACTCACTTTTTTCTCATTCTTTTGGTGTGGGCTCTTGAGTTCTCCTTTGGGAAGGAGATGCGTCGTCAAGTAGTATTTTTGAGCCCTTCGTACGGATCCTCTTCTTCTTCCCGAATCGGTGAGAGGCCTCTTTTGGAAGTCTCACAAAGAGGCTTCCTAGGTACTCTCTCTTCTTGGTGGGGAGTTTGGAGAATCCCATGAGCACAAAGCTTCCATT
This sequence comes from Adiantum capillus-veneris, assembly GCF_014529385.1. NCBI lineage: Eukaryota > Viridiplantae > Streptophyta > Polypodiopsida > Polypodiales > Pteridaceae > Adiantum > Adiantum capillus-veneris. Next base: position 71,991,702 of record NC_140950.1, on the reverse strand, counting down.
GCACTTCACTTTGGAGGGATGGATTGCCCATGGCTTGTTGAAGCCTAGAAACAAGGTAGTTAACAAGCATATGGGCATCATTAGTAGCCTACTCAGTACTAAAATCAAAGCTATCAACATTAATTTCACTCTCTTTACTATTATCAGCCATTCTAACAACTTTTAGATGTAAACTTTTTTAGGTGTACTTTGGCACTTCAAGCCCTAGTTGCTACTCCTCTTTACCCCTTTAGAAAAGCACTCAAGCTCCTATACCCGTGGCTTGAATATCATTATTTGCAAGGAATATAAGAGAGGGTCTTTCAACACCACAATAGTTGCGGCTCCTGTCAAGCTTCTAATAGCTCAATAGTGGTTAAAGCTGTAGGCAAGCCCCATAGGACTCCACTATTAAGACCATAGCTCTCGACGGTGATGCCCCATTATCTGCACGAAGCAGGCACACTGCAAGGCTGAAAAATCCCTATTCTACTTACTCAATTGCAATTAATAATACCAACCATTTATAGTTAGCTTGAGGACCTCCCTTCTTGAGCAAGAAAAGAAAAACCTTGTGATCTGATACCAATGTAACATTTAATGGCCTAGTAACTTGTGTGTAGCGAAAAATAGCATAAACATTGTGAGCATTTCATTAGAATAGATTCCTAATGAGCATAGCAAGAGTACCTGGATGGAGAGAGAAACAAAAAGCATAACACCTAGTTAGATAGGCATGAACAATGCTTCAAAAGAGAGATAAATTAAGCTATTGACAACAGTTGAGGACCGGATTTACATGGAGCCAGTCCCCCCTCCAAAAGGCTTTATATTATAGGTTTCCCCCATCAAGGGAGGCATCTTACAATACAATGCTTTGTGCTCCTTCTATAACTTGCTGGTGCAATGAAGATGGAAGCTCCAAGTACCATGCACACACTTATAAAATACAACATCAATTCCCTCACGGTCTCAGACCCAAGACCTCACATACCTTTGAAGATGGTGAGAGCTAGCAGGGTATGAGAGTAGATTGAGGGGAAGAAGGAGTAGTCTTACGAGAAAGAAGTATGTCTCCTCACATAATCACTCATAAAAGCTTAGCATAGCTTAGTAATTAGCATGGTAGAGGAGATGAGCATGCATTGGAGATTGGCTCTTGGTTGGATTTGCATCAGTAAGCCAAGAATTGTTGGTGTAGGCCTCCCTTCTCACAAGCTTGACACCTCAGATTGTGTGTGTGTGTGTGTGATAATGCCTTGTCAAAATCAGCCCCTCTCTCTCTTGGTTGACCCCTCTTGCATTTTACTCATGCTGGCACCCCATTAGACCCTGCAAAGCTTAGCCAATGATAATTAAGAAGCATAAGTGATAGCCTTGTGACATGTGTCCCCCTTTCCCCTTTAGGTAATTAATTAATGCAATTAAACTCTCATTGGACCCTTGAGTCTGTGGCCAATAGGAATCAGACAAGCCATTGGGTGGCCTACGAGGCCGTGGGAACGGGCCCCTGGTGGGCTCTGCCACATCATCAGGCTACAACCACCCCGTAAGAACCGCCAGCCACCTCCACTTCCTCCTCACGTGGGCGTGCACCCCTGGCGCCACCCCTCGTCGGCCAAAACTGCCTCGCATGCCGCCGCGCAGAGCCGCAAACCGACCCATCACCAAACTCCATAGCCAATGGAGCACCAAGCCCCTTCCTCCTCCTTTGATGCTAATGAAGGGTGCACGTTCCTGGATTTATACACACTACACTCACCACTGAGCCCCCCATGTGGGATTTCCTTCAGACACGTGGTGCCTCTAGACTACCAAGCCTCTTAAGGCTTTTGAAATTCCAAGGACCTCTTTAAAAAAACCTTGAAAATGAATTTTCCCCCCCACTTTAGAGCTTGCATTATTCAGGTCTGGAGTCCGCTTTCCAAGCCACAAAGTCCGCCGGCCGGGACTTTGTTGTGTTGTCTCCACCACGGGCAAGCTTCATTGCCTTGGGTCTCCTTTGAGCCCGCTATCCGAGGCCATAAAAAACAAAGAAAATCATCTGCAAATTTTTCACCGCCAAATGCCCCCAACTTCATCCTGCTGTATCTTGCTGACCAAGTATCCGATTGACGTACCGTCGATTAAATGCCTCAAATCCGACAATGGAGGCAAATATTGAAGCCGAGCTTTTGAAAGCCTTTGTGCTAGCAATAGCATTTTGAGGCAAAAGACGCCCCAAGGAAACCTCAACAAAATGGGATTTTGGAAAGGATGAACAGGAAAATCATAGAGCGAGCACGAAGCATGCGGCTACATGCAGGCCTATTGCTTGAGCTTCGGGCAAAAGTAGTAAGTACGTCTGTGTACTTAATCAACCGGTCACCCTCAACAGCATTGGATGTGGGAGTTCTATAGGAGGCGTGGACAGGTAAACCGGTGAACTATTCATTCCTCAAAGTGTTTGGGTGCGAGGATTTCATGCACATAGATAGAAGCCTAAGGTCAAAGCTAGATGCAAAGTCCAAAATGTGTTTCTTCATCGGCTATGGAGAAAGTGACTTTGGGTATAGCCTATGGAATCCTGAAGATGGTAAAACCTTTAGGAGTAGGGATGTAATTTTTAACGAACAAAATTTATACAAATATTACTTGGAAAGAAAAAAAACAAAAGAAACAGGTGATGAGTACATGGAGCTTGAGGACGGTGAAGACTCAAGGAGTGCAAACGGTGACAATGTATAGCAACATCCACCAAATGAGGAGCCTCAACCTATTCTCCAAAGATCTACAAGAGCAAGTAGACCTCCAAAAAGGTTTCTTCCTTCCTTCAACCATCTCTTGATCTCAAATTCTGGAGAGCTGGAATCATACGAGGAAGCTATGCAACACAAATCCAAAGAAGAATGGATAAAGAGCATGCAAGTGGAGATGGACTCATTACATCGCAACCAGACATTGGAGTTGGTTGAGTTGCCTAAAGATAAGCGAGCACTTCAGAACAAAAGGGTGTACAAGCTAAAGGAAGAAGAAGGCAGGAAGAAAAGGTACAAGTCTAGGCTTGTGATAAAAGGGTACTCTCAAAAGAAAGGTATTGACTTCAATGAAATATTTTCTCCTGTTGTAAAAATGAACTCAATTAGGCTTGTCTTAAGCCTTGTGGTTGCTCATGATTTAAAGCTTGAGCAAATGGATGTAAATACAGCATTCTCTCACGGTGAGTTAGAGGAGGAAATTACATGCTTCAGCCAAAGGGGTATGAAGTAAAAGGTAAGGAGAAAATGGTTTGCAGTTTAAAGAAAAGCTTGTATGGTTTAAAGCAAGCATCAAGACAATGGTACTTAAAGTTTGATCGATGGATGTTGGATCATGGATTCACAAGATGCAACTCAAATCACTACGTCTACATAAAGAATTTGGGAGATGGGAAGTTCATCATCCTATTGTTGTATGTTGATAACAAGTTGATTGCAAGTGCTAACATGCAGGACATTGAAGACCTAAAAGAAGAGTTATCTAAATCTTTTTCAAAGAAAGATTTAGGTGCTGCAAAGAGGATACTTGGTATGAAGATATCAAGGGATAGGACGAAGAAGACAATGAAGCTATCTCAAGAGGATTACATCAAAAAGGTACTAGAAAGGTTTGCAATGCCAAATGCAAAAACGGTTTCTACACCTTTGGCTGGTCACTTTAAACTAACCAAGGATATGTGTCCAAAGACACAAGAGGAGATAGCCTATATGTCTAAAGTTCCATATGCTATAGTGGTAGGTTCTCTTATGTATGCTATGGTATGGCAAGGCCAGACATTGCACATGCAGTGGGAGTCGTAAGTAGGTTCATGGACAACCCAGGTAGGAGCACTGGCAAGTTGTGAAGTGGATACTTGGTATTTGAAAGGGACAACAACAAATGCTTTGTATTTTGGAGGAGCTGATATTTTTCTTCAAGGGTATGCTGATGCAAATATGGCAGGTGGTGACAAAGAGACTCGAGGCTATGTCTTCACGGTTGGAGGCACAACATTAAGCTAGGCTTCAAAGTTTCAAAAAGTGGTCTCACTTTCTACCATGGAAGAAGAGTATGTAGCAATGATAGAGGCGAGCAAAGAACTTATGTGGCTTGATAGATTCTTAGAAGATCTTGGATTCAAACAAGACAATTGTGTCTTGTACAGTGATAGCCAAAGCGCTATCCATCTTGTGAAGAACTCAGCCTTTCATTCAAGGACAAAGCACATTGAGGTGAGATATCACTTCATACGCACTCTTTTGGAAGAGGGACAGCTAAAGCTAGGAAAGGTGCATACAAGTGAAAATCCTACAGACATGTTTACAAAGGTGGTCAATAAGGAGAAGTTGAGCTTTTTTTCATCTTCAATCGGCATTCAAGGATAAGAAGCCAGGATGGAAAGCAGTCATACATTTGGTTTGGAGGCCAGTCTCCAAGTGGGAGAATGTTAAGTATGGAGCCTGATTTACCCCTTGTAATTTTTTGCATTAAAAATGCACATTTGTAAGGCCCCCATTATAAGGAGAAGCCATTGTGAGTGAATAAAAATCACTCGCTGGAATATTATGGGCGGACGGCGGCCGAAAGTGGTCAAAAATTGGCTGGTCGTTTTGTCGATTGCCCGGTGGCCTGTAGTCAATGGCCGATCAAAGGCGGACTTGTCTTCCCAAGGGCGGACACACATGGGTGGATTGGAGAGTCCATTTGGACTAGTCTACACAGGGTGGCTACACACGACTGCCTCTCATGAGAGAGAATAGCCCTTTTGGCCTATAAAAGGAGGCCATTTCTACACACATTGGAGAGTGTGAAGTTGATGCAACAAGGTGGGTGTGAGGTGGTGAGAGTGAAGCAAGGCGGGAGCTTTATTAAGGGAATAATCCCTTTGTAAACTACTTCTTGTTTTAAGTACTCAAGCCATTAAGTGGCTGCTTTCCCGTGGATGTAGCCCACATTGGGTGAACCACGTATATTGTGTACTCTCTCTCTCTCTCTCTCTCTCTCTCTCTCTCTCTCTCTCTACTCTATAATCTTTCGTGTGTGAAAGTTTGTCTCTCTCCATTAAGTAAGCTACTCAATTATCTACTTAGCTACATCATATTTCCTAACATCTACAACTACTTGTACACATCATATAAGGTGCTGCATTTATGATTAGACAAAAGCTTCACTACCTCACACGGACTAGCTATTGTTTTTATCACCTCACGAATCAATCACACACCATCACCTGGGGATCCTACCATTGATCTGATACTTGGAAGCATGCCACCGAACCGGCCACCTTACTGTGTGAGCCGAGTCCAGAATGAAGAGATTATGAACCAAATGAAAGACCTCTTGGAAAAGGGTCTTGTCCAGCCTAGTACTTCACCGTATTGCTTACCAATGTTGTTGGTTTTGGAAAAAACACGGATCTTGGAGAATGTGCATCAATTATAGAGCTCTCAACAAAATCACCATCAAGAACAGATTTTCGATTCCTAGGATCGATGATATACTCGACAGATTACATGGATCCTCTTGTTATAGCAGATTGATTTGAAGAGTGGATATCATCAGATCCGAATCGCACCAGGAGATGTCTACAAGACAGCCTTTTGGACGACTTTTGAGTTATTTGAGCTTTTAGTGATGCCTTTTGGCCTAACCACTGTTCCTGAGACATTTAACCGGATGATGGATAGGATTTTTTGAGAGTACAGGCTATTTGTTGGCACTTTCTTTGACGATATCATTGTTTTCTCCAATGATGAGGCAGAACATAGAGATCATCTGCTTCAGATCTTTTAGGCATTACGAGATCACAAGTTAGTGATTTATGCGAAGAAAAGTGATTTTTTTTCCTACCAGAGATACACTTTTTATGACACATTGTGTCAGCAAGCAGGAGTGCAAATGGATCCGGCCAAGATAGAGACTATCCGTGATTGGCCTGATTTGAAGAATGTCCATGAAGTTAGAAGCTTCTTGGGATTGTGTTCGTACTACAGGTGGTTCATTCAAAATTTTGCAGAGGTTGCTTCCCCTTTGCATATCTTGACATAGAAAGGAGTCCCTATCTCATGGGGACCCACAGAGGTGACTGCCTTTCAGACTTTGAAAGAGAAATTGACTACGGGACCAGTTTTGACTTTGCCAGATTTGCAGAAGTTGTTTGAAGTATGTTGTGATACTTGTGGTCGTAGTCTGGATGCGATCTTAATGGAAGAAGGCCAATGTCATTGCCTACAAGAGCTGATTGTTCTCAAGGCCGAAATTGACAACACAGATTTGTGAGAAAGAGCTTTTGGCGGCTATCCATGCTCTTATTCAGTGGCAACATTACCTACTTGGAGCCGATTTCACGGTTTTCACAGATGATGCGAGTTTACGCTACTTCTTGTCACGGAAGCAGCCATCGGAAAAATCAGATGCGGTGGACAAACTTCTTGTCACGATTTACTTCCGGATTGTCCATGTGCAGGGAGAAAAGAACTTGGTGGCAAATACTTTGTCCCGAAAGCCGTTGGTTCTGGCTATTTTCACTATACATCATAGGAACTTCAAGGATATGGTCGGTCAGTATGCCACAAAATAGATTTTGCAGATGTATCCAGTTGAATACAGAAAGGGGAGATAGTAGCGGACTATTCCATTCGGGATGGCTACTTGATGGAGAAAACCATGTTGTGTGTTACACAGTCGTTGAGGAAAAAGGTTATGACCGAATGCCACCGTCCGCCTTTTACTGGTCACCGCGGCATTGCTACCACCTTGAAAGGGGTAGAGAGATACTTCTTTTGGCTGAGACTCAAGAAGGATGTAGACGAGTTTGTGCACAGTTGCTTGGTATGCCAGAAGGTCAAGTTTGACAGGCATAAAGCACAGTGATTGTTATAGCTTTTACCCATACCCACCCGCCCCCTGGGAAATTATTTCAATGGATTTCATCTTCCGAGAACACAACATGGGCACGACTATTTATTGCCCAGGTCTTTAGATTACATGGCATGCCTGAGATGATTGTCTCCAACAGGGACCCTAAGTTCACAAGTTTGTTTTTGGATGGCTATTTAGGGAGAACATAGGCATGCGGTTGCAGTTCTTGTCATTGTTCCACCTACAGACTCACGGGCAATCAGAGATTGCTAATTCAGTGAAACACGTTTGACTCTTTGATGGGGAAGATGCCATTTGAGATTTTTGAATTTGCTACGAAGGTTCTACCCTTCCTTAGCGTGAAAGATAAGATTTTTCTTTGAAGCCGACCAGTTCATGAGGAACTTGGTCCGGAATGCTTTGCAGAAATTTTAGGAAAGATAGAAAAAGACAGCAGATCGCCATTGTCACAATTTGAAATTGAAGGAGAAGGATTGGGTGCTCTTACATTATGGGAAGGCATGCCCGAGAAAGAAAAAAAAGGGAAAGGAGTGACTTCTTTGAAAGCTTAACATGAAATGGTGTGGACCTTTCCAGATTTTCTGAAAAGATGAATGATATCTCCTTTCGATTGAAGCTGCCAGAATACTTGGAGGATTCACAATGTTTTTCATGTGAGTCTCTTGAAGCCTTTTAAAGGCAATTTTCCTGATGATGAACAACTCGAATTGGACGAAAACGAGCAGATACTCATTCCAGAACAGAAATTGGCACAGAAAGAAAGAAAGAAGGTAAAGAGAACTAATGGTTCTTGGTTAAATTCAAGACCTACTTTGCATTGGATGCAAAGAGAATGGAGGAGGAAGACCTAGCAGATTTCCTCAGAATGTGAATCTTTACCTTGAAGCTTTGGTTTAGCATAGTCTACTCCAAAAGGAACCCAGAGTTCAGCTTGGCCAGAGATCTAGAGCTGGGTTTGCACAAGAGGAGAGTTACTCCGCTCCTTTGTCAACAGATGCCTCGATTTTTAAATACTAGTCTCACTGATGTCTCTTTGAGCTTCAGGGATACTAAGAGCTGACAATATTCTGCTGAATGACTTTATGAAATGGAATTCTTGAATATGAAACTGATTTGTTCTTGACTTGTTTTTAGGTGCAGGAACTGATAGACAAAATGACTGTAGCATTTTGGTCTAAATGATCTCAAATAAACATGGTTGCAATAGGGGTTAGTCAATCGGGCATCTATGAGGTCCCAACTGGATCTAGATGCGATTGCTAGCAACATTGCTGATAAATCATGGTCTAAGATCCGAATGAATGTTGAATGTCATGTGATGTCCGGTGATGTGACTGTCGATTGGTACATGCGCTAGATGTGTGTTCCTAGTACGTAGGTACTAACAGTCAGTGTCTGCTAAGACAATTATGACCTTTGTCTGTTTTGCAGGCGTAATCGAGGGTGATTACAATGCTTTCAAGAGTGGGGTATGTCACAAAGTGATGATGTGGCTGCCCGCTCTGCAGGAAACCCTAACCCTACAATAAAAAACCCTAATTTTTTTGAAACCCTAACCCAAAACCCTAAATACTGACATGGCTGAAATTCCCAAAACGGCGCAGATTTGCTGACGTGGCAGCTTTCGTGATTTATGACACATCTCACACTGACACGTGGCATTGTGTATGGACGCCAGCGCTGGGAATTAAAGCAGCGGTAGCTTTGGACAACCTTTTGGCTTTTGCTTTTACTCAACGCAAGAGATGAGAGAGAGAGAGAGAGAGAGAGAGAGAGAGAGAGAGAGAGAGAGAGAGAGAGAGAGAGAGAGAGAGAGAGAGAGAGAGAGAGAGAGAGAGAGAGAGAGAGAGAGAGAGAGAGAGAAGCTTTTGCTTTTATTCTATAAAAGCATAGAAGAATGAGAGAGAAAAAGCTTCTGCTTTATTTTAAAAGCTTTTGATTGGACAACTTTTTGGAACTTGCTTTATTTTATAAGCAAGAGAGAGAAAGAGCCTTTGCTTTATTTATGGGCTTTTGATTTTCACCTTTTGGGTATCTGCTTTTGGCATCCGTTGTAACTTTAAATATGTGAGCATGCCTCTCACAACTCAGAGCATCTTGAACGCAGAGTCTGAGTGTGAGCGCCTGCCCACACTCTTGTACTTTGAACTCAGATTAATAAAAAAAAAAACGGAAAGGGGCGCTAGTCTTTGGGGCCAATATCTCTAGGCACGGAACTCCGTTGGGCCAGTATTGAATCAATTGTGACTGTGAACTATTTTTGAAGTGGTTATTTGTGCTGTTGTGGTAGATTCTTGACTTGGAGTGTCCAAGTCTGTTACGGTTTTCCTCTCCATATCATCCACAGTGCACCAGTCTGGTTAAAAGTGCAAATAGTCAAAATGCTTACCAAATATATACACAAGCAGGTTGAAGAGTGGGAAGCTAATCTTGATAAATGTTTATGAGTACATGACTTCCTACAAAGTAGCTACCAACTTTACTCCTTATGAATTGGTTTATGGCAGAGATGCAATATTACTTGTGCATGTATAGTTAGGTGCGTTGTCGTACAACTTTGCTCCCATGCTAAGAAATATACCAGAAAGATGCACATCAAGCTTATTTGAAGCTTACTTGATGAATGATCAGTGTTCAGGGCTTGGTAACAAGCTACCTTTATGAGCAATGTATGCCAGATGTGACTTTAAAGGGCCAATAGATGCCTTGATGATGCTAAAAAGGAGTATGTTTGAAGTGATTACATATTGTAGTTTATGGTTTAGAACTGCAGTGCTTGAAGTGCTCTACACCGGCTTGTCTTTATGGCTCGTCAATTGGAGCTACGGTGAAAAAATTATGGCAGTTTTAAGTTTGAGTCAATTGCAAATCCGTACCAGATTGGGCAACTGCAGCTAAAGGATCAGAGATGAAGTGAATGCATGGGCTTGAAGTGCTCACTTTGTGGAGCGTGGCGGTCTTTTCAGATTAGTGATCAAAGTTACGGTCACCAAGATATAGCTAGATTAAATATCATCGGGGGCTAGTTCTGTACCAGTCTGGTCCGCTCGATCGATGGGCCATCTGTATGCGTTCTATGCAGCTTGAGAAGTCTAGAAGAATTTACGGCTTGTCAGACAGAGTCCGGGTTGATGAGATAATATGGCTTGAGACTGATGTCAGTTGCTGGCATTGCTGAGCTGGATGAATTTTTGGCATTATTCAAGACACTAATATGAGCAATCAAATTCGAGACAATATTGTCATTTAGGGGATGCCAGATGTTGATAAGGTTGTGGCAAAGAAGCTCAGTGAAGTTCTAATCGAATGCGAAGGGAATGCTTTCCGGTGAATGCAATCACCTATACCTGCATCTAAGGCATGTGGCATTATACGAGATTTTGATACAGGTAGCGAAATTCACGATGATAATGTTAGTCAAGGACTGCTCGAGAAAGATGTTGTGTTTGGCAATGCTTTGGTAGATATGCAGGCTAAATGTGGTGCCCTTACAAAGATGCTTGGCCGCAAGGGTAGGCTAAGCCGCCCAATTGAGGGGAACCGGCCGCCCAAGAAGGCCTAATGGCCGCCCAAATTAAAGAAACTTAGGCCGCCCAAGGAAAATAGGGATAAGCGAGTGTGAAGGGGAGGAAAATTTAGAAGAGGAGATGGCATGCAGGCGGGGAGCAACGCAGGGAGAAGAGGAATCACTCGCATTGGCCTGCGAAGGCATTGGATGGTCTCGAGCATGAAAGGAAATATGCTCAGCTAAGCATGGCACCCCTATGCGGCATCATTTGCAGTGAATTTTGTGTCATCCACAATCCGACCTGCCACATTATCAAGTCCTCTTTGCCACGCCACGTCAATCACGGTGTCGTGACTGCGTGGTGGGGCCTATTTTTTTGGGAGAGCATATATAGCGAGGCATAAGAAAAGAAAAGGAGGGTTACGAGCAAAGGGGATTCGAACAAGGAGAGGAAAGCCATGGCAAGGAAGGTCTTGCTTTCTCTCTCTCTCTCTCTCTCTCTCTCTCTCTCTCTCTCTCTCGCCATGGCAAGGAGAGGTATACCTCTCTTGATCGGAGCTCAGCGAGGAAGGGCTTGCCCTCTCTCTCTCTCTCTCTCTCTCTCTCTCTCTCTCTCTCTCTCTCTCTCTCTCTCTCTCTCTCTCTCTCTCTCTCTCTCTCTCTCTCTCGGTAAGAGGAATCACCAGCATATAGAGCTTGAAGGCAATCGGAGCAAGTCGCTTAGAGGAGGAAGTCAAAGTTTGTGAGTGGCAAATAAGTCAGTGTAAAGCAAATAGAGCAAGAAGCTGCAGAACATTTGGCAATAATTGAAGCATGAAGATTGAGGCAGTGAGCAAAATTTAAGTTTGCAGATTCTTGAAGCTAGTTGAAGCAAATAAATCGACAGGAGGAAATTTCCATCACCATCATCAGCTGAAGATTGATTAATTATATTGTTAAGCCTCGATGTTGTTAACAACCCAGTTAATCCAGTAAAATGGGAGCTTAAACTCCTAGTTAGCAAATGATCCAAGTGACGGGGTTGTTAACAGCCCGCCTTGGCTAAGGATTAAGATGTACTCACAGCATTATTCAATTAATTGATGATCACGGTGATTACCAGATCTTTCAGTGTCTGCTATTCTCTCTCTTTCACACCTCTCACAGCCAGAGGCCTGACACCTACTCGGCTCAAGTTTCAAACACATATCCCCGACATCTTTGGTGAACCCGACACGAAACGAGCCAAGGTGGGAGGTAAAGATGGAGATGCCAGAACAATTGAAGCAGTTTATTGACAATTTCAATTCCAACGGATTTGATAAAAATCTAGCAGTTGCAGAGTTGCCAAAAATGCTGGAATTAGTTCAAGGATGTCTGCAAAACAGCGAAAGCCATGCAAATAAAAAACCAGATTGATGATGTACTAGAGATGGCACTTGATGCTATATGGGAGCAGTATCGGTGTTTTTCAGGGATATGATCCAGAAGGTTTTATTGGATGTTATGAAGCCAAGATAAGGAGCCAAAATATTTCAAAAAATTGGATGATTGTAGATTTTGAAGAGGTGGTAAACGCACATTTTAAAAAGAAGGTTAAAGAATTGGCAGAAGCATATTCCACATGGTGGGACTATTTTGCAGAGGAATTTATTTGCAAAAGCTCAAGGATTCTAGATCTAGAAATAAAAGAGATTAATGAACGAAGCCAGATTGTCTTCAATAAAGGTGAAGGGGATCATATGCAGTTCCTCAACTATGATGAATTTTGGGAACACATTTCTGCAAGAAGCAAAGCCAAAGAAAGTGTGGAATTGGAAGTGGCAGATTTAGTTTCAGAGGAGCATATTTTGAGCAATGTAGAAAGGTAAACTATGAATTCAATGATGAAACAGAATTATATGAATTTTTTTCAAAGATTGCTCGCATGGACGCTACCTTCAATAATGATCCCATTGAAGACGTAGAATGTATAGCAAGTGGTTCACAAGATGCTGACCTTGACATGGGTTATGCTAAAGGAGTTCATCAAGCAGATGAGCCTCTAAAAGATATTACTGAAATTATCAGCACTATAGCCGAGCAGGCCAACATCTTTGCTGCAGATGATTGCATAAATAAAGCAATTATATACACAATAGTAGATGAAGTGACCGAGATTGGGGAACCAACATAGGATGAGCCCGATAATGTTAATGAACTTATGATTGCTACTAACATATGATTGTAGATGCTGTTATCACAAAATAAGATGCCATAGACAACGATTTCTTGACTAGATCTGAAGGAGATGATTAAAATAGTATGGAAAAGCTTTCTGATGCGTGTACCTCTTCAGGGGGGTGCCAGATGAACCTTTACAGTGATATAATGGATTGCTAAGTAACATGGATGCAGATGAGGAAGTAGAGGATGACATGGATGAGTATGAAGATTGCCTAGACCATGTTGATTGTGAACAGGCTATTGACATGGATTCTACATTTATGCTTATACATGGGTTGCATGAGGAGATAACTCCTACAATTTTGATCAATGTTGATACTTCCAAGGGTGATATTTCTGAGGATGCTATGGATGAAGATTTACAGGATAAAGATTTTTTCCATGATCAAGCTAAAATTCTAGCAGGTAAAAATTCCTCTGATGATACAAGTCCAGAGACTCTCAAGGTTTTTTGTAATGGCTATGAAGCTAGAGGGGGTGATGATACTAAATCATCCTTGATACTACAAAAAGTGCACAAAGTTTTTCATTTCCTTGGACAATGTGCCAAGTGTGACTGGATTTGGATTCTATTCCTATTGATGCTTATGTTAGTGATGTCTTGGCTGCCAATAAAAGGGAGTCAAAATTCTTTAATGCTTTCTGGTAACGAGCTTAAGTTGCCAAAAGTTTACGGGATGTGGGTGTTGCACTATGCTTCAGGTGAAGCTCTAGTATATTGCGGAGCCCATCAATGGTATGTGATCTCAATGGTGTTTAATCCAGGAGATTCTAAGGATACTCATAAGTAGATTCATTATGGATGGATATTGTTAAATATGCATAGTAAGTGCCTGCTATTTGAACCAGGGGTAGCATATTTGCACCAAAAATGCTTGATGTTGATTGATACATGAAATGTATGCTCATGTGGATATTATAATGCTCCAGTGTGTGGGCAATTCCTTATTATTCCATTTGATCATGGGGGCTATTGAAGTGCAAGTTACTGATTCTAAGGATACCAGATGTCTGTTGTAGCAGGTTGCATAATACAAGGTTTTGGTTTCTAGATTATGGTGAGTCAGAAGAGTTTTTGGGTATGCGTTCAATTAGATTACATGGCTAGCTTCTAGTTGACTTCTTTGGACAATTGATGATATCTTTGCATTTTTGAGTTGGTTCTACTAGCAAAACTTGAAGTAAATGACTTGACGCCCCCTTCCATGTGCAGACAGAGTAAGGCATACTTGAGCTTGACAGGGTTCCTTGAAACGAGCTTGATGGTCAAGCCGTGTGCATCATTAACTGGAGCACATGAGTCTGGCGAGGTTCACTAAACAGGTTTTCCATAATTGAATGCGGCAGATACGGCTCAAAGATTTTTGATGGGCAGCTACCTAATGATTAAGCTAGAACATTGATGATAGGGTATAAGCCTGATATTATTTTTTATATGTTTACCAATTACGTGCGTCTTATGATGGTAAACAACTTAAGGTACCTAATGTAGATGCAAATTGAAGTGCAGTTGGCATAGACCGGAGGCTGTGCAAGTTTAGAGGGGGTGGATGTCGTGCAGCTCTGCTCCCATGCTAAGAAAGATACCAGAAAGATGCACATCAAGCTTATTAGAAGCTTACTTGATGAATGATCAGTGTTCAGGGCTTGGTAACAAGCTACCTTTATGAACAATGTATGCCAGATGCGACTTTAAAGTGCCAAAAAATGCCTTGATGATGCTAAAAAGGAGTATGTTTGAAGTGATTACAAATGGTAGTTTATGATCTAGAGCTGTAGCGCTTGAAGTGCTCTATCGGCCTGTCTTTACAACTCATCAATTGGAGCTACGGTGAAAAAGTTATGGTAGTTTTAAGTTTGAGTCAATTGCAGATCTGTACCAGATTGGGCAGTTGCATCTGAAGGATTAGAGATGAAGTGAATGCATGGGCTTGAAGTGCTCACTTTGTTGAGCGCGTCAATCTTTGCAAATCAATGATCAAAGTTACGGTCACCAAGATATCGCTAGATTAAATTTCAGTTGGGACAAGTTCCGTACCAATCTGGTCCGCTCGGTCGATGGGCCACCTGGGAACTTTTGCAGCCTCAACAGGGTTTGTATGCGTTCTATGTAGCTTGAGAAGTCTACAGGAATTTACGGCTCGTCAAATAGAGTCCGGGTTGATGAGATAATATGGCTTGAGACCGGTGTTAGTTGCTGGCACTGCTGAGCTTGATGAATTTTTGGCATTATTCAAGACACTAATATGAGCAATCAAATTCGGGACAATATTGTGATTTAGGGGCTGCCGAATGTTGATAAGGTTGTGGCAAAGAAGCTCAGTGAAGTTCTAACCATATGGGAAGGGAATGTTTTTCGACAAATGCAATCACCTATACCAGTGACATAATAACTAATATCTAATTCTCCTAAATGATTTTCTCATGTTAAACTGATCATTTAATATGGGGAAGTTCCAGGGGAGAAAAAGCTAGAATATTGGTTAAGCTGGCAAACCAGCCACAGTAGGGATCCAAAGGAGGGAAAATAGTGATCAAAGGGGGGGCCATCTGCAAAAGAGCAATGTGGAAACAATGGGCTTCAAAGACCCTAAGGTTCAGCCCATTAGGACTTCCAAAATGCTGAGGTTCCAATATTCAAAGGTTAGGTCCAATGGTCAAAACCTAGGGCAAATTGGATGCTTGTGGGAAGACTCAAAAGTCTTCCCATAACCCAATCTTGGAGGGGGCGAGCCTTTCTTGTAGGGGATGAGAGAGAAACTCACACACACTCTAGCAGGCTCCCTTTACACAAAGGGAATAGGGGACACATGTCAGCTCCCTAGGCCAGTTGCCACCAAGATGCATTCAATTCCTGTTGGATGGCCATAGAGGTGGACCAATGAGAATTAGGCTAGAGTACATTTAATTTAATTCATTTTAAAACACTTGACAAAAGAACCAATAGAAATTAAGCTCTCTAGAAGACTATTGGATAGTCTCCCAAGGGGTCCAATGAGCATTCAGCAACCCAACCTCATGGTCATTAGTGGCTTTATTTCTTTTGTTGCTAACATCCTCTTCCTCGGTAAGAGGATTTCCCCTAGTTCTCTTTGGAGCCATGTCGGTAGCCTTATAAAAAGAATTAATCGATTAGAAGTTTAATTGAATAATCTTTTTTTTCCTTTTTACCAAAAAATAAGGATTTTTGGAGTAAGTAGGTATCCTTGATAGTTAATTGGATGAGATATTCCTCCTGTAACTTCTTTATACTATAAGTAATTTCCCATAATTACCATTTAATTAGGAAAGCCCTTTAACTAGGTTTATCCTTCGTCTATATTCCATTTTAGCCTTAGTAAATTATAAATATCTATCGTTAGGGATTTAGGGATTTTTAGGGATATGTTCTATATTTAGAGATTTATATAAATTTTTTGGGATATGTTCTATTTTTAGGGATTTAGGGATTTACGGATTTTTAGGGATATGTTCTATCTTTAGGGATTTTCATAAATTTGATTTATAACCTTTCCCTCTTATCCTTATTGTCTAATTTAGGCAAAATTTTGCTGATAGTAATTTGTTATACCAACCAGTTAAGCTGAGGTAATTTTTCACCCTTCAATAGTGATTTTGGACTTCAGGTATTTATTTGGTAATTAGATAAATTCATTTACTAATTTCCTTTCTCTATTTTATACGAAAAGTCGGTTACTTTTAATGAAGATAAATATTTAAACTATTTATCTAAGGTTGGGGTATTTATCACGGATTCCTCAAGATGTGTTCTATCTCTGATAGTTATATCAAAGGTTTTTGGATTAATTTACTATTTTCTCCCTTTTATTTTCCCCTAAAAATAATGTAATTTTAATGAGATAATTAGGTAAACTAATTATCTGAGGGTAGCATAATTATCAAGGGTTACCTAAGGTGTGATTAACCTCTATTAAATAACTCATAGCATTTACAATCAATTAACTAGTTTTTCCCTTTTAAATTGTTCTAGAAACAGTGTAATTTTGCTAAGATAATTAGGTAAAGTAATTATCTGAAGTTGATGTAATTATCATAGACTTCTTAAGATGTAATTAACCTCTAATAAACAACTCATAGTATTTAGACTCAATTTACTAATTTTCCCTTTTAATTTGTCCTAAACATAGAGAAATACTACTAAATTAATCAATTGAATTAATTATCTGAGGTTAACATAATTATCAAAGGTTTCCTAACATGTAATTAACCTCTGATAAATAACTCAAAGCTTTTTGAATCAATTTGCTAATTTTCCTTTTTTAATTTGTCCTAAAAACAGAGTAATTCTGCTAAAATAATTAGAAACATTACTTATCTGAGGCTAACATAATAATCATGGGTTTCCTAACATGTAATTAACTTTTAATAAATAACTCAAAGTATTTTGAATCAATTTGTTAATTTCTCCCTTTTAATTTGTCCTAAAAATAGAGTAATTCTGCTAAACTAATTAGGGAAATAAATTATCTGAGGTTTACATAATTATCATGGGTTTTCTAACATGTAATTAACCTCTGATAAATAATACAAAATATTTTGAATCAATTTGCTAATTTCTCGATTTTAATTGGTGCTAAAAACAGAGTAATTCTTCTAACATAATTAGGTAAATTAATTATCTGAGGTTAACATAATTATCATAGTTTTCTTAACATATAATTAACCTTTGATGAAGAACTCAAAGCATTTTGAATCAATTTGCTAATTTTTCCTTTTCAATTTGTCCTAAAAACAGAGTAATTCTTCTAAAATAATTAGGAGAATTACTTATCTGAGGTTAATATAATTATGGTGAGCTACATAACATGTAATTAACCTCTGATAAATGACTTAAAGCATTTAGAGAAATTTACTAACTTTCCCGTTTTAAATTGTCCAAAAAACAGTGTAATTTTGATAAGATGATTAGGTAAAGTAATTATCTGATGTTAACATAATTATCACAGATTTCCTAAGATGTAATTAACCTCTGATAAAAAGATCAAAGCATTTTGACTCAATTTACTAATTTCTCCCTTTTAATTTGTCCTAAAAACAGAGCAATTCTGCCAAATTAACTGGATAAATTAATTATCTGAGGTTAACATAATTATCACAGGTTTCTTAACATGTAATTAACCTCTGATAAATAACTCAAAGTCTTTTGAATCAATTTGCTAATTTCCCCCTTTTAATTGGTCCTAAGAATAGAATAATTCTACTAAAATAATTAGATAAATTATTATCTGAGGTTAACATAATTATCAAGGTTTTTCTAACATGTAATTAACCTCTAATAAATAACTCAAAGCATTTTGAATCAATTTGTTAATTTTCCCCTTTTAATTTGTCCTAAAAACAGAGTAATTCTACAAAATTAATTATCTGAAGTTAACATAAATATCACGGGTTTCTTAACATGTAATTAACCTCCAATGAATAACTCAAATCATTTTGAATTAGTTTGATTATTTTTCCCTTTATTTTTCTCTAAAAAATAGTGTAATTCTGCTAAATTAATTATAAAAATTACTTAAAAAATTATAAGATAACTTTCTTAGATTAATGACAGTCCAATGCAGCTCTGATAATTATCTCAACATAGTCTAAACTTAATTAATATAATTCCCATTAATTCATGGTTAATATGAACAATTTCAGTCCTAATATGATATAATAATTAATTAGCTTAATATCCCTAAGTTTAACTACAACAATCAGCAGAGAATATTTAATTCAGAGAGGATTTTTGAGTATACATAATATTAATCTCTAATTTACTAAAAAAATAGGTTAAACTAGCTTTGCTAATTAAGAAGGATTAGGCTAATTATGTTTAATTTAACCAACCAGAGCTTAATCTCTAGTGATTTTTGCGTAGCAGTCTCTCTAGATGAGAGAGAGTGTGTCAAGGCTCCGAGTCTAAATTTTTATGAAGGAAAAAGGGTTTTTTTTATAGTTTTTCTGGGCCCTGGGCTGTTCCTGGTAGGTTTTGACACCTCAAGTAGGCCCCCAGCTTTAAGGAAGCGCCAACTGCTGCTATTTGGCAGGTTCCCCCCCAGCTCCACACCGCCCCCATAGCTTCTAGAATCGATTTTGGTTGATTTTACTGATTTCTAATGATGAAAATTGGAATATCAGTTAATTCTAGAACCTTAGGATAAGAAAGTCTTTGTTAATAATAATTATTGAAACCATCCAATTTTTATTAACTAATTGAATTCCTAGTGAAACCTTTCAAAGCTCGTAACTTCTTCAATTTTTATCGGATTCTGATTTTAAAAATACTAACCATAGTAAAGCTCTGCTTATGATTCCAAAAATACCAATATTAACCATGATTGAAGCATTCAACAATGGTTTCCAATTTAATTTTACAAGCTTTGTACAATTTTTAAGGTTTCAGAAACTGGAAACCTTACAATCACCCCAACTTAAGAAATTGAGATGTCCTCATCTCAACCGAAATTGGGGAAAATCTTTGCAAAGTGATACTTCATCCTCCCAGGTGGCGTCTTTAGTGGGGTAGTCCTTCCATTTTACTAAATGTTCTCTGATAACTCTATTTTGTAGACTCCTTTCCCTAGTGTCGAGAATACAATCTGGTTGGAGTTTAAGAATTCTCTGCTTCTGCATCACAATCTGTTCGTCATCTAGAGTGTGATTGGGATTTGGGATGTAGGGTTTTAGAAGACTGATATGGAATACATTATGGACCTTGAGGTGCTCAGGTAGTTTTAGTTTGTAAGCTTGATCACTGATTACTTTAATCACTTCATAAGGTCCACAATATCTGGGGCTTAGTTTTTTGTATTTTCCCAAGGATAAAGTGCTTCTCTTTGGCCGTACCCTAAGGAATACTTTATCCCCTTGTTTGAAAAACCGATCAGATCGTTTTTTATTAGCATATTGTTTTTGGCGGTCCTTGGCTGCCTGAATGTCTTGTCTTATGGCTTTGGTTTGGGCATCCCTCCTCCAACATTTGCTTTGAAGCTTCTACTCTTGTAGTAGGGTGAGAAAAGTTTAGGGGTGATATACATTCATGCCCATAAAGAGCAGTAAATGGTGACATCCCAATGCTTTTATGAAAGGATGAGTTATAGGCAAATTCCACCAGAGGAAGAAATTGGATCCATTTCCGGGGTTCTCTACTACAATAGGCTCTAAGGATGTCTTCAATAACTTGATTCATTCTTTCCATCTGGTCGTCTGTCTGAGGGTGATAGGATGTACTGAAACATAGCTGGGTACATAAGGATTCAAATAAAGCTTTCCAAAATTTTGAAGTGAATTTTGCATCTCTGTCACTGACTATTCTCTTAGGAAGTCTGTGTAATCTGAAGATCTCTTTGATAAAGAGACGGCTTATGTCTGATGTAGTGTAAGTTGTTTTTACAGGCATCAAATGGGATACTTTAGTCAGCATATCCACTATCACCATAATGGAGTTGTAACACCCTCGAACAGTAGGAAGGCCTATTACAAAGTCCATGCTAATGAGTTCCCACTTCATTTGAGGAATGTCTAGAGGTTGAAGTTTTCCTGGCATCATTACTCATACAACCTTAATCCTTTGATAGGAAAGACATTGTCTGATGTAGCAAAGTATATCTCCTTTCATTCCTGGCCAAAAATAGCTTTTCCTTATGGCATTAAGGGTCTTTGCATAACCAGGATGGCCGGCAAGTGGAGCGTTGTGTCCTTCATAAAGGATTAGCTCCTTTAATGTTAGATTCTTAGGAATGTAAAGCCGATACTTATAATAAAGAAGCCCATCCTCAAGTGAATAATCCTTGACTCTGTCTTTCTCTTTCTCTTTTAGGTCCTGTTGATTAATAACCTGTAGAAGTTTTTGATATTCCTTATCTTCCAGGGAAGCCTCCTTAACCTTGTTTAGGATCGGATTGTCGACTGTGGAAATAGCCCCAAGAAAAACCTTACGGCTAAGAGCATCAGCAATCACATTCTCTTTCCCGGGTTTATATTTTATTTCAAAATCATATTCCTGTAAGAGTTCTATCCATCTTCTCTGCCTCATGTTGAGTGTTGCTTGCGAAAAAATCCATTTTAAACTTTGATGATCGGTGATTAACTGGAACTTCCCTCCTAGAAGATAGTGTCTCCAGAGTTTTAGAGCATGGATGACAGCTAGGAGTTCCAGATCATGAGTTGGATAATTCGGCACGTGGATTCTTAATTTTCAAGAAGTAAAGGTGACTGGTTTGCCTTCTTGGTTTAAGACTCCTCCTATAGCAAGACCGTTGGCATCTGTTATAACTTCAAACTCTTGAGTGAAGTCAGGAAGTTTGAGTACAAGGGCTGATGTGAGATTTTGTTTTAGTTTGAGGAAACAATCCTCCTGTTCTTTTTCCCATGCAAGTTTGGCTGTCTTTTTAAGTAGTTGCGTCAAGGGTGCGGTGATGACTGCATAATTTTTGACGAAGATTCTATACCATCCTGTAATGCCCAAAAATCCTCGAATCTCACTGACCGTTTTGGGTTGTGGCCAGTCTATTATATCCTTAATCTTTGCGGGGTCTACTGAAATTCCTTCAGGGTTTATTATAAACCCAAGATAACTAAGTTTAGGTGTGAAAAACACACATTTACTCATCTTGGCATATAACTGATGTTGGTGTAGAAGATGAAGTACTTTACGTACATGGCCTTCATGCTCTTTTTCATCCTTGGAATGTACCAGGATATCGTCGAAAAACACCAACACAAAATCATCCAGATAATCTCTGAATATATCCTACATGAGACAGTTAAAAGTAGCCAGAGCATTCGTAAGACAAAAAGGCATCACGATGAACTCATAATGCCCATACCGGGTGTTGAAAGTAGTTTTGTAAATATCGGCCTCCTTAATCCGGATTTGATGGTAACATGATCTGAGATCAATTTTGACTCCATGTAATCTATCAAGCAATCCATCGATGTGAGGAATAGGATACTTATTCTTTACCGATACTTGGTTAAGTCCCCTATAATCGATGCAGAGACGTAGAGATCCATCCTTCTTCTTTTGGAATAGAACAAGCTCTCTCCAAGGTGAAATGCTTGGTCTTATGAATCTTTGTTCAATAAGCTGACAAAGCTGTTCTTTTAATTCAATAGCTTCAGGGAGGGACATTTTGTAGGGTCTTTTTGAAATTGGTTCACTACCCAGAAAGGTTTCTATTTCGTGGTCTATATCCCTTGGAGGAGGTAAATTTAAGAGATCTTCCGAAAATATATCCGAAAATTCCTTAACACTAGGTTGGTAACCTAACAGGACATAAAAGTGTCCTTTCAGGGTTTTGAAAAAAACCTCCAAAACCATAGTAGATCCACTCATTTTGTAAAATCCTTTCATGAGGTTATAGTTCAAGGCCTACTAAACATGGAAAAAGTAAGAAACTTGTAAAATTTCTCCTCTTTTGGTCACACCAAGCCTCCAAGGTTGATGGACCAGTGAATTTTCATCAAAACAGTCATTTCTTACGTTTTTTTGTATAAAAATAAGATTAGGGATTTTTGTAGGACTTGAGATAAATTCCCTAGTCAACTTCAATGGGTTGGTGATCAGAATATATGATTACTTCTCACTCACTATTTTTTGTTTTGCCAAAATAAATAGGTACAAAAAAGTAGAATTTTTACCATTCTGCAAACCTATCATCAAAGTTTCTATAGCCACGCTCAATATAAATATTATATGCATGTTTTCTTAGCTCCCTATTGTCCTTTATGTTCATAAGGAGCCATGGAGCATGTCAAAAGAATAATACATCTCTTACCAATGGGAATCTTGGGGACAAAGATGAAATGTTAGATACAGCAAACATGAAAAAACTGCGTTCAACATTATGAGTTGTAGAATCCCATAGAAACTATTCAATATCTAGCCAAATTTGATTCTTATGACTAGATATGGTTACTACCTACAAAATGCATGTAGTTATCACAAGAAACTAATAATATTGAAAAAAGCTATACTTGATATACTAGAATGTTTCGTTTTCTTCTATAATTGAAAAAATCAACCATCGTTTTGTACTATGCAAAATAGGGTATTAGGTGCCCCAAAACTCAAGGAATGTTAGATTTATGTTACAATATGCAACATAGAAAATAAAAAATGCATTTGGATATCATGAAATCCACCAAAAAAATCATAGAAGAGCTAAAATTGGCTAAAAAACAGGATTTGACAATTTTTGTAATTTGGTCATAACTTACAACTTTAATATTTATTTCTCCCTAGAAGCATCAGGACATGTTGAGGACTACTAAAGATAGTTCTCTAGCATTATAGACCTCACAAACATGAATTCTAGAGTGGTATAGTTGCAAAAAGTTGAAAAAAGCCAAAAACAGGACCTGTTTTTCACACAGTTTAGGTTGTGAAATGTTGTGCAAGGACAATGTTAAAGATGGAATCAATATTCCAAAAAAATGTCGAGTTTTTTTCAGCTCATGAGACAATTTTCTAGATAGATAGCACCTCAAAGTCCATTTTGAAACTCTTGACATAATTCAAGGAAAATGGTTACTTAACAGGACATAAAAGTGTCCCATTACCAACCTAGTGTTAAGCCATTCTGGTGTTGTGTTGTCCCTTGAATCATCTGGCTTATTAAGTTTTACTACATAGATCTGTTGCCCCTTGCATAATCCCTTCAGAAGTCGACTAGCCTTAACTAAATGAGCTTTAGGCTTCCCATTTGATCCTTGTACTAATGTTTCTCCACCTAAGTGATTTTTGAAGGGTAAGTTCCCTTGAGCACAATGAATTTGGGCTTTATTTTTGATTAACCAATCCATTCCTAGAATACCATCATAGATTCCTACTGGTAGAGTCCGAAAGTAAGATGAAGTAAGGGATCCCCCTAGTTCAAACTCAACTTCCCCAGTTGTAAATTGAGATAGCACCTCTTTCCCATTTGCTAGTTCTACCACTAATTTCTTGGTGGGATATTGGTTCAATTTAAGTTTCCTTAAACATTTAGGGGAGAGAAAAGAGTGTGTGCTGCCACACTCTATAAGTAGTTTAAATGTTTCACCTTCTCTGTTTGCAGTGGTTTGGATGACAACATACTGTTGCCGAGCTCTAGGGTTATCAATGGCGGCAAAAAGAGTAGCTCTTTCATCTTCCTCATCTAGCAAGGTAGGCTCTCCTACTATAGCATAAGCTCTGGCTCCTCTACCTCTTCCTCTGCCTCGTCCTCTATTTCCTCTACCTCTTGGATTATTTCCTTGTCCTATCTGAGTCTTAGGAGTGGTTTCGGCAGCAACTCGGGGATTTTGCCCCTCAGGGCATTGACTCCTGTAGTGTCCCATTCTATTGCATCCATAGCATCTGATGTTTGGAAAAGTCTGCTCTATAGTGGTTGCAGCTGACACTGCCTTTCGTTGATTTCCTTGGTTATAATTTCCCCTTGCTCTTCCTCTAAAGTTATTGTAGTTGTAATAGCTCCTTACAGGGGGGTTTCCTTCAGTTGCAAGTGGTTTAGCTCTTAGAAGAGCATCTTGAATAGAGATGGGTTTCACAGCTTCCAAGCGGGTACTTAAAGGTTTGTTTAGACCCTGACAGAAACCAGCAATCTGTTGTTCCATAGTCATTGGTGGTGCATAACGTCGTAAAGATACATATTTGGTGTAGTACTCTTCCAAAGTAATCCCTAACTGTTTGAGGGCGAAGAATTCATTCACTTTAATAGCTTGGTGAGCTGGAGGAAGATATCTTTCTTTCACTGCCTGCTTCATTCTTTCCTAGCAGGGACTAATGGAAGGGTTATCTCTAAAGTATTTTTTTCACCAGAGTTTTGCATCTCCGGTGAATTGAAACATTCCTAACATTGCCTGATTTTTCGAAGCAATTCTTGCTGCCAAGAAATAATCATCCATGGCATCGAGCCAGGCTTCGGCATCACGTTCTAAGTTGGTTCCTTCTCCCTTGAAAGTTGGGAGTTGAACTTGTTTTAATAGTAGTTTCTTTTCCTGGGTGGGAGTATAGAGGCTTTTTGCATTTCCTTGAGTTTGTAATTAATGAAAATCTTTTAGTGATAACACTACTTTTGTTTTGTCATGCAAGTTTTCTACTCTATATATTTTTATAATTTTGAATGAAGATAGAAATCCGACAATCACTATCACCATCTCAATTAAACTACACAAAACATGTCATAAAACCATGGTATATACAAGAGTTAATACAACGCTGACTTATACTAGGTACAAGATGGACTCATGCTATATACAAGATGGACTCATACTATGTACAAGATGGACTCATGCTATATACAATGTGTAACTCTCTATATCAAAATCCTCTTCACCACTGGTGGGTCTGACAGGGGATAAAAAAATATGACATCTTTTGGTCCCCTAAATTTTGGGCCTACCCTCATGGGCATGATCCTACCTGGGTATATTACTTTGGCTACCTGATCATATACCCACTGATTTTATGGCACTTCTATCCCATCTATAATAATTGTCTGATCTGGATCTTCAGTCCCATTGAAAAAGAAAACTTCGATGGTCCGAAGTGTTTCTGCCCACTTGAGTCTTTTCAAATTGAGTGCCAACCCTTCTACCTGTCCCACATCAATCAGGAAAATTCCGCCAAACTGTGACCAGCTGATTCCCCATGTAGGAGGAGGGGAAAGCATTACATCTAATAATTGCATGATGCTCTTGTGTAATACAAAGTTATTGGAGCTGCAAGCAGCCTCGAACATGATGTTGAAAATCACAAACTTTCGGTAAGCTTGACAGATATTTTCCTGTATTGATAGGGAAATTCTCATTTCACAATATACCATAATTAAAAAGGCAATATAACTTGTGCCTATTTTTTTCAACTTTTATCCTCCTAAGGTCAGGACCTTATTAAACCATGCTCTGATACCACTTGTAAGGTCCCCAAACTCGCCGACACCAAAAACAGAATTGGACCATTGATAGGTCTCTAGGCCTACTAAAGTCAGAGTCCTTAAACATGAAAAATTCCAGGGAATTCACCTTTACCATTGACAATGGTTTAGGTTTATAGCCCTAGAAAGAGACCTAGTCCTGTCTTGCAGTGGAAACGGGGCCACTAAATTTTTTTTAATTCTGGCTCTATAACTTCACCATTCAGATTATGTTTTCCTTAACCAACGCTTTTCCCCCCCTAACTTATGTGAGGGCACAGCCGTTGGTGGATTCCTCGTCCAAGTGAAGAAGTTTCTAAACGTTTTAGTACGCGGGAATGGATAGTTACCTGACTAATCAGGTACACCCGTCCATGATTGACAACCTTAGTCAATCCCCACTTACCACCCCGCACTCACACATGATTTTTGTGTTGTTTAATTACTACCACATTCTTTTTACAATTAAAACTTTCACAACTGAATTTCATTAAGACAACCTTTGAAAACAGTATTGAAGACATTCTTTCAGCAAACAAACATCTTTAGACTTAAGACAAGGTACTATCATTCTGAAGTATCTCTGACTAGTACTGGCTTGTCTCAAGACCACCTAAACAGGGGTGAAAAAACGGCACCCATTCCTTATTTATAAAAACCGGGGTGGAAAAAGCCATCACCCAAAGTCCGGGCGCCCATACACCAACCGGCTGCTCATACAACCGGGCGGTTCCTCTAGGATAAACTTGAAACCTTAAGTAATATCCATAAACACAAACAAGTATGGGGTAAAGACTCCACGCGCGCTGAGGAAACCGACTCCTCCATGGCGGTATCGCCATCATTACTCATTACCTGGAGTAAAATATTTCCAAGGAATCAGAGGTGTCTTGAGACAAACTACTTAAGACAGTCAAACATTTCCTAGGTCAATCAGTCATAACCCAATCATTTCTTTCCTATTAACAATCATTGCTTGTTGGTTTCGTGGAAGTTACCTTCTATTTACAGCCAGTTTATCCTTCCTAACCTTACGTATGCAATGCTAACTTCAAAATGAACTTTAAAAGATTTTAAGTGAACACAATAAAAATCCACCTGGGACTGCTTGTCCATGTGCTGTTGCTCATGGTCATTAGTGGCTTTATTTCTTTTGTTGCTAACATCCTCTTCCTCGGTAAGAGGATATCTCCTGGTTCTCTTTGGAGCCATGTCGACAGCCTTATAAAAAGACTTAATCGATTAGAAGTTTAATTGAATAATCTTTTTTTTTCTTTTTACCCAAAAATAAGGATTTTTGGAGTAAGTAGGTATCCTTGATAGTCAATTGGATGAGATATTCCTCTTATAACTTCTTTATACTATAAGTAATTTTCCATAATTACCATTTAATTAGGGAAGCCCTTTAACTTGGTTTATCCTTAGTCTATATTCCATTTTAGCCTTAGTGAATTATAAATTTCTATTGGCTACTCACCTTAAATTGTATTTGGATATGTTCTATCTTTAGGAATTTTCATAAATTTGATTTATAATCTTTCCCTCTTATACTGATGGTCTAATTTAGGCAAAATTTTACTGATAGTAATTTGTTATACCAACCATTTAAGCTGAGGTAATTTCCCACCCTTCAATAGTGATTTTGGACCTCAGGTATTTATTTGGTAATTAGATAAATTTATTGACTAATTTCCTTTCTCTATTTTATATGCAAAGTCGATTACTTTTAATGAAGATAAATATTTAAACTATTTATCTGAGGTTGGGGTATTTATCACGGATTCCTCAAGGTGTGTTCTACCTCTTATAATTATATCAAAAGTTTTTGGATTTATTTACTATTTTCTCCGTTTTATTTTCCCCTAAAAATAATGTAATTTTAATGAGATAATTAGGTAGAATAATTATCTGAGGGTAACACGGGTTCCCTAAGGTGTGATTAACCTCTGATAAATAACTCAAAGCATTTAGAATCAATTCACTAATTTTCCCCTTTTAAATTGTCATAAAAACAGTGTAATTTTGCTAAGATAATTAGATAAAGTAATTATCTGAGGTTAACATAATTATCACAAACTTTCTAAGATGTAATTAACCTCTGAAAAAAAGCTCAAAGCATTTTGACACAATTTACTAATTTCCCCTTTTAATTTGTCCTAAAAACAAAGAAATTCTCCTAAATTAATTAGGTAAATTAATTATCTGAGGTTGACATAATTATCACAGGTTTTCTAACATGTAATTAACCTCTGATAAATAACTCAAAGCCTTTTGAATCAATTTGCTAATTTTTCCTTTTTAATTTGTCCTAAAAACATAGTAATTATGCTAAAAGAATTAGGAAAATTACTTATCTGTGGTTAACATAATTATCACGGGTTTTTTAACATGTAATTAACCTTTGATAAATAACTCAAAGCATTTTGAATCAATTTGTTAATTTCTCTCTTTTAATTTATCCTAAAAATAGAGTAATTCTCCTAAAATAATTAAGAAAATAAATTATCTGAAATTAACATAATTATCACGGATTTCTTAACATGTAATTAACCTCTGATAAATAACTCAAAACATTTTGAATCAATTTGCTAATTTCCTCCTTTTAACTGATCCTAAAAACAGAGTAATTTTGCTAAAATAACTAGGTAAATTAATTACATGAGGTTAACATAATTATCATGGTTTTTCTAACATGCAGTCAACCTCTGATAAATAACTCAAAGCATTTTGAATCAATTTGCTGATTTCCCCCTTTTAATTTGTCCTAAAAATAGAGTAATTCTACCAAAATAATTAGATAAATTAATTATTTGAGCTTAACATAAATATCATGGGTTCCCTAACATGTAAATAACCTCTGATAAATAACTCAAAGCATTGTGAATCAATTTGATTATTTTCCCCTTTATTTTTCTCTTGTAATTCTGCTAAATTAATTATAAAAATTACTCAAAAAATTATAAGATAATTTTTCTAGCTTAATGACAGTCCAATGCGGCTTTGATAATTATCTCAACATAATCTAAACTTAATTAATATGATTCCCATTAATTCATGGTTAATATGAATAATTTCAGTCCTAATATGATATAGTAATTAATTAACTTAATATCCCTAAGTTTAATTACAACAATCAATAGAGAATATTTAATTAAGAGAGAATTTTTGATTATACATAAGATTAATCTTTAATTTACTAAAAAAATAGGTTAACTTAGCTTTGCTAATTAAAAAGGATTAGGCTAATTACCATTTAATTTAACCAACTAGAGCTTAATCTCTAGTGATTTCTACGTAGCGGTCTCTCTAGATGAGAGAGAGTGTGTCAAGGTTCCGAGTCTAAATTTTTATGAAGAAAAAGGGGATCTTTTTATAGTTTTTCTAGGCCCTGGGCTGTTCCTGGCAGGTTTTGACACCTCAAGCAGGCCCCCAGCTTCAAGGTAGCGCCAACTGCTGCTATTTCAGTCTCTGGCAGGTTCCCCCCAGCTCCACACTGTTCCCACAGCTTCCAGAATCGATTTTGGTCGATTTTACTGATTTCTAATGGTGAAAATTGGAATATGAGTTGATTCTAGAACCTTAGGATAAGAAAGTCTTTGTTAATAATAATTATTGAAACCATCCAATTTTTATTAACTAATTGAATTCCTAGTGAAACTTTCAGGGCCCGTAACTTCTCCAGTTTTTATCGAATTCTGATTCTGAAAATTACTAACCATAGTAAAGCTCTGCTTATGATTCCAAAAATACCAATATCAGCCATGATTGAAGCATTCAATAGTGTTTTCAATTTAATTTTACAAGCTTTGTACAATTTTTAAGGTTTCAACTAGAAACCTTACATCCGCCTTGCATAAGCTCTCGATTTCCTTTTCCCTCGCTGCAAGGATATACGGCTCAGCCTCTTGCACTTCAGCAAGGATTCTACCATCGGCTAATACGACCTCGAAGGAGAATAGCTCTAAAGAGTCAGGGGGTGCAGTGAATGAAGTATTCACGTGCACACTCTCTAAGGGCATAGGGTCTACGTTGGTCATGAATGGAGAATTTACTTCCCCACCCCCCTCATTTACATCATTAGCTCCATGTTCGGAGCGAGTGGCTCTACTATTTAGGTTCCCTTCAAGCGGCTAAGCACGCTCGGCCCGGACTGTGGACTCATGACATGCATGTCTTGGCTTGAGCTATCGGGATTAGGCATTGGGAAACCCTCCATGACGTCATAGTCAGAGGAAGAGTCACTAGCCGCTATGTTTGGGTCTTGGGTTGTACTACCTTGGGTCCCCGTCGAGGGCCCGGACCCTAAGGTAGTTGGATAACGAGAACTCACGTAAGTCAAAATTCTCTCTAGTTTCTCCGTCTCTAGCACACGACCAGAGCGCAAATGCATGTGCCTTTGGCACCCTACAAGCATCGGCGAATAACCTCGAAGGTTAACCGCTTACATTTTTAGGCGTCCGTTTTCACTCGTTTTTTTATGTTTTTTTATGATCGGTTTTTGGATTAAAGTGTGTGATAGCTCAAAACGAGGGTATCACTTAGAGGATCGCGGTGTGCTTTACAACACAACATTCGGTCACCTGAAGCTCCGCTGGTCCTCAAAAAGGTCAATTTTTAGCTACGTGTGAAGCTAAAATACGTAATTTTAAAGGGCGACTAAGGCCTGAGCCTGAGCGTGAGCTTGGGTTTGGATCTGGGCTTGGGTCTGGGAGATATTATTGATCCCGGTCCTACCTTTAAAATAAAAAATAAAAAATAAAAAATTAGATTTTTTTAAATTTGTTTTGGAATAAGGTTGCCGCAGCCTGCTCGTGAACACACACACACTCTACCTACCTACTTATAACTAATACACCTACTGTTACATACTAACACACTTCATTAGCTCTAACAGATCTACTTTCTACTTACTGTACTTTACATTACATAGAACTAACAACCTTAATACTAACACCTTATCACAAAGAAAACACAGTACCTTTCAAAACCTCATTAACAAAGAAATACACACTAGCAAAACAAAATACTTCTTCTCAACACACACACCTTCCTTCCCTACCTTTCCTACAATTGAAATTGCACCACAAAGAAGCACAAAGTGCCACTCAAGCTTAGTGTATGGCATTTCCTCGGTAACGACGCAAAAAATGTGCGTGTCTGTTGCACATGTGCAAGGAACTTGCCGTTACACTGTGTGCGAGCCACAAATGGCTCTAAGCACGCAACTAGCCTAAACTAGTAAGCTCAAAGAAGACGATGGTGTGTCACTCACCGCTGTACGCTTGCTGTCGTGGAGGATTCCTCGCCGCGAAGAAGAGGGAGACGTCGCTACGCCGCGCTCAACCGCCTCGCCGTCGTCATGCCGCCGCAATGCTCGATCGCACTCTCTCTCTCTTTCTCTCTCTCTCTCTCTCTCTCTCTCTCTCTCTCACACACACACACACATACACACACACACACACACAAGCATACACACACACACAAGGAGATGAAGAAGAAGAAGATGGAGATGGAGCAAGAGCACTCTTCAATTGCACAAATGAGAGAATGAGTGAAATTTAGGTTTAGTTGACTTTCATATGAGCTTGCCCCATTCGCACTTGGGTGCCCATGCTTAGCCAACTAATCCCTTGAATGTTCTAGTTAGAGTGCGCCTCTCATTGGCGATCACTCTTACCCTTTTCCTATTGGACCGACAAGCCCAGTACCTGACTCTGCCAATAAATAATACGGCGTCCGTCTTAGGTGATAGGAATGTGTGTGAGGGTTAACAAAAGCTTTGCCAAAATTTTGACAAAATAGGAAAGATAAAAAATATTCTTTTTACATAGATGTCAAGTCCTGCATAATCGTGTCCATAAATTGAGATACGTACTAAGATAAAATTTGTCGAGTATTTTTGGGTTTATCATTTAAATCCTCATGTGAGGCTCCTAAAGAAGGAGGGCCTGCTTACTTTTTGAAAAATGGGTCTACTTGAAAACAAAAATCTGCCAAAATTTTGGTAAAATACATTATTTCTAGATTAAAGGTAATATACATCTTATCCTTTGAAAATATCATCTACAAATTTTAGGTCCCCAAACTTGATCTTTTTCCCTCTCTCTCTCTTTCTCTCTATCTCTATATTCTCTAGCACTCTCACTCTTTCTACCTTTGGGAGGTTTTCCAGTTTCACATATAATCTCTAAAAAAAAATGATGCTTCCCTCCTTATTTGTCTCCATCTATTATTAGAAGGTATCATTTCTAGCATAGACCACTAATAGACAATACTTGGTTTATGAAATTGTACTATAGGGTATGGTGCTTTCTATCGGAAGCCCACCTGTAGGGGATATACCACCCTTTGCGAATGCGAGCCCTAAAACTCGCAAGAGATGTTACCTTTCCAATGGAAAGCCACGTCCCTCCGCCATACGCGACTTTCTGGAAGGGTGCAAACTAGTCCTCCTGATCAAACCAGAAACAACCTTGTACCAATTGAAACTATGATAGAGAAAAATATACCAAACAAGCCTATGATAGAAAATACCATTACAAAATGGACCTATCTCACAGACACATACAATGCAATATTTTTATATATATATCTCTCTATCGCACATGCGCACACACACACATACACATACTTATGATGGGGTATTTTGATCTCTCTCTATCGTTCAAATACCTGCATTCACGCACGCACGCACGCACACACACACACACGCATAC
The DNA here is from genome assembly GCF_014529385.1 of Adiantum capillus-veneris. Classification (NCBI taxonomy): domain Eukaryota; kingdom Viridiplantae; phylum Streptophyta; class Polypodiopsida; order Polypodiales; family Pteridaceae; genus Adiantum; species Adiantum capillus-veneris. The sequence goes on along the minus strand of NC_140950.1, from coordinate 71,959,513 downwards.
GCACAACACACACACACACACACACACACACACACACACACACACACACACACACACACACACACACACACACACACACACACACACACACACACACACACAAAGTGGGCATATTTTTTGCATGAAGGGATATGATTCGAAGGCTCATATGGGAATAGCTATACAACCAAGAGGGAATCTGGTGGTTTACCTTTCAAACATATTACAGGCATCAATTGTTATTGAGATACCCATAGAGCTACACAAGGAGAATGCAACCTTTGGATATACTTTAAAATAGGAGAATACCACACACAGGTAGGTGCATTGACATCTACTCAATAAATTCTGGCTTTTTAATAATTGCTTGTCGTTATTGATGTGTTATTTACTTGAGCTGATCAAGCTCCTTACAATTGTATGTTGTAAACCTTTGAGCATGATTTATTAATAACTGAATGGTATGAAAAACATGGTATGTATATAAACTTCATGCCTCAAAACGTTAGATGAGGGTTTGTATAATAGTAAATAGATGTTTAGACTTTTCTACTGGCTTAGATGTTTAGACTTTTCTACTGGCTTATATATGAGAATTTTTTGGGGCCTCGGCTCCTAATATGTGTAGATTCAATCGATTATTTTGAACTATTGGAATTGTAGTCATACACAAGAAATAGATTTTGGTGGTGTTTACATTTGATAAGCAGTATATTGAACGCCTTTTTAGGTGTCAAAAAAGATTCTATGTCCTTTGAGTCCTTTTACACGTGAAAATATGACACTATTGAATGTCGTCATTTAAAATAGTTTGGTGGTTGACACTCAGATGGTCAATTTGTGGTTGATGATAAACATAGTAGTTCATGATTGCTGAGAATAAACATACACACACAAATATGAGCAATTTCTTTTACTCATATGAACTGGGAGGATGAATATATGGTTTATTCTTTGACATCTAAGTAAAGCATTCTCAGCTATAAAGTAATAACAACTGGGTTTTTATTTAAATGCTCTTTTGGATCTCTATTTACTCTAATGTATACAGGAGAACTCATGGGGGTGTCGTAAGAGATGATAAGCTACGGGAGTTTTTCAGAATGCAAGGAAGTTAATGTCCAAATTTTTTGAAAATCTAGCAAACAATCACAATTGATAGACTTGATAGCTTAATGATTGGCCTAGAGTTGCACAAGGCTTGACAAATCTGCTAGAGAATTTTGTGAATACAAGTAGTTTTTGTTTTGATAAATATACTAACGTACTCTAAATTCCCTTGCATGTTTTGGACTAAAATTTGCTGATTTTCTTGTGGGATGAGACAACATTGACCTATGTGGCTCTAGTGACCTAGGACTACACAATATCTGGCAGCTTGGATATTGATTTTTGGTGAACACCAAAAATTCTATACATTGAACGATATTTTTTTAAATTCCTTACATGGTTTAGGACTTATCTTAGTATTATCTGCTCTATACTGAGTAATCATATGATTGGGTATTTTGTGGTGACAGTACTTAGTTGATGGAATGCTGGTTTTTTTCTATGACTCTTAGCTGCATCTCCATGGGAATGACACCATTGTTGATGATAAAAGAAAGATAAAATGCTTTGTATTGAATAGAAGCATAATTTTTGAAATTAGTGTTAGTACCCTAATGCTTCAAACAGGTCCTTAATCCTCGCGTGAGAGTCTCAGATGAGATGGAATTTGACTGGACTTTTTGAAAATTGATTCAAATTACATTAGGGGAATTTTGAGGTCATTTTTGTGCCTTTTAGCGTGTAGAGAGAGAGTGGTCTCAACCAATGGTTGAAGAGCTTCCGTTACGGAACCTCTATTTTTGAAAACTCACAAAAAAAGCAAATATTCTATCTTTACCGCAACTTTGAGCTGGTAAATAGCAATGTAAACAAGTAAAAGTGCAAAGGCATTCAATAGTTGTTGCTTTTAGAAAGACGTACTTCTCATATTATATTGTTTTCATTTTGCACGTCGTCATCATAAAACAACGTTTGGATTCTATCTCATGATCTTTCCAAATTTGAACCGTTTTTTGCACATTCTGCTTATTCTTCTCTTGAACTCAGGCTAAACTTCTTTGCTCATTTCTTTTTTCACCATGGAATCTTCATCACGATCAAAACGACCAAGAACTTCCATTGAAGCCATTGTCACTTACAACACGACTGATCAAAATGGAGAATGGATTCCAATAACTATACACAAAGGAACGTGGATACTGATGCAACAGAACAAGAGAATAAAGTCTTCCACCAAAAACTCTTTCTTGGCGGGATGGAAGGGCATTGTTAAAGATTTCAACTTTGGCGACAACAAAAAATCAATCAAAGAGGTGCTGGTGCAGCATGTGTACATGCATAAAGATCTGCATATTGACTCAGAGAGTTCTGCTTTGCCATTACATAGACCAAACTGTAAGTCTCTTAACTTAAATTCTTATTTGTAATGCATGTTGTATAAGGTTATTTGTTGTACAGATTTGTATCCTTCAAACATTATGGAATGGCAGCCAGTAGAATGTGTTATAAATATTCTGGATGTGTGTCATGGATCAATTGGTGAAGAAATATACAAGGGAAGGACTAAGGGTTCATTGGCAGAGAATGGAATATTCTTCTTTGACCATTATTATGTTCCACCTAGAAGGACTGGAGAACTTGGAGCCACAACTAAGCTAGACTTGCCTGATTTCAAAAGTGGAGAATGGTCACTCCCTAGCTCAAATACAAGTGAGGGCTACAGGTGCAAACTGTTTTGTGAGATTCAAAAGTGTTTGAAAGCAAACATAGCAAGCAAACAGAGTAGAATTTCTATATTCATGCCCATTACAGTTTTTGTAGACTTCTTCTCTAATGCTGAAGTCAGAAAATCTAGAACAATGTTTTCAGTGAAGACTTTAGACTCAGCAAATGTACTTGAATTTGTGGATGAGGGTTGGAACACCAAAACAGTGAATGGAATCACTTGTAATGTGCAAGCTGGCTCAATTGCTTGCAAATACATGATAGGGACACAAAACTTCATTATGTCATTTTATTACAGAAGATGGCACTATGTTGGTGGTCAGCTAACTCCACTTGATCAAGACATGGAGGATTTCATTGACAGCCCAATAGAAGACATTGATATATGGGTAAACAATGAGCATCTGTCAATTGTAAAGATAAGAGGCATGTCTAGCTTACATCAATTGAGATTGGACCTGCAAAATGATGAAATTGAACTGCCCACAACATTCTGCTTTCAAATAAATGGTGGAAAGGTAACTGTTATCCCTAAAAGTCTCTTGTTCTCTTATTGGTTCTTTATTTAACTTGGGCTGTTTTTGTAGGTATCAAAAAGGAATGAAAAGAGGCTACAGTGCAAGGACATCTTGGATGGCATTGGTGCCTTGAACATCCTTTAAGGCAATTTTGTAACACATGACCTGCAAGGATCTTATTTTGTATCACATGACCTGCAAGGATCTTGTTTTGTATCACATGACCTGCAAGGATCTTATTGAAATAAAGATCTAAAAGGATCTTTATTTTGTTATTGAAATGTAACTTTTCCAAACATCAATGATTTTACTTCAATGATTTGATTTTGTAACAGAGTCTTAAAACAAGGTGATCAAAATGTATTCAATTTCAAATATTTGCAATTACATAGACAATTGGATACAAGTGGGCTATAGAATAGACAATTGGATACAAGTGGGCTATAGAATAGACAATTGGATACAAGTGGGAAGCTTGATACAAGTGGGCTACAAAAAGCTAGAATAGTTTTCTGCCAGGTGTTTTCCTGTCCCTAGGGGTTGGTGCTTTTGCAGTGGGCTCTTTTGTCCTGGGAGATTTTCTTGTGGGCTCCTTGGCAGGAGGGCTTGAGGGCTGCTTCCTCTTTCTCTTGTCATCCATCTCTTCACTTGCCTTTTCCTGCTCACCACTCTCTTCTTCCTCTTCACTTCCCTTTTCCTCTTCTAGTTTTGCTTTCCCCTTTGCCTTTTCTAGCTTTGCTTTCCCCTTCTCTTCAGCATCATCATCTTTAAATACCTCTTGCAGTCGTCCATTTGCTTCAATCATATACTTGATAATCTTTGCTCTTGTCAACCATACATGGTTCTCACTATAGCACTCTCTGTTGATCTATACAAGGCAATAGAAAGCAAGTTTTAGGAACAATAAAATGAGAAAAAATACAGCTAGCAAATATGAAATATGCTATACTTCTATATTCTGATTGTCATTGCAGTATATGAAGTCCAAGAGGAGCTTGGCATTTGTCACTACCCTCCATCCACATGAATGGCTTTCAGGCTGGATTGGAACCTGCAACTCATTACATGTATTTATGGGAAAAAATATTTGAGGATAATCCATTGAAGTGAACAAAGCATAAAGAATTCCAACCTTCACAACTGAAAATTGGATTTCAGTCAGCATCTTTGGCATGGGTGGACAATTCTCCAGTGTCTCTATAAATCTTGTAGCAACACTGTCCAAAATTCTTTATTAAAAGTATGTGCTTGAGGTTCTGCTTGTGGTTTACAAAATGTGTCTGCTACTATACTTACAATTTTGCTTGACCATGTACTCCAGCAAGAGAATTGACAAAGTAGAATTTTCTTTTCACAATATCAATTGCAATTAAACTCCATTGTGAGCTATAAAAACAAGCCTCAATTAGCCTTCTAACATGAATAAGTAAATTCTCTTCACAAGGTGTAGGTAGGAAACTTACCTCTCATGATAAGGAATCAAGAAAATTTCACAGATTTCCAAGTCCACATGAATCAACCACTTTGTGAGCTCTCTAATATTTGTCTCTGTCCTGAGAAAGTGGGAGATAGAAGGGTCTAAAAATTCCACCTTTTGTTGAAGGTCTGGCTCATATGTATGCATCATTAACCTGGTACAAGATATTGTTATATAAAGAGTTCTTGCTATAAACAAAAATACATAGGAAAACAAAAACAACCTGAGGCATGTGATAAGGAGTGGAGAATTGATCTCCTTGGTCCAGTCCTTGAGAATTTCCAAGGTCTCAGAGTCAAGTGAATTGTAATCCTCCCTAGGATCCTCCTCACTGAATAGAGCGACAACAAAACCAGTAGGATTGACACTCCTCAAGAGGGGCACTAGTTGAGGTTCCAACAGGTCAAGCTCCTTTCTCTCTGCAATTTCCTTGTCTTCCTTTGCTCTCTTTTTCCTTTCCTTTTCCTCTTCTTCAGTAATATCAACTACTCCTACTTCAGGCTCCTTGGGCTTCCTCCATGGAGGAATGTTGAGAATATTAAAGGCCTTAATATCATGCATAGGGACAGGCTCCAACATTCTTGAAAACCTGTATCTCAGCCTCCTGAGAGTGATCATGTCTTTGTCCATCAAAGTAACCCTATGGGCATGAGCTGCACAGATATAGGCATCTTGGAAAAGCTCAATCATAAAGTCCTCACAAGCCTCCTGGATACATGCCAATGCAGTTCTAGTCCACCTCATGTCAATCTTGTACTCCTCTGCAACTTGTCTGCATAGTCTTTGGAAGGGCAGTTTGGGAATTGCAAGATTGATGGCCTTTATGGCCTTCCTTATCTCTCTTAGACATTTGACCCCCTGCTTGAACTTTCTCTTTGTAAGGAGAGGCTTAAGCTGCACTGGCTTGAAAGCTTTCCTCTGATGTGTAGTTTTTCTTTTGCTTGGCTGAGGGTCAGGTGTGCTTGGTTTAGGGTCCTTCCTCTGAGATGTGCTCTTCTTTGGTTTTGAAGTACCAGCTAAAGCTTTGCTAGGCTGAGCTTCTTCTTCATCTTTGGATAGAGGCTTATCAACCGGCTTATCAACCTTCCTTGCAGTCTTCTTGGTCCTTGCCATCTTCAAAAGGGATAGGAATGATTGTTACACAACAAACATTAGTAAAAAAAGTAAACGATGTATATTTAGTGGCACACATTTCCGTACATAGTGGAACACATTGCGGTGACACCCCGTACGCGAAATCACAAAGGGACCAATGTCCTCACACTTACGGTGATCGCGCATGGGGTGACGGAGCATTACACAGAGGCGGTGACACTTCGTACGCGAAATTGCGAAGGGAGCACAGTCCTCTCACTTACCAAATTCGCGCACGGGGTGACGGGAGTCCCAAGCGGTGAAAACCTCTTAAACCTCTTGAGACACATATTGTATGCATGGTGAAAATAGTGGCACACATTGCGGTACACATCGTAAACATGATCACACTTGTGGACATAGTGGAACACATTGCTTTGAAACTCCGTACGCGAAATGACAAAGGAGGCAAAGTCTTCTCACTTACGAATATCGCGCACGGTGTGACGGTCAAAGCGCTCGAAGTTTTGGGTTGTGGAAGTGCGAGAAGTGGGTAAAACCTCCTTCAAAATGCGCTTAGTTTGGGCTCTGAGGAGGTTTATATAGGGTGCATGGCGCAAGTCCCTAGGCGCATAAAAACTAGCCGTTGGACCAAACTTCGAGGCGGCAACCGATTTGCACACCCCCCGAGGCGACGTTTTTGGCCATAAAAGGAACCTACCCAACCCGTTTTTTCGCTTATTGTCATTCACAAGGCTTCGAAATTAAGCCTCCAACCCTCCAAGCGACACACCGCGACACCCGTGCGCGATTTTGGGGGACGTCAACCTCTTCCTAGCAATAGGAAATCGCGTACCAAGTGTCACTCTGTGCGCGTAGTTAGTGAGTGCCAAGTTTCTCTTAACTTCTGTTAACCCTCACGGCACACGGACATCCTATGATCTATAAACGTTGTATTATTTAGAGTCAGGTACCGGGCTTGTCGGACCAATAGGGAAAGGTAGAGTGATCGCCGATGAGAGGCGCACTTTAACTTGGACATTCAAGGGATTAGTTGGTTAAGCATGGGCGCCCAAGTGTGAATGGGGTGAGCTCCTATAAAAGCCAACTAAACCTAATTTTTACTCATTCTCTCATTTGTGCAATAGAAGAGTGCTCTTGCTCCATCTCCATCTTCTTCTTCTTCACCTCCTCGTGTGTGTGTGTGTGTGTGAGAGAGAGAGAGAGAGAGAGAGAGAGAGGGAGAGTGTGTATGCGATCGAGCATTACGAAGGCACGACGGCGGCGAAGCGGTTGAGCGCGGCACGACTGCAGCTTCTTCTTCATCGCGGCGAGGAATCCACCACGAAGGCGAGCATAGAGCGGTGAGTGACACACCCTTTGTTTTCTTGAGCTTGCTAGTTTAGGCTTGTTGTGTGCTTGGAGCTGTTTGTGGCTCGCACACGGTGTATTGGCAAGTCCCTTGCTTCGAGAGTGCGGCAAGGAGCGCACATTTTTGGCGCCGCTACCGGGGATATGCCCTACACTAAGCTCGGTTAGCACTTTACGCTTTCTTGTGGTGCAATTTCTATCATAGGAAAGGCAGGGAAGGAGTGTGTGGAGATTTCTGTTTTTTGCGTTTTCTGCATTTGCTGTCAAGTTTCAATTTCTGCTATTGTCTGCGTTTTTTCAATTTCTGCAATTTCTGCATTTTAAAACGGACGGGTTGGTTTGTATAAAAGATAGATCGGGATCGTTTCCCCAAGCCCAAGCCCAAGCCCAAGCCCAAGCCCAAGCCCAAGCCGAGGCCTCAGTCCTCAGTCTTATGATATATACTAGACTCACTCTTATATATATACCCTACTCCCTCAAGAGAGAATGAGAGGATGTGGGACAAGTCCTCCACTCTCCTCCTTTCTCTTCCCACTTGCACCCTTAGACTTTCTAGTTTGGGCCTAGTTCCCTACTGGAAATTGACAGTTTTAGGGATTCCGAGGGCATAGAGTGACCAAACGGAGGGCTGTAAAGCACGACGCGACCCTCTGACCGATACGCTCATTTTGAGCTATCACACGGCCCATTCGACACGCTCTAAAAAATCTAGCAAAAAAACAAACAAAAAACACGCTAAAAACTAGTCACAAGGCCTCCTAGAGCAGCTTTTTGACACCTTAGGGTATCAAAAGCACATGCACTTACGCTCTGGGCGGGTGCTAGAACACGAGCATATTGAGGGTGCCTCTGTTCATACAGACACCCATTACCCATCCACGATAAGCTCTAGACCCTCAGCGGGGACACAAGGTAGCACCACCCAAGACCCTAAAATAGCCGCTAGTGATTCCTCCTCCGACTCAGAAATCATGGAAGCATACCCTACCCAAAACACTGAGAGAGAAGGCCATGCACCTCACGAAGCTCCACAGCCTAGTACTAGTATGTTTAGCCGTTTCATGGAAACATTAGGTAGAGCTACTCGCTCGGAACCTGATGCAAATGAAGCACACGAAGGGGGTGGGGAAGTGGACTCTCCTTTCACATCGCACGTGGACCCCACACCCCCAAAGAGTGTCCATGTGGATATCCTACCAACTTCTTATCAAGAAGGCCCTGTTGAGCTGCCTCCTTCAGAAGTTCCCTGTAGAGTACCGTTGGTGACAAGTAAAACCACGGGGAGCAACATTGCTTCTACCTCACAAGAAACCGTTAACACGTCGACTCTAGAAGGATTGTTCATTAATGATCATTGGACATACGACCTCCACACTGAGGTGTTGACGGATCTACACTCTGGCCACGCCTACCATGTAGGATGGATAGAGATTGTACAATCCACCTCTAGTGCCACGAGCATCGAAGATCAACAGAAAATGATCTGTAATGTTATCCATGGCATTATTCAATCAGAAAGGCAAAACCGAGGGGTAAATATACTCTCAACTGGCCCCATGAGATTTCTGGATACGAGCAAGGCTCAACAGCCTACTCTATCACAAATGGAGACTCCTCTAATGAGCCCCATGGACCCATCTTACGTCATTTCACCTGGGGTCTCTATGCAATCTGAGCCTCCGAGCGAAAACTTTAGCTTCCCTAACTTGGCTCAACCCTCTATCAAGGAAAACCCAGTGCTCACTCCAGGGATAAGCCTGACAGAGAATGTACCGATGACATCTACGGTTAGCGCAGTGCCACTACCTAGTGTCGTAGTACCTAATATGGGGCCTCGACCATATGTGCCTCTAGCCCCTTATGCACACATGGCCCCCACACCTCCAATTGTACCACTTGCTTATGCTCCTCGAGTGCCGCTCCCTAGCTCTTATCCGAGTGGACCTATGCCCGGTTATGTTCCATATCCTGCATCATCCACACATATGCCAAGACCGGCACCCGTCCCTCTCCCACATATGATTCCAAGAGTACCTCCACCGGCCCTGTCTCCTCACATAGGTGACTTGGCAGCGTTTGCTCAAACCATAGGTCGATCTTTCGCGGAAAATATGCGTCATGCATCTGATAGAGAGCCTAGAAGTAAGGCAGTACAAATTGCCAAACTCACGCAAAAATTCAATGGGGACGAAGATGCTAGGAAACACATTGAAGTGTTTGAACAAGTATGTGATTCCTTAGGGGAACGCAACGAACTACATAAGTGCAATGCCTTAAGCTTGACATTAAGTGGGAAGGCTGGAGATTGGTATAGGACCCTAAGGGTGGACGAGAAAACAATCTACCCTACCCTTCGAAGGTTGTTTCTAAAGGAGTACATACGAGAAGGTGTGCTTTGGGGTGTAGCATCTCAGCTACAGAAGGCTGAACGTAAGGAAGGAGAGTCAGTAAGGGACTTCATTAGTCATCTAAAGCAATTAAACTCTCGCTGCCCTGTAAACGAGCGCTTCAACAATAACCAACTGCTTGATCGATTCATTCGAGGGTTGAGGAATGAAGGAATCTATAATGGACTAGTGATTAGAGGTATCACAACCTGGGAAGATGTCACTGCCAATGCAATCCAATTAGAGGACAACTTGATGATAGCAGGCATGAGGGTGTCTACTGACACGAGATCCACTAGCTCACAAGCCATTGAGTATGAACCCATGACTGCAAAGCCCATTGCCAATGAGCCAAAGGTATTTGAGACATTCTTGACAGACCTCACCAAGGCAATCCAAGAGTCTCTTAAGGATAATCGACCCCCTCAAAATAGTCACATGTATCCAAGAAGGGAGCAACAATGGTGTTCCATTTGCTTAGGTCCACATAGCACTAGTGAGTGCCCTACATTTAGAGTAAAATTTAATGGAACTTGCAACGCATGTGGTAGGTATGGTCACCAAGCTAAGGATTGTTTAATGATCAAACGTATGATGGCAAATAGACCACCTGTAGCCTGGACGGATGCGCCTCGAGCTCATGTATTGATGCCTACTCCACCTGTTGAGCAACTACCGCAACACATGGTCCCTAGATCTCAAAATGTTGTACAAGCTACACCGCTACCACCTCCTGTGCTAGGACCGCAGCCCCCGCATCCAAGAGTCGCCCCTATGAACCAAGTGGGTTGCAAGCCATCAAATGCTTATGCAGATGGCTGTGAGGAGGAAATAGACACTAGTATTGCCTATTGGCTTGATACATTGGAAGAGTGTCCTATATACTACATGGAAGATTGTTGGGGACAAGTCAAGCCGGTTTATCAAGCTACTGCTCTCGCATCCAGAGGTCAAAATATCAACACCCAGGCTAGGAGGCCACCTCTTCAATGCTACGAGTGTGGTGGACCACATCGGGCAGCGGAATGCCCTATTAGGCTGCAAAAGAATGCTGCACAGATGCAAATGAATCAAGGGAGCACATCTGCAATGCCAATACTCACATGTAATCGTTGTGGCATAGATCACTTGATTGCCCAATGCCCCTATAACCCAAATGCGCCTAAAATCACACCCCTGAATTTGGTCGAAATTGCTAGTGTGACATCGCCAATACCACCCGTCGCACCCGCTTATGCGATTACACGGTCCATGCTTCAAGGGCCAGGACATATCCTCGAAGAGAGAGATACCGCGTCAATTATCCAAGCAAAGAAAAAGAAGACACGAAGGAAGAAGTCGCAGAATACGGAAAATTCAAAGCCAAGTTCCAAAACAAACATAGGAACAGGAGATGACCCCGTGTATATGAATGACCTCGAGGATGATTCAGATTCAGTCGAGACAATGGAGACTAGAACCAATACCACAAAGGGAAAGACCGACAAAGAAAACCGTAACATGGAACCAAATGAAAACCGAATGAGAGAAAACCATAAAGAGCCTCTGAAAACACCACAAGTTTTTCCAAATCCAATCCAGGACCCCCAAGATAAACCGCAGGGGCAAAAAGGGAAGAATCGTAAAAAGAAGATTGGGACGTACCCAAACCCAGTAGACGAGATTAACCAGGTGAAACATCTAAGAGGTTTAGTGGAGGAGACTCAAAGGAAACTAGAACCAGAACCCATGCATGTCAAAATTCATGACACAGTGTTTCCCACGCAAGTTCATCCACCCCACATGAACCATAGACCGTTAGCCATATCTAGTATCATCCAAGAAGGGAGTGAGGACGGGACATCAGAAAGTGAGCATACACCCTTCTTGTTGGAAAGGATGTTTAACGAAGGAATACCTGATCCCATTGAGGAATATGAGATTCCATCCTCACCAGTTCCTAGTCAAGGACCTACACCCTGCAAAACGCCAATGAATGTTGCCAAACTAGTGGACTTCATGTCTTCTGAGGTCCGAACCACGATCATAGCAAAGCTGTATGGAGATCCTGAGTTATTCCTTGCACTTCGAGCATTCCTTAACGGAGAGCTACGAACGGGATTACCGCAGTTTGCGCAACCAAATAGGCCTGACTCGATTATGATTGATGAGGAAAATCATGTGCAATCACTTGACTTAGATGGACACGAGTCTGTGATTGAGGTACCCATTAACGAATTAGGGCAGTATTTTGAAGGCGACGAGTCTAATGCGACCCTACCCATCACTACCAAGGGATTAACTATAAAGGGAATTCTTGATGGTGGTGCGGGAGTTAGCATCGTTACAAAAGATTGTTGGGAATCCATGGGAAAACCCCGCCTCAGTGTTACTAACATTGTGGTAAAGATGGCAAATGGTACCATAGCCAAACCTGTGGGGATGCTCAAGGATCTTAAGATCAAAGTTCTAGGACACAAGGTACGACATACGTTCATTGTAATGGATTTCTCTAAACACCTTATGTCATATGAAATGATTTTAGGACGACCATTCATGAGGGAAGCACAAATGGTTCATGATTGGTCTAAAAATCATGTCTATTTGCAATTCCAAGACTCTGTCCTTAGAGTGGATTTGGTGACTGGTAAGGTACACCCCTTAGGGGGTAAAACCATTATTGATCATCGCTCTGACACCACAGTTCACTCGGCCCCACTACAATATTGTTACACTTGTAAGAAGGATACAGACATTGGCCAAGATTCTCCTTACATGGATGTGTTACCAGGTATGACGGAATCGGACAATGTGGATTGGGTCCACCTAGCATCAACCATAGACACTTGGGGAAATAGGGGGACGACCTGGGTAACACCTGAGGGGGATGAAATGCCTATACCCTTAAATATGCTACAAGCAATGCATATCGCTTCCGACAAGACTCATCCTAATGTCACGAAGAAAACATACAAGTGGGTCCCTAAAGATTCCTTAGTGACCATAGCTAGTGCTAAAAAACAGAAGCCTTGTAAGAAACGTACCACTCGCTCCAAGAAAAGTAAGAAAATGTTGCGATGGATCCCTAAACGACTATTGGAAGCCCAAGGCTACTATCAAGGAAATGATCAAATCTGGGTGCCAAAACCTAGATTGTGCTCTTACCTAACACCTGACCCAAGTGAGCCCAATCCCGTAGCTCCAAAACAAATCAATGATCGTGAAAAGAAAAAAATCACAGAATGCTACACACCCGCTCCCGAGCTAGTTTGGGTACCAAAGAAAGAACGATTTGTTCCACCTAGCTCAGGAAGGGGGGAGTCCCATGAAGATTCTAGCTCCTCATGTAATACATCCATAGAGGTAAAAGCTTCTACACAGCCTCCATCTATAGTAGTGGACTTCCATGAAGCTACAAAAGAATCCACACCTCCCAGTGTTCAAGAATCACCTAATGAACCACTTCAAGTTCGATCCTAGGAGAGTACCTTACCACCCTTGCAACTTGACGAGGCACCTAGGGTAATAGAAAACTACTGGCAAAAATCCTCACCTATTACCAACTGGAACAATTGGTTTCAAAGGGTGACAAGCTCATTTCAAACGGTATGATCTACCCAAGGAAGGGGGGAGTGTTTGCTGACAGTCCTCATTCATTTGTTTCCCTCTCAACCTTTTTCCCTGACCTCTTAATCTCCGATCTTAGGGAATGTACATATAAAGCTTTATACTCACAAAAAAACAAAAAAAAAAGAGCAAGAGCAATTAGCAAACGAGTATGCACATAAAAGTCAAAACATTGACTCAGACCTACACATGTCACATCTGGTACAGTGAAACAGAAACCTATGCCATAAAACACTTTTGATCCTCATCACTTGAGTGATGGAGGGTAGGTAAGATTAGTACGATAGGAGTGTTTCTGTTTTAGAGTTGAGTGATTAGAAAAGTTCTCTTTTCCCACTAATGTGCCTCCTGGAGGTATTCCTTTTGTTTCCTAGTGTGTACAGGAGCGTGTTGCTATTGATAGGATTTGGACCTTCATGGAATCTTTATCTCGACTCACTCTTCAAATCAAGCGCGACCATCGACACAAACAGGTGTTTCTTGTCCATTAGCATTGCCCTTATCTTTTTTGCATCCATGTTTGTCTGCTTTGATTGTGATTGGTACCATAATATTCAGCGCATTTGCTTAGTATCAAACATTTAATTCTATGTAATGTTTTGTCATAATCACTTGTCTAGGTTTAAAACTCAAGCAGTCCGACTAAGCTAGTTTGACCAAGTTAGGTATTAGAGATCTTCTCTTAATACCATGGGGAATGCCTTCCTAATAAACAATGGTTACTTAGGTTCTTAATCCGATTTAGGCAGCATTGTATGAAATGTACTAGGGCTTTCTAGTGGGCTTAACCCTATTGACCTTTCGCTTAAGTATTATAAAGGGAGTTTACTAATGTGATGAGCCTGGGGAGGGTAACAATGTTATATGACCCCCCAAAGTTACAAAATTTAAATGCTGAAAATGAACAAGCAAAAAATCAAAGTGCCACAATGTAAAATCTTAAGTTGGAAGAGAAATCTCAGCTTGATTTGGTACTTCACTCACATGTATCGCCTATGGTACTAGAGCCCTAGAGGTTCCCAGTGTGGGCGCTTTTCCTTGAAAAGCCAAAAACCCAAGGCATACAAAATAAGCACACACATCATAATTGAATCACTGTGAAAAGACCTTGGGGGGTCAAAGAAAAAGTAATCAGTCAGGCGATGATTTCATGAGAAATTCCTTTTATGGTAGCTTAACTACAAGGTTTTCTAGATATAGCCTCTAGTCAGCCCTCGAACATGAATACTTGGCTCTCGCGATTAAACAACTTAATTGACCACAGAAAATTAAGAAGCTTACCCATGGTATTAATATTCGATCTCTAGTGCCTTTCGACCGTCAAATTAGAGACCCCAGACTTGTTTAATTTTCTACCTTTACATCTGTTTATGCATTTGATTACATTGCAATTTAATGTTCATTGCTAATAAATTGTTTGAAATTCTTTTACCAATCAATTTGTCTACCTAAAACTGCATATGCTTTTTAAGAGAATGCAATTACTGTGCCAATGTTGTTTGATTTTGCAGTGACTAAAGAAGGCTAAGGACATTCATCTCAAATGCTCTTCCACCTCGACGAACTAGCTTCAACTCAATAGCTTCCGAGGACGGAATCTACATCAGGAAGGGGGGCATGTTAACCCTCACGGCACACGGACATCCTATGATCTATAAACGTTGTATTATTTAGAGTCAGGTACCGGGCTTGTCGGACCAATAGGGAAAGGTAGAGTGATCGCCGATGAGAGGCGCACTTTAACTTGGACATTCAAGGGATTAGTTGGTTAAGCATGGGCGCCCAAGTGTGAATGGGGTGAGCTCCTATAAAAGCCAACTAAACCTAATTTTTACTCATTCTCTCATTTGTGCAATAGAAGAGTGCTCTTGCTCCATCTCCATCTTCTTCTTCTTCACCTCCTCGTGTGTGTGTGTGTGTGAGAGAGAGAGAGGGAGAGTGTGTATGCGATCGAGCATTACGAAGGCACGACGGCGGCGAAGCGGTTGAGCGCGGCACGACTGCAGCTTCTTCTTCATCGCGGCGAGGAATCCACCACGAAGGCGAGCGTAGAGCGGTGAGTGACACACCCTTTGTTTTCTTGAGCTTGCTAGTTTAGGCTTGTTGTGTGCTTGGAGCCGTTTGTGGCTCGCACACGGTGTATTGGCAAGTCACTTGCTTCGACAGTGCGGCAAGGAGCGCACAACTTCTCAAAGTTCGCATAGCAAGTGACAAACTTAGCATGTCACAATTTTATGTAATTCTTTTTTGCTTGCGCTTAATTTGTGCGCTTAATTTGCTTGACAATTTTATGCTTTTAATTTGTTTGTAGACTTGATATAAAGAAGGGTGGTTAATGTCTTGATAGACTTCTCTTTTCTCTTTTTCAGCTGAGCATTTATGGATTGTCATAATGGATACAGAGGATATACAAGAGACCGCTGATGACAGGCTGATGTCTTTTCTTTACAAAGTTAATGAACTTACAAGATTTCAAAGTGTCAAACAGATCTTTAATGCTGCCTTTGATCTTCAAGTACTTGTGGATGGCTTCTCTACACAAATTAGTGACTTGAAAGAGATATATACAAAATTGATCAGAGATCACAGGCTTGACAATCTTGTTCATTTTGTTGATATATGCAAAGCAGGTAGCTTGTCAAGGACAGGTATTGCAAAGAAGTGGTCAAGCCTTCATCCAGACTGGCAAAAGATCATAAAGCCTTGCAAATTTCATGGTAATATGCATTGCCAGTTGGTAGATTATGACCTTGGACTTATCATTTTCTTCAGTGTACTCCCAACACCAGAGGGCAAAGAGATTCCAAAGCAGATTCCCCAGGCTGAGGAGGACCAGGAGAAAGAGGAGATAGAGATGGAGTTCCATGAAGACGAAGAGAAGCTACAAAGCACTGAGATGCTGGACATTGCAAAATTTAAAGCAGAAAACATCACTAAAGTGGAGAATGTTGACATTGAGGATGAAGATGTTGATCCTTTGCATTGCACAACAACATTTCCCACATACAAAATTAACAAAAAGGAATATGTTTTGCTGAATGACATACAACATCTTTTTGATCTAAGGGAAGATTATGCTTTGGCAGTTTTGGCTGAGTGGGGATCTAATGACATAGGATTTATTGATTACTCACCTTGCCCCTTAGCAGTCTTGGACACAGAGGCAGAAAATTTTATTGACAGCTCAAGTGTTGGAGAGCACAGGACATTGTTCTGAGATAGGAGCAACAGGGTGTACCTTCTGAAGAGGAGTTCAATGAGATCCAGAAAAGGCTTAAAATAGAGCATATGGGAGAGAAAAAGACCAGAGATTATGAAGTAAGGCCAACTAGATCCATTGATATATGGGAACCTGCCTTGTTTGAGGAGGATGAGTCTCCTAAGGTATGTTAATGACCATTTTGCCCTGTCTTATTAATGTGCTGAACAATTAACCAAGACATATTTTTGCAGATTGAAATACTGGACACAGACAAATTCCTTGGCAGGGGGAAGGGTTCCAGACCCTTAAATTTAGGAAGGAACTAGAGCTTGGGACACTTTATTGGGAAGCTCAACAAAGAGACTGTCATTATATTCCATAACAAGTTTACAAGAGAACCATTGCTGCCAATGCTTGCAATTAAAGCACTTGCAAAGGTTGTTGGTTCATATCAGCTTCCTCCAGGGTTAGAGAAGTTAATATTGGTGGAAAAGGAGGAAGCCATCAGAATTTTTGGATTCTTCCCTGGCCTTACTGGTTCTAGAGCTGGTTATTTTGCAACAATGGCATCCTATGTGCTTGCCCACTCTGGGGACCTCAAGAGACAAATGATAGGCTACAATAAGCAGAAGTTTCTGAAGTTTAGGGGTGAAGTTGATGTACCTTCATCAAAAGACTGACTTTGCTCATACCTGTACTTTGGCCCACTTTCTACCTTGTCTCTCTCTTGTAGCTAGCCATTGTAAGAATTTTTCATTTGCAGATGAACTATTATATGAATTTTGTCTTTTCTGCTTGTTCCTGTGTAAGGCATTTGCTAAATCTGAGTTCAGTAGTGCTTTCTTTGTCATTTTTGATCTGGTTCTATGCCATATTTGTCTATAGAACCATTGGAAAACCTCAAGCAAGCTGTTTGCCTTCACTGCACCTCCTCCATGTCTTGTATGCTTGAAAAACTTGGTTCTTGCTTGATAATGGGATTTCTCCATGCCTTGTGTAGACCATATGGATAGGGAGCCCCATCTCTTTACAAACCAGGGAGTGTGATTGTAAATTATATGCTGGCAAAGTAAAAGCGTGTCAATAATTAGTAAGTATGAGATTAATCATATGCTTCCAAACTAAAAGTATGTACATATTAAAAAGGAATAAAAAACTTACCATGTAATGTGTGAATTCCTGATCCCAAGCATCTTTCATTGCACTTCTGAAGTTATTGAGCACTTTCTTGAAATTTGGCAGATCATTTTTTCCCCAGGATGTCTTATCACAGTAGGAAAATACTTTGTCTAGTGATTCCCATACCTCTGCCTTTTTGTTTCTTGATGTACCTTCAAGACCATGATCTTTGATGGCATTGTGGAGAGCTTTCCACTGGTTATACTTCACATTGGATGAACCCTTCTTGGCATTTACCTTTCCTAGTTTGCCATGAAACCCTAGGAAAGCTCTGGCCTTCACACCACCAACAGATACCTTTCTAGGCACATTGTTTCCATTTGAAGACCTTTTCAGGTCTGTTTCAATCTTAACCTTACCACTGTGAAGGCCAATTTCTGATAAAACCGTTTCAATACATTTGATTGCAGCATCTCTAGCTGCTTTTGGCTGTAACTTCCAAGCAAACCCCACATAGAGATGTACAATTTTCTCCACAATTCTGCAAAGAGCATGCAGAGTGCATATGTGGACATTAGCAAGTGGAATATTTAAAACTGCTTTGAAGTTTGGATCTTGAGTATGCCTATTGGGTGCTTTGTTCCAATTTGCAGGATTACATTCTTTTGCTGATGCCATACAATACAGACAAGGGCTCTTTGCCATAGCTCCTTTGGAGACATTGTACATACATTTAAGGGTTTTAAGGTCTCCTCCCATGTGCCATTCCACCCTGTAACTTCCAAACCCTTCAACTTCAAGCTCTTCCCCTAATTCTTGTGCATTAATGACTTCGGGTATTGTTGTTTGATGGAAAACCCAATCCAGAACATCAAAGTCTTCACTCTCTACTTCAAAAGCACCTAGCCACTAGACATTCTTCTCCGATTGCACGCTGAAGTACTTGGTATCCTTCGGTTTCAATGCTCTGTTCATTAAAGTTATGGAAATCCTCTCAATTTTTCTGTTGTTAACAATCTCACATTCATCAAGCTTTATCACAAAACTGACAACACCATTTGCTTCTGTATGCTCCAGCTCATAGAATCTGATCATTTCCTTCTGAAGTGTCTTCAAGTCAAATTGAAGATCCCTCTTTTTACCATGATAGGTACCATGAATGTGGTGAGGCTCACCCAACATCTCCATTATCCTCTTTGCTTCCAAAGCCATCCATTGTGCAGCAGGCAAGGAAAAAGATCAATGAGACTCGTCAAATTGAAGATCCCTCTTTTTACCATGATAGGTACCATGAATGTGGTGAGGCTCACCCAACATCTCCATTATCCTCTCATTGATCTTTTTCCTTGCCTGCTGCACAATGGATGGCTTTGGAAGCAAAGAGGACCTGACCTTACATTGCTTTAACCTTGACTTCATATTTCTGAACAGATTGCTATAACCATCTCTGCTAATGCCTACCTTATCCATAGTATATTGCACATCCTCCTTGTCCAAGCAAGAGCTCTGCAAAAATCCCTCAATGCACTGCTCCTTTGCCTTTTTAAACTTCTTCTCTGTGAAAATCTTTTTGGCAACCTTGAGAGGTAAAACATCACAATAATGTTTAGCTGCCATTTCCATGTTTGATGCAGAGTTTGGTTGTAGCAAAGTCCTAAATCAAAAGGTACAAAATTAACTGATTATTGTCCAAATGACACCAACAAAATAAACAAACTAAATTAAAGTTAACTGAATATTAATCATTTAATAAAGAACAATAGCATAATAACAATAACATAAGCATAATAATGTGGAGCAGAATCACAATACAACTTAACAAAAA
Source organism: Adiantum capillus-veneris (assembly GCF_014529385.1). Classification (NCBI taxonomy): domain Eukaryota; kingdom Viridiplantae; phylum Streptophyta; class Polypodiopsida; order Polypodiales; family Pteridaceae; genus Adiantum; species Adiantum capillus-veneris. Next base: position 71,940,180 of record NC_140950.1, on the reverse strand, counting down.
GATTAACAACCTAACATAAGCAGAATCATATAAAATAACAATACCTTGCTGCTCTGATTCTCCTGCAGCAACCTCCTCCACCACGTCTCAAGGCTTCAATGTTCTTTAACTTCTTTTCTCTTTGTCTGTTTCCTAACATTGTATTCTTGCTTCTAGCTTGTTTGAGCTGAGTTTGTAGCTTTTCGTTGCTCTCTTTACATTCCTCAAGTTGTTGTTTAAGAGTATTTATCATTTGTTTGGTCAAATGATCTTCTAACTTAAGAATATCTCTCTCTGCCGCAAGACTCTGTGTATAACCCAGCAACCCTCTTTGACCATCACCCACAAATTTTATCAAAGATGAACAATTTGAGAATGGGGGAGTGCTCTTTGTCATTGGGTCCACTGGATACAATCTTCCATCAGTCCAGAGATCAATGTGATTTTTTTGATCTTGCCGCATTGCTTCAAATATGGACGAGGACACCTCTGCACATTTGTTTCTCTTGCGCACTGGACAATATTCTTCATTTAGCTCAATGTGTAGATGGTATAAGCTTCTTCTCTTCCTCATGGAAGTCTGTTAACAGTATTTGTCAGAGATAGTACTATAGGAAAAAGCTGTGCAGATACAAGGAAGAAGACGACACAGAAAAGGTTTGTTTCAGCTTTTGGAAATTTTGAATTTTGGGCCAGAACTGACGTTTTCGTTAGTTTTGGAGGGAGTATTTTTTAGAATACGAAAGATCCTAGAAAGATTTGACAATGACATGTTTCGGTGGAGGTAAAAAGGACGCAAACTCACCTTTTTACAAACATTTCACTATTTTTAAAATAAAGTATATATTCTCTCTCTACATATTCTTACAGGGCACAAAAGTGACCTCAAAATTCCCCTAATGCAAAGGAGATGCCGATTTTTTTGGAATTAAATGACGATTAACTCCTGTCCTCCCAAGTAATGCCAGTTCTGACATGCTTCTGTTTCTTGGATGGTGACACATTGGAGAGGGGGAATGGGGGAACACGCCCGAAACCAACACAAAAGCCTCTCTATAGCTCAGGGTATTCACAACACCCCTATCCTCTCGAAAAACACCTTCAAACACACAACTTACACTAGCAGACCATCGTCTGCTCGATTAACACTGCTCACACACTCCACAAAACCACCACACGACGTACATCTGTTGCCACTGTCTGTCTCCACCCTTACACACACACACACACACACACACACACACACACACACACACACACACACACACACACACACACACACACACACACACACACACACACACACACACACACACACACACACACACACACACACACAACCGCTCAATCTCACTCTTTCACTCAAACCATCGTCGGTCCGGGGGGGCACACACTTCCACACAGCTGACACCGAGGAGAAACATGAACGCAGGAGAAAGAGAAGGGGGGAAGGGGAAACAACAACAAAACGAGGCAACAACGACTCGATTGCACTCCACAAAACACCTGTACAAACTCACACTGCCATCACCATGCCATTTACACAAGAAAAATGCAAAGGGATTGACAGGCACACTCCTATGTCCAAAAGCTCCCCTTTGCAGGCTTCAAATGGCACTCCCAAAGGCCAAGAAAAAGCTGAGAAGAAGCCCCTCATTTGATTAATGCACCGCTTTGATCTATCTGCTCTCTTTTCTTCACTCTTTGCACTTGGGGGGGGGCATTAGCGATGTTGCTATGCCCCCTAGCCTTCTTATTTTTTATTTTTTCACTTTCATTTTTACCCCCCTTTGGAACTCAACCTTGCACTGCCCCTTTTGGCCACTTTTGGTCCTTGGCCGCCCTTAGCTTTGGTTTGTACTCAACTTGATTTGTCCGGCCTATGCTACCCCTTGCACTCGGTCCATATGGCTGCCCTCGAACTCTCTCTATGCTTAACCTCCGCGGGACCCCTCCCCTTTCACTACCAATAGTGATGTCGCTATTGGTGGGGGTCTCCCTTCAAAAGATCAGCCCTAGTGGACGCGGGCACGATGCCTTACGGCCCCGCCACATCATCAGATCACCTGGTTGCACCACCCCTTCTCACTTCCACGCGGGCGTGCTATTATGCCGCCCCGCCTCGTCAACCGCCGCCAAAACCCCGGCGTTTCTGCCCTGCACAGCGCCACCTGCACTCGCGCCATGGCCAACGAGCTCCCAAGGAGCCCACTTCCCTTTACACCTACATAAGGGCCACGCGCTCATATACCCCGCCAACGGACGGCCGAAGTGCGCATACGGGATAATTGGGTGCCACGTGGCAGTGCCTGGGGAAGTCCCACTTTGAATGGCCTCCAAGGCCTTGCAAAATTTTAAAAAAACCTCCATGGAAAACCAACTTCTCCCCTCCTTGTCTTGTCTGCTAACTGGCACCCAGGGATCCAATTACCAAGTCGCAAAGTGGTGCTGAATCCCCACTTTGCCGGTCCCTGGCTGTGCCAACCCCACTACATTCCGATTCCCCGGAGTTCGCTACCCAAGGCGACCAAAAACTTGGAAAATCATCTGCACACCTTTTACTGCCCATGGCTCCCAACTTCATCTCCCCATATCTGGTCGACCAAGCATCCGATTGACGTGCAGTCGACTCGTGCCAACTCCACATGACTCACTCTATCACCGAGAACTTTGGCGAGGCTCAAAAGACGCCAGATGGCACATTCCCCAGTATAGTCAAGTGGGCTCAGACCCCGCCCCTGAAAAATTCAACTTGCCATAACTTGCTATCCAGAGCGATTTTAAGCTTAAAGTTGACAATTTGAAGAATGTCATTGAGTTTGATGATTGCTTCTTTGAAAGTGTCTTCACTGGTGCACCATGGTGAGTGAAGTCCTCTAATCTTGACGTTAAGGCCAAGGGATCCTTGTAGTTAGCATTCTTGTAAACTATCTATATCTTGGCCTCAAATCTTTTTGTGTGTTTGTTCATGGACTTCCTTCACTAACTTGACAGTCTTGGTAAGGGAGGCTTCAACACCTTGGGCTTTTGTGAGTAGGGCTTGGCTCTCTACTTCCTTCGTGTCCTCTAGCTTGAGCAAGGGCTCCTTGCATCTCACACTTTCTCCAATGATTTCCTAGATCTTAGTTTCTTGACACCCAACAAGATCCTTTCTTGGTGCGGCTAACAGCTTGCCACCACAAGGAAGCTCTTGCATGAGATCAAGGTGCCAAAGGAAGACATTTAGCCCTCCTTACTACCTTTCCAAAATGAATGGGTCTAGCAAAATTTGGACGCCTATATTGTTGATAATTTCTCAGGATTTCAAAGGTTTGAAAGGTTATTTAAACCTTGATGGTTTGAAATACTGCACTTGATCTTGGTTATACTAGAATTGAGCAATGACGTTGCTAAGAGCAATAGTCATGAAGGAGCTTTAGGTGTGTAGAAGGAAAGCGAGCAAGAGTCAGGCAAATCTAAGGTTGGCCACTATCAAGAGTGATGAGTCCGTAGATAGGCAAGCAAGAAAGGTCACGTCTACTTAGGGTGGCCAAGTGGACTAATGGCTCTTTTCGCTTGAGTAGGGAGTGGCTGAAAGGTACCCGTAGGGCCGACCTCACCCAAAGGGAGGCAAGGAGGGAGAGAAATCTAGGGTTCACACACACACACACACACACACACACACACACACACAGATTGAATTATCATCCACGGAGGTTAGATATGTCCCATGGGACCAAAAACAAAACATTACAACCACTTCTTCTAAGTAAGGCAATCGATACATATCAATTAGGAACCAAGGATCCATCAAAAGAAAAACAAAAGCCTAACGGGGGGGTCCTATGGGGCAGGGGCCGGTTTAGGAGTTAAAAACTCTTGGATGATGGACTTCTCTCCATGATATACTGCCCACTTGCCTTTGGCTCGTGCTTCACGCACTTTTTCCAGCTCTTCACCTTTGTGCTTGACTTGTGTCGGGGTGAGTTCTTTGGCGATCCAAAACCCGATGTCTCTAAGGAGACGCGATTGCTAGAGTAATCGGAGCCGTTCCTCCTTGTCTTTGAACTCAAGAGTGGCATGTCCACAAGGTGTGCACTTGGTGTTGAACTTATTGACGATACATTCTACTGGATCGTAGTCGGCATGGACCGGTTTAAGAGTCTCGTTAAGGAGGTCGATTAATTTGCAGAAGTCTTGTTTGCACTCGTCCCATGCTTGAGACGGCCTTGCAATGCGAAGCTTGAGGGCATTCTCTTCTTGAAGCTGACATTCCCACAATTCTGTCTTCACACAAGTTTCCACTTTCGCGAGTGTAATCGTGTGAGCTTGAGTGACTTTTTTTGTTACCATATACATGTGGTAGTGATGTGTGTGAACACACTAGGACCGCCGGGGCATTTTTTCCCTCTTTAGGAGGTTTTTCCCCCCGTGCATTGTATATACGCCCATCACTCTAGGGCTATCTATCTTTCCATTGCACACTAAGTAACACACTCTCTATTGTGTGCCTTGAGCTTCCTTCATCTTCTCCGAGCTGTGTGTGTTTCTCTGCAACCCTAATTCCAACAATTGGTATCAAAGCAGGTCACATCCTCCCGGGCTTAGTCGCCTGCTGCAGCACACGCCTGCTCACTTTCTCCGATTTCAGTGAGCTTTGGAAAGCGTTCGTAGGTCGACAAATATTTTGGGAAAGCTTGTAGAGCCTGGTCTGCTCAGAATTTTGATTTGGGCTCGTTTCGGCCTCTGTTTCCACTACAGGCAGTACTGCACATGCTATTTCGTCATTTTGTGTAGAATTTCTGTCAGTGCCATTTTTTGCATAACAGATGCCTTATAGTCTTCTACGGTTTGTGCTATATAGCACAGGTTGTTCTCGCTCCGTTTCTCCTATTTTCGAGCAGTTTTCACATCAGGTGCAACATTTACCATGGCTGACAACAACAACACAGATGTGTTCAAGATGTTTGCTGCTGAGGACAGGTTGGATGGGGACAACTACCCTATGTGGGCTTATATGATGCAACATGTTATTGTGTCAAAGGGTGTTTGGAACATTGTGCAGGTCATTGATGTACGTCGTGGTTCTGAGGATGTAGGCGATGTTGAGGATGTTGCAGGTCTTGTTGCAAGGAGTGCAGATGTTAGAGTTGTTTTGCCTACGGCAGAACAAGATCGTTGGGATGTTAAGGATGCACAGGCTCATGCATTGATTGCGTTGTCTGTTAAGCGCACCATTGTTCCTCACATCCGTTCAGCAAAATCTACAAAACAGGCTTGGGATATTCTAGCAGGTCTTTATGCAAGCTGTAATGAGGCTAAAATTGCTTTGCTGCGTAAAGAGTTGCAGTCAAAGATTATGCATGAGGAGGATGATATGGACACTTTCCTTGCTAGTGTCAAGGATATCAATGAGCAACTTTTTCTGCAGGTGAAGTTATTTCAGACAGTTCCCTTGTGGAGACTGTTCTTGATGCCTTACCAGATTCTTACCAGACTTTTGCTAGTACTTGGAGACTTATGACCCAAGGAAATCTAGAAGTTGTCAATTCTGATGCATTATGCACATTGCTGTTGCAAGAGTCACTTTCTAGAAAAAACAGGACTAGAAAACGTGCAGTTGAACAGGCTTTTATTGCTTCTCAAAGAAAGGGTGGTAACAGCAATGCAGCCACTTCTTATGGTTCTGCTTCGAGTGGTAAAAATTCTGTTCCTAATGCTTTTGCTGGCAGCAATTCATCTGGAAATTCTGGTGATAAGGGCAAAAAGAAGATGTGTTGCCATTATTGTAAAGCCAATGATCACTTTATCAAGTCGTGTCCTATGTTGAAGGCCAAAGAGGCTAAGAAGAAAGAGGGTGGTTCCACTGCAAATGCTGGTTCCACTACAAATGCAGCCATTGTTGAGTCTTTTGTGAAAGGAGACTGTGTTGCTGATATTGATGCAGAATGGGCTTTTAGCGCAAAGTGCACTTACAATCCTGCTGTCCATGATGCATGCTTGTCAGTTGCTGCAGATTCACATGTGTGGCATTTTGACAGTGGTGCTACAAAGTACATTACCTCACATCGTGAATTGTTTACCTCTTTCGAGTCTGTCCCTTATGGGAATTCAGTCACTTGTGCCAACAACGCCTCTTATCTAGTTCAGGGAGTTGGAAAGATTGTGCTCACTGATGCTAATGGCAGTTCCTTCACACTTGTTGATGCACTTTATGTACTTGGGATCAAGAAGAATCTGTTGTCTGTATCCACACTTGCTAGACTTGGACTTGTAGTCAAATTTGTGGATGACAGATGTACAGTTCATGATCTCAGTTTTGGTGATGAAATTTTTGCATCTGGGCTTTTGTGCCATGGGCTGTATAAGCTCACTTTCTATGACAAGTGTGGACAAAATTTTGCAAATGTTGTTGCAGATTCAAGGGCTATTTCAGATGCAAAACTTTGGCATGCACGTTTTGGTCATCTGAATTTTTCCAGTTTGTCGCGTTTGCAAAAATCTAATATGGTTGCTTCTCTGCCACCTCTTGAAGCACCTGTCAAACATGTTTGTGAAGGCTGTATTTTGGGTAAGATGCAGCGTTTTAAGTTTCCAAAGGATGGTTCAGTCCGGGCCACATGCAGGTTGCAGCTTGTGCATAGTGATGTTTGTGGGCCCATGCAAACTCCGTCCTTGGGCAATTACCTGTACTTCGTGACTTTCATTGATGATTACTCCAGGTATGCATGGGTATTTCCGCTTAAAGCGAAGTCTGAAGTCTTCATGTGCTTCAAACAATTTTTGGCTATGGCTGAAAATGTCTCGAAATGTACTATGGGCACCCTCCGTTCAGATCGAGGGGGGGAGTATATGTCTCATGAATTTAATGCATTTCTGGCTAGTCGTGGGATAAAACACCAATGTACAGTGTCTTATACACCTCAGCAAAATGGTGTTGCTGAGAGGAAAAACAGGTCACTGACGGAAATGGCATGATGTATGGTCAAAAGTCAAGCTTTGTCGCATTCTTTTTGGCTTGAGGCCATCATGTGTGCCACTTATGTACTTAACAGGTGTCCTACGAAAGCTTCGCAGTCTATTACTCCATATGAAGCATGGCATGATAGAAAGCCTTCTATTGAGCACATGCGTGTTTTTGGCGATTTGGCATATGCTTTGGTGCCACAAGTGCAACGCAGAAATTGGATGATAAGGCTGTCACATGTATTTTTGTTGGTTATAGTGCTGAAATCAAAGGTTACACGTTGTATCATCCACAAACAAAACGTATTTTAGTTTCTCGGGATGTAGTGTTTGTGGAAGATTCAGTTCAGCCCTTGCTGTCATGTACTAGAGACAGTAATGTAAGCTCACAGGACATTTATGACACTTTGTTGCCTCTTTTTAGTGGTGGAAATACGAATGTAAGTTCCAATGAGGCAAATGTACAGCCTATGGGGGTTTCTGAAAATGTTCTAGATCAGCCTATTACTGATGCAGATGTACATGATGTACTTGATGAGGAAAGGACTGAAAATGAGCAGGCTAGAGGTATGCCAAAATGGCTAGTGCACACTTTGCGTGACAGTAAATTGGATGCACCTTTGTCTAGTCGTACTCGTTCAGGCTCTCGCCATGCATCTTATGCATAAGATTGTTATGCTTTGGCTGTATCTAGCTTACATGATGTTGAGGAGCCTCTGTCTTTTGATGAAGCACAGAATTCACAAAATTGGATGGCTGCCATGCAATCAAAATATGATGCACTCATAGAAAATGACACATGGACTTTATGTGATTCGCCTCCTTGCAAAAAGGCCATTGGTACAAAGTGGGTTTACAAGTTGAAATGCAAGCCGGATGGTGAGATTGATCGCCATAAGGCTCGACTTGTTGCAAAGGGTTATGCACAGCAAAAAGGCATAGATTATGAAGAGACTTTTGCTCCCACTTGTCATATGACTACTGTACGTTTTCTATGTGCATTGGCAGCTCATTTTGGTTGGGATGTACATCAATCAGACATTGTTACTGCTTTCTTGAATGGTGACATATTTGAGGAAGTTTATGTAACGCAGCCTCGCGGTTTTGTTATAAAAGGACAAGAGGACAAAGTGTGCAGATGTAAGAAGGCTTTGTATGGGTTGAAGCGATCTCCTCGTGCTTGGTATGAGAAAGCTGACACTCATTTAATTAAACGAGGCTTTCGTAACAGTCCAAAAAAAAGCACATTGTATGTAAAGCGTGAGGATGATGTATTTCTCATTGTGGTTCTTTATGCTGATGATTTGCTGATCAGTGGACCAAATGAGAGACATGTTGCTGAATTTAAGGCTGATTTGAATGCTACTTTCAAGATGAAATATTTGGGGCTGTTGCATCATTATTTGGGCATACAGTTTAAGCAGTGTGATGGTGGTATTGCCTTGTGTCAAAAAAGTTACATAGAGACATTGCTATGTAAGTTTGGACTTGAGGATTGCAAACCTATTGCCACTCCCATGGAAATAGGTTTGAAGTTGAGTCTACATGATGCTGGAGATCCTGCTGATGTCACTCTTTACCAAACTGCTGTTGGCTGCCTCATTTATGTATGCAACACGAGGCCGGATATTCAATTTGCAGTCTCACAGGTCAGCAGATTTATGCATAGCCCAGGGTCTAAGCATTGGCAGACTGTCAAGAGGATTTTCCGCTACCTTAGTGGCACTTTACATATTGGCTTGTTTTATCCCAAGGGGGGATCATTGCCGCCAGACTTACATGCTTTTTCGGACTCAGATTGGGCTGGTTGTTTTGACATGTGAGTGTCCACAAGTGGTTTTTGTTTCATGCTTGGCAGTTCATGTATATCATGGTTGAGCAAGAAGCAACCTACTGTGGCCACTTCGAGTTGTGAGGCTGAGTACAGGGCAGTCTTCACAGCTACGGTTGAGTGTGTATGGCTCAGACGCCTTATGGCTGATTTGGGTGTTGGACAGGACAGTGCCAACACTATCTACACTAACAGTCAGAGTGCATTGGCAGTTGCAAGGAACCCAGTTTTTCATGCTCGCACAAAGCACATTGAGGTGCATTACGACTATGTCAGGGAGAGGCTCTCAACAGGAGATATTAGCTTGGCTTATGTGCCAACACAGGACAACCTTGCAGATCTTTTCACAAAGGCATTGTCTCGTGAGAAGCTTGAAGCTTTCCGTAAAGCTTTGGGCTTACTCCCCTTTGTGGACTGATCCTGTCCTCAGGGCATGACACTTCCCTTTACTTATGTGCCAGCTCTTGTTCACCGCATCACTCCAGGGGGGATTTGTTACCATATACATGTGGTAGTGATGTGTGTGAACACACTAGGACCGCCAGGGCATTTTTTCCCTCTTTAGGAGGTTTTTTCCCCCTTGCATTGTATATACGCCCATCACTCTAGGGCTATCTATCTTTCCATTGCACACTAAGTAACACACACTCTATTGTGTGCCTTGAGCTTCCTTCGTCTTCTCCAAGCTGTGTGTGTTTCTCTGCAACCCTAATTCCAACATTTTCTTTGACTTCCTTCACCTTGTCTGTTGTGAGGTTGGCTATGGAGTCAAATCATGCCTTGAGCATGCTAAGGTGCTCTTTGAGGTCGCGGTTTTCTTCCATGACCATGTCGAGGGCAGCTTGCAATTGTCAGATGTGATCTCTGTTGCTCGGGGCTGCTAGGAGAGCAACAAAGCTAGCCCGTGCTCTTCCCAGTGTTTTTGGGATGTTGGTCGCTATCTTTTCACTGGCTGAAGGTGGATTTGGTGAGAGCATCCTGTCCAAAAGCCCATAAAACTCAAATGCTAAAGGTCGGGTCACTAAACCTCATGTAGTGTCGCAAGGAACCAGAGAAGGTTCTTGATGTTGCAATGCAAATCGGTAGGCCAAAGAAGATTGCTTCTTGAAGTTGAGGCTAAACCAACGCAGGGCCGGACCAGGTTGCACAAGATCTCGTGGGCTTTTGGGTTGGGTGGGGTGGGTGTATAGGGGATATGCCGAGAGCTATACAAGAGCTCGACATGGTGAGAATGTTGAGGGGGGGCTAAGCTGAGGCTTAACACCTCCCCAAGGGCAGCCCCTCGCCAAGGGGGGGCTGAGGAGGACGTTGGGGAGGGCTTTGTGTGTGGAGAGAGAGAGAGAGAGAGAGAGAGAGAGAGAGAGAGAGAGAGAGAGAGAGAGAGAGAGGGGCAAGCATGGGCCTCCTCAAATGATGAATTAAACCTAAAGGCTGAATTGATGTATGTGGACTTTACAAGCATGCAACAATTGTTGAATTGAATACGAGCCTTTTTGTGATATTTGGTGTGAAAGAGAAATTCAAGTGGGATGCTTGGAAGGGGTTTTCACACGTCAAAGAAAAGGCAATGCAAGAATACAACATGGAGGTTACCCATACATAGGAGGGTGATGCACTGTTTTGGTTTTACTAGTCATGATTGAACCTATGGCATCTTGCATATTTAGTACTCTTAACGTCAAATGTGGGCTTGCTACTAGTTGCTAGTATGCATCTTTGGCTTTATTAGTCATAATTGAACCTATGGCAGCTTGCTTATTCCAGAATATTTGTATTCCAGAATATTTGTACTCACTTCAAATGTTGGCTTATTAGTATGTATATTTGGTAAATGGTTGTGAGTACATATGGATTCTAAAATTTTCCATATGATTGTCTTGTGATTGCTCGTTTATTGGTTGAATGATGTGCACACATTGTTCGCAAGCAGGGATGTGCCACCCATTGTTGGTCTATTGGTTGAAGGGTGTTCACACATTGTGTGCAAGCACAGATGTGTCACCCATGTTGCCACAAATGTTTGGTCCCAATAATCATGATGATGCACCTAGGATCTTGGGTGGGTGAAATTATGCACCTATCTCCAATGTAGAAAAATTTTCTAGACATTGATCAAACACACTATTGAACCATTGGATGATGTTCATCTAACAATATTGACAAACATAATATTCATGAGGATTGAGGCGCTTTTGTTGTGTGGTTATTTACCACCTATGAAATTTAAACTTAATATGTCTACAAAACTAGTTTGCGTTCTGCCTAAGAGTTGGGCCTCATACGCTAGAAGTGTTGGGTTCAAGTATGGATGCAACCTATGTATCACTTCTAGCCTCATAAGCTATAAGTGTTGGGTTCAAGTATCATTGAATGCAACCTATGTATTGGGTGGGGAAATGCATGATGTAATTTGGGCTATTATCTCTGAAATACGTGGGTGAATTGTTGTCCCCACACACACACACACACACACACACACACACACACACACAGAGTGAGTGAGAGAGAGAGAGAGAGAGAGAGAGAGAGAGAGAGAGAGAGAGAGAGAGAGAGAGAGAGAGAGAGAGATTACGAATGAATTAGGGTTTGGGGGGAGGGAGGGAAAGATCTAATTAAAAGACATTTTCCTACTTTATGTACATATTTTATAAAAAAATACTTTATATACTCTTTATATGCACTAGATGCATATCCTACCATTGACATTATTGTAGTTATAAATTTGAATGTAATATTTTCTTATTAAAAAATCATTGAAAAACACATAATCTAGAGAAAGATTTTGAACATATTTATATTATTTACAGGTTCTTTTCTTTGCCAATTCAAGACGGAAAGCGGAAAAGAGAGAGAAAATGCATATTGTGAAGTATCCTATGTATGCCAACTGACAAAAGTGCACTAGAATTATGACTCATCAACTTATAAGTGTGCATACAAGCGGGGGGGGGGGGGGGGGGGAGAGAGAGAGAGAGAGAGAGAGAGAGAGAGAGAGAGAGAGAGAGAGAGAGAGAGAGAGAGAAGGTAGATAGCGTAAATTGTACTATGAATGTAGGCTGACAAAAGTGCACCAGAATCATGACTTATTAACTTATGAGTGTGCATAATGTTTTTTTTTTTGAAAGAGTAGAATATAAAATAATTGAGAAGGAAAAAAATACAAAGAACCCTTAGGTAGGGGGGGGATAAACCCCAACAGTAAAAAATTACACCATCTACAAAACATCTTTCATCCTCAATCTGATGACAGAGAAAAGCTCGCTATTTTTGCCACTTTATACTTTTCTAAAGTTGAGTTAAAGAAGAATCAGGTTGCAAGGCCTTAATGGTTTCCTTACAAATCATAATGGATTCTTTTCTGAGATAAAAAAGGAGAACGTAGGGGTGCTGAGGAGGGGAGCTAAAGATTGAAGCATTTCTATTTTCCAGATGAGCCATAGGATAATCCCTCTCCATATGTTTTAGAGAGGAACATCTAGACCCTTGGAGTTGCCCAGTAGAAGGTCTTTAGCGTCAATCTATGTGAACCTACAAAGAGTAGCACAATTTTGCACTTTAGAGAGAGTTTTCTTACTGTCTAGGCAGTCAAAGAAGAGATGAGGAGTATCTACAATATGATGAGTACACCTTGGGCAAGTTCTATCACTTACTCCTATCCTTAAGGTTTATTCCCCTCACTAGACTCCTTGATGCATAATGAACCAGAGGAGGGTACTATGCTTAATTGCAATGGAACAAGCCCAAAAGCACTTAAACATGTAATTCCACTCCTTACTACTCCATTGAAGGGTCCACTTCCTGTTAAGCTTTTTCTTCAAATCTTCCTCTACCCCATCCTTTGATCTGAATTGTTGGAAGATTTGCAAGGCAACCTTTCCAATTTCAGCGATGGTGCAGTTTGGCCAAATTATATTAAAGTCTTTCTAAGCACCACACTAAGTCTCTCCTATTTAGGTGATACTGGGATTGCAACATGACCTCATCTTTTAGATTAAAATCCTTGAAGAAGTCATCCCAACTGTGGATTCCTGCTTTGAAACATTTGTGAGCTCTTCTAGTTTAAGACACCCAACAGTTCTCTGTAAAACATCCGAACCATGGTGAGTCCTATAAGAAACAGTGAAGGTTAATCATAAATTCCTGTTTTGGCTTCCAATGATATTTGATTGATCGTGAAGAGTCCCAAAACCTGCACATTAACTTAGAACTATTAGGGATGGTTTTGACTAGAGCCAGGATCACATCCCTTAAGGAAAAATTGGTCCATCCTTTGTAGTCCTTAAGCTTGAATTTGTTCAGGTTTCTCTTTAACAGCAAAGCCCAAAAATCCTCAAATTCCAAGCTTCTACAGACTCATTTTCTTGCCATCTTGGTGGAAATTTTGCACAAGTCCAAAAGACCTAGCCCTCCTTTGGATTTAGGTAAACAACAAATGTCCCAGGAAATTTTGGGCGTTTTTGGGTGTTCCAGGTCACCTCCCCATAATAAAGTTCTAAATAGAAAAAATGCTTTTTGCATTTGATGTTTTGCTGGTTTCTAGCAAGATAGAAAATAGATTAGTGAAGGAAAAATGTAATGATTGAGCACAAAATCTCTACTTGAAAGATAAGTTTGATAGATTTTCCACCTACATTTTTTTGTTTGACCCTGTTCAAAACCTAGTCCATCCTACTTGAATGTAACTTTGAATCCCATTGGGATCCCTAACAATTTGAATATTTGACCATTGTCTATAGGATTGCATGTTGATAAAGTCACAGTAAGGGGAATAGTGTTAGAGGAAGCCTTAGATCTTGTTTTGGAGTAATTGATGATAGAACCACTAGCTACACTAAAAGTGTTAAGACAGTCTCAAAATGATTCTACAGTCAGTAAGTCATTATGCATTATGGCATTTATGTCATCAGAAAATTATTGAAGATAGAGCTTTTTACTAGTTCAAGAAATTTCAATTCCCTTCAACTTACCTGATTTCATAGCATCCTTCACAAGCCATCCAAGGGCATCTAAGAAAATGGCATACAACAAAGGGTCAACAGGGTAGCCTTGCCTGAAAGACCTTCTCAAAATAGCACACACCTAGACCTAAGTTTTGGTTTTAGAGCTAAATTTTCCTAGGTTTCCTAAATCCAAACTTTTAGGGTACCCAAAACTAGTTTCCAGAGACCAAAAGAGTCACAAATTCCTGACTTCTGAGAGACCTTACCAGGGGCAAAAAGGGATAAGTTGCACCAAGCCAAAGTGGGCTTGTCAAGGACTACCTTGAGATTTTTGAGTGAGCCTTTTATTATGACAGATCATCCACCACCAGGGTTCTCTAGTCCACTCAGAGACATGAAAAATTCTACAATGCCAACAACAGGGGGATTGGGAGAATACCTAGAGGAGAGGCATCCTCTGATCAACAAACCAAACATGAGATTCATCAAAACCAACGAAGCCATAAGAGTTCTAACGGATTACGCTCATGAGGGCTTATACAGGCTCACAAACGGAGAGCCATATATATTCTACAAGTGTGTAGAACCCATTCCCAGGGAGTTGACCACCCATAAGAATTTCTATGCATTCACATATATAGATACTCACGGAGTGCAAGTTTTGATGGCAGATAAGTATGGAAAAGAGTACAAAATTGTTGATCCAATTGACTTAGAGCAATATACAGACAAGGATACTCCGATCTCTACTTATTCCAGTCAAGAATGATGCTAGAGCACATATATGAGAGGATTCCGCTGGGATTTTCTTCAAGACTAGAGGAGAGGACGAGAGACGTCTTTCCAAGAGACCAAAAATTGGTTAGATTGGTGACTGAACCACAACAATTAAAACCAAATCAAGTGGCTCAATGTGTCAAGACAAAGTACAGTGGGTCAAGGGATCCATATGCTCATGTCTCACTCTTCAAACAAGTTTTGAGAGCTGAACAGATTGCGGATTTCCATACTCAGTATGAGGGATTTGGGTTTACATTGGAAGGAATAGCCTTGACTCGGTTCAAGCCACTAAATAGAGATGATTTTCCAAACATAGCACAACTCTTACAAGAATTTGTAAAGGAGTTCTCAAAAAGGAAAATCAAACACAACACGGTGTCACACATATACGCTTTCAACCAAAAATTGAATGAAAGAGTGAAGGAAGATTTGCTTCACTTCAAGCAATACATAGACAAATTTCCTGTGAGAGAGCTACCACAAGATGAGAGATTGTCCGTTCTCTTCATAGAGGGCTTGAGTAAAGAAACTCTCAAAAAGGACCTACATTTGAAAGGATGCACAACATTTGAGCAAGTCACTAGAGAAGCTCTTTATCTAGTTGACAATTGCAAGGCCTACGGAGAGGTAACTAAAGATACAGACAATGCGACTAGTAGTGCCTCATCTCTAAAAAGAAAATTAACAACAAAGAGAGATGTTCAAACTCCTTGGGAACCAATCATTGATCAAGTGGTCGAGGGGGTGATTAGAAGAATAAACCAAAGCTACAAACAAAACCTGAATGTATGACAGTCTCAATTGAGGAGATGTAGTACTTGTGGAGAGGATCATCCCACTCCATGGTGTAGCACTCAACCAAAACCGCAATGTATGCTAGGGTAGCAAACACCTCTTGAAACAAAAATAAAAAACATATCGGTGAGAACAGGAAGAAAATCATGGAAATCCAAATGAGACAAAATGAAAGCAAAGAGGATACAGGAGAAAGATGCTTTGGAAACTAAATTACATCAAACAAGAGAGTAGCTTAGACAAGAGCAGGAAAGGAACAAAAACTCAAAGGGACCTAAAGAGTCAAAGACTAACTCGGGAGGTTTAGTCTTGGTCGACAAAGTCTTTGAACCTTTAGATACAATTTGAAGGCCTATGAAGCTAGGCCAAAACCCAACCAAACCCAAGAGGATAGATGGCTAATATATCCTCATCCAAGGTATGAAAAAGAGAGGTTGCAAATGTGCAAGGAGCTCATCCAGAAGGCCCAAGCTCTTATGGGACCACATGTTCCATATGCTCCAAAAATGGAGATGCTAATCCGCAAGAAAAGCCATAAATTGGAAAGTCATGGTATTGTAAACAAAGAGGAAGAGCCAATAGTTGAGGCACCTTTAGATACAAGGGAAGTAGCCAATACCACAGATGGGGTGGCTCACAAGCAGTGATGCCTACTCCGAAGGTAGAAGAACCGTGACCATAATCCTTATGGGAATCGATCAGAAACCAAAAAGATGGTAGTGCTACCTTACATTGAGCACCAATCCCCGAGATAAACATGTATCACGAATTTTTCCCAGGGGATGTAAAATCTTTATATGGGGATGCTGGGTCTGTCGCATCTGAAGAGAGTAAACCACGCTCTCTACAAACTTTGCCATCTTTCATAGGAGAACGCGAAACAAAATTGGAGGTTAAAATGTTGCCTTCTTAGTGGAAATCCACACCCAAAATGATGGAGACCAAGAGCTTGCATGAATTGATGTCTTCTCCAATACAATGCACACTTTATCTCTTAGAGCTATTAAAAATTAGACCGCATCTATGGGGCTAAATGGGAAAAAACCTAGAAAATATGGGGTTGAAAATCCCTTCACATGACCAACTTGCGGACAAAAACATGGATGACACTCGGGATGGTCCGAAACATTCATTTGCCAGTATGACATAAAACACATAGCACATAGGTTGTCTTTAGCACCATACTAAGGTGGTTGATAGAAAGCCTTGTGTAGTCTGTTAACAGGCAACCCATTCATCTATAAATATAGCATTAATCTAACAAAAATATCACTAGGTTATCAACAAGCCTCATCTCATGGATTCTTCTCAAATGGTGAGTTTGTTTTTGGGTTCTGCTACATTGCAACCTATTGCTATTGATTGTCCACAGAGATATGCTATGCTCAACCCAAAAGATCATGGAGGGTCAAGCAACTCTGAGGTTTTTGCTCTTTTGCCTACTCCGGAGGGTGAGATTCAAACTTGTGTGAGGGATGGTGTCATGATAGGGGGGGAATTCCACTTTGTTCTGGATTTGACTTTTGCAAAGAAGTTCTTGATCATTCAAAATGAAGGACCCTCAAGTACGACATCTGCTATGTTTTAAAACAAGGACAAAGAGCCGATAATCGATAAATCATCAAGTTCTTCGGATGCTCTTGATGAAAAACCAGTGCCGCCATCCTTTGAATATGAGGTGCTTAGTGAAAATTTCAATGAAGAGGCAATAAATGACTGTGGCTTTCTTAGTGGCCTTGACAACCATGACATAGATCAAAAAATGGAGAATTTCAAGAGTATTACACCTAATTTCAATGGTGCAAAAAGCACTTTGAAGTGCATTCTTTTGTCTATGCACAAGTATCATAGATTAAGTAGAGTTATTTCAAGCTGTGAAATTATTGAACAATTTGATAAGATTCCACAACGCTACAATGGAAATTGTGTTTACGAATTGCCCCCTGTTCGTGATGGTGGCTCAACTATGGTGGGGATGGAACAGAAATATGATGGCCATTGTTGGGTGAAGCCGGTGCAAACTAGGATGAAGTTTCCTACTGTGGTGAGGAGAAGCAAATGTGGCGGACATCTAATGTGAAATAACCTTATGTGTCCCATTAGGTCACATAGTGGTGTACCAAATGAGACAGCATGGACTGGAAAACGTTTACATGTTATCCCATCAACTGGTATGAAAAGCAATGCAAATGGTTCTCTCACTTGCTTCCATTGCGGTGAAGCACCGATAATGTTACAAGATTGCACATGCTACGTATATTGTGTGTTGACAGATAGCAATAAGACTCGTTTGTTCATTCATCAAGGTACACACAATCATCTAGTGGCCAAAGGAGTGTTGAGATCTGCTATCATGAGAACACGTGAACTTGTGTCTCGTGTCATTTCAGAGGTATCAACAGCAACATCGAAGCAAATGCAATTGAATCTTGCTAAGCAAATGGTGATGGGAGCTATCATACGAGAGGATGGTGGTGAATTAAATAGTAATGATCTCTTGTCAGTTTTGGAAGAGATGAGACCCTTGGTGCATATGCACAGGTTTATTTTGTAACTAGTTTGATTGGAAATGTATTTTTTGTTAACACGTGAACTTGTGTTATGAGAACACGTGAACTTGTGTCTCGTGTCATTTCAGAGGTATCAACAGCAACATCGAAGCAAATGCAATTGAATCTTGCTAAGCAAATGGTGATGGGAGCTATCATACGAGAGTGTATCATGAGAACACGTGAACTTGTGTCTCGTGTCATTTCAGAGGTATCAACAGCAACATCGAAGCAAATGCAATTGAATCTTGCTAAGCAAATGGTGATGGGAGCTATCATACGAGAGGATGGTGGTGCTTGTCAGTTTTGGAAGAGATGAGACCCTTGGTGCATATGCACAGGTTTATTTTGTAACTAGTTTGATTGGAAATGTATTTTTTGTTAATTTTTAGGCACTGACACATTTTGTTTTATGTAGATTCTAACAAATGATGAAGGAGGCAAGTGGTAGCAGAATTAGTATTGGTGTCAAAACATAACTACTAAAATTAAAAGGCACTTGTGGATATCCTTTTTTCCACAGCATATTATTTCCCGGTCAATGTAGTGACCGAGATAGAAGATTTCATGTTTTCAAAATGTCTGCCGCTCGACCTGGCTCTAGAATTGAGCTAGTTAATAGAATGCGTCAAGATGGATTTGGTGATCTACGTGAGTTGGGTTTGCTTTGATCATGTTCGATGAGTGTCAAGCTGGACAACCATGGTAGCACATGTGTATGATCCAAATGTACGTTTGTGTGAATACAATCGATCGAGTCATTGCTTCTGAAAATGAGTTTGTCTTATATTATATTGCAGGATCCAAGAGTTTCAAACTATAGCAATATGCAAAATTAAAGAGGAGGATACAAAAGCCCAAGTCATGTTATGGGAGATGATGAATGTAGTGATGTTGGATAATGGGCATCCGCCATCATATTTTTGAGGGTTCATGGTTGATGAAGCCGTTGCAAATTGGAGAACAATTCAAAATTTTTTAATGGAGGATTAAAAAATGTGATGGATGGAAGAGAACGCTCATGTTTGTTTCACTGGGAACAAAGCCTAAATATTCACACTAACCAATTTGTACACAAGAACTTTCAAGACGAACACAAGAGGCTTTGTGAAATGTGGCGTTGCACTCAGAGTGAGAAAGAAGCTACAACCATATATAGATGGATCTGTTCTTGGTGGGGTTTTGGCAAGGTGTTGGATGTAAATATTCTCCAAATGGATGTTGGATGAGTTGGTGGCATGTTTGCTACCCACATTGGAGGAAGTTTCTTGTGGAAGTAAGTGTCCATGTTGTCGGTGGTCAAATTTTGAACCATTTTTTAAAGGCAATAATGACGGGATATTTTTCCAGGATCCAGAGGACACTACATTCATTCCAACAAAAAATTTATATGAGACAAAGCATGCAAGTTGGCTAGCTGCACAAGGAAACAAACAAATGCTCAGTTTGTATGATGCAAGTGTTTCTGATCTAGCAAACTCATTGTTGCAAAGCGTGAAGATGCTTGCATTTGTGGAAGATAGATACCATGGGGTTGGACCTTCCACAAAAAAACTAGCAAGAAGGATTTTCCAAGGGCGTGCTCGAGCTACTACAATGCTTTCTGAAGAGGTGGATGAAGTGATCGAGGGGACCCCAATTTAGCGACAGCCTCATGTGGAAGGGGATAATATCATAGGAACACGAAAGCAAAGAATGACTGGTCCTGTGACACAAGAGGAGGAAAATGCTTCCCATAGACCAGAGTATGTAACTCAAAATATACCAAGGAGGGTAAGACAGACAGCTCATTCAACAATCATGGAAGAAGACAAAAATGAAGAGATGATTGATGAAGAATCTGATATTCACAAAATAATGTGGGCAATTTGAAGAGTCCCTAAAGGTAGCAGAGTGCAATGTCAAGGATGGTTGGGTGGTCAAGCTGGAAAATGTAAAAAGAATATCAGAAATACAAGAATGGGTGTAGTAGCACCATCATTTTGGGGCATTAGAACTTGGGACAATGGAAATGAGAGAGGACAAGTGCGAGGGTCAAAAGCTCAATACATGTGGTTTTGCAATGACAATGTGGATCACACATGGCAAATCTGCAACACAATATCCCATTGTCTAGGGCGAGTGCCAGAAACATGGCCTATGGAAAAAGGGATAACTTTGACTCTTGCCAAAATTAAGATGCTAGAGGAAGGAGGATTTAAGGTTCAGAAATGGTTAGTGAGTGAGTCATCAAGCATGCACTATAGTCTAGGTGTCTCAGCCACTGCAGCCAAACGAATTGACTCTGCAATATCTATGGAGGCTAAGATTGAGGAGCATGTGGTAATTAAAGAAAAACATCATGAGAGATTTATGGTGGGGACTTTGAGTTCGTTCGTACGTGATGAGCTGTACAAAGTTCACATCACCACAAACCCCATGTGTACATGTAGAGACTTTGCAGATCAAGCAGCACAATGACGACCGTACCTAGCATGCAAACACATGTACTATATCTTCCTGCATATCTTTGGGTTAGATGTAAACCATAATATGTTCATCCATCAATGTAAGCTCACAAATGAGAACCTTGCACGCGTGTTCAATGCGCGTCGCACCTTCTAGATTGTGGGAATCTCATGTCCTTCAGTCAAACTCCCCATTAGAGATCATTGTTTATAAAAAATTGTAACTTTATTGAATTTTGTAATTGTGTTGGTTCTCCTAGCTCATTTGTTGAGCATTTGATGGAGATTTTGAGACAAAGCCAGTACCAATAAATAAGGTGGGTGACTACTGTGAAGGAGAAGAAGGAAACACCACCTTACCACTTGAGTAAAGATGGTTTCTATATTAGAGCCATTGCAACCAAAGAAATATGGAAAAAATGGGAAAATCCTCCTCTTACAAAAACTCCAATGAAATTGCAATTAGTAGATGGATACGTTGTCGTGCAGCTCCGCTGCCATGAAGAGAAAAAGAGCAGAGAAATGCAAGCTAAGCTTCTTTGAAGCCTACAGATTTAGTGAGCAGTGATCAGGGCTTGATAACAAGCCAAGTTTAATGATTAATGTATGTCAGATGCGGCTTAAAAGGGTCAACAGATGCCTTAATGATGCCAAAAATGAACTATACTTGAAGTGAGCACACATGGAAGATTATGATCTAGAACTGCAGTGCTTGAAGTGCTCTATCGGCCTGTCTTTACAGCTCGTCGATTGGAGCTACGGTGAAGAAGTTATGGCAGTTTAAAGTTCAAGTCGATTGCAGATCCGTACCGGATTGGGCAACTGCAGCTGAGGTGACAGAATTGAAATGAATGCACGGGCCTGAAGTGCTCACTTCGTGGAGCGCATCGGTCTTTTCAGATCAGTGATCGGAGTCTCGATCGCCAAGATATTAGCCGTTAAAGATTCACCGGGGACCGGCTCCGTACCAGTTCGGTTCGCTCGATTGGAGTGCAACAAAGTAAGTGCGCGAAGAGAATCTTGTACGAAATATTATCTCCGACAGTGCATTGATATCGGCTACAGTATGTCAAATGTGGTGTACGTCTCATTAAGTACAAAAACTGCTTGAAGAGCTTCATGTGATCTCATGGAAAGCATTGATTGCGGGATTGACCCCGAGGGGAGAGAATCCCTGATGAGACTGTTGGCAAGGACTGCTCGAAAGAGATGTCGTGCTTGGCATCGCTTTGGCCGACATGTATGCTAAATGTGATGCCCTTACAAAGGCTATGGCCGCCCATACTCACAATTCAAATGGCCGCCCAAGGGCCACGACCTTGGCCGCCCAAAAGATAAATTAAGGGCTTTTGTGTGTAAAAGCAAGGAGGAAAAGAAAAGCAAAATCTGCTGGACATGCCATGTCGCACGGGTTCGGCTCTGTTTCCAGCAATTTTCAAGCAACCGGGGTCCGACCCTGCCACGTCAGCAAGAGGTGACTTTTATGCCCCCTAGCAACGACGGCGTCGTCGTTGCTAAGGGAGGCAAAAAAGGCTATGAGTAGAAGGGCATAACGGGAGGAGAAAATAGAGAGGTTTGAAGGAAGGTAGGAAGAGGGAAGAGCTTGGTCGAGGAAGCAAGGGGAGAGCTTGAACGAAGCAAGCAAGGGAGGAGAGGAAGCTTGGACGGGGAGCAAGAAGGTAGAGAAGGAGAGAGAAACCAAAGCATCTCTCTCTCGGATTAAGCAAGAAGAAAGCCTCTCTCTCTCCATTGTATACTCGAGAAGAGTTCTTACTCTCTCTCTCTTGCTCTCTTTCTCTCTCTCGGCTCGTCCTCGGCTTTGCTAACGAAGGAACAACTCTCTCTCTCTCTCCGCCCTTGAGAAGAAAAGGGAGATGGAGAAGGGCAACGAGCAAGGAAAGAGGGTGCTCGAAGCTGGAAAGGAATCACAAGCTCTCTCTCTCTCTCTCTCTCTCTCTCTCTCTCTCTCTCTCTCTCTCTCTCTCTCTCTCATCCTCGAAGCTAGCTAAGTGGAGAGCAAGCTCGAGGCTTGAATCCGGTGAAGCACTAGGTAAGGCAAAGGATGCTTGGCAAGAGCAGGTAATGCAGATCTCGGCAAGGGAGGATTTGAAGTAGGATACCGCCTAATAACCAGGGCAAAGCAAAAATGAAGTCTCTCTCTCATCGAGCATAAGATGAGTGGCCATGATCAAGAAGGCAAGGAGAAAACGAGGTTAAGCAAGGAAAAGGAGCACTGCAGAAAGCTCTTGAGTGCTATCTAAGCAGGGAAAGACCGACATAGAAAGATAAAGTTTACAGAATCTAAGGTCAGTTGAGGCAGATAAAGCGATAGGAGGAAATTTTCATCACCGTCATCAGCTAATGTTTGATTAATCATTTTGTTAAGCCCGATGTCGTTAATGACTCAGTTAATTCTGTAAAGCTGGAGCTTAAACTCCTAGTTAGCAGATGATCCAAGTGACGATGCTATTACCAGCCCGCCTTGGCTAAAGATTAAGTTGTACTCGAACAGATTAATCAATTAATTGATGATTAGGGTGATTGCCAGAGTCAGTTGCATCAGTTGTTCTTGTTCTCTCTCTTTCACACCTCCCACAGCCAGAGGCTTGCCGGCTCACGTAGCGAACACATATCCCCCGACATCTTTGGTGAACCCAACGTGAAACGAGCCGGGGTGGCAGGTGAAGATGGAGATGACAGAACAATTAAAGCAGTTTATTGACGATTTCAGTGCCAATGGATTTGATAAGAATCTAGCAGTTCCAGATTTGCCTAAAATGATGGAATTAGTTCAGGGATGTCTGCAGGAAGCGAAAGCCGTGCAATAAAAAAAGCAGATTGATGATGCTGTAGAGCTAGCACTTGATGCTGTTCGGGAGCAGTATATTTTTCAGGGATATGATCTAGAAGGTTTTATTGCATGTTACGAAGCTGAGATGAAGAGCCAAAATGTTCCAGAAGATCGGATGATTGCAGCTTTTGAAGGGGCTGTAAACTCGATTTTAAAAAGCAGGTTTAAGAACTGGCAGAAGCATATCCCACACGATGGGAGTATTTTGCAGAGGAATTCATTTACAAAAGCTCAAGGATTCTAGATCAAGAAATAAAGGAGATTACTGAACGAAGTAAGGTTGTCTTCAGTAAAGGTGAAGGGGATCAGATGCAGATCCTCAGCTATGATGAATTATGGGAGCATATTTCTGCAAGAAGTAAAGCCAAAGAAAATGCTAAGCTAGAAGCTGTTATCGATGCATGTCTTCTGGAAGACGAGACATTATTGCATGCAGATGATGATTTCATAGTAGATACTGTTTATGCTCGATTGGGATTGTCTTCTTTATTCCAAAGCAGATATGACTCTATGGATGCTAAGCATGCAGTCATAACCTCTCAAAGTGACATAAATGAGGAAGCAGGTTTCTCAGAGCCAGTACATGGTTTGCATACAAGCATAGTTGCTGGCAGTGATCAAGAAACATGTTTGTCAGAGTCAATATGTGATGTGGATGCTCATTTGGAGTGCTCTTTGGGTGTAGACCATGAAGAGAATGCTTATGCAGCATTACATGCAAAAGCAATTGTTTTGGATGATGCTATACAAGAGGGTTTCATGTCTATGGCTGCATTTCAGGACACTGGTGATGATGTAGATGTATTTGATGTGAACCAAGACAAACCAAAGACACACAATCAACAAGAAGAGCCAACAGCCAATCACCACTAATAGTGCTAAGAAATCTAGATGGATACCTCGTCTTCAGCTACAAAATCAAGGCTTTTACAATGGGAATCATCAGTTTTGGATACCAAAGCCTAGTGTCCATCAAATTATAGAAGAAGATAAAATGCAAGATGATCACACACGGACCAAAGACAAGGTGGGTTCCAAAATTGCTAGCGGAAACTCAATCACAAAAAACCCACACATCTTGACAATCGCTTCTCATGGAAATTAACACAAAGGCTACATCAAACCCTACCAAAGCTGAAGGACTTGTTTCACAAAGCAGTGTGAACATACGACAAGCAAGTCAAGAGGAGCCAAAATTTTCCAAGCTACTCGACAAAATGGTGGCATCCAATGACCAACACAATGGAAGAGGCCTAAATTTCTAGAACTTATGGAATTGGGTTTCTAGCCTTGAACAGGTAAGTCCAAGTCACCATTAAACATACATGGCATAAAAGTCAGAGTCGGGCAGCTAAGCCACTAAATGAGCGAGGCGTTAGTTCTAAAGCTTCATGTAATATTATCTGTGGTCTTAGCATCTTAGCTATTCTAGGTACTGCTCAAGCTGGAAGAGTTGATCATATTAAATTGTGCCGCTCATGCTAGTATAGGTGAGCATAAGAGTCAAAGTCGTTGTAGTATAGTGGTAAGTGAAGGAGGAAGTCCAAAAGACACTCATGCACTTAGCACAGTGAGGTATGAGTGGAGAAGCTTCTACATCAAACACCATTTTTGGAAACATGGAAGCTATTGAGACGTCCTTTGATGTCACACATGCTACATTTGTTCCTTGAAGCACCCATCATCTCCATCTTTTACACTCCATGCTTTTGTTTGACAAATTTCTCGTATGCATATAGAGTGTCCCATAATTGGCACTTGCATTAGACACTCTTTCTTTGTTTCTCTCAAGCACTCACCTTGCATGACATGTACTTCTAGTCCAAATGCTCTACTCCAATAAGAGCGTATACCAAAGGCACTTCTTTCCCATCGGGTTTTTTCCCTTTGATCATCCAGATTTTAGACCCTAATATAGAAACCCTCATCATTATCATCTTGTATATATTACTTCTACATCAACAATAAGGAAATGTCTACCCAAATCAATCGACAATGACTTGGAGAAAAAGTTGCAGGTCTCATTATGCTTATCAAGAGAATATTTTATCTCCATATGCTTATCAACAGAATATTTTATCTCCAAGGTAAAAAACAAAGCTCCATAAAAAAATGGAAAGTCAAAGAATGGCCTACAACGACAAGAAATGACAACTTCCGCAAGAGAGTCATCAACAACAATCAAAAGTATCTCACACAGTGCTTCAACATTGGCTATCTATTGCAAAAAACTCAAATTGCAGTGGACCTTGAAAGAAAATCCATCATTAAGTCAACAGCCCATGATAGTCAGTTTTGACAAAGGTAGGCAACATCAAAATCCATCTTCATGATAGCCAAGACTGGCAACAAAGAGAAGGCTGCACAATGAGAAGAAAAGTTATCTCGATAATCAAAGATCAAATCACGTATCAACAACATGGCATATATGAATCACTCAAGAAAGGGGGGAGTGTCATCAATGCCAAATCTCTTTCGAAGCTAAAGACCAACCTTGAAGACAAAGATTCAATGATCAATGGAAAGACAAAGAATTTCATACAAAGACAACGGACAAACAATGATAACTTCATCAAAAAATCTCTCAACAACAAAGCATAAGGGATTCCATAGTGTTGAAGCTAGTGAAGTGTTGCAATTCAATGACAAAGACAAAACCATCAAAAGAACTCTTCACCCTAGATATGAATCACTCAAGGAAGGAGGGAGCATCATCAACGACAAAGCACTTCCCAAGTTGAAGTCCAACCTTGAAGACAAGCTGAAGACAACCCTATGAGTAGACTGCACAAGGTTGTATCAAGGGACAACACAAATTAAGAACGGGAAAATGTTAAGAGATAGATTGAACGGGCATCCACTTGGCCGAACACGTAGCCGGACACCACATTTGTAGTCAATTATTTTGCCAAACTAGTGTAGTGATACTCTGTGTAAATCTTGATTCCAAAGTAGCAGGTCATTTCCTTGAGTTGTAATTATTTCATGATGATTGTAAAGGTCCATGTAAAGCTGCCACTGGCTATTTAGAATGCCCTAGGTATAAAGGTCAATAAATTTAATGTGAAAAGAGGCTTATCTTTGGAGAAGAAAGAGCTCTGCTATAAGTACGCTCAAGCGACTACAAAGCTCTAGCTTGTAATCATCACAGCTAATGATTGGGTAATCCGTTTTCAATTTTGAAACTTGCATTCTGTTCCTCTCTCTTTTCTCTTTCGTTCAAGTGTAAGCATTGCCAGTTTTGCTGTGGTTTGTGACTATGCATTGAGGCGGTCCAGGGCGAGCAACAAGAAGTGGCCTCTAAGCACCCTTCTAGGCTCTCGTGCTGCTCAATTGGGTTGGGGTTTTGGAAAAAAACAACAAACACACACACAAACCTTCAACCTAACCCTAAACAAATTTGGGGCACCACCTAGTTTTGGATGCAAACTAGGACACGTAGAGAGAGAGAGAGAGAGAGAGAGAGAGAGAGAGAGAGAGAGAGAGAGAGAGAGAGAGAGAGAGAGAGAGAGAGAGCTCAGGCTGCTTTCAAACATATCAATAATGATCAAGCAAAACATGAATATATACGTAAGAAAGAGAGAGAAGGGGGTGCTTGTTGCACTAATACCTTCTTACATATCTGTCATGACCAATCAAAGTGAGATTAGTGGTTGTGCAATATAGCTTGAGTAAGTTATACCGCAACACATCACAATACAAGCCACCCCAATCACTATCTTAAGGCAAGGGGAGTCCTCTCCACCTTATTTCCCTCTTATAGCATGTGGGATTTATGGATAAATTGATAACAACACCCGGAGCCAAGCTATCAAGAACTTGAATAAAACACCAAGACACTTACACATCATTGTTGTCCATGATCTCAAGTTCAAAGAGAGACAAAGTAGCCATGCTTAGTCCAAATCCACCCTCTCCTTGATTCAACAAATGTTCGGCTTACACTTGTAGGAGAAATATAGTCTTCCTACTCTCAATTAAATGATCACTCTCTCTTACAATGGCATAGAGGTCCCTTGCTAATCACCCCCTAATACAACACATGCATGTGCATAAATCAATGAGATTCCACTAAAGAGGTCCTTCTCTAGAGATTGAATTTGGCTTCTAAGCTATAGCATAGTGCTCTTGCTTATGGATTCCCCCCCTCTTGTGCTAGCTACATCCTCCTTTTATAGCATTTTTTAGGGTTAGGGTTACTCCTCTAACCATGGTTGGGTTAGATTTTATGCACTTTATCTATTTTTTGCTTGGAATTATCAAGAAGTTGGTAAGGATACATGAAGAAAATAGAGAGGAGAGAAATGGAGGTGATAGGATTTTTCATAGTGGGTTAGTGTTAGTAGATTAGTAGAGTTAGTATTTTTATTAATTTACAAATGGATTTGGATATTTACAATGGGAGTATCCATGTACAATACAAATAAGAAAGCAAAAAGCATA
Source organism: Adiantum capillus-veneris (assembly GCF_014529385.1). Lineage (NCBI taxonomy): Eukaryota > Viridiplantae > Streptophyta > Polypodiopsida > Polypodiales > Pteridaceae > Adiantum > Adiantum capillus-veneris. The sequence goes on along the minus strand of NC_140950.1, from coordinate 71,912,620 downwards.
AAAGGTAAGAAAACATGGATTTCTTACGATGTTGATGCTCCGAGTGTCTTGAGTAGGGCCAATTTTGACGCTCGTTGACGGTCCACTAGCTTTGATGGTACGTTTTTGATCCAGTCTTGACCTTCCTTGGAAGCCATGGTAATTGAAGATGAGTAATCAATCACCATGATGCTGTCTTTCAAGAGAAGAGGCTGAATGTTGTGGTTTTTTTTAGATATGGATAATTTGGAGGAGGAAAAATGAGACTTGGTGGTTAATTTTGGAATGGAAGTATGTGTAAGAGGCACGATTTCACCATGGTTTCTCTTATTCTTCAAGGTTGAGGAGAAGGTGAGTAGGGTGCAGAGAGGAGTGCTGAGAGAGGTGGGGATGATGAGTGGAGAAGTGTGTGTGAAAGAGGAAAATGATAAAGTGGAAGAGGGAGTGTGGTTGCATGGCATGGGCAAACTGGGGTCCACCAATAGAATCATAGCTCACAGCTCATAGCTCACAACTTACGAGCTACAATTCTTGTCTTTATCACCTTTTTAAATTTAGAGAGCAAGTGGCCTTTAAAAATTCAGCAAAACCGACTGTTTTTTTCCACTGCACAAAGCCCTTGTGGGGTCCTTCTTTGGATGATTCTTTTGAATGCCTCCAAGAGTGAGCCCTCCATAGTACATGCATGCATGTCACATATCCTTGGTCTTATTTTGTGGGTCTATAATTTAAGATATTGTTGAGCTCATGATATAAGTGAATAGTACAACTAAGAAAATCAAATATTGAGGGGTCTAAAAAATATGTGCATGTCAAATATAAATAATATAGGTGGAAAATATATAAAGGGGTCAAAATAAATCTCTCTCATTATGAGGCTACCATAAAAAGATGAATATTTTTGGTGTTCTAATTTATGAGAATAAAAGAGAATAGATGTAGGAAGGAAAAAATCACAATAGTGAAAAAATATACACATAAAGAAAACTAGTTTTTTTGGATTTTTATTGGGGTGTAGTTACACCAAAAATAAGATAAGTTTGCATGAAATTATTTCTATATGGAATAAAGAGTATGTAAAATGGTAAGAAAAAATATGGTAATGGTGAGTCAATATACGTAGCATAAAATAACGCACACCTAGGTAGAAATATTTAAATAAATACCAAAATAATTATGAAAATCCTTATATTTAGGCACTATATACAATGAAATATTTACACACAAAGAGACCATAATATACTTTTTTTTTTTTATTTTTTTGGCTCAACTAGCCCAGTGACTTGCTAATAAGGATTTTGAAGGGATATGGAAAAAGTCCCCTAACTCACACACGCTGTGAGCGGGATGAAAACACACACAACGCCTCTATAACGACCCGACACACACTCTTGAAGGATATACACACACACTATGGGGCACCACTCGGCTTACACAACACACCTGGCCGAGACAGGGAACACACCTCTGGAGTGAGAGGAGAGCGACTATCCACTTGCCCACTCCACAGAGACACACACACACACACACACACCCAAAAAACTCAGCTCAAAAGAGGGAAAATTATGATAATTAGATACAAATGAGCTTGGGCCAACACCAATGGGGCAAATAGCTCACACAATATGGGTAAAAGATACCAGATACAATCACAAACTGGAGCAGAAACTTCGCTCATAGGAGAAACTTACACAGAAAAACAGTAGGAAAAGAGTAAGGAATTTGGCAAAATGGACAGCGCCATCGCATCCGGAACGGCCCAAAACCCTAGTCTACAATGTCAAAGTGCTCAAATCCGACCTCGGATGAGCAGTTTACGGCCAAAACAGGCTCCAAAATGGGCAAAAACACACCTGCGGCTGTTCCTCCTCTCTTCTCCACGTTTTTTCTGGTCTTTTCTCTGTTTTTTCAGTTCCCACACTTAGATTTTTTAGTTGGGCACCCTTGGCCTTTTAGATGACCTCAAACGGACCCGGAACAGGCCAAAAACTGACCTCGCAGTGCATAGTTGTCACCTTTTTGCATCATTCGCACACCTGGCACTCAGCTTTTTTCCAATAATGCATCTCGCCACCACGTGAAGTGGCCCCAAAAAAAGGTCCTCATGATGACCTTTCTGCATAATTCTCACAAGCAAACACCCACGTTGTGTCCGTCCTCATCCGCGTGCAAATATTGACCTCGTTCGCCCTCCTGACGCCACTAGATGCCATCTGACGCACCTGCTGACCTCACGTCGTCGGCCCGCGGATAGCTTCCTCGAGAAGTTTTACGCGCTAACAACTCCTCCTTATTGTAGAAAAAACACACTGGTACTGGTGATAGTGAAAATCGATGTACTATGTACATGCTGTCCTACCTGTACACATGTGGGCCCCACGTAACCACCTGGCTCTGCAAAATGGGCAATTCCTTATTTGATGCACCATGCATGTGTATGTACATATGCGCAATCTCTTACTCCAAAAAACTCCTGACATAATTTGCCCATCCCCTAGCTTGCTAGATCATTCATGATCAGCAGCAGCAAAAAGAGATATGAGACTCGCCGCATCACAGGTCTCCTCATCCTTCACCGACATCACTCGCTCTTCAGAAAACTCATCTTGCTCCACCATCATCAACCTGGCATGATACAACTTAAGACGCAATCCATTTACCCTTGACGTATGTAAAATCCCATCCAGGTTAGCCAACTGATATGTACCATTCGGGAAACACTCCACTACCTTGAAAGGGCCTTCCCACTTAATTTGAAACTTCTTTTGGAAGGTGTTGTCCAGTTTGCTGTTGTAGCGCAAAACCAAGTCATGCTTCTTGATACCCTTACTTTTGACCTTTTCATTTATCTTTGTCAAAGCCTTATCCTGCATCTGCCCATAATGCTCCAATGCACTCATCCTATCCAACTGGACCTCTTGTAACTGCAAGAGCCTCTCTTTGAATGCATCACTAGGCGGCCCAAGCAACTTCTCTAACATCTTGACCGCAGGCAACTCTACCTCCACAGGCAATAGTGCTTCCTTTCCATACACCAAATGAAATGGAGTAAACCCTGTACCTGTCTTCACCGAAGTACGGTAAGCCCATAATGCACTAGGCAATTCCAAATCCCAATTCTTTCCTTGGTGCTCTGTCACTTTAGAAAGAATTTGTACCAACTCACCATTGAATCTTTCATTCAAGCCATTACACTGTGGGTAATAAGGAGTGGTATGCTGGTGCTTAATCTTCATTTTTGTGCATAAGAAGTCTAGCAGTTTAGCTCTAAATCCTGGCCCCTTATCTGAAAGTAGCTCTAATGGCACCCCAAACTTGCAACATATTTCATCATACACAAATTTTGCCACATCCTTTGCAGTGATCTGTTTTACTGCTATAGCCTCTGCCCATCTAGAAAGATAGTCCACTGCCGTCAAGATATAGCTTTTGCCCCTGCTTGTGATAGGTAACGGGCCTATTGCATCAATCCCCCACTTTTCAAACACATCAAACTCCATAATGGTTTTTCGTAGCTCTGGCTTCAACACTCTCTTCCCAAATGCTTGACACCTATTGCAAGACCTACACCAATGGTGAACATCCTTGTGCAAACTAGGCCATACATACCCCTCTTGCAAAATCTTATGCAAGGTGATCTTTAGAGCAAAATGGCCACCACATGCGCCTTCATGATTCTCTTCCAACACTCTGTAAAGCTCCTCCCGCCAAGGTACACGTCTCAACACGAGATCAGCCCCTTTCATGTATAAGACATCACCAATCAATTTGTACCTGTATGCTCTATGCACAAAGCCATACTTCTTAGACTTCTGAATCTTCTTTGGAATGATTCCTGTTAGCAAAAACTCCTCTTCTTGAGCCAAACTTTCCCGGCCATGATAAAGAGGTAAAGTGGTCCTCAACACAAATAGCTCCCCAATCATGCCTTGAGCTGCTTCATGTGCCTCTCCATTTAGAGCACGTTCAATGTGTCTAATGCTCCATGCTTCAAAATTTTTTAACAGGCCTTTAATTCTGAAGCACATTTCCTTCAATGAGGTGTTCTTACTCTTCCACACACCCAGCACTTGCTTCACCACTAACAAGGCATCACCTTTTATGCTCAACCTTCGAACCCCATGCTTTAAACAAATGTGTAATCCGGCTTCCAATGTAGCATATTCAGCCTCATTGTTACTATGCACATCCAATTTGAACCCTCTCTTGCATACTAGCTTCCCCTCTGGATCATAAAGTGCTATACCCCCTGAAGCTGCATCGTGGCTCTTTCTGTATGAACCATCAAAGAACAACACGTGTGCATTGCTGATCTGTGGCACTTCTTCAACTACCTTTCTCACCACCTCTTCTTTAACAATAAGGGGATTCTCCTTGTAGGTCAACAAATCAGCTAGGGTAGCCCTTGTACTATCTTCCACTAGAAAAGAGAACTCAAACTCTTGCAGCTCAATTACCCATTTCTTCACCACATTTGACATGTTAGTACCATTAATTAACTGTGGCAAAAAGGCATAACTCGTCAAGAAAACAAAAGGCCGTGGTAGCAAGTAATGACGAAATCGTCGACAAGCAAATATTACACTGGCCATCACTAGCTCTACTTCCGATAACTTTCTCTCCGCTACCAACTTCACTCGGCTTGCACAATACACTGGCCTCATATAATGGCTGCCCTTCCCCTTTTGCAATAGCATGGCTCCAATGGCATCATCCCCTACTGATGGATTTACATAAAAAACTTTCTCCCAATCAGGAGCCTGCATGGCTGACAACCCCCCTAACACCTCTTTCACCTCTTGAAACACTTATTCACACTTGTCATCCCATTGCAATGGATCATGCTTTGCCACTTGCTGTAATGGATAAAGAAGCTGCGAAGACAATGGAATAAACCGTGCCATGTACTTCACTTTGTGTATAAAGGTTGCCAATTGCTTCATACTCATAGGTGATGGAAGAAGAATAATAGACTTAACCTTATCTGGATCAGCCTCAATGCCATTTTCTGACACCATATGGCCCAATAACTTCACCCTTGGCTGTGCTAGATGACATTTCTTTGGATTTAGTTGTCCTCCACATTCATCATATCGAGCCAATACCATCTGCAACTTCTCATGATGCTCAGCCCTACTGCTATAGACACAGAAGTCGTCCATAAAAGCCTTAACACAACTACCAATGAATGGTTCCAGCACCCAATTTGCTCTTTCTTGATAGAAAGATGGTCCATTTGACAAACCAAACGGCAACACTGTGTAGCAATAGCAGCCCCATGGCATAATAAATGTTGTCTTTGTGCGGTCTTTAAGAGCAATCTTCAATTGAAAATAGCCTGAAAAACCATCACACACACTGTACCACTCATAACCTGCCACTGAATCCAAGATCTGATCAATGAATGGAAGAGGATATGGGTTCTTCTTAGTGGCTGCATTTAAGGGTTTAAAATCTACACAAATCCTCCACTTCCCATCCTTCTTTGGACTGACTACTACTGGACTCACCCATTCTGTGGTCTCCACAGGGACTATGAACCCTGCCTTCAATAACTTGTCCACCTCTACCCGCAAGGCTTCCATTTGCTCTTGACCCATCCTTCTTAGCCTTTGCCGCACTGGCTTAGCACCTTCTTTCAGCTCTATATGCATCTCTTCACCCTTGAACCCTCTGATCTCCTCATATGAAGTAATGAACAAATCAGGAAAACTAGCCAGCATATGCAAATATATGTCCTTCTCCATAGCTGAGAGGTCTCCACTAATCATTTGCGTCATTAATTCCTGCTTCTTTGACAACTCAACCTTGGTTTGCATCAGCCCTTCAATCACTTCATAAGGCCCTTCACTTTCATCTTCAACCTCATTCACAAATGCAACTAAACCAAACTCCTGTATTTCTTTGTCCATCAAAAGAAATGCAACATCAGCATCCTCATCACTGCTCGTAGTGCTATCACTGTCCTGATCTGTCACCGTGGAAGAGTCTTCATCACTAGACTCATCCTCATCTTCATAAAGCTCCTCTAATCGTTTCCTTGTGTCCATATTATAAAGCTTCTTGGTACCTGTCTTTCCATAGAGGCTAATCGTACCATGTCGCCAATCTTGAACAGCTCCCATTGCACGTAACCATGGTCTGCCTAGTATAATAGGATATGCTCCCAACCCTGCTGGCATCACATGAAAATCAACCACTGCCTTTGCATCATATTCCTCCACTTCTAAGCTCTTTACAACACCCAAGCATTTTACTTTTTGATGATTTGCCAATCTGATCCGAAACCCTGACACCCCAGCCACTGTGAGACCCATCTTCTCAACGCATGAGTGTGTTATGACGCATATTTGGGCTCCGCCATCCACATAACCTTGTCCCAAATTTTTCCTTTTATGCCACACATATACTATTGGACAAATGTCTGGTAGCTCGTCCATTGCCAACACCTTTACTGAACCTCTCTCTGGCTCTTTCTCCATTGGGTTAACCATCCTCTTCCACTGTCGCTTTAGCTTATGCACCATCTCTATAAGCTGCCCAAAAGTAACATCTGCCTTCCTGCTCATCAGATCCTCCTTCAAGTCATAGCTTAATTCCCCATCCCCTATTGGAAAATCTGAAACATGAAACTTTCGACGAGCTCTCCTTTTCCTCTTGGCCTTGACATCTTCGCCTTCATGGCTCTTTCCTTTCTTCTTACTAGGACCTGGGGCACTTCTTCCTTCCTTTTCCTCTATGGTCCTCTTCCCAATAGGCATCACTAATGTATCCTCTAGCTTTGATGCATTCTCCAAGGTGACTACACTTAGCACTTTTGTCTTTCCCTTTTCCTCCTGGGTCAGTCCACTGGTTCCTTCGTCTCCCTTAATTTCGATGCCATAATCATTTGACCTAGTTAGCACCTGTCTTGGCAATGGATACATGTCTCCCCCCATCCTTGGTGGCTTATCACATTGCAGGCTGATGTGACCCAACTCTCCACAATTATAACATGTGGGTGTCTGCCTCCAAAACCTACCATTGCTTTGTCCAACACCATTCCTAGGCCTTTCTTCACCTCCTGGCTGATTTGCAAACCTCCCTCGACCTCGATTATTTCCCACTTGACCTAGCATGTTTAGGCTGAGATTCTTCATCAAATCAACCACTTGCCTCATGTCTTGCCTTAGGCCATCATCTTGCACTGCTGTAGTGACCACTGCTGGCATAACCTGAGTAGTAACAGGAACCACTGGTTCATGATGAACCCCTGACATGCACCCTTGTAAAGACTCTATAGGCTGAAATTCAGACCTCATTGGCAAAGACTCCACCCCTAACTGGCTCATTTTCCTCAGCTTCCACTCTTTGTTCCTTGCTACCTCTAGTGCATCCTCATATGTCCTAGGCTTCTTTAGCTCCACCCTCCAACGTATATTCTCCCAAAGACCAGCCAAGAACCTGTCCTTCTTCATCATGTCAGGCGGGGGTACCTGTGGTGCTAAAGCCTTGCACATTCGCTCCCATGCCAATGAAAACTTACGTATGTACGCATCTACTGGCTCACCTTCCTTTTGCACCAAAGCCTGTACTTCTTGCCACACTTTGTCAGGATCTTCTATCTTCACAAACTCCACTTCCAACCCATGTTGTAGATTGTCCCAACTCAATCTTATAGGTGGATCTGCTGCACGCAACTCCTCTTCAAATGCTTTAGACCAAACTCATGCATCACTCTTCAAACAAATTTGGAGAAGGCGTAACATTTGCGTAGGGTCATGAATCTGGTTGCTAATGCAGGCAACCTCCATCTTTTCCAAAAATTCTTCCACATCTTCATCACTTCTTCCATGAAACTCCGGATAAGAGAAAGCCATGGCTACCCAAATTATGATGCTTTGAGAACCCCTTCGAACACACGTGCAAGAACCCAAAACTTTTCACTACCCAATCCCCAGAAACTTCAATGGAGCTCAGCTTTAGATGAGAACAAACACATGCACATCAAATGAGTTTTCATAGTTGATCATTGGAATTACCACAGGCAAAGGACATTCCAGGATCTCTCTCAATCTTCTTGGCCCAAACATAAAGACTATGCGCTGCTGGAAAAAGATCTTCCTGGACACATGAACATTAATCTGAATTCTTTGAGTTAAATGAAAAGGAGTGAATTGAGGGCCATTTTGATCATCCATTAAAGCCAACCATGAAGCTCCCAAGAAGGCACACCTGACTCAACCTCTGATTTTGCCAAAATTTCAGCAGCATAACAGCATAAATGGCTCAAAATACCAAAAAACTAGCCATCATAACTTGGGAAAATTTCGACAGAATTTCCCTAGAAATAGAGCAATGAGAACCCAAAATATAGACTGTATCTGTATGCATAAACTGCCAACAATAGAACCCGAGCATCAAATAGGACTCACTAGTACATAGCCTATGGCGAGGTCACAAAAAGGGTTCTCCAGCTACCTGTATCACCGAAAGGATCTCCACATTTGAGAATCCCCCAGCTCAATAAAAACCTCACGCTATCGACCCTCACACGAAGGATAATGCAAATCGCGTATAGTCAAGTCTCAGAAATGACTATCTTCCAGACCAAGTCTCAGAAATGGCTGGGACTGCCAAATACAACCAATTATGGCTCCACAAATGCGTACAATGGCAGTTTCCACAAGTAACGTACAATCCAGCAGACAATGCGCTCAAATAGGCGCCAAGTGATGCATTCCCACAACAACTGCAAGTGACATCACTGCTAGTATATCACTGTACTCCAGCTACCTGTACCTGTGTTAATCACCTGCACCTGTACCTGTACCTGTACCTATAACCTATAACCTGTAACTTATAACCTGTAATCTGCACCCTGCAACCTGTAATCCCGAAGCTCGAAGCTCGAAGCTCGAAGCTCGAAGCTCGAAGCTCGAAGCAGAAGGTACTCGAAGAAGATCCTCCGTGGGGGCGCCAAAAGAATGTGAGCGGGATGAAAACACACACAATGCCTCTATAACGACCCGACACACACTCTTGGAAGGATATACACACACACTATGGGGCACCACTCGGCTTACACAACACACCTGGCCGAGACAGGGAACACACCTCTGGAGTGAGAGGAGAGAGACTATCCACTTGCCCACTCCACAGAGACACACACACACACACACACACACACACACACACCCAAAAAACTCAGCTCAAAAGAGGGAAAATTATGATAATTAGATACAAATGAGCTTGGGCCAACACCAATGGGGCAAATAGCTCACACAATATGGGTAAAAGATACCAGATACAATCACAAACTAGAGCAGAAACTTCGCTCATAGGAGAAACTTACACAGAAAAACAGCAGGAAAAGAGTGAGGAATTTGGCAAAATGGATAGCGCCATCGCGTCCGGAACGGCCCAAAACCCTAGTCTACAATGTCAAAGTGCTCAAATCCGACCTCGGATGAGCAGTTTACGGCCAAAACAGGCTCCAAAATGGGCAAAAACACACCTGCGGCTGTTCCTCCTCTCTTCTCCACGTTTTTTCTGGTCTTTTCTTTGTTTTTTCAGTTCCCACACTTAGATTTTTTAGTTGGGCACCCTTGGCCTTTTAGATGACCTCAAACGGACCCGGAACATGCCAAAAACTGACCTCGCAGTGCATAGTTGTCACCTTTTTGCATCATTCGCACACCTGGCACTCAGCTTTTTTCCAATAATGCATCTCGCCACCATGTGAAGTGGCCCCAAAAAAAGGTCCTCATGATGATCTTTCTGCATAATTCTCACAAGCAAACACCCACGTTGTGTCCGTCCTCATCCGCGTGCAAATATTGACCTCGTTCGCCCTCCTGACGCCACTAGATGCCATCTGACACACCTGCTGACCTCACGTCGTCGGCCCGCGGATAGCTTCCTCGAGAAGTTTTATGCGCTAACAACTCCTCCTTATTGTAGAAAAAACACACTGGTACTGGTGATAGTGAAAATCGATGTACTATGTACATGCTGTCCTACGTGTACACATGTGGGCCCCACGTAACCACCTGGCTCTGCAAAATGGACAATTCCTTATTTGATGCACCATGCATGTGTATGTACATATGCGCAATCTCTTACTCCAAAAAACTCCTGACAACGCCTATAAACAATAAAAAGGTAGAGATAGCCACAGTGTTTGGGTGATTTTTGTAGGGTGAGGTAGCTGACTATGGCAATTTGGATAGCCAAAAAATGGCTATCAGTATCTGTGAGCCTTAGTTGCAAATTTGAGTGCTTAAATCACTATTTTTAGTTGTTTTGACCATAGGAGAGTGTTCCTAGACCATAGGGCGACCTTTTTGGATAGTTCTGTTGTAGTTTTTTGAAACTTTTTCATGATGGATCGTGATTTTGGTACCTTGTTGGATTGCGACCAGACTTGGTAGGATAGTGCCCCTAGGTGTTCTAGACCTCCTCCTAAAGTTTCGTTGCATTTCAAATTCGTTCGAGAGCCAAAATGGCATGATGACCTAGAGCTGTAAGAAAGGACATAGGCAGATTTCTTTGATCATTGAGTGATTGGTTTGATTGTTGAGTTAGTGTGTTGGTGTGTTTGCTTGTTAGGTTCACTTCTTGAGATTGACAATCTCAAAGAGTCTCTGTGCCTCATCCAAGTCACTTCCCTGAGTATTGACATTATGTTAGTAACAAAAAGCTGAAAATTGCAATAGGATATATTAGAAATGTCGCCGTATGATCTAAGAACACTCTCCTATGGTCAAAACGACTATAAACAGTGATTTAAGCACTCAAACTTGCAATTAAAGCTCACAGAGGCGTAGTCGCAAACCACAGCAAAACTGAAAATGCTTACACTTAATTGAAAGATCAAAGGAATAGTAATACAATGCAAGTTTCAAAATTGAAATTGATTACCCAATCATTAGTTGTGATGGTTACAAGTTGGAGCAGCTTTGTAGCTTGAGCGTATGTATAGTAGAGCTCTTTTCTTCTCTAAAGATAAGCATCTTTTCACATTAAAGTTATTGACCTTTATACCTAGGGTATTTTCAATGGCCCGTGGCCACTTCACATGGACCTTTACAATCATCATGACATAAGTACAACTCAGAGAAATGACCTCCTACTTTGGAATCAAGATTTACACAGAGTATCACTACACTAGCTCGGCAAACTAATTGACTACAAATGTGGTGTCCGGCTATGTGTCCGACCAGGTGGACGCCCGTTCAATCTGTCTCTCAACAAACCTCTTCTTCTCTGTGCCATTTTTTTTTGGTAACAAGGCACTACACATTGACTCCCATCTATAGACTCTCTTCAACTATCAACCATGAGAGTATGTTCACCCCTAGTCATCTACAGAAACACATTATCACTCAAGTTAGTCAAAAATCTATATTGGGAAAGGTACATAAATGCATAAAGGTCCAATGAACCAATTCTTTGATCCTATGATTGAGGGTCTACCTTATAATCTACTCACATTTTGGGTTTCAAAATTCAAAACCTCTACTTGGGCTTTTAGATTTATCCTCTTCTTTATACCATTGTTCTACACAAGAATTATATATTGGTTGTAATTTACAAATGTAGCTTACATGAGCATGACATTCATTAACATCCTTCCTATAGAAATACTCGCTTTGGTTCATCACCATAGGATATGTTTGAGCAAAGTCCCAAATATATGTTTTGTTTGAGCAAAGTCCCAAATATAAATTGGCTTCTCATATTCATCATAGTGATAATAACATTGTGAGGATTATACGTAAAGATGGGGTCATAGACTTTACTAAATGAATCTTGAAGTATAAAATAGAAGGTTCCCATTATTTGACTTCTTCTTAACTCTAAATATGACCTTCTTGCAAAATCCATATCTTTGGTTGAGCATGAGGGATTTCTTACCAATAATGATGTCTCAGCTAGGTACTTCAAAAGGTGAACACAGTTTAATGTAAAGAACATATCTGAGCACCTGAGTATCACTTTCTTGGAGCATTTTCTTAACCCAAATATATGGATCAGCCATGTATTTAACCGGTACTTGCGTTCAAAGTTTGGGTTGGGCATCAACCTACAATTTCCATGTTATGCAAGAATTTGGAACGAGATAATCTCTAGTCCGCTTTAAAGTTCCAACCACTTCAATTCCCCAACAAACATTGAACATAATAGCATAGTTGAAAAAGACATTCCTTGCAAAGTTATTTGGAAGTTCATCTAGACGATGGTGCATCCAAAGTGTGTCAACCATAGCAAAGAGCCCAATTTGTGGTATGTATGTTTAGAGATGCAAGTTGGAGTATTAAAGCAAGTGTGAAAGACTAGGGCTAGCAAGTGGTAGCGGAGATGTATGTGTGATGTCATTTTATAGGCCAAAAGGGCTCCAAAGTGGGCCAGATGGGATGGCAAGTGAAGATGTCCGAAGGGCTAGGTTTTTGCCTTGGGATGTGGATCTTGAAATGTTGTGCAAGAGGGTCCAGACGATTTCTCAAACGGAGCTATGAAGTGAACGATATTGCAACTCAAAGTTCAAGGTGGTTTGAAGATCCGTACCAAATTGGGTAGTTGCATATGAAGGATCGGAGTTAAAGTGAGTGCATGGACCTGAAGTTCTCATCATATGGTGCACATCGGTCTTTTTGAATCATCAATTGGAGCTCAAATGTGAAATATATGGCCAGGAAAAGTTTTTAGGGGGGCTACTTATGTGCCTAGCTAACTGCATTAATCGGCATGCTGTATAAGATTATTGGAGCCTTGCCAGGGTTTGTATTTGAAGTAAGCGGTATGTGATGACCATAGGATTTGACGGTATGTCAAACAAGGTCCAAATGAGCAAGATACTAAAGGTCAAAGTCGGTGGCAGTTGCCATCAGAGCAACATCATATGATTTTTTGCTATTTTGGCGAGTGTTGTTTGAGGGCACAGCAAAGCCAAAATGCGGTAGGGTTTGTACAGTTTGAAGCTACTAAGGAGGTCTGTGTTGTTGGATATTCCATGAGCAGATGCTAGCCTAGCAAGAACTAAACCAACATACTAAAAATGTTAGCCAAGAAAGTAGCTTGACCCGCAGGCACGTGGAAGAAAATAGATGGTTTTCAATCACCTATTTGACCTTCTAAGACAATCACTACTCAAGGAAATCAATCCCAGATATCCTACGTGCTTGTGATTGCAATGTACAACCTACAACATTCATGCTACCGAAATCAAGACTAAAAGTCCTTGAATCACCTCAAAACTTATAGGGAATCCTCTACCTACCTAGAGATCTCTACCCTATGGACTTTGACCCTATATCCCACCCATAACCACTTGGTGTAGCAAATGTGTATGAAGACAGGCAGTCTATTATAGGTCTCCAATTCTCAACATGCATGATCTGAATGTGTAGCTCTTCTTGCTTGAACCTACTCGCATGAAGAACTCGTAAAACAGACACAAAATTTGCAAGATAACTCACTTTTAAGCTCGTAGCTCGTCTTGCAATAGAACCAAAATCCTACAAGCTTGGCATTTGTGCGTAGCCCTCATCATTGCTACCTCGCTAATGGTGTCAGCTTTGTAATGGATACTCCATAAAATGCACAGCAAAGAGATAAGACCTCATTCTCTCTCTCTCTCTCTCTCTCTCTCTCTCTCTCTCTCTCTCTCTCTCTCTCTCTCTCTCTCTCTCTCTCTCTCTCAAACAGACACGGCACATAGTAAATGCAAAGATTGATTAATTCAAAAGGTTTTTTAGGGTTACAAAGTTTTGATTGATATACATTCCTCTTGAGGGGAACATTCCCATCAAAAATAATCTCTCAAATGTTTCAAAATTAAATAATACAAAAAATGGGTGATCCTTCTCAGTGTTCTATCATTCAACACTCACCCCTTTCCATCCATGTCGTCTCTGACATGACTTGTCCATGTATTTTTCTGGTCTTGAGTCCATCTTGTTGCTCAATAGAACCTCGATGGCTTAATCATGTTCAAGTATGAATCATATTTGATGTTGCCGATGCTCATCGTTGGTCCAGAAATCTTGTTGTTATATGTGAAAAAACATGTATAGAAAGCCTCTTGAAAGGCTTGCATGTGGAATCTAGACAATAACATCAACTGTTGGTAGAAGCGATGTAGCACTTGTGGCAAGGGTTGAGTGGAGAGGTTGTAAGACAATTTGAGGAGAGTGTCACCCATTGACAATAGACTTGAGTCCGTAGCTTTTGTTACCATATACATGTGGTAGTGATGTGTGTGAACACACTAGGACCGCTGGGGCATTTTTTCCCTCTTTAGGAGGTTTTTTCCCCCGTGCATTGTATATACGCCCATCACTCTAGGGCTATCTATCTTTCCATTGCACACTAAGTAACACACTCTCTATTGTGTGCCTTGAGCTTCCTTCGTCTTCTCCAAGCTGTGTGTGTTTCTCTGCAACCCTAATTCCAACAATTGGTATCAGAGCAGGTCACGTCCTCCCGGGCTTAGTCGCCAGCTGCTCCAGCACACGCCTGCTCACTTTCTCCGATTTCAGTGAGCTTTGGCAAGCGTTCGCAGGTCGACAAATATTTTGGGAGAGCTCAAAGAGCTAGGTCTGCTCAGAATTTTGATTTGGGCTCATTTCGGCCTCCGTTTCCACTACGGGCAGTACTGCACAGGTTATTTCGTCATTTTGTGCAGATTTTCTGTCAGTGCCGTTTTCTGCATAACAGGTGCCTTATAGTCTTCTACGGTTTGTGCTATATAGCACAAGTTGTTCCCGCTCCATTTCTCCTATTTTCGGGCAGTTTTCACATCAGGTGCAGCATTTATTATGGCTGACAACAACAACACAGATGTGTTCAAGATGTTTGCTGTTGAGGACAGGTTGGATGGGGACAACTACCCTATGTGGGCTTATATGATGCAACACGTTCTTGTGTCAAAAGGTGTCTGGAACATTGTGCAGGGCATTGATGTACGTCCTGGTTCTGAAGATGTAGGCGATATTGAGGATGTTGCAGGTCTTGCTGCAAGGATTGCAGCTGTTAGAGTTGTTTTGCCTACAGCAGAACAAGCTCGTTGGGATGTTAAGGATGCGCAGGCTCATGCATTGATTGCGTTGTCTGTGAAGCGCACCATTATTCCTCACATCCGTTAAGCAAAATCTGCAAAACAGGCTTGGGATATTCTAGCAGGTCTTTATGCAAGCCGCAATGAGGCTAAAATTGCTTTGCTGCGTAAAGAGCTAGAGTCGAAGATTATGCATGAGGAAGATGATATGGACACTTTCCTTGCTAGTGTCAAGGATATCAATGAGCAACTCATTTCTGCAGGTGAAGTCATTTCTGACAGTTCCCTTGTGCAGACTGTTCTTGATGCCTTACCAGATTCCTACCAGACTTTTGCTAGTACTTGGAGACTGATGACCCAAGGAAATCCTGAAGTTGTCAAGTTTGATGCATTATGCACATTGCTGTTGCAAGAGTCACTTTCTAGAAAAAACAGGACTAGGCAGTGTGCAGTTGAACAGGCTTTTATTGCTTCTCAAAGAAAGGGTGGTAACAGTAATGCAGCCACTTCTTATGGTTCTGCTGCGAGTGGCAAAAATTCTGTTCCTAATGCTTCTGCTGGCAGCACTTCGTCTGGCAATTCTGGTGATAAGGGCAAAAAGAAGATGCGTTGCCATTATTGTAAAGCCAATGATCACTTGATCAAGTCGTGTCCTAAGTTGAAGGCCAAAGAGGCTAAGAAGAAAGAGGGTGGTTCCACTGCAAATGCTGGTTCCACTACAAATGCAGCCATTGTTGAGTCTTCTGTGAAAGGAGATTGTGATGCTGATGTTGATGCAGAATGGGCTTTTAGCGCAGAGTGCACTTACAATCCTGCTGTCCATGATGCATGCTTGTCAGTTGCTGCAGATTCACATGTGTGGTATTTCGACAGTGGTGCTACAAAGCACATTACCTCACATCGTGAATTGTTTACCTCTCTCGAGTCTGTCCCTCATGGGAATTCAGTCACTTGTGCCAACAACGCCTCTTATCCAGTTCAGGGAGTTGGAAAGATTGTGCTCACTGCTGCTAATGGCAGTTCCTTCACACTTGTTGATGCACTTTATGTACCTGGGATCAAGAAGAATCTATTGTCTGTATCCGCACTTGCTAGACTTGGACTTGTAGTCAAATTTGTGGATGACAGATGTACAGTTCATGATCTCAGTTTTGGTGATGAAATTGTTGCATCTGGGCTTTTGTGCCGTGGGCTGTATAAGCTCACTTTGTATGACAAGTGTGGACAAAATTTTGCAAATGCTGTTGTAGATTCAAGGGCTATTTCAGATGCAAAACTTTGGCATGCACGTTTTGGTCATCTGAATTTTGCCAGTTTGCTGCGTTTGCAGAAATCTGATATGGTTGCTTCTTTGCCGCCTCTTGAAGCACCTATCAAACATGTTTGTGAAGGCTGTATTCTGGGTAAAATGCAGCGTTCTAAGTTTCCAAAGGATGGTTCAGTTAGGGCCACATGCAGGTTGCAGCTTGTGCATAGTGATGTTTGTGGGCCCATGCAAACTCCGTCCTTGGGCAATTACCTGTACTTCGTGACTTTCATTGATGATTACTCCAGGCATGCGTGGGTATTTCCGCTTAAAGCGAAGTCCGAAGTTTTTATGTGCTTCAAACAATTTTTGGCTATGGCTGAAAATGTGTCAAAATGTACTATGGGCACCCTCCGTTCCGATCGAGGGGGGGAGTATATGTCTCATGAATTTAATGCATTTCTGGCTAGTCGTGGGATAAAACACCAATGTACAGTGCCTTATACACCTCAGCAAAATGGTGTTGCTGAGAGGAAAAACAGGTCACTAACAGAAATGGCACGATGTATGGTCAAAAGTCAAGCTTTGCCGCATTCTTTTTGGCTTGAGGCCATCATGTGTGCCACTTATGTACTTAACAGGTGTCCTACGAAAGCTTTGCAGTCTATTACTCCATATGAAGCATGGCATGATAGAAAACCTTCTATTGAGCACATGCGTGTTTTTGGCTGTTTGGCATATGCTTTGGTGCCACAAGTGCAGCGCAGAAAATTGGATGATAAGGCTGTCAAATGTATTTTTGTTGGTTATAGTGCTGAAAGCAAAGGTTACAGGTTGTATCATCCGCAAACAAAACGTATTTTGGTTTCACGGGATGTAGTGTTTGTGGAAGATTCTGTTCAACCCTTGCTGTCATGTACTAGAGACAGTAATGTAAGCTCACAGGACATTTATGACACTTTGTTGCCTCTTTTCAGTGGTGGAAATACGAATGTAAGTTCCAATGAGGCAAATGTACAGCCTATGGGGGTTTCTGAAAATGTTTTAGAACAGCCTATTACTGATGCAGATGTACATGATGTACTTGATGAGGAAAGGGCTGAAAATGAGCAGGCTAGAGGTATGCCAGAATGGCTGGTGCACACTTTGCGTGACAGTAAATTGGATGCACCTTTATCTAGTCGTACTCGTTCAGGCTCTCGCCATGCATCTTATGCATCAGATTGTTATGCTTTGGCTGTGTCTAGTTTACATGATGTTGAGGAGCCTCTGTCTTTTGATGAAGCACAGAATTCAAAAAATTGGATTGCTGCCATGAAATCAGAATATGATGCACTTATAGAGAATGACACATGGACTTTATGTGATTTGCCTCCTGGCAAAAAGGCCATTGGTACCAAGTGGGTTTACAAGTTGAAACGCAAGCCGGATGGTGAGATCGATCGCCATAAGGCTCGACTTGTTGCAAAGGGTTATGCACAACAAAAAGGCATAGATTATGAAGAGACTTTTGCTCCCACTTGTCGTATGACTACTGTGCGTTTTCTATGTGCATTGGCAGCTCATTTTGGTTGGGATGTACATCAATCAGACATTGTTACTGCTTTCTTGAATGGTGACATATTTGAGGAAGTTTATGTAACGCAGCCTCGCGGTTTTGTCATAAAAGGACAAGAGGACAAAGTGTGCAAATGTAAGAAGGCTTTGTATGGGTTGAAGCAATCTCCTCGTGCTTGGTATGAGAAAGCTGACACTCATTTGGTTAAACGAGGCTTTCGTAACAGTCCAACAGAAAGCACATTGTATGTAAAGCGTGAGGATGATGTATTTCTCATTGTGGTTCTTTATGTTGATGATTTGCTGATCACTGGACCAAATGAGAGACATATTGCTGAATTTAAGGCTGATTTGAATGCTACTTTCAAGATGAAAGATTTGGGGCTGTTGCATCATTACTTGGGTATACAGTTTAAGCAGTGTGATGGTGGTATTGCCTTGTGTCAGAAAAGTTACATAGAGACATTGCTATGTAAGTTTGGACTTCATTGCTATGTAAGTTTGGACTTGAGGATTGCAAACCTATTGCCACTCCCATGGAAACAGGTTTGAAGTGGAGTCTACATGATGCTGGCGATCCTGCTGATGTCACTCTTTACCAAACTGCTGTTGGCTGCCTCATTTATGTATGCAACACGAGGCCAGATATTCAGTTTGCAGTCTCGCAAGTCAGCAGATTTATGCATAGCCCAAGGTCTAAGCATTGGCAGGCTGTCAAGAGGATTTTCCGCTACCTTAGTGGCACTTTACATCTTGGCTTGTTTTATCCCAAGGGGGGATCATTGCCGCCATACTTACATGCTTTTTCGGACTCAGATTGGGCTGGTTGTTTTGACACGCGAGTGTCCACAAGTGGTTTTTGTTTCATGCTTGGCAGTTCATGTATATCATGGTTGAGCAAGAAGCAACCTACTGTGGCCACTTCGAGTTGTGAGGCTGAGTACAGGGCAGTCTTCACAGCTACGGTTGAGTGTGTATGGCTCAGACGCCTTATGGCTAACTTGGGTGTTGGACAGGACACTGCCAACACTATCTACACTGACAGTCAGAGCGCATTGGCAGTTGCGAGGAACCCAGTTTTTCATGCTCGCACAAAGCACATTGAGGTGCATTACCACTATGTCAGGGAGAGGCTCTCAGCAGGAGAGATCAGCTTGGCTTATGTGCCAACACAGGACAACCTTGCAGATCTTTTCACAAAGGCATTGTCTCGTGAGAAGCTTGAAGCTTTCCGCAAAGCTTTGGGCTTACTCCCCTTTGTGGACTGATCCTGTCCTCAGGGCATGGCACTTCCCTTTACTCATGTGCCAGCTCTCGTTCACCGCATCACTCCAGGGGGGATTTGTTACCATATACATGTGGTAGTGATGTGTGTGAACACACTAGGACCGCCGGGGCATTTTTTCCCTCTTTAGGAGGTTTTTTCCCCCGTGCATTGTATATACGCCCATCACTCTAGGGCTATCTATCTTTCCATTGCACACTAAGTAACACACTCTCTATTGTGTGCCTTGAGCTTCCTTCGTCTTCTCCAAGCTGTGTGTGTTTCTCTGCAACCCTAATTCCAACAGCTTTGTGCATTGCTAACACCACGATGCAAGCTAGCATTATTTAGCAAATCTTTTTGAGCATTACACACGTCAGATAAGGAGAGCCAGTGAAGAGATTAATGGCGCCCATTAGGGTTTTCACCATATAAGTCCCACTTATTCTCTCTCCTTGTGGGGTGGAAGCTCAGGGTAATTAAGCCAAGTTGGACGCTTTTGTAGAATCCTTGAGTGGTCCTTCTAGGTTATCATCCTTGGTACTAGATAGAAGGAGACATCATCTCTGATAGACTTTGGAGCATCGACTAGACATACTAGGTATATCGAGTACTTTGTGAGCCAGCCTTTTCTCCACTTTGGTTGTGAGTCTACTATTCTCTTAGAGCCTACTTGATCTTTGATTTCTCCCTCAAATAGTAGTGTCGTCTCCTATGCTTGAATTCTTTTATTTATAGTGAGCACTTCATACTTAAGCAAAGGGCAAAGGAGGGATGGCTGCATACACTCTTCTCTGATTACATTTGTATCGAGCCATAGCACTCCCATAAAGTGTAGCATCCTCTACTCCCATTCTATCGCTGATCTGATACCTTCTTTAGTGGATTTCTTTATCAAACTTCAAAGACGGGCCTCATCCTCCTCTATTAGCTCCTACCCTTCCTCTCAAATTTGTGGAGGTATCTCCACCAATATAGGTTCCTCGTAGCTTTTTTGAATCTCCATGGGCTTTTGTTGGGCATTGACTCTGAGTCACTTGGACTCAAATCTGTATCTTGACCTCTGGCTCTCTCTACTTCTTGTCTTAATTCTACCAGTTGCTAATGTATCATCTTGTCTCTTTTGGTGGCTTTCTCTGCATTGTTAACTAGAAGCTCTTGTAGTGTTTCTAATTGACGGTTCAGTTGATTATTCTCTTCTTGGAGCTCTTGTTGCTCTTTCTTGAGTCTTTCTTCAGCTGCCAAGGAGCCTTTAACTATGTGAACTCTTTGTCTTTGCTCTAATTTCAGCTCTTTTTGAAGTGCCATGATCTGAGCTTCCAAGGGCATTGACTCCTGAGTCACTTGGAACAGGATCTGTATCTTGACCTCTGGATCTCTCCACTTCTTGTCTTAATTTCGCCAGTTTTAATTATGCATTAGCTTGTCTCTTTTGGTGGTTTCCTCATCGTTGTTAACTAGAAGCTCTTTTAGTGTTTCTAATTGATGGTTCAGCTGGTTGTTCTCTTCTTGGAGCTCTTGCTACTCTTTCTTTAGTCTTTCTTCAATTGCCAAGGAGCCTTCTGCTATGTGAACTCTTTGTCTTTGCTCTAATTTCATCTCTTTTTGAAGTGTCATGATGTAAGCAACTGTATGGCTTGGTTGTTTGCTCCTGCACTTGCTCTTGCAGCCCTTGGGATCCCTCTTAGCCTTTGTATGGTTAACTCTTGGAGCTTTGATTCTATCCAAAATTTGGTGGGAAGCTCTCACATCTTCTTCATTTGCTGCTACCATACTCTTTGATGCTAGCCTAGGCAGTGGTCCAGCCAAGGAGACTTGGTGGCCCATACTTAGCAGAACTCTTGTTGGGTGGAGGAGGGCACCACAGTCTTTCCAGAGGTTTCTATCTTACGCTGGTCATATTTGTACCAATCTCGATACTCCAAGCAGTGATAAACCCAATTTTTGTGCTCTTCTTTGAGTACCTTGGTCTTGTGGTTTCTCCTTGGATTTTTCTTCTTGCTTTGTAGCCCATGCTAGGATTGAGGTGTCATACACAGTCTCAAAAGCATCCTTGGATGTATATCCAATTTTTAGGAGATTGTCATATGTGCATCTTTTGGTCTTTTCTTTGTACTCTGGTGTTGGCTCAGCCTCTAATTTCTTCTTTGGTCTTTTCTTTGTACTCTGGTGTTGGCTGAGCCTCTAATTTCTTCTTTGGCAAGTCCTTTTGTGGGGATATTGGGGGTTTTGGGCTTGGAGGTTGTTAAGTGTATCCCGTGGGAGATGTTGGTGGTGTTGTACTACCTCCCTCCTCTATGGACTCTTTTTCCTCTTCTCCTTGTGCTTCAGGTTTCCCTTACAGCTTCCTTTTACTATCATGAACTTCCTCAGCAGTGAAAGGCTGTAGATTTTTTTGTTCTATCACTCTCTTGAACTCTTCATATGCGCGGATGTAATGATCAAACTAATCCTCTAAGAGTCAAGAGGAACTATCGCCCATTTTCTTTGGTTCTGGTATCCAATACTCCTCAAAATGTCCCTTTAGTGCCACTCAGCCTTGAATTGCTCGATTAGCCTCTTGATGCGGGCCGCCTTTTGGCTTTTAGTCACTTTTGTCTTCTCTTCCCTGGTCATTACCGTCTTTCCTTTCTTCTTTGATGGATTTTTAGATTTTTCTTTTGGAACTATTTCTAGATTTCTTATGAGCCTTGTTGAGACAGGCAATGCCACGAGTAGTTCAACTTCTACATCTTCTTTAAGCCTTAGTGAAATGTCCAGGGAATCACCTAGCTTGGATTCACCACCCAACCTCCCTTATATAGCCCCTAGCTACTAGATCCTCTGTTCCACACTGGCGGTCGACCACTTACTGGCCCAAGTCCGTGACCTCCCCTGGGTATGCCCTTGGCATGACATTACTCCCCCCTTGGAAAAGTGTTTTTGTCCTCGAAAACAAGAGTGATGATACACTAATGTTTTCAACAGTGGCATCCTTCGTGGATCTAGTTGTTTTCTTGAGTGGAACACGGTTCAATAGGAGGTTCAATGAAACCAAGAGTAACATCTTGATTTTCCACATTGTTGTCCCTTTGTAACCATCTTGTGTTACCACTTCCAATTCAATCATAGTGTGTAGACTCCATTTATAACACACATGAGCATGCTAAACGAGCTATCACAACAAAGATGTACCCAAAAGAGTACCTCCTTTCACTGTCCATGAAAGTAACTTGATGAAATAACTCATTGGCCAAGGTTAAGTCCTTGACTTGTTCTCAAAGTCCATTAGTAAACAACCCCACCATAACTAGTGTTCAAAGTTGAGGACGGACTTAAACATGAAGGGAATAAATTGAGTCACAAAAATGCTTTACCTTATTGTAAGCAACACCAACTAGAATGATACATTCTTGCCAATTGGATTTCCTAGTGCTAACATACGCGCTTCGCATATCCTTCAGCACAAGAGTATACTTGTAGCTTGTAATATGCCTATCCTCTTTGGATTATGACAGCATTGAGATGTGTTTTTCCCCATTGTTTATAGACAATGGTCCCAAATGACTGGTAAACGGGGATCACAATATAATACAACATTATTGAGCAAACAACAATGTCCTGAATAACCATCTTGGATAACTTAAAAAATCCACAAGCACCCAAACCGAGCCATGACCTCTAGTGATGATTAGTAGACTCAAAAGTAATCTTAGAGAGATACTGCACATAGAGTGCAAAATGCTTCATAAGAAATCACTTTAGGAATATGCATGCCGTTCCAAATTAGTCTTTGCTAAACACTAGGGCCCATAACACCTAGTGTGCATGCATTTAGCAAAAAACAGATCCAAACATGTATATCCAAAATCATTTTTGCCAATACTTATGGCGAATGTGATGTTCCTATTACACATTGAAGAGGAGTGTAAAAAGTTGCAAAAAGAAACTAAATACTTGCTATTGCAATCATTTGCAAGTCTTGCTGAAATGCTTGAACCATAATAGAAGGTGAAACAAAAGTCACTTCTAGGTGCAAACAATGAAACTTTTTCATTAACAACTCATAGCCTTGCTATATGGATAAACAACCATCTGTAATGTTGTTTAACAACACTTGTGCCTGAACAAGTCATTCTAAGTATCCAACAATTTTTGGCCACCAAAATTGCTCCTGATACGTTGTGCTGAAAATGGTCTAGAAATCAGATTTGACCAGCACCTAGGGACTTTGTCATGACACATACTTGAAATAGTGGGCACCAGTGTCAATCCCATAGACTCATATTCTCCACATGTGGAATATGTCTCATGTAAGGGTGTCTAAAAAGAACATCCTTCAAGTACAAGATGTACTTGTGCGTGGAGGTAACTGCAAACACTCTATGATAGGAGTGAGAGGGACCCTCATTAGCCTTGCTCCACACTGGCTAAACCGAGCTCCTTGAGTTCCTGGACCATGTGGCATCCCATGTGACAACATGTGCCAAATAAACACTACCATAATTTCATAATGCAGAAACTTAATTTTGATAGTATAGCCCAAATGGCTTGACTCTTACATGGCCTTGTCATTTCTCTTAAGAAAAAAAATGGATGATAGCAGAAAAGAAACAAAAGTAAATCAGATACGTACCTGAAGGGTGAACTAATGTTCACTAATCTGTAATGAAAAGGCACCTTCCCAAATTTCCCACCTGCAAAGGCCTAGGAACACTAATTGAAAATGAGTGACATGCAAGTAGTATTGCACATGGGACCCTAGATGTTGCCTTGGAAAACCAAACCCCTTTGGAAAAATCAGCATTGTCAAACCCTTTGGTTAAACGTTGCAAAAAAACTATTCAATTAGAAACCGATAGTATCTTAAGTCAACTCTGGAAGCTGAAATTATTTATGAGCCCTTGATAGCTTATGGATTTCTTTCTTTGAAAGTGCAAGTGTGAAGACTCCAAGAATTGACCAGCACACGTAATAAGTGATTTAATCATCACAAACTGGGTCTTACCCCCAAACGAGAGTTGTACAGACACTCTTAGTGTTGTAGATAAAATACATGATCCACTCAAGTTAGAATCGTATTCACAACGGGATCTTGTCTAGACTCAAAATTCATAACCGAGGAGTTTTTTGAATAGCCGTGCTATCTGGATTGCATGCTTCATCTATACACCTTGGTAGAGAGACGCATGTTTGAGTTTGAGACTTTCAAAAGCTCAACTTGATCTTCACCCTCAAAGTGTGTAGTGCTAAAATAACACCCAAAAAATTAATAATGGCAAGATGCCTACTTTGCCATTAAAATCAATGGGTACTCAACTGAACAGATTTGTTTAATCTGGAAGGCAAGCATTGTTGGACGACAAACAGATGCCTCTTAGCCATTCCAACTAGGTCACTCTTAGCCCTTCAAAAACAGATGGCTCTTAGCCTTGCCTGTTACCATATCAGCATAGAAAGATTTTAGAAAAATCATTCCTAGTTTCACCTTTCCTGCAGAGAATTCGGAAGGGGAGAGAGAGAGAGAGAGAGAGAGAGAGAGAGAGAGAGAGAGAGAGAGAGAGAGAGAGAGAGAGAGAGAGAGAGAGAGAGAGAGAGAGAGAGAACATGCAACTTTCCCCCTCCTCCATAGCTCTCCTCGCCCTAAGCTCTGATACCAATGAAATGCCCAGGGAACTGCCTGGCTTGGATTCACCACCCAACCTCCCTTATATAGCCCCTGGCTACTGAATCCCCTGTTCCACACTGGCAGTCGACCACTTACTAGACCAGGTCCGTGACCTCCCTTGGGTATGCCCTTGGCATGACACTTAGCCACTCATTCTGAGCTGGTGGGTCTGGACACCGTCGTCTTGCTTTGATAGCTTCATATGAAATTTTGGTTAAGATTTCCATTCCACCAATGTATCTAGGCATATCAGTTCCCAGGCCCACTACCTGCTCATGTATATATTGGGCATAATTCACATCTTTTGGCACACTATTTATTAGTGCCCAAGTGAAGGTGGTGGCAATTGCATGAGCTGGTGTAGTGTATTTGTGTGGCCGCTTGTTGTAAATGTGGAAAAATTGGTTGTACAACTTGCAAATTTTGATGGCTCTTGGGTCCACCATGTCTTTAAAAATTGGATTGGTTTTCTTCTTAGAGTACACCTCCACTCCATCTCTTCTTTCTCTAACTGAGCTGCCATCATAATGTAATCCCAAGGCATCTCCAATAATCTGAGGTGTAATGGTCGCTTCCTTACTTTCTCCCTGAAGTTTAGTGATGACTACTTTGCCATCTTTCTTGAGTGTAGTGGTCAGCTCATAAACTCTTTGGAAATCAACACCGTCAGCATTGATGTAAAAATTCATGTAGATATACACTTTCTAGGCGATTGATGATGCCTTCTTTTCTTGCATATTCAATGAGTTTTCTTGGAATCATTGGCACATCCATTGTATTGCCTTGTGGATCCCGGAATGTCCCTTGGTATAGCTTTATGCCCTTGGCTTCTAGAGTTGTTTCATCCATCCATGCTTTGGTCAACTTCAATGTTTCATTGGGAATTGTGAATGTATCTTCCACTGCAATGATGTCTTTCAAGGTAAGCCTTTTCTTATTTACGGGTGATTTACTGGCTTCCATTGATCCTATGTGAATTCCAAGTCCAAAAGTTAGTGTCTTTTACTAAATTTAGCTATATCAGCTTCTAGCTATCCAAATGATTTTAAAATTGAATCACAAGATATTAGGGCCTAAGGATGCTATGAAAGTTGACAAAGGTGCATTTTGATGCTCATTTTATGCTATGAGACTAGGTGCTCTGAATGAGGGGAAGTTTGACATATGCATAGCTTATAGCATGTACATCACACATATATGCCTAGAATTGGATTTCAACATGTACTGAGCAGGGTTTTGGCTTATAAGCTCTTTTCAAACTCTGAAATGGTAGAATGGCTATATTTTGGGTATATGAGGTTTAATTGTCCTGAAGATTGTGGCATGGGCTCATGAGCATATGGTAAGAGAATTGGATAGGTCAGAACGACCTCAGATTGCCAATTTTGACATTTGAAATATCATATGTGTATGATTTTTTTTGTGCCAAAATGACTTGAAAGTCATATATAGGATGTCCATAGCATGTGTATAGTGTGTATAGCATGAGGATTGAATTTGAGCTTGTGATTGGATATCAAAGGCCAAGAAGGAGATTTGTACACTTACATTTCTATCATATGGGTGAAAATAGGTCAAATGATATCCAAATCTGATGAAAATTTGATGGCAAGCTCATAAAGATGTGATAAAAGTGCTGGGGTTGTCAAAATTACTACAGCATGTCAAACTCATGCGCCTAGACATCATCATATGCATATGAAGTCTAGGTTGGCTTTTTTGGGCTCAGATTGTGGATATATAGCTTGCTCATGATGTGCGCATCACTCTGATGTGTTCAGAAAGATGCATCACTCTGAAAACATCATGATGTGTGCATCACTCTGATGTGTTCATATTTGAATTTGTACAAGTGCTCATGTGCCCAAGGCCATAAGTGGTGTTTTTAGCACTTGAATTTGTAAAATGAGATATATAATGACCAAAACCTGCTCATCCATGCCCAAACTTGGTGTAGAGGTTATATGTGACATTATATTGAATTTGGATAACAAAAATGTTGATAGAGACACTATTTAGAAGGTCTAGACATCATACATGTATGATGTCTATTCTTGAAAAATTGAAATGTGAGCATGGGGTTAGGATGTATAATCTATGTGCATACCTTGTGTCAAGTTTTCCTGAGTTTGGAGCATCATTTCTATGGATAACACCATATTTTGCTTGAGGACTCCAACTTAGTGGTTTTGACCAAATGGTGGCTTTAGGTGGTCCAATTTGCATGAGACTTGCTATGTGAGCTGTAATGAGTATGATGAAGAGGCTAGTGTGGAAAATTTACCATTTTCTTGCACTGGGATGCAAAATTTTGGTTTCAATGCATGGGGAAGATCTCTGCAAGTGCCCTAAGCCCTTTTAGCTATGGTTCAATTATAAGATTCATTTGTTTAGCTTATAAACTCCCTATTTGGTACTTTGGACTCTGAAATCAATTTTCGCTCTTGGAGATGACTTTCCGCGATGATTTCACTTGAGCTTGATCACCTAAGCTTGTAGATGTTGTAGGGAACCTTTCCATGTCATCGGTGTAGCCTTCAGCCTTAAAGATGTCCTTTTTGATGATTTGTTTCTCTAGTTAGGTTATGGCCCGGCGGTGACTTTTCTTGAAGTTTAACCACATGTCTCAATTGTCAAAGGTATGTTGATGCTTCTCATGAATTTTGGTGGCAAACGCACGGTCCATCTGGTTGTGAAAGACAAATGACATCGTTGCATGTTTGAAGCCAAGATCAACGTTTTGATCCATTTTGGGTAGTTATATTCTAGAGGAAGTTACATTGGCTTGTAGAGAACCTCAAGAGGCACCTACCCATGAAGTTTCATGCCATTTTGGCGACCTGTCTCAGATTGTCTTCTACAAGGCCTGAGAATGTTAGGGGTTTTTATTTATGACCTAAACTGGTATGGGAGGGCATAGGCATGCTCATTTAGCTTAGGGTCACCCCCCTATTAAGTCTTGTAGCTATCCTGTTAGTGGTCATTGAGTTATGGTTCCGTTTTGCTCTCTACTCGTCCATGCCATATTGCCACTTTTGTTAGTTTTTCATGTTGAAGTTAGCATTGAACATGAAGGAGCACATGGTAATGAGCGTACCTCTCATATCTGGCACAGACCGGTGTGTTGTGGGCATCGTACAAAACCATAGAAGATTCGTGCACTCTAGGTCTCTCAAGCTCTCTATAAGTGTGAATAGTGAAAATGAGCTAGACTAGTGGGGTTAAAATTTCTTATATTGGGGGTCTCAAAACCCCTTGCCACAAAACTTGACATGTGCCTCTATCTTGTTGCAAAATACACTTTCGGTGCAAATTTTTTTTGATTTGGACTCTATTTGCCCAACTTCCGAATAATTGACGTTTTTTCCAAATATTGGCCAGATTGGACTTTTTGCAACTTCCTCATAATTGCACCCCAACTTCACCATATGTTTCCTTTGACATGCTAATTACCACCATATTTTTCTTTTATTATTATGTCACCATTTCACTTGCTTTTTCTATTTTTCTTTGTTTTTTTCCAAAATTTGCAAAAAGAAAAGAAAAATAATAAATCAATTTTTAAAAATACCAATAAATCAAAGTAATTAAAAAACAACACACTGCCAGTATATACATTTATTTGTAAAATTTTTGGCCGGATTGCTCCATTTTATCATATTTTGGCTTAAAAAATTATAACTCTTACATATATACACACACCTAGAGGCTTATTTTTTGCGCTTGTCCTCATTTATTTGTAGAATCAAATTAAATAAGGGCATGAGTACTCGGGTTCACCAAAAATTTCCCTAATCAAACACAAACAAAACACAAAATCATAGAAAACAATGCCCTTCTTTGCACAGTTTTATGCTTGTTGTGGGTCCTCATTGCCAATGCCTCCCCCTCTCCTAGTTGGAGTCCTCCTAGACAACAGTGAATTGCCCTAGGGTATTTGTTGTGCATGGGTGTCAATAGTGTGCTAATGCAGGCCATGTAGTGTAGGCCTATATGCATACTCACTCAATGCATACTCACTTAATGCATGGAAAAAACTAATGTTATGCAAGAGGAGGGTATGAGCTCAGGGGGGTCTCTATGTATAAATTCTTTATATCGCGTGCGTTCAAGGACTATATATAAACTCCTTATTTGTGATGTTTTGACAAATAAAATACACCCTTTTTCTATTTAATTTGCATGTTTTTTCAATTTCGTTTTATGATACCCATCTATATGTGAAAATGTGAGAAAAAAAAATTAATAACG
This sequence comes from Adiantum capillus-veneris, assembly GCF_014529385.1. NCBI lineage: Eukaryota > Viridiplantae > Streptophyta > Polypodiopsida > Polypodiales > Pteridaceae > Adiantum > Adiantum capillus-veneris. The sequence continues at coordinate 71,883,636 of NC_140950.1, read as the reverse complement.
CTTTTTGCTGCACTCACGTGATAGTCACATAATTATTAAGTGACCCCCCCAAGGGTATGAGCAATATGCTTATTGCCATTCAATAGTGAGGTTTCTTGTTTTGGCATAACCTATTTTAAAGCAGTGAAATAATAAGCATTCTAATTGTGCCGCTAATTGTTTAATTGGCATTGGATTCTCTTGTCATGCAGGTTTGTCTTGCGTCGTGGGTTTTCACACTTGTGTGAATCCAAATTCCAAATATGTCGTATGCTTGGTATTTTGTTCAAGAATCCACGTCCAGCTAACACGCAAGGCTGCGTTACATAAAATTCCTCAAATACTTGCAATTTATAACACCGATATGCAATCTGAAAAGACGGGTATGCTCCATAAATAGAGCACTACGCATCCATACACTAACATCCTCTTGGGCCACCTATCCCTAGCTACCTTGTCCAGCAAGGATCTGCAACATGTTGCACCTTCAAACTCCAATATCTTGGGCTCCGTGGCTCGATTTGACGAGTCATCGGGACCTGCTTATTCAGCACTTCAATCTCTACACATCTGGGTCAAAAAATAGCACTTTGATCGCCCTTCATCTGCCACCCTGTCAAGCCCTATCTGGAGACTTTTTGGCCTAGAAAACCACATAAAGCATACATCTCCGCTGCCACTTGCCCACACAAGCTCTCCCCATCTGCTCAAGCTCTTTGCCATGCACCTATAAGCATACACATCACTATATGTGCCCTCTGCTAGGGTCGACACACTTTGGCTGCACCATCATTGCCCAACCCTCTTGTTGAACATTTATGTTCAACCAAAAAGCATCTTTATTCTTCTACCAACTGCAAAAACTGGCAAACACTATTAGGAAACCAAGACAAACCCATATGTATAGGGCCCTACTCTTGCCAACTGCCAAACCTCAAGTGGGTTGCCCCACCCCCTGCATCACATAGCTTCCACCTAGGTCAAAAACCTGGCACTACCTCTTTCCATCCATCTGTAGCATCCTCCAATAGTGCTTCGTCCATGTTCGCAACCAGCCATGCACACAATATGCCCAAATCACCTTGGATTTCTTCTCATTTTTATCTTCCTCGTCAACATACCTGGCGTGGTGAGCATACCACCTGTACCAACCAATGCATATGGTCCAGTAATCATGCCATCTGCATCGACCAACACTTTTGACCCTCCCTCCCAACCATGTAAAGAAGAGTTCATCTCCATGGAACTCCGTACCTGGCAGATAACATGCCTCACTGCTGCACTTACAAGCATACACTTCATCCATGTATTGCATACCTCTTTAGACAGCTTGGATTCACCCTCGACATCTCCCTTTTTTTTGTATGACATGACTACTTCACTAGACTCTCCACATGTAGTGGGATCAACCCTCGCACAACCTGTACCTTGGTCAAAGCCTTATCCACGAGCACTTGCATCTCTTCATCCACGGCATCCTTGGCATCATTAAAGCCCTCGTTAGCTTCACTTCCACAATATACTTGATCCAAAAGGCCTGCACCTATAGCATCATTATGGAAATACATAGGCACCTCCACCTGCTCATCTCTTTGGTCAGCATCCATCACCTCATGAGCTTCAAAAATATGCCCAATCCCTTTCGTTTCCGCTTCATCATCATCCCCTTGCCGATTTGGTAGGCCAGTTTGGCTACCCCCATAGACTCATACTTATCCTTCTTGGCAAAGCTTTGAACTAATTGCACTACCACATCCATTCCCATTGCTACCTTCATCAACATGGCCGCCAATAGAGCACTGCATGTCACCTTTGATAGCATATCCTCTTTCACTTGCTTGGGCACTTCAACCTTTTCTTCTTCCATATTTGCTACAACCATATCATTAGACACATAATCAGGTAGCTTTACCTTTACCAGCACAGACCTCTCCAACTTGTTCTCCTCATCATAGGATGAGGGCTCAGCCGGTCCATCCTCATTGCTTGTCTCCTAGAAATCGGAACTGCCATCTCCATCTTCATCAACATCATACACTAACTTGGTATCAACATCTTTGACTGCTTATTCCTCCACAAAATCTTGACCATCATCTATGTTGTGCACACTTTTTGCATCTCCTTCTGAACCTTCGATTTCTGCAACTTGACTGCTATCTGCTACCTTCTCACGTAAGATTTCCACAAGAACAGCCTCTCCCTTTTTTATCTACACTAGAAACCCAACACCTCCATCCTCTTTGGCATGCTAGCTCACTTCAATAAGGGGCTTATCCTTTTTGACAAGCTCTTCCGTCACTGGCACATGCACATTATAAACTAGAAACCTCCAAGGAACATAATCTATTGTTTGACTTACCTCAATTGGCTTTGCATCCTGCACAAGTGGTACTGCCTTTGATTGAACCATAGAATACTCTACTAGCTTCACAGCAGGCACATAATCTGCAGGCTCCAGCAAACCGAGCTCCAGCTTTTGCTTCACCTTTCTACTCTTCATCTTGGCCAGATACACCATGTCATCGTAGGTATCAGCACTGTCTTCCACCTTATCTCTGATCCTTGGATGCAAGTACTCAAGAAACTTTGACAACTTCAAAAATTGATTGCCTTTCACCCCAATGGCAACCTCTAACTGTTTCCAACATGCTTCAAACTGCTCAAAAAAATTGAAAAAAACCTTACTTACGTCTCGGCATACCGCCTTTAGCTTTGCACCAGCCTCCATCGCGGTGACCACTTCTCGATACCTCTCCAAAAATTTCCTTTGCAATTCTTGCCATGAACCTCGACAATCAGCCTTCAAATCATCGTACCAAATCTTTGCACGTCCACACATCAACGCAGCACCGTCTGCAGCTTTTTTGCATCTGTCAACATAGTAGCGATAGCATCCATAATTCAAAATCTACTAACCAATGTTCAAGGTCTTCAACACCTATAAATATGGGGCCAAAGCTCGCCTCCATCATCTCTGCTATCTTCCAACACAACCACCAAATACTTTGACCATCCACCGACTGCTTGTTAGCTTTCAAACACCTTCTTCAACCTTCAAATTGGAGCCCAAACAATTTGCCTCTCTATATCCCAGGATAATCACTGCACCTGATCCACTAGAGTTCACCTTCAAAACTTGCACAATTGACAACAATCCACACCAAGCCGTCCCATTTACGACCGTGCCGCAACACACATTGCTCTCTCTTTCTCTCTCACATACACAGAGGCCCAGGGAGGCACACACATCAACGCCGGCACCAGATTAACGGAATAGAGAAAAGAGAAGAAGGGGGGGAAAATGGAAGAAATGACACCATAAATTTATATGGTCTTCTTTAAGTATGAGAAAAAAACTTCATCTATACAACCATGAACAACTGCTACAACCTGCTCGGCATGGATACCTCAAGCAACCAATAAAAAACCTACAATCTCTGGCTTTACCACTCTCACGTCTCTCCTCGCTAAGAACACGGCAACCAAAACGCGACTATGGTGGCACCTCTACTCCAAAAGGAAAACTGCCTTCGCCCCACCTCGAGGGCTCGGGAACACACCTCCAAGTCCACCTCCTCCAGGCCGATGGCTCCACCTTGAGCAAAAAATGGCAACCCAATCTTCTTCTTCTTCTTTTGCTGCTCTCGGCTCCCTAGGAGCTCGCCCAAACTTGCAAAAAAACTCGGCCTTCTTTCTTCCCTGCTGCTCTCCAACTGCTCTTTCTCCCAACTTGCAAAAATGGGGGCTGACAATCATTCCCAACTTAGCAACTCGCCCTTCTATTTTTTTTCACTGCATGCGACCACTCCCTTTTTATATTTCAGACCCACTTGCTTGAAACCCAAGCCACCAACTCCGTGAACAACTCTCCAAGCCAAGAGGGCCACTGACGACGCCGTCAGTGCTCCCATGTCCCCCCTCAAAAGTGTTGGGCCCTTACGGTCGTGGGAGTCAACCCCAACCATGTCATCATCCACATCACGCCAAGCGCCACCCAGAGCCGTCAGCGGACGCCAAGCGCGCCACAGGCACCTGCACCATAGCCCGCACTAAAGAGCTCCGCATTTCAACTCGATACCCCCAATGGGGGCATCACACAGCATATATACCCTCTCATGTCTAGCACCTTTGCACGCATGTGGGACGATTCACAGCCACGTGGAACTGCCTGAGTAGCATACCCCCCAAGGACCCCTAAAATACCCAAAAAATCCATTTTTTGGCCCACCTTCTTAGACCCACCATACTTGGCGTAGAGCTCCTCTCCTGGAGCCGTAAACTTCTCTTGAAACTCCATGTTCCGAGCTTTGGTTTTCTCTATCTTGGCCATACCTTGACTTTGCCAGGCATTCCAACCGCTGTGCAAGAATTTCCACAATCATCAGTGCTGCTCTGCTCAACAGCGGGTCCCCACCTTCAACGCGCTATAACGTCACGCTCCAAGCTCCAATCAACATGCAATTTCTTCTTGTTAACTCCATATGCTGCATAGCACAATCAAAAACTTTGTCGAGCCTCAAAAAACAAAAGATGGCATAGCTCTTGATATGTGGCCAAGTGGGCATCAACTAGCGCCCGGCAAAACTTCAAATGGGCATAACTCGTAAACCATAACTCTAATCTACAATCTAAAAAGACGGGTATGCTCCATAAATTGAGCAATATGCATTCATACATTGGCATCCTCTTGGGCCACCTGTCCCCAGCTACCCTGTTCGGCAAGGATTTGCAACATTTCGCACCTTCAAACTCCAATATCTTGGGCTCCATAGCTCGGTTTAATGAGCCATCGGGACTTGCTCCTTCAGCACTTCAAGCTCTGCACATCTGGGTCAAAAACTAGCACTTTGATCACCCTTCATCTGCCACCCTGTCAAGCCCTATTTGGAGCCTTTTTGGCCTAGAAAACCACATAAAGCATACATCTCCACTGCCACTTGCCCACACAAGCTCTCCCTATATGCTCAAGCTCTTTGACATGCACCTATAAGCATACACATCACTGTCTGTGCCCTTTGCTAGGGTCGACACACTTTGGCTGCACCAACGGTCAAACCATTTCTTTCTCCTATCTTTCTGCATAAGTGCATTTTGCACACCCAATTGTCTTTCTTCATCTAACCTCTCAAGGATATATAAATGCTCAACTAAAGGTTTACCATCCGAACCTTCTTGTGAAGCTACCCACATACTAGTAATTACAAACTCCCATGGCATCATTGCTTCTTGGTTGTACACCATCTTGAATGGTGTACAATTAATATCCACTTTGTAAGTAGTACAATAAGCCCATAGAGCTGATGTCAGCTTCAGATCCCAATCTTTGCGATGAGCTTCCACTGTTTTGGTCAAGATAGAAATTAAAGTCTTGTTGGTGCTCTCAGCTTGGCCATTTACTTGTGGATAATAAGGTGTAGACTTATGGTGGGTTATCAAGAAGTTTGTCGTGAGTTCCTTTATCACTCCATTTATAAAAAGAGTACCATTGTCACTCACAATCTCAAGAGGACTACCAAATCATGTAATAATGTTCTCAAAGAGAAACTTAGCAGTTGACCTTGCATCAGCCTTGCGTGTCACCTTGGCTTCCGCCCACTTTTTCACATAGTCTGTGGCAACAATAATGTATCAAGATTGAGTGTTAGAAGAGTTGTTGTACTAATTGGGCCTACAAAGTCTAAACCCCATTTTTCAAATGGTTGAGTCACTTAAATAGGATGTAAGGGCACCTTATCCTTTTGTTGTGTGATCTTGTAACATTGGCATTCATCACACCTTTTTGCAAAAAGTGATGCATCCTTGAATAAGGTAGGCCACCAATACCCTGATTGCAACACCTTTCTAGCAGTTAGTTCCCTTGAAAAATTTCCTTCGGTTATACACATGTGGGCTTCTTGTAGTATGTATAAATACTCATCCTCACGAGCACAACATCTAAGAATATTGTCCTTCCCTAGCTTGTAGAGAGTTCTTGCAATTAGAGAATAAGGTTCACATTCCTTTAATAATTTTTTTAGCTATATCCTTATGAAGCTCTTTGGTTGGAAAACCACTAACTAAAAAGTTCACACAATCTTCTCACTCCATTCAGCCATGGTCTTGACTAGGAACAGGGAAGTATCGGGTAATTCATCATCAATTCTAGTAGGGGCTTCACCATTGGGTATCCGAGACAAATGATCTGCCATGACATGTGTTTTACTGGGTCTCACCACAATGGTAAAATCAAACTCAATAAGAATTAATAATAACCATATTTCCATGGAATAAGGTTTATTCACTAGATACAACAACACTTGATGATCCACATAGAAAACAAACTTGTTGGCAAGAAGGTAGTAGCAAAATTTCTTTACTGCGTAAATCATAGCTAAACCTTCCCGCTCTATAGTGGTGTAGTTTCTCTCAGCATCATTTAATTGACGACTTGCAAAGCTAATGGGGTAAACCAATTTACATTCTCCTTGTTGAGCTAGAACACACCCAATAGCAAAGTGTGATGCATCAATATGCACGTGGAAAATTACAATCCAATCGAGAACTTGTAGGATGGGAGCACTTTTCAAGGCCTTTTTAAATAAGTCATAAGCACAATCACAATCTGTGGTCCATTGAAACTTAATAAGAAGCTTGTACAATGGGCGAGCTATCTCGGTAAAATTTAAAATAAACCGTTAGTAATAACCAACACGGCCCATGAACCTTTGAACTCCTTTATAGTTTTTAGATGGTGGCAAATTGGAAATGGCTTTAATTTTGCTCTCATCTATGGAAATCCTATTTTTTACACTATATGCCTAAAATGACTCCATGTTTAACCCAAACTTGGCATTTGAAACGGTTTAATGAGATACAATACAATTTGCACTTTTCAAACACTTATCGTAAACATGATAGATGTTCTTTCCTAAAAGAATAAACACAAAGGTCATCTAAGAAAGCTTTGCAAACCTCCCTCAAATACTCCTTAAAAGCAGTGTTTATTAATCTTTCAAAATTAGCAGGGGCATTGGTTAAGCCAAAAGCCATACCACGAAATGCGAGCATTCCAAGTTGGTTATAAAAGAAGTTTAAGCTTGGTCCTCTAGTGCAATTGTGATTTGATTGTAGCCAATCTAAAAGGCTATAACCTTCTTTCCCTGCAACTCTTTCAAGCACATGTTTCGAATATGGCAAGAGGTAATGGTCTCTCCTAGTTGCGGCATTGACCTTCTTAATTGTAGCCAATCTAAAAAGCTATAACCTTCTTTCCCTGCAACTCTTTCAAGCACATGTTTCAAATATGGCAAGGGGTAATGGTCTCTCCTAGTGGCGGCATTGACTTTCTTGAGATCCACACACACTCTGAGTTTTCCATTCTTTTTTGGCACAGTAACTATTGGAGACACCCAACTAGAGTGCTCAATAGGGTATATGAATCCGCATTTGACAAGATTTTCAATCTCTTCTTGAACAATGTTTGCATACTTAGGATTCATTGGGTAGGGCCGTTGTTGGACTGATTTAGCCATGCTATTCATGGGAATTGTGTGTTGAATGATGGAAGGGGGAACACCTTTCATATCATGATATATCCAAGCAAATACATCCTTAAATTCCTTGAGAAGCTCCTTAAGTACATACTCCTCAATCTTTGTCAGACCTTGTGCAATCAAATCAGGTTTAGACTCCTCACCTGGGTCTGCTAACTCTATTTTCTTAACTATCACTGGACCATCATAGACTCCAATACTTCCATTAACAGGTGTTCTTTGGTCATTTGTATACACAACCTTGCGCTCCTCCGTGGTGTAGGATTTGAAACTCTCAGTTGCAAGATGTAAATTTGTGGGGTCTTGTTGTTTGTGGACTATGGTTTCTCTTTTGCTTCCTGTTGTTGTTGAGCTAGCTCTCAATTTTTTCATCTCCTTATCGTACAATGGAGATGGTGAATGGGGAACACACCCAACACAGAACACAATGCCTCCTTATAGCTCATGGTATACACAACACCCCTAACCTCTCAGATAACACCTTCAAATTGGCTAATTTGCACTAATGGAACAACCCTTACACACAAAACAATAATCTCCTACTCTGTAAAACCACTACTCAACACAAATGCACCCCAACAGCTCAAGTCACCTTTCTCGACTCACACAACACCCCAATTATACCCTCTATGCACCACACTATACTCCGTGGGCACACCCTCCACAGGCACCAACATGCACATAAACAGAGAGAGAAAAGGAAGGGGAGGGGAGCAACGACACAAGGAAGTGGGGCAATGGCCTAGTATTACTTAGTAGAGAGATAGTAAAACCATTCCAGATCTCCAATGGAAATCTTCAACTCAAAACCCCTCCATAATGGGAGTCTACAGGCCTTCGTCGTGCAAAAAAAACCCCTAAAATGGACCATCTTTTGATATTTATAGAAGAGCTTACCCTCATTTGGTAAATTTGGGAGCATCGAGAACACTTGTCCCTTTGCTAATTTGGAAAGATTGCATGGGATTTGTTTCCTCTTGGGAACTTGAACTTTACCTACTCTCTTGAAAGGGGGGTGCACTAGCGATGTTGCTAGTGCCCCTTGGCATTTTTTAATTATTTTTGGGCTTTTTTTCCTTCACTTCCACCATTGGAATGCCTATGATTTAGCCCACCTTTGGCCGGTGAATGGCCCTTCCACTGGCTCTTTGGTCTGCCATGGAAGTGTTCTCTTTGGCCGCCCTTTGAACTCTCTCTCTCTCTCTCTCTCTCTCTCTCTCTCTCTCTCTCTCTCTCTCTCTCATGTGATACCCGGTGCCTCCTTCCTTCTCACACACAAGCCCCTCCCGAGGCAAATTGGAAATGGCTTTAATTTTGCTCTCATTTGTGGAAATCCAATTTTTGGACACTATATGCCCTAAAATGACTCCATGTTTAACCCAAAATTGGCATTTGAAAGGGTTTAATGAGATGTGATACAATCTGCACTTTTCAAACACTTTTTGTAAACATGATAGATGTTCTTTCTAGAAGAATAAGCACAACGTTCATCTAAGAAAGCTTCGCAAAACTCACTCAAATATTCCCTAAAAGCAGTGTTTATTAAACTTTTGAAATTAGCAAGGGCATTAGTTAAGCCAAAATCCATAACACAAAATGCAAACATTCCAAATTTGGTTATAGAAGTAATTTTAGCTCGATCCTCTAGTGCAATTGTGATTTGATTGTAGCCAGAGTACCCATCTAAAAATCTATAAGATTCCTTCCTTGTAACTTTATCAAGCACATGTTCCGAATATGGCAAGGGGTAATGGTCTCTCCTAGTAGTGGTATTGACATTCTTGAGATCCAAGCACACTCTGAGTTTCCCTTTTTTTTTTTGGCACAATAACTATTGGAGACACCCATTTTAAGTGCTCGACAGGGTATATGAATCTGCATTTGACAAGCTTTTCAATCTCTTTTTGAACAATCTTTGCATACTTAGGATTCATTGGGTAGGGTCATTGTTGGACTGATTTAGCCATACTGTTCATGGGAATTGTGTGTTGCACGATGGAAGGGGGAACACCTTTAATATCATGATATATCCAAGCAAATATATCCTTAAATTCCTTAAGAGCTCCTTAAGTACATACTTGTAATGGAATTGGCCTATTAACTTGAGAGTAGCAGAAGTTAATGAGAGTACTTTTGAGAAATTACTTAGTGAGCATAGCGGGTGAACATAATTAATGGTAGCAACATAAACATAGCATTTAGTTAACTTGGCATGAACAATAATTTTGCAAGAGAGAGAATTTAGAGAACATGACAAGAATTGAGGACCGGATTTATGTGGAGCCCCCCTCCAATAGGCATTTGTATTATGATATCTCCCATCAAGAGAGACTTGTTACAATAAAATCTTTGTGTTCCTTATGACCTAGGTGATGCAATGAAGATTGAAAGCTTCATGCATCACGAGCATAACATAAACTTTGAGAAAAGAATTAACTATCCCAAGCTTCAGTCCCAAGACCTCAAACACCTTCGAAGGTAGAGAGAGCTAGTAGGGAATGAGGGTAGGGAAGAGGAAGAAGAAACATTTCATAGGAAAAAGAATTAATTCCTCACTTATCATCACTCTTCTTGCTAGCATACATAATAGCATAGTAATAAATATGGAGAAGATGGCAAGATTAAGCATTGAAGCATGGCTCTTGGTTGGATTTGCACTCCATAGCCAAGAGTGTTGGTAGGCTCTCAACCACTCTACTTGCTTGGAGAAGGAAAGGGAGCTCTTGCACTTTGCACTTCACACAATGAGAGTGTGTGTGAGTGTGTGTGTGAGAGTATACCCCCTAATCAAGACCCTAGCTTCCTTGGTCGACCCCCCATTGTAGCTCATGCTTGAAGCTCATTGGACCCCTTCAGGCCTAGCCAATCATAAGAAGGAGGTAAATCAAGTAAGAAGGGTAGCCTTGGGACAAGTGTCCCTTTTTCCCCTTTGAGATAGAGGACTTGATAAATGTAAAAACAATTAATAAAAATCTTCTAATTTATCATTGGACCCCTTGGGTGGCCAACCAATAGGCTTCAGGCACACCATGCGGGCAACATGAGGAGGAACTTGACAAGTGTCCCTTTTTCTTTCTTTGTACCAAGCATGCCTTGTGTGTGTGTGTGTGTGTGTGTGTGTGTGTGTGTGTGTGTGTGTGTGTGTGTGTGTGTGTGTGTTCTCTCTCATCCCCCCTCTTGTAGAGCTCGCCCCCTCCTTGTAGGGGATTAGCTTTGACTTTTTTGCCACCTCAATCCCCTCAACCTTGAACCTAGTTCTCACCACAAGCTTGGCCCTTATGCCCCTCAAGCTTGGGATGGTTTCTCACCTCAAGTACAGCCCTAGCATCTCAAGCATGACAAGCACCTCAAGCATCTCAATCTTCAAGCACCTCAAGCATCTCAGTCACCAGGTACCTCAAGCACCTTAGTCATCAAGCACGACAAGCATCTCAAGCACCTTAAGCTTGGGCCGGGTTCCCACCTCAAGCTCTCGGCCCTAGCTTACCTAAGGTCAAAGGACTTTTACAAAAAATATTGGAGGTCTTCAATGAAGACAAACCTAAGGTCTTACGATCCATTGATTAGCCTTGATCTTTGATAGACCATCTCTCATTTGGGCCCCTTTATCATTGGCCCCGTGTTGAGATAGATCTATAAGCACATGTCTATATCTTAGCCCTTGTTCACGTTTATTCTCCCACATTAAATGATCAGTTTAATATGAGAAAATCATTTGGGTTGGTTAGATATTAGATTTTATGACATTACCTCTCTTTTGAAATCATAGTCGATTAGACTATGAGGTAGAAGAGATAAAGCCTCAGTCATTAGTCAATCTTACTTAGCGGGTAGAAGATCCTTTTTACCCTACAACATCTTTCCAAGATGGATGACTAATCCATTTGGTGCTTGGGAGACATAGCTGCCGCAAGCATGTCTGCTCTTTATTCCATTTCATTCTCCCAAAGTAGAGTGAAAATTTCTACTTGGTGTTTGAGAGACGTCATCATCATAAACATGATTCTAAGCATGCATACTATTTAAATTTTGCACAATTGAAAAGAGAACTAGTCTTATAAGACAAAAACATAGGTCATTTAAAAGAAATTTGTACATTTTCTTACTCTAATGTAGCATTGTAAGCCTTGACAAGGTTCATACTATCCTTAAGATGTATTCCATGCATCCATCTAGCATATTCAAAAGGATAATTTTTGAACTTAATAAGATACCCCCGGATAATTTTACCATGTTGTACCTTGTCTTCATGCTGCCGAAGGATATCCTCAGGTTGTAGCACTTCTTCTTGGTCTTCAACTTTGGGAGGGTCTTCAATAATTGGTTCACTTGGTGGCTCTCCTTTGTAGGGTTTGAGTACACTCACATGAAAAGCCATGTGTATGAGCCAATGGTTGGGCAACTTGAGTTGGTAGGCCATGTCATTGATAGGCTTCAAAAATTGGAAAGGATCATAGTATCTTTTTGCTAGCTTAGCATAATACTTTTGATGGCCCGTAGGATTTTTGCCCTTGGTTTGCCTCAATCGAGCCTTAGGAAACTTAAGCAAGACCCAATCACTTTCTTTGAAAGTTAAGGCCCTTCTGTGCTTGTCAGCAGCAGATTTTTGCCTTTGTTGAGAGATGGATATAGCCTCCTTAATCTTTTGAAAAGATTTTTCATGGCTATACTCATCGGCAGCAAAGATCTTCCCATGTACTTTGAGTAGACACGGACTTTTAGGTCTTCCCTCAATGATCTCAAAAGGTGCTTTTCTCCTAGAAGTATGTACAATGTTATTGTACACATACTCTACAAGAGGTAAGTACTTTTTCCATTGTGAGCACTGATCTACTTTGCTAGCATAAGTGTTGAGTAGATCGAGTATCGTGAGATTGGCTATCTCACTTTGGCCATCCGTTTGTGGGTGATAGGCCGAAGAGAAATTCAATCTTGTTCCTACATTTTCAAAGAGACCTTTCCAAAAATTAATGGTCATTCTAGGATCTCTATCTGACATGGTGGATGTTGGTAATCCATGGTGTTTGAAAATTTGTGATATGAAGAGAGTTTCCATTTGGTGTGCCTTAATAGTCTTTTTGACAGGAATAAAGTGTGCTTGCTTGCTAAACCTGTCGACTATTGTCCATATTCCCGTATTCCCATGGATATACTTGGGCAATCCAAAGATGAAATCCATGGATATACTCTTCCATGGTGAATTTGAGATAGGCAAAAGCTGTAGTAATCCAGGCTGCTTCCCTCTATCGTACTTGGTCTTTTGGCATACTACGCATTTTGAAACATACTCTTGTATGTTCACTTTCATGGTAGGCCAGTAGAAATACATCTCTACTCCTCAAAGAAAATGTTGAATACCTCTATGTCCCGCATAGGGAGGAGCGTGGGATTCATATATAACTTTCTCACAAAGGGAATGGGTAACACATAGCCTATTTTTGTGGAGAAGATAATCATCCTGCAAGGTGAATGGTTCCTCTTTGTTCCTCAAAACAAGGGCTGACATTATGTCTCTAAAGTCAGGGTCAGCAGCATACTCATCTATCATAGAGGATAGATCATTGTGACTAACTATAGACACCCCATTAACTTTTGATCATCATGAAAGTGCGTAAGCCACTTCATTTTGCTTACCAGCAATGTGAGCAATATGAAAATTAAATTGCAAAAGAAAATTTTCCCACCTCATTTGTTTGTCGAAAAGCTTGGTTTGCGTCATGAAATACCTTTGGTGGTCGGTTTGTAGAATAAATGGAGTCCCCAATAAATAGTGCTTCCATGTGTCTAGGGCATGTAGAATAGCTAAAAGCTCTTTTTCATAAATGCCCAAGACTCGTTCATCGATATTGAGCCTTCCGCTCTCATATGCTATGGCATGCCCTTCTTGAAGCAAAATTGCTCCAAGGCAGTCACCACAAGCATCACATTGGACCTCAAATGGCTTTGATCCGGAAGCATGAGGACTTGTTGGGAGGTAAGATTTTCTTTGAGCTTATCAAAAGCATTTTGCTCCTTAGCAGTCCATGCATACTTAATGTTCTTCTTAGTTAAGTTATGTAGTGGTTCTGTTGTTTGAGAGAATTTTTCTATGAAGCTCTGTCACAAATGGAGACTCCCTCAGTGAGCCCCATTGATCCTCCATATGTTGTTTCGCCAGGAGCCTCAGTACAATCTGAGCCCACAAGTGGCAGCTTTACCTTTCCAGATCTAGCTCATCTTTCTCTTAATGACACTACGGCTACCATGCATATCCCAATGGTGAGCATGACAAGAAGTACACCATGGAGTTCATTTGTTAACACTGCGCCGATGCCTAGTAGCACAGTGTCCCCAACTATACCTACATGTATGTATCAATCATGTGCACGTGTCGTACCTCAGCCTCATGTAGCTCCTACACCTTCGATTATTCCAAGAGCTTACAATCCACAATGGAATTATCCAAGATCTTATACAAGTGGAGCCATGCCATTTAATAATAACATGCCATATCAGGCACCCCCTATGCCTAGGGCCACGCCTGTAAACTTTGGACCACTGTCTGGTACACCACCATACGAAATTTGGGACCCAAGAGCCGCGCGTATGCCAAGGCCAAGGCCAACTCCCATCTCACATGTGGTTCGAGGAGCACATACACCCATTATACCTGCTCAAATAGGAGATTTGGCAGCATTTTCTCAAACTATCGGTCGCTCTATTGCGGAAAACATGCGTAGTGCAGCTGATAGAGAGCCTAGGAGCAAGGCAGTTCAAGTAGCTAAGCTCACATAGAAATTCAGTGGAGACGGAGATGCTAGAAAGCATATGGAAGTATTTGAACATGTGTGCAATTCCTTGGAAGAGCACAATGAGCTACATAAGCGGAAAGGCTGGAGATTGGTATAGAACCTTAAGAGTAGAAGAGAAAACGATCTACTCTACTCTTAGGAGACTGTTCTTAAAAGAATACATACGAGAGGGAGTACTTTGGGGTGTAGCCTCTCAGCTCCAGAAAGCCCAACGAGAAGAAGGTGAATCCGTGAGAGACTTCATTAGTCGCCTAAAGAATTTGAATTCTCGATGCAATCCAAACGAGCAATTCAAAAACAACCAATTGCTCGATAGATTCATTAGGGGACTACGACATGAAAGTATCTATAATGGTCTAGTCATTAGAGGTATCACTACTTGGGAAGTAGTCACCATGAATGCAATCCAATTGGAGGATAATTTAATGATTGCAGGAGAAAGAGTGTCTGCCGAGCCGAAGTCAAGTAGCTCGCAAGCATCAGGGCATGAGCCAATGAAGATAAAGCCAATCGTGAAAGAGCAAACGATATCTGAGATGACTTTGGCAGATCTCACCAAGGCCATCCAAGAAATCCTTAGGGGTAATCGTGCTCCACAAAACACTCATATGTATCCAAGAAGGGAGCAACAATGGTGCTCAATTTGCTTGGGCCCACATACTACGAGTGAATGCCCTACTTTCATAGTAAAGTTTAACGGGACTTGTAACGCGTGTGGTAGGTATGGCCATCAAGCAAAGGATTGCCTAATGCTTAAACGCATCATGGAAAATAGACCGCCTATAGCTTGGGCAGACTCACCTCGAGTTCCTGCATTGATGCCTACCCCACCCATGGAGCAACAGTTGCCATTACATCGCATGGTCCCTAGAACCCAAAATGTGGTCCAAACCACACCGTTGCCACCTCCAGTGCTGGGACCGCAACCCCCTCATCCAAGAGTTACACCTATGAACCAAATAGGTTGCGAGTCATCTAGTACTTATGTAGATTGCGAAGGGGACATAGACCCTAGTATCACCTATGGAGTCGACATGCTTGAGGAGTGTACCATGTACTATATGGAAGACCATTGGGGACAAATCAAACCGGTATATCAAGCTACTGCGCTAGCAGCAAGAGGCCAAAACATTAATAGTTTTGCCAGGAGACCACCTCTTCAGTGCTACGAATGTGGTGGACCACATCGAGTAGCTGAGTGCCCCATTAGAATGCAAAAGAATGATGCACTAATGCAAACAAGTCAAGGGAGTGCATTGGCAATGCCAATACTCATTTGTAATCGTTGTGGCATAGATCATTTGATCGCACAGTGTCCTAACAATCCAAACGCACCGAAAATCACACCATTGAACTTAATAGAGATTGTTGATGGGACACCACCAACTATAAACATAGCACCAGTGAATGCACTCACACGGTCGATGCTCCAAAAGCAAAATTACATCCTTGAAGAGAGAGATGCTGCATCCATTGGCCGAGCGAGAAAGAAGAAAACACGAAGAAAGAAATCCCTTAATGCTTCTAGCTCAAAACCTAGTTCAAAGACTAACATTGGGACGGGAGAGGATCCCGTGTATATGAATGACTCTGAGGATGACTCAGATTCGATAGAGACCACGGAGACCAAAACTGTTACTACAAAGGAAAAAGCCAGTGAGGAGGATCACGAGAGGGACTTACGACCAACACCAAAAGAGTATTCAAAGTTAAACCGCCCAGTTGCGAACCCCCAAGATAAGCCACAAGAGGCAAAAAATGAGGATTGCAAGAGAAAGATTGGAACCTATCCAAACCCAACAGTGGAAATTGAACGAGTCCAACAACTGAGGGGTTTGGTGGAAAAAACTCAACAAACATTAGAACCTGAACCCAAACATATCCAGATGTCGGACACTGTGTTTCCCACACAAGTTCAACCTCACAAGAACTACAGGCCGTTAGCTATACCCAGTATCATTCGGGAAGAGAGTGAGGGTAGGACATCTAAAAGTGAACACATACCTTTCCTACTAGAGAGAATGTTCAATGAGGGAATGCCCGACCCCCTTGAGGAAGTGGAGATTCCATCTTCACCATTCTCTTGTCAGGGTCCTACGTCCCACAAGATGCCATTAAATGTTGCCAAATTGATGGATTTCATGTCTTCAGAAGTTAGAACCACCATCATGTCCAAACTATATAAAGACCCCGAGCTAGTCCCAACTCTTCGAGCCTTCCTCAATGGAGAATTAGAGGCCGGATTACCACAGTTTGCACATATGAACAAACCTGACTCGGTAATGAATGATGAGGAACATTTAGCACCACCATCTGACCTAGCGGGACATGAATCTGTAATTGAAGTACCCGTTAACAAGTTGGGGCAATACTTTGAAGGTGATGAATCTAATGCTAATCTACCAATCACTACTAAAGGATTAACTATAAAGGGGGTCCTTGACGGTGGTGCGGGAGTCAGCATGGTGACAAAGAGTTGTTGGGAGTCTATGGGGCGACCTCACCTTGAAGCCACAAGCGTAGTGGTAAAAATGGCTAATGGATCTATTGTTACGCCTATTGGAATGCTTAAGGATCTCACGATCAAGGTCTTGGGACACAAGGTAAGGCAGACTTTCATTGTTATGGATTTTTCCAAGCATCCTATGTCATTTGAGATGATCTTAGGGTGTCCATTCATGAGGGAAGAAAAAATGGTGCATGACTGGTCCAAAAACCACGTCTACTTACAGTTCCAAGACTTTGTCATTCGAGTTGATCTTTTAAGTGGTCGAACGCATCCTCTAGGAAATAAATTCATCATTGATAATCGATCAGACACGACAATTCACTCAGCTCCATTACAGTATTGTTACACGTGTAACGAAGACGCGGATATTGGGGAGAACTCTCCTTATATGGATATCCTACCCGGAATGGCTGAGTCAGACAATGTCGATTGGGTACACCTAGCGGCAACTATAGATACATGGGGAGCTAGAGGAACAACCGGGGTAACACCAGATGGGGAAGAGATACCACACATTGCACCAGTAAACATGTTAGGTGTAGCGCATGTAACATCCGATGATAAGAAAGAGGCACACCTACCTGAGAGTGAAACCGATGATTCCTCAAAGGATTCATGCCAATACACATCAGAAACGGAATCTCAGGGAGAAATGGATTCAGAACCTGAGGAAACATCGAGTGAGCCAAGTATGGAAACTGAACACTCAAGGTCTAGTACGACCATCTATGGTAATTTATATGAGAGTGAAGAAGATACAAGCGAAGACCTATCAAGCGAGTCGAGTTCAAACATTTACCAAAATCAAAACCTTAACAAGAAACAAAGGTCATATAAGAGACGACGATATCGAGCAAATGTGAGAGCTAGGATAAACAAGGAAAGATCTACTGCAGAATGGCTTAGCTATCTAGGGGCATGTGATGCTCATCGAAAGCTAGTAGACAATTGGGGTGAACATCTCCAGAGTGTCATGTGGTGCAGCCCACGACCCATTGACCTCGCTCAATTGGAGGTTACAGAGCCGAAATTGAGTCGAACTATAAGAAGACGTCAAAACCGAGAGTTAGCACAACAACAAAAGGAGGCAGAACTAAAAGAAAGGTCTCCATCAGGACAAGAGCCTGCTGACTTACATACGGCTCCTGAACATTTTAAATCTTATACCACGGGGGACCGAAAGGTTGTGTATGCCAAAGACCAACGAATACCTACCAATGGAAGCAGTGGAGTCTATGATGGTCCAGCGGTAGTTAAAGAGATAGAATTAGCAGAACCAGGTGAGGAGTCTAAACCAGTCTTTATTGCTCAAGACCTTACCGAAACTGAAGAGGCTGTACTTAAGGAGCTCCTCAAGGAATACAAGGATATCTTTGCTTGGACATATCATGACATGAAGGGTGTTCCACCTTCTGTGGTGTTAACCCTCACGGCTCACAGGCACCCCATCACCTACGACGGACGTGTATTATGTATTTGGTAGAGTCAGGTACCGGGCTTGTCGGACCAATAGGAAAAGGGTAAGAGTGATCGCCGATGAGAGGCGCACTCTAACTGGGACATTCAAGGGATTAGTTGGCTAAGCATGGGCGCCCAAGTGTGAATGGGGTGAGCTCATATAAAAGCCAACTAAACCTAAAATTCACTTATTCTCTCATTTGTGCAATAGAAGAGTGCTCTTGCTCCATTTCCATCTCCATCTTCTTCTTCTTCACCTCCTTGTGTGTGTGTGTGTATGTGCGAGAGAGAGAGAGAGAGGGAGAGTGTGTGTGCGATCGAGCATTACGAAGGCACGACGACGGCGAAGCGGTTGAGCGCGGCACGACTGCAGCTTCTTCTTCATCGCGGCGAGGAATCCACCACGAAGGCGAGCGTAGAGCGGTGAGTGACACACCCTTTGCTCTCTTGAGCTTGCTAGATTAGTCTTGTTGTGTGCTTGGAGCCATTTGTGGCTCGCACACGATGTATCGGCAAGTCCCTTGCTTTGACAGTGCGGCAACGAGCGCACAGGATACCATCTTGAGAGATAATACCAATAAACCTTCTTAGCTCATGTAGATTCCTTGGATTAGGCCATTCTTTTATTACCTCTAAATTCGATGGATCCATACGAATACCATCTTGAGAGATAATATGACCTAGGTATTAAATCTTTTGAAGGAATAAATCGCTTTTGTTTTGGTTGAGAAAAAGATTGTTCTCCCTCAATGCTTGAAAAATCACTTGGAGATGTTTCTTGTGTTCCTTCAAAGACTTGGAATAGATGATGATATCATCAAAGAACACTCCAGTGAATTTGCAATGCGGTCTAAAAAAAATTCTCCATTAGACGATTGAACATAGCTAGTGCATTAGTCAAGCCACAAGGCATGTTTAGATATTCATAAAGACCAAACGTTATGCAAAACCTGGTCTTTAGGATTTCTTCATCCACTATCCTTATTTGATGATAGCCACTTTTAAGGTCAATCCTATTGAAGTAGGTAGAGCCTTGTAGCTTATCAAACAGATCTTCTACCCAAGGCACGGGAAATTTATTTTTGACAGTGATATGGTTTAGTGCTCAATAGTCCCAACACATACAGTATGTACCATCTTTCTTTTGCACTAAAAGGACTAGAGAACAAAAGGGAGAGGAACTAGGCCTCACCATCCCTTTGTCTACCAGTTCCTGTACTTGCCTCATGATCTCCTCTTTTTGAGCTTGTGAGAGAGGCTTTTTAAGCGGTAAGTCCATAGGGATATCATTGATGAACACATCTTTGAATCCTTTTAGAAAATTAGACAAGTCTAACTCTTCTTGATTCCTACCATTTACATTTGATGAAACATTAGGATCTTTTAGAGATTCTTTGACAAAAATCATGTACATAGAAACTGAGCTCTTCATAGATTTATCAAAAGTAGGAGGATTTACAAGTGGAATAGTGTGAACATGCTCACTAGAAACTATATACATGTTCTTTCCCCTATAGGTGAAGTAGATTCTTCTTTCAGGGAACTTTATATATGCAGCCATGCGATCAAACCATGGTGCCCCTAGGATAACATCCTCATGTTGGGGAGGAGAGATGAAAAAGTCTTCTTTGTTGACATAGCTTTGGACATGAAGCCTCAACTTCCCAATTAAGGGAGTAACAGAGGCTTGCTGTCCCTTGAAAGTTGTGTCAGCCATTACCATATCTCCCATCTCGAAAGCTTGAGTGCCCAACTTGGTGGCCAACTTCATTGATATAAAGTTGTGAGTAGAGCCAGGGTCAAACAAGATGAAGGCATCATGCTCTCTTACTTTTGTAAACTCCCTTCTCCTTGGACTGATTGTTGTTGTTGTTGTTGTTGGAAGTGCCTTGGGAAGAATTTTGAGCATTGGTTTTTCCCTTTGCATCATTTTTGTATTTGTTTTCCATGGGCTTGACATTTCGTCTAGCCCCTTGATGGAAATTTATGCGTGAAGCATCCATTGTGTGATGGATTACTTTGGTGATAGAACCAGGCCGTTGAGAGTTGATGTATTCGGCCATCTCTTCAGGTAATCCAACACAAAATTGTTGCTTTTGCTCGGCAAAGTCTATCTTTTGAAAGACAGTAGCCTTGAGAGGTAAGTCCCAAAACTGGTCTACATACTTGTGGATAGACTCATGAGAGAGAAGCTTCAAGCTGCACAATTTGATAAGCACTTTGTCCTTTGCATCGCTTGCAAGGAATTGCTTCATGATGGAAACTCATAGAGTTTTCATGTCTTTGGGGCTTCACCATTGCCATGAAGGCTAGCCCACCATTGACAAGCTGATTTTTGGAAGTGCATAGCTTGGAGGACTCTTTGAATCCCTCGTCTCCAAAGGCCGCATCAATTTACTGGATGAAGGCCAACACTTTGTTGATAGTACCAAAGGTGCCATCATAGGTGAGAAAAGAGATACTCTTTCCTCCCTCCTTGAACTTTTTTAGCTTTTGTAACCTTCACCTATTCTCTAGGATAATAGGCATAAATTTCGTCAAAAGAAGAGGAAGGTGAAGAACAAGGAGAAGAGGGTGACCTCTTTCTTGCCCTTTTCTTCTTTTGTTTCCTCTCTTCCCTTTTGGAGTGATGATGAGAAGGACTATGTGATGATCTTTTCCTCTTGGGAGGAGTGAGTGATCATCTTAACTGCCATCTTTATGGAGCCACATCTTCGAAGGAACTTAAAGTTTCATTGCTTTCTTTCTCTTTGGATTCGTCCTCTCGTATGGGACAGAGTCTTCTTTTGGGGGTCTCTTCAAGAGGCCTCCTAAGCTCTCTCCTCTTGGAGAGGAAGGGATCCCATAAAAGTGTGAAGTTGTTGAAAAACTTCAGCTTGCAAAGCAAGGTTTCCCATAGCTTGCTGCAACCTAGTTACGAGATAATTCACACACATGGGAGCATCTTTATTACCACCTTCATGTGCAAAATCAAAGCTATCAATGCTCATTCTACTCTCTTGGTTATTGTCAGCCATGTTAACAAAATTTGTGTACGTACTTAGTGTATGCTTTGGAAATTCAAAACCTTAGTTGTCACTGCTCTTAGCCTTTGAAAATTGGCTCTTAAGTATCTACACCCATGGCTTGAAGTGGTTAATCATAAAGAGTAGTGGAGTAGGTCTAACATAGCACAGTTGCCGAGGGCTAGCTCCTTTTGAACTTCTTATGGATCAATAATGGTAAAGCCGTAGGCAAGTCTAAAAATACTCCATTATTAAGTCCAAAGCTCCCAAGGTGTGCACCATATTCCACATAGTGGGATCAACAAAATCGATAATAGATCCTAGTTCC
Source organism: Adiantum capillus-veneris (assembly GCF_014529385.1). Classification (NCBI taxonomy): domain Eukaryota; kingdom Viridiplantae; phylum Streptophyta; class Polypodiopsida; order Polypodiales; family Pteridaceae; genus Adiantum; species Adiantum capillus-veneris. Next base: position 71,862,034 of record NC_140950.1, on the reverse strand, counting down.
ACTTACTCTAATATGATTAACAACATCAACCATTTATAGGCTACTTAAGGACCTCTCTTCTTAAGCAAGAAAAGAGAAACCAAATGCTCTAATATCAATGTAATGGTATTGGCCTATTAACTTGAGAGTAGCGGAAATTAATGAGAGTACTTTTTGTTAGGTTCTAATGGCAATAAGCTCAAGGTGGCTTGAAGCTTGAAAAAACCATAGCTATACACAATATATATATATATATATATATATATATATATAGAGAGAGAGAGAGAGAGAGAGAGAGAGAGAGAGAAAAGGAGAGAGACTCACACTCAATAGACCATATTGTACATACAATATATATTATTGTCATTCATATACAAAAGAAAGTGTTTATATACAAAAGGTCTCACAATCAGTATTCAGTAGCTCATATCTCCAAGTGCCTTTTCAAAAGACTACACACATATATGTAATATGTTTCACATCAAAAATTGAACTAGGTGCGAAGGAGTTCCCATGCCCACCTTTCAACCCTCCCCTTGACAGTATATTATTTTCATTCATATATGAAAGAAAGTGTTTATATACAAAAGGTCTCACAGCCAGTATCCGGCAGCTCATATCTCCAAGTGCCTTTTCAAAAGGCTACACACATATATGTAATATGTGTCACATCAAAAATTGAACTAGGCGTCGAAGGAGTTCCCATGCTCACCTTTCACTTTTGAGAAATTACTTTGTGAGCATAGTGGGTGAACATAATATGGCGGCAACATAAACATAGCATTTAGTTAACTTGGCATGAACAATGCGTTTATAAGAGAGAGAATTTAGAGAACATGACAACAGCTGAGGACCGAATCTATGTGGAGCCGGTCCCCCCTCCAATAGGCATTTGTATTATGATTTCTCCCATCAAGAGAGACTTGTTACAATACAATCTTTGTGTTTCTTGTGACCTAGGTGATGGAATGAAGATGGAAAGCTTCATGCATCACGAGCATAACATAAATTTTGAGGAAAGGATTAACTATCCCAAGCCTCAGTCCCAAGACCTCAAACACCTTCGAAAGTGGAGAGAGCTAGCAGAGAATGAGGGTAGGGAAGAGGAAAAAGAAACATTTCATAGGAGAAAGAATTAGTTCCTCACTTATCATCACTCTTCTTGCTAGCATACATAATAGCACAGTAATGAAGATGGAGAAGATGGAAAATTAACCATTGAAGCATGGCTCTTGGTTGGATTCACACTCCATAGCCAAGAGTGTTGGTGTAGGCTCTCAACCACTCTACTTGCTTGGAGAAGGAGAGGGAGCTCTTGCACTTTGCACTTCACACAATGAGAGTGTATGAGTGTGTGTGGGAGAGTATACCCCCTAAGCAAGCCCCTAGATTCCTTGGTTGAGCCCCCCTTGTAGCTCATGCTTGAAGCTCATTGGACCCCTCCAGGCCTAGCCAATCACAAGCAGCAAGAGGTAAATCAAGTAACAAGGGTAGCCTTGGGACAAGTGTCCCCCTTTCCCCTTTGAGAGAGAGGACTTGATAAATGTAAAAACAATTAATTAAATCTTCTAATTTATCATTGGACCCCTTGGGTGGCCAACCAATAGGCTTCAGGCACACCATGAGGGCAACATGAGGAGGAACTTGACAAGTGTCCCTTTTGCTTTCTTTGTACCAAGCATGCCTTGTGTGAGTGTGTGAGTGTGTGTGTTCTCTCACATCCCCCCTCTTGTAGGGCTCGCCCCCTCCTTGTGGGGATTAGCTTTGACTTTTGTGCCACCTCAAGCCCCTCAACCTTGGGCCTGGTTCTCACAACAAGCTTAGCCCTTAAGCCCCTCAAGCCTAGGCTGGGTTCTCACCTCAAGTACAACCCTAACATCTCAAGCATGACAAGCACCTCAAGCATCTCAAGCATCTCAAGTATCTCAATCATCAGGCACCTCAAGCTCTCAAGCACCTTAGTCATCAAGCATGACAAACACCTCAAGCAACTTAAGCTTGGGCCGGGTTCCCACCTCAAGCTCAGCCATAGCTTACCTAAGGTAAAGGAATTTTACACTAGTTGTTGGAAGACTTCAATGAAGCCAAACCTAAGGTCTTATGCTCCATTGGTTAGCCTTGCTCTTTGATAGACCATCTCTCGTTTGGGCCCCTTTACCATTGGCCCCGTGTTGAGATAGATCTATAAGCACATGTCTATATCTTAACCTTGTTTCCGTTTTATTCTTCCACATTAAATGATCAGTTTAATATGAGAAAATCATTTGGCTTGGTTAGATATTAGATTTTATGACATTACCTCTCTCTTGAAATCATAGTCGTCAGTGACTATGAGGTAGAAGAGATAAAGCCTTAGTCATTAGTCAATCTTACTTAGCAGGTAGAGGATCCCTTTTTACCCTACGACATCTTTTCAAGATGGATGATAAATCCATTGGGTGCTTGGGAGACATAGCTGTCGCAAGCATGTCTGCTCTTTATTCCATTTCATTCTCCCAAAGTAGAGTGACAAATTGTACTTGGTGTTTGAGAGACGTCGTCACAAAACTAGTCTTATAAGACAAAAACATGGTTCATTTAAAAGAAATTTGTACATTTGCTTAGTCTAACGTAGCATTGTAAGCATTGACAAGGTTCATACTATCCTTAAGCTGTATTCCTTGCATCCATCTAGCATCTTTGAAAGGATAATTTTTGAACTTAATAAGACACGCTCGGATAATCTTACCATGTTGTAGTACCTTGTCTTCATGCCGAAGGATAGCTTTGGGTTGTAGCACTTCTTTTGGTCTTCAACTTGGGGAGGGTCTTCAATGATTAATTCACTTGGTGGATCTCCTTTATAGGGCTTGAGTAGGCTCACATGAAAAGCATTGTGTATGAGCCAATTGTTGGGCAACTTCATTTGGTAGGTTGTCTCATTGATAGGCTTCAAAACTTGGAAAGGATCATAGTAACTTTTTGCTATCTTAGCATAATACTTTTGATGGCCCATAGGATTTTTGCTCGTGGTTTGCCTCAATGAAAACTTAGGAAACTTAAGCAAGACCCAATCACTTTCTTTAAATGTTAAGGCCCTTCTGTGCTTGTCAGGAGTAGCTTTTTGCCTTTGTTGACAGATGGATATAGACTCCTTAATCTTTTGAAAAGATTCTTGTAGGTCACGGCTATACTCATCGGCAGCGAAGATCTTCCCATGTACTTTGAGTAGCAAGGGACTTTTAGGTCTTCCCTCAATGATCTCATAAGGTGCTTTTCTCGTAGAAGTATGTACAGTATTATTGTAGGCATACTCTACAAGAGGTAAGTACTTTTTCCATTGTGAGTGTTGATCTACTTCGATAACATAAGTCTTGAGAGATCGAGTATCGTAAGATTGGCTATCTCACTTTGGCCATCCGTTTATGGGTGATAGGCCAAAGAGAAATTCAATCTTGTTCCTAGATTTCTAAAGAGACCGTTCCAAAAATTACTATTCATTCTAGGATCTCTATCTGACACGATGGATGTTTGTAATCCATGGTGTTTGAAAATATGAGATATGAAGAGAGTTGCCATTTGGTGTGACTTAATAGTCTTTTCAATAGGATTAAAGTGTGCTTGCTTGCTAAACCTGTCGACTATTAACCATATTCCCATATTCCCATGGATAGACTTGGGCAATCCAAAGATTAAATCCATGGATATACTCTCCCATGGTGAATTTGGGATAGGCAATAGCTGGAGTAATCCAGGTTGCTTCCCTCTATCATACTTGGTCTTTTGGCATACTACACATTTTGAAACATACTCTTGTATGTCCACTTTCATGGTAGTCCAATAGAAATACGTCTCTACTCCTCAAAGAGTAGGATGATACCTCTATGCCCCACATAGGGAGGAGCATGGGATTCATACATAACTTTCTCACACGAAGGGAACGGGTAACACATGGCCTATTGCCATGGAGAAGATAACCATCCTGCAAGGTGAATGGTTACTCTTTCTTCCCCAAAGCAAGGGCTCACATTATGTCTCTAAAGTTAGGGTCAGTAGCATACTCATCTATCATAAAGGATAGATCATTGTGAGTAGCTATAGACACCGCATTAACTTTTGGTCATCGTGAAAGTGCATCGGCCACCTTATTGTGCTTACTAGCAATGTGAGAAATATGGAAATTGAATTGCGAGAGAAAATTTTCCCACCTCATTTGCTTGTTGGAAAGCTTGGTTTTCGTCATGAAATACTTGAGACTTTGATGGTCGGTCTGTAGAATAAATGTAGTCCCCAATAAATAGTGCTTCCATGTGTCTAGGGCATGTAGAACAGCTAAAAGCTCTTTCTCATAAATACCCAAGACTCGAAGCATGAGGATTGGTTGGGAGGTAAGATTTTCTTTGAGCTTATCAAAAGCATTTTTCTCCTTAGCGGTCCATACGTACTTTAAGTTCTTCTTAGTTAATTCATGTAGTGGTCCTGCTATTTGAGAGAATTCTACTATGAAGCATCTATAGTATGCGCACATACCAGAATAAAGCTTCTTAGCTCATGTAGATTCCTTGGATTTAGACATGCTTTTATTACCTCTAACTTCAATGGATCCATACGGATACCATCTTGAGAGATAATATGACCTAGGCATTGAGTCACTTGAAGGAAAAAATTGGTTTTCTCTTGGTTGAGAAAAAGCTTGTTCTCCCTCTATGCTTGAAAAATCACTTGGAGATGTTTCTTATGTTCCTCCAAAGACTTGGAGTAGGTGATGATATCATCAAAGAACACTCAAATGAATTTGCGATAAGGTCTAAAAAATTTCTCTATTAGATGATTGAATGTAGCTGGTGCATTAGTCAAGATAAAAGGCATGACTAGATATTCATAAAGACCAAAGGTTGTGCGAAACATGGTCTAAAAATTTTCTCCATTAGAGGATTGAATGTAGCCAGTGCATCAGTCAAGCCAAAACGCATGATTAGATATTCGTAAAGACCAAATTTTGTGCGAAAAGTGGTCTTTAGGATATCTTCATCCAGTATCCTTGTTTGATGATAGCCACACACATACGGTATGTACCATCTTTCTTTTGCACTAAAAGGACTGGAGAACAAAAGGGAGAGGAACTAGGCCTCACCATCCCTTTGTCTACCAATTCTTGTACTTGCCTCATGATCTCCTCTTGTTGAGCTTGTGAGACTCGATAAGGAGGCTTGTTAGGCAGTGAGCGTTGTGGAAGGAGCTCAATGCGATGGTCATCATCCCCTCGTTTTGGAGGTAAGTCCATAGGGATATCATCGATGAACACATCTTGGAATCCTTTTAGAAAATTAGACAAGTCTAACTCTTCTTGATTCCTACCATTTACATTTGATAAAACATTATTATCTTTTAGAGACTCTTTTACAAAAATCATGTACGCAGAAACTGAGCTCTTGATTGCTTTATCAAAAGCAAGAGGATTTACAAGTGCAATAGTGCGACCACGCTCACTAGCATCTATATACATGTTCTTTCCCCTGTAGATGAAGTAGATTCTCCTTTCAGGGAATTTCATATTGGCAGCCATGCGATCAAACCATGGCGCCCCTAGGATAGCATCCTCATGTTGGAGAGGAGAGATGAAAAAGTCTTCTTTGTCTTGACATAGCTTTGGACATGAAGCTTCAACTTCCCAATCAAGGGAATAACGGAGGCTTGCTATCCGTTGAAAGCTGTGTTAGCCATTACCATATCTCCCATCTTAAAAGCTTGAACGCCCAACTTGGTGGCCAACTCCGCTGATATGAAGTTGTGAGTAGAGCCAGGGTCAAACAAGATGAAGGCATCATGCTCTCTTACTTTTCCTCAAGCATAGGAAAGTGATGATCGTTTGCAAAAATAAACATCCTCTTTTGGAGCTTCGATGGTGGAAGCCCTAGGAGTCATTGCAAGCATTCTTCTTGGAGCAAGAACGATAGCCATGTCCTTGCTCCCCACACTTGAAACACTTATGGTCCTTGCAAAAAGCTTCAAGCTCTTCAGGAGAGAGTTTGTTTTTTCCTTTGTAAACTCCCTTCTCCTTGGACCAATTGTTGTTGTTGTTGTTGTTGGAAGTGCCTTGGGAAGAATTTTGAGCATTGGTTTTCCCATTCGCATCATTTTTGTCTTTGTTTTCCATGGTCTTGACATTCCGTCTAGCCCCTTGATGGAAATTGATGCATGAAGCAACCATGGTGTGATGGATGACTTTGATGATAGAACCAGGCCGTTGAGAGTTGATTTATTCGGCCATCTCTTCAGGTAATCCGGCACAGAATTGTTGCTTTTGCTCGGCAAAATCTATCTTTTGAAAGAGAGTATCCTTGAGATATAAATCCCAAAACTTGTCTACATACTTCTGGATAGACTCATGAGGGAGAAGCTTCAAGATGCACCATTTGGTAAGCACTTTGTCCTTTGCATCGCTTGCAAGGAATTGCTTCATAATGGAAACGCGTATAGTTTTCCATGTCTTTGGGGCTTCACCATTGCCATGAAGGCTAGCCCACCATTGACGAGCTAATTTTTGGAAGTGTATAGCTGCATGGTGTAGCTTGGAGGACTCTGTGAAGCCCTCGTCTCCAAAGGCCGCATCAAATTGCTGGATGAAGGCCAACACTTTTTAGGTAGCACCAAAGGTGCCATCATAGGTGAGAAAAGAGATACTCTTTCCTTCCTCCTTCAACTTCTTTCACTTTTGTGACCTTCGCCATGCAAGGTATGATTTATGATGTCCTCCCAACCTGTATTCTCTAGGAGAATAGCCACAGATTTCATCGAAAGAGGAGGAAGGTGAAGAACCCTTTTCTTCCTTTGTTTCCTCTCTTCCCTTTTGGAGTGAAAAGGAGAAGGACTATGTGTTCATCTTGGGAGGAGTGCATGATCGTCTAAACCATCATCTTCATGGAGCCACATATTCAGAGGAACTTAAAGTTTCATTGCTCTCTTTCTCCTCTCGTATGGGATAGAGTCTTCTTTTGGGAATCTCTTCAAGAGGCCTCCTAAGGTCTCTCTCCTCTTGGAGAGGAAGGGAAATCCCATAAAAGCACAAAGTTGTTGAGTAACTTTTGCTTGAAAAGCAAGGTTACCCATATCTTGTTGCAACCTAGTTACAAGATAATTCACAAACATGGGAGCATTTTCATTAGCACCTTCATGTGAAAAATCAAAGCTATCAATGTTCATTCTACTCTCTTGGTTATTGTTAGCCATGTTAACAAAATTTGTGTACATACTTAGTGTATGCTTTGTCAATTCAAAACCTTAGTTGCTACTCCTCTTAGCCTTTGAAAATTGGCTCTTAAGTATCTACACCCACGGCTCGAAGTGGCTAATTCTAAATAGTAGTGGAGTAGGTCTAACATACCCGCAAGTTGCCAAGGGCTATCTCCTTTTTGACTTCTTATGGCTCAATAATGGTAAAGCCGTAGACAAGTCTAAAAAGAATCCATTATTAAGTCCAAAGCTCCCAAGGTGTGCACCATATCCCACATAATGGGCTCCACAAAATCGATAATAGATCCCAGTTCAGGCTTTGAGAGATCCTGAAGCATGAGGATTGGTTGGGAGGTAAGATTTTCTTTGAGCTTATCAAAAGAATTTTTCTCCTTAGCAGTCTATACATACTTAACGTTCTTCTTAGTTAAGTCATGTAGTGGTCCTGCTATTTGAGAGATTTCTGCTATGAAGCGTCTATAGTATGCACACGTACCAATAAAGCTTCTTAGCTCATGTAGATAATTTGGATTTAGCCATGTTTTTATTACCTCTAACTTCGATGGATCCATACGGATACCATCTTGAGAGATAATATGACCTAGGTATTGAACCACTTGAAGGAAAAAATTGGTTTTCTTTTGCTTGAGAAAAAGCTTGTTCTCCCTCTATGCTTGAAAAATTACTTGGAAATGTTTCTTATGTTCCTCCAAAGACTTCGAGTAGGTGATGATATCATCAAAGAACACTCCAACGAATTTGCGATAAGGTCTAAAAAATTTCTCCATTAGATGATTGAACGTAGCTGGTGCATTAGTCAAGCCAAAAGGCATGACTAGATATTCATAAAGACCAAAGGTTGTGCGAAACGCGGTCTAAAAATTTTCTCCATTAGACGATTTTCTCGGTAGGATTTTTGCACATGGTTTGCCTCAATTGAGCCTTAGGAAACTTAAGCAAGCCCTGATCACTTTCTTTGAATGTTAAGGCCCTTCTGTGCTTGTCAGCAATAGCTTTTTGCCTTTGTTGAGAGCTGGATATAGACTCCTTAATCTTTTGAAAAGATTCTTGTAGGTAACGGCTATACTCATCAACAATGAAGATCTCCCATGTACTTTGAGTAGCAAGGGACTTTTAGGCCTTCCCTCAATGATCTCAAAATATGTTTTTACCGTAGAAGTATTTACATTATTATTGTAGGCATACTCTACAAGAGGTATGTACTTTTCCCATTGTGAGCGTTGTAGTGCAGCTCCGCTCCCATGCTAAGAAAGATGATAGAAAAATGCACATCAAGTTTTTTTGACGCTTATATGTTTAATGAATAGAGATTAAGGCCTGGTAACATGCCAAGTTCAATGTTGAATGTATGCTAGATGCGGTTTAGAAGGGCCAACAGATGCCTCAATGATGCTAAAAAGGACTATGCTTGAAGTGAGCACAGATAGGATATTATGATGTAGAACTGCAGTGCTTCAAGTGCTCTACCAGCCTGTCTTTACGGCTCGTCGATTGGAGCTACGGTGAAGAAGTTATGGCAGTTCGAAGTTTGAGTCGATTGCACATCCCTACCGGATTGGGCAACTGCAGCTGAGGTGACACAATTAAAATGAATGCACGGGCATGAAGTGCTCAATTTCTGGAGCCCGTCGGTCTTTTCAGATCGGTGATCAAGTTTACAGTTGCCAAGATATTGGCCGGTAAAGATTCATTGGGGGCCGGCTCCGTACCAGCCCTGTCGGCTCAGTCGGGGTGCCATCTGGGAATTTTGGCCTCCTCATCAGGATTTGTATGCATTTTATGTAGTTTAAGAAGTCTAATGGGATTTACGGCTTGGCAAGCAAAGTCCGGTGTCAGTTGTTGCACGCTGAGCTGGGTAATTTTTGCATTATTCGAGATGCTGATATGGGCAATAAAATTCACGATGAGATTGTGAGTTTAGAGCTCTCATCCTCGTCCGGCATGTATGCCAATTCTTACTTCATAGAGCTTGTAGCTGGAGAGAGAGAGGGTCTGATTCAGCTTCCATCTGACAAGGCATTGATACCCCTTCGTGGAGTTGTATTCCAAATGTGGTGCCCTTATAAGGGATTTGGCCATCCAAAATAGGCTAGGCCGCCCAAAGGCATGGCGAATGGCCGCCCATTGCAAAGAGGGTTACCCTAAAAACTTTAAGGGTGTGTGAAAATCAAGGGAAAAAAAAGCATGGCGGGAAGATGGCGAGAGGAGGCGAAGACAAGGAGTGTGAGACTCGCGCAGGCCATCACACTGCTCGGATGAGCTCGGTGCAAAAACGAATTCTCTTCAGCAGGCCTAGGCGCTCCCTTTCAGAGCCTGTGCCGAGCAATTTCGCGCTGCTCGACCTCGTCTACTACCATGTCATCACCATAAGTCACGCGCCACATCAGTCACAACCGCGTGGCTGATGCGCTTGGCAAAATATAGCAAAAGAGGGTTTTTGAAAAAAAGCTTGAAGGAGCGGAGCAAAAGGGAATTCGAAGCTATCAAAGAAAAGAAGGGTTCGAAGAGGAGAGGAGGAGAGGAAAGCGGCAAGCAGGGCTCTCTCTCTCCCAATCTCCAGACCAAGCAAAGCGAGCCAAGAAGGCAATTTGAAGCAACAAGGAGGGAGGAGAAGCATAACGAGAAGCAAGGAAAGGGGCCGATCTCTTTTCTTCTCTCTCGTCCTCGGCTCGGAGAAGCAAGGAAAAGGGCCGATCTCTCTTTCTCTCTCTCGTCTTTGGCTAGGCGAGGAGATAAGGGCCAAGCAAGGCAAGGAGAGACCAACAAGGGCGGGTAAGCAGTCATACGAGAAGAAATAAGGCTCGACATAGACAGTGATTGAAGACAATCAAAGAGATGGAGTTCGTCGACAGGCAACCTAAATTAATTGTTTCTTTTTTATGAATTGCGGAGCCATTAACGGCCTGGAGTATTCTATAAGGGGAGTTTAAGCTCCTAAATCATCATTAGTTTCAATTAACGATGTCGTTAACGACACTTCTTCATAATTGTGCATCAATTTCGTCGGTGTTATCGGTTTTCGAGCAAGTTTTGTGCGCCGATAACATTATCAAGTGATTAAAAGCTGCTGTATTGTGTGGTGCTCTCAATTTTTCCACAGCCAGCAGCCCGGCGTTGATCTGGCTCAAGTTTCGAACACTTATCCCCCGACACCACGCGAAACCGAGCCTGGGTGGAAAAATTGTTGAAGCCTATGTCTACACCACAAGTGGCAGCCATGCAGCAGATGATGCAGCAGATGATGCAGCAGTTTGCGGCATACATGCAACAGCAACAGGCTGCCCAACAGCAACATAATTTGCAAGAGCAGATTCATAAATCTTGGCAAAGTGTTACAGAAAAGCTACAAAGGTTTGAGGGCCGAGATATTTCAAAATTTTGTAATTTGTATGAGCAGTCTATGGAAGATAATGGTATTGAGGACCAGGATTCAGTGGAAGGATTTCATCTGATTGCAGTACCGGAACTTAGGGCCCGGATTAAAGAAATTCAAGCGGCTCAAGGACCGAACTGGCAGGATTTTAAGAAGGCGCTGCAAGAGGAATATTTTTTGGAGGATTCTCAACGGGTAACCAGACAGAGTTTTACGAAGTGGGTGCAGAAGAAGGGTAAAAATTTATCTGCACAAGAACTGTTGCGAGAGTTTGAAAATAAGTTTGATCAATTATCGTCAGCAAAACAACACTCCTTGAAGGATCAAAAGGTGGAATTGTTTATTCAAGCTGCAGATCCGCGACTACAAAGGAATTTGGTGCAATTATTGGAGGACCTGGTAGGAGAATTGGGGTTGACATCGGATTGGAAAATAGTCTGTGAAGCGGTAAATATGATTGTAAAACGACAAAAGCGAGTTGACAAGCAGATCGTGGTTGAGGTTGTAGATGATGATGAAGAAGAGATTAAAGAGAAGCTGTCCTCTGCAATACCCAAAGTGGAGGGGCCTGTTCTTGACGACCTGGTTAAAGGTATTCAAGAACTAAATTTGAATTTTAAAATTGTTAAATTTGAAGGGTTAGTTGCAAAGGCGTCTACTTCTGAACCTAAGCAGCAGCAGCCACCACGTAAAAATTGGGATCGATGCATGTGGTGCGATAGTGAAGACCACAGGTTTGTGAGAGAGTGTAATGAGTTTGATGAAGCTTATAAGAAGAATGTAGTTTTCTGGAAAGACAAGAAGATTCATCTCAGGGCAACAGGGGAACTGCTCCGCTTGAACTTTGGCAGAGGCGGAATGAAGAAGATAGTGGAGGAAATACAGCATAATGTTGCCCTTGTGGAAGCAGCTACATATGGGTTGCAAGTTTGTGGTAAGGAAGATGATGATGGTACAAAGGGCCAGTTGTGGCCATATGCTTTAAAGACAGCAGAAGCAGGTAAGGTAACATATGGGAAGTTACGCCAGGTGGGTAATTCCATTCGAGAAACTACTAGGTGGACCGATCCAATGGATTCTCTTTCAGTATATGCTTATTGCTAAAGCTCAAGCCAATGAAGCTATGGTGGAAGAGAAGCGGAAAAGAGATGAAGAGGTGGCTGGAACGTCAAAAAGGCAGACGAGATCCAGCAATAAGAAAGAAGAAGTGCCAGCTCCCAAACCTGCTCCAGAGGTGGTTATGGAAGAGGCTCCGAAGGACAAGAAGCAAGGTAAGCCTAAAGGACCCTCGTATAAACTCAAGTCTGATATTGAATTGGCTACAGATTTGAAGAAAGTTTTTGAAGAACGTATCCTAAATAGTAAAGTGGAGCTCACATTGGGGGATATTCTTGTAATTGCTAAGCGCGAGTTCCACGAAGAGATTATAGACATCATAAAAAGAAAGCGACAAGTACTGAGTGATCAAGAGTCAGATCCAGTTAAAAGCCAAGTGGTTCGTCACATTGAAGCAATTTTGGAAGACTATGAAGAGTATTTAGCAGATCTTGAAGAAGAAGAGCCAAAGCCTGTGGTGGTTCCAAGCCCGATTGTACCTGAGGTAAGAAACATGCATTTTAATGATGGTGAAGATGAAGAAGTTATACCCAAGAGTCACTTTTCGAGGACTCATTGGGCCAGAGCAACGACAGAAACAGTGGTAAAGCTTGGCGACATTGAGGAGCCGGTCTTAGCCCTCATAGACCATGGGTCAGAAATCAATCTCATGGCAAAGAATTTGCACCAAAAGGGGAAGTGGCCTATTGATGTGGATCACGGGTGGCGAATTCAAGGTGCCAACATGCTTCCTGGAGATCTTTATGGTGCATGCGCAAATGTTAAGGTAACTATTGGGGGTGTCTGTGATGAGCAGAACTTTTTTATACAGGAGCATTCCTCCTACCCATTGCCTTTTTGGTGTGGTGAGCTCAAGTTGTCTTCAGAATCCTGCTTACTGCCATGACTAGAAAAAACTGCAAGCATATCATGCTTCTTTTGGGTGTGCTCAAACATGTTAGCTTTCTTTACTGATGCTAATAGCAAGCCACCCACCTTGCGGCTTAAATACAAGCGGAATCCACTTACCTTTCTCCAAAGAGAGGATGCACTATTTGTAAAAAATTGTACCAAATTTCGAATGAGGTCTTCATTCTTGCATTCTATCAGGCTTTTCTCTATCCATGGATCCTTTGCTCTTATCTCCATGCTGATCTTCTCTCTATATGTTATAGCGGCTAGCCATAGCCATAGGTCTAATGCATCCCATGCAAACACAATGTTGTGTTGTGGAGGAGTTTGGAACATCCTTAAAAGGTTGGCAACATATTGATCATCACACTTACTCTGAACACCCTCACATAAACTGGAGGCATTACCCATCTCCAAGTTTATAACACCCTTCAGTAGACTAGAGGCATTACCCATCTCTAAGTCTATAACACTACACAATAAAGTCTTGCTCGGCTGCCAAGCTTCTAGAGCAATAGCCAACTCCAAACCTTCAGCCATACTTCCCTCTTCATTATGGTCCTCTAGTGAAACTGTCTTGATGCAAGATTCCTTTAGCTTGCTACACTGTTCTTGGTCCATGCTGGTGCACAAGCTTCCGTTTTCAAAGCCCTCCCCTTTGCTTGATATGTTGTCCACCTTCTGCAAAGCCTTGCTAGCAGGCTGGTTTTCCTCTTCTCTTGTATCTTTCATGACCTTTGCATTCCTCTTACTCTGACGAAGCCTAATCAACACTTTACACCTTCTTACCCTTACTGTCCAATGTTGTCGATTCATCGCTTTGGTGCCTATTTCATTCAAGGTTAAAGATGTACTCACATTTGTAACACGATTTTCTTGACTTACCTCCCCCACTTGGGTAGCATCTTTTGATTCTTTAACCTCTTGTTCCACTGCTTCAGTCCTTTGAATAAACTTCTCGCTTGATCCCTCTTCGGTTACCTTCATCTTGACCTCTTCTGCAAGACCAATGATACTTGGTGTGCAGGAACCAATTGGTGGTGGGCGTAGGATGATTGTAAGTGGTGATTGTGGCGGACGTAGAATTTGTGTTGGTGGGGCTGGTGCTCGGGGTGGGGGTGTTCTTTCTCTAGGGGGTGACAATTGGTTCCTCCTACCTTCTCTATTATAGTTTTGTTGTGGTTTGGGATAGTAGTACATACCGTGACCATCTTCTCCGTAGTTGTAGCAGTGATACTCCCTGTTTTGTCATCGTGCTCTTCCAGGGTCTTGATCTCTTTCTTGACTCCTCCCTTGCTGTATTAAGTGGACAGACAAACTCTGCAGTTGGTCAGTAATATGGGCCAACATATCTTGTTGGTCACCTCTTACCCCAAGAGCCGGTGGTGGTGGTGGAATGGTGGTTGTCATAGTTGCTGGTCGACGCGATGTTCTTGCTTCTATTGACTCGTTTTCTTTGGCTTTCATTCATAGCTTCTTGTCCTTAAGGCGAGCAATCTCAACGGCTAACTCGTACGTAGCCGGGAATCTACCTTTCACCTTCTCCTTGAAAAGCGGCCATAAGCCATGCGTGAACCAATCTTTTTTTAGGAAATCGGGTGCAGCTTTCCCCCTTGCCAATGACTCAACACACTGTTCCCACAAATCCACAAATTTGGACTCATAGGTGGCATATTCTAAAAGACCCTCCTGCTTCAAGTCTCTCAACTTGTCCCACAACTTTTCTGAAGTGGTACTTCCCCCAAAGCGCCTCTTAAAAGCGGTTTTTAAGGGTTCCCAGTCATCCTTGGTTTCTTGTGGAAGTGCATTGTACCATGATCTAGCTTCTAGCTTCATGAGATGCTTAAAGATTCTAACCCGGGATTCATCCGTATCTTTGTTGCTCACTACACATGCTACTTCAAAGTCATCTAGGAAGTCTGTTACCAAATCCTCCCCCTTCTTTCCTTTAAATGTTGGAAATGCTACACTTGCCATGATTACTGAGAGAGAGCTAGAAAGACACACTTCTTAACTTGCAAAAGTTTTTTTCTTCTTTACAAGGAGGCGTGTATACCCTCTTATACTAGGACATAGATTAAAACTTCAAACGGTACATTGCCTTGTACCAAAGGTAAGACAAATGGCTTATCTGATGCCAGAACCTCAAAAAACCGCTCCCCACCCGGCATGGTGTCAATGACGTGCTGGTAGTGAGCCTTCAAGTCCATTATTACCTTGATTGAGTGTACACGTGTTGGTATGTGTGATCTGTCTTGAGGTAGGTTGTACTGATTCATGTGAAGCTTAGAGGTGCTTAGTCACTGTCCAAGCTTGTGGGAGAGGGTGGTGTTCTTTCCTGAAACAAACTCAGTAGATCCCTAGTTTCTCTAATGAGAGTGTGAGCCAATGCTTCTGTTATCTGTGGTGCAGCATCAGGTGCGACTTGAAAGCTGACTGTGATAATTACCTCGGTGACTTGAGTTACCCGATTCTCAAAGTAGAATAGTGTTGATTCTCTATTGTGCAGAGCTCCTTCCATTTTGTTGTTGTTGGTTGGTTGTAGGTTGCGGACATGGTTTCGACCTTCTCCTTCTTCTTCTTGGCACTTGGCCTATGTATATCCACTGGGTTTGGTGTGTTGGTTGACTCTCCCACTGCAAATCGATTACCGTTACGCCTAGCACTCGAGCTTCGATGGAGATGCGGAGTTCGTCTAGTTGTGCTTGGAGCTCTTCTTCTTTTGTCGTCCAATTAGCAAATCCTGCTAGCCATTCATCCATTCACAATAGTTTAGGGGTTTCAGTCTTGTAAACTAAAGGGTTTCATGAAAAGATCCTCAGTGGGGGCACCAAATGATGGGAGCAAAGCGAACCCCGAACCCCGACGGCCTCTAAAACACCGGGGACCGAATGGCGCGCCTCGAGCCTGTCATGGTAAAGCAAATAGGGGGCACCACCTAGCTTCAGCGGCTAGGACGCAAACAACACACCACCATAACAAAGTTTTCATCCAAGAGAGATGGATGCTTGAGAGTAATGATGAAGAGGAAGGGAAATGAGATCAAGTGAGAGAGAGAGAGAGAGAGAGAGAGAGAGAGTGAGGGAGAGGGTATAGCGGCTTAGTACTTAGGCACCACAGAAGGATGGCGAATCCGCACACCCTTCACACATACACAAGCTCACTCCAAACACAAGACTAGGTGGCAATTCCGCACACCTCACATGGGCAAAAAATTGCAGGAAAACATACTCACAAAGCCTCAAGCTTTATTTAGAGAATAAGGCGATGAAATGGGGAGCATAAGGTAGGGGAACGAGAAGGGAGAGAGTGGTAGAGCGCATGGCGGATAGGTGGGAGTTGATGGCGAAGACTCGCACGAGGGTTATGGCCATCATCCTTCATTTATCTACCCTTCATCTTCCATAGCCCAAGGGTGTAGAGGTCATGCTCAAGGCTAGCATGGTGATTGCGGTGATGGTGATGGTGTGGGTGTGTGTGTGTGTGCACTAGGCACACACAGTGCATAGTGTACTCTTTGGTGATGTTGTGTGTGTTTTGTGTGATGGTGACCCCTCTTTACATAGGGGAGGACGGGGGGAGAAATTCTAGAATTTAGAAATGAAGAAATCATTATCTACATAGGCCATGTGACTGTGGGCCCCACTTGTCTGGCTGTGTGTATATGTGCCAAAACAGCAGTCTCATGAGAGAGAGACTAAGAGAGAGAGATGGGTTGATGAAAAAAAGTGAGAGGTGACATGGAGAATAAAGTAATTACAAGAGGGGAGAGAGGGGAGTGTGTTCAGAGGTGAATCTGTGTGCAGATGTGTGTGAACACAAGAAAAATCAGGTAACCACCGGGTGGGGATGGGTCTGTGGGCACCTTTTTCAGTGAAACTGAGTGTGTGTGAGTGTGGGGGAGGTTATTTAGCTAAAAGACAAGAGACATGGCGCCCTTTAGAGAGAGAGAGGGGGTATTTGGGTCATGGGATATGATAGGAGAGAGAAAGGGGGGGTGGGGTATACTATTTTGGAAGATAGGATAAGTTGCATGTGAGTTAGGGTGCATTATTGGTGAGTTAGAATGCAATATTGGTGAGAGGTGGGGTAGCTTGAGGAGAAAGGACAAGGGGAAGAGAGAGGGGGTTGACCTTTTGAGTGGAGGAGAGGAAAAGGAACACGCGGTGGGGCAACAGTGAAGAAAAAGGAGGCAAGGTGGGGATGGGCTGCCCCGCAGGCATGAGGTGGCCTATTTTACCTTTCTTATATATTTACATAATCATACTTTATTTTTTTCTTACTTTTTCCAATGTCTTTTATCACTCCCTCCCTAAGAGGAGGTTTCCATGGGGTGGGGACAAGAGAAGAGGGGTATGGGAGCTTGGCTTGTGAAAAGCCCCCATCAGTGCACTCAATGGACATGTACGAAGAGCTGGACATATATGAGGCACTTATGAATATTGAGGATGACTTGAATAAAGAAGTTGAAGCACAGGTAGAGACGAAGTACAAGACAATTGCAAAGAAAGTGAGACCTGTGGCTACACCTCTGCCAAAGGGAAGTGATGAAGTAATTAAAGAAGCTTCTCGACAGCCTATGCTCAAAAATCCTAAGAACATTGGGCACAAATTCACTAAAGAGACATTGCAGCAGCTTAAGGTGGGAGAAGATGGTTTTCTCAACGAAGAGGAAATCAAGTGTTTTCAAGGTATGCTCGAAAAACATGGGAAAGCTTTTGCCTTTGAGACAAATGAGATTGGGTGTGTGGATCCAAGTGTTGTTGCACCTATGGTTATATTCATTGTTCCTCACATGCCATGGAGCTTACGTCCTATTCCAGTTCTTTAAGCTCATTTGCCAAAGCTTATCAATTTGCTTAATGAGAAGATACAAATGGGAA
The DNA here is from genome assembly GCF_014529385.1 of Adiantum capillus-veneris. Classification (NCBI taxonomy): domain Eukaryota; kingdom Viridiplantae; phylum Streptophyta; class Polypodiopsida; order Polypodiales; family Pteridaceae; genus Adiantum; species Adiantum capillus-veneris. The sequence goes on along the minus strand of NC_140950.1, from coordinate 71,844,559 downwards.
TCTTGGAACCATCATGTGCGCCATATTCTAACCGATGGTTCACTGTCCCGAAGAAAAGTGGTACTTTAAGGTTTATACAGGATATGCAACATGTTAACAAGGTAACAATCCGCAATGTGGGTACCAGCCCAATTGTGGATGAATTTGCTGAGGCTTTTGCAGGTAGGTCAATTTATTCTATGGGTGATCTTTATTCTGGATATGATCAATTTCAGTTAGCATTGGAGAGCAGGGATCTTACTACGATGCGTACACCTCTCGGATTGGTAAGGATGTGCACTCTGCCACAAGGTGCTACTAATTCTGTAGCTCATATGATGAACGGCATGAATAAGGTATTAAGGGACTTTATCCCACATGTTACTATGCCTTTCATTGATGATCTACCGATTAAGGGATGCGAGGAAAGCTCAAAAGATGAGGTAAAAGATCAGAGGGGGTGCCAACAGTTTGTTGCTCAACATATTGCTGACTGTGATGCTATTTTATCCAGGCTTGAAGAAGTTAACCTAACACTTTCAAGGCAAAAATCAACTTTTGGTGCCAAAGAGGTTCTAATTGTAGGGCACATGTGCAGTCCAGAAGGTAGAAGGCCAAGTCCGGCTAAAGTTGAAGCTATTCAAAAGATGAAGGAAACATGCTCTTCAGTTACTGAAGTTCGTCGGTTTCTGGGTGCATGTGTATTCTATCTTATTTGGCTGCCACATTTTGCTCATGTTGCAGAGGTGCTTTATCAACTGTTGAGAAAAGGTAAAAGATTTGTTTGGGAAGAAGTTCACACATGAGCTATGAGGAAATTAAAGAAGATGCTCCTTGAGGCTCCGACCTTGAGGAAAGTTGACTACAAATGCGGAAGGCCAGTAATCTTAACAGTTGACACTAGCCCGACAAGTATTGGTTGGGCTATAGGTCAAGATGATGAAGAAGGTAACAGGTATGCGGTTCGATTTGGAGCAAAAGTGCTCAATGCTCGCCAAAGAGGCTACCCACAAGTTAAGAGAGAAATTTGGGGTGTTGCTACTGCTCTAAGGTCTGATAAAGAATACTTTATTGGAGCTTCAGTCATGGTAGAGATAGATTGCTTGCCACTGATAGGGATGATTGCAAATTGCTCTACTCCGGATATTGCTATGCTACGATGGATAGCCTATATTAAGTCTCTTAATCCTGAATTTTGTCATATTGCAGGTAGAGATAATCCTCTTGCAGATATGTTATCAAGAGCTAGATTTGAAGATGAAGAAGAGATGTTGACCACAAGTGATGATGTTGGCTTGAAGTTCTATTCGTCTTCTTATCTGCATGAAAATTGTGGCAATATTGCTCATACTTTTGAGGTATTTTCTGAAGAGTTCTATGAAGGAGAATGGCTTTTGATTGGTCGCTACCTTAGCACTCTTACTAAGCATGAAGGGTGGACGGGTCAAGAGTACAAAAAGATAAGGAAGAAAGCTTACGGCTATTTTCTGAAGGATAGCCATTTATGGAAGCAACCAAAACACTCTAAAGGAGTACCGCAGCAGGTTGTTTGTGATAAAGTGACTCAACAGCAGGTTATCAAATATTTTCATGAAAGTTTATGGGCTGGACACAGAGGGGTCTGGGCAACTTTTGTCAAGATTAAGGATCGTTACTGGTGGAAAGGTATGTATAAAGATGTGGCTCAGTTTGTGGAGACATGCCTAATATGCCAAAAATATTCTAATGTGCGACATCGAGATGGATTGCATCCCACCTATCCACTGGCTATGCACTACAAGTGGGTGGTGGACCTGATTACCATGCCAGTAGGTGTCTGGCAGATGCGGTATATTGTTCTTGCAAGAGAGGATCTTACTAATCAGGTGGAAGGCAGAGCTTTGCGTACCAAAGCTACCAGTTTCATATGCAAGTTCTTGCTTGAGGATGTTATTTCCAGGTATGGATGTGTTGGTAGAATTACTGCTGATAGAGGAGAGCTGGATGCAGATGAAGCTCGGGATTTCTTTGCTCGCTTGGGCATTAAATTGGCTCTCACTACAGCATAAGGGTAATGGTAAAAGTGAAAGAGGGCATCCGCCTATTGTTAAAGCTTTAGCAAAGGCATGCCAGGGACATATTGGTGATTGGCCTAAACTCCTACCATTTGCTTTATGGGCTGATCGAACTACACATAGTTCTGTTATAGGTTTTATGCCATTTGAGCTAATGTACGGGCAAAAACCCATTATGCCTACAGAGGAAGCGGTTATCTCTTGGACCATAATGCCATGGGAAGAAGGTATGTCTACAGAAGATTTGCTTGCATTGCGCATTCGCCAACTTGAGAGGCGTCAGGAAGATATTGAACAAGCTGAAGTATTGCTTAAGGAAGCAAGGTTGAAGAACAAGGCAGCGTTTGATGATAAGCACAGACTACGACCTCGTGCCATTAAAGACGGGGATTGGGTCCTTGTATATGACAGTAGCCTGGAGAACCAGTACACTGCTATGCGGAAAATGGTTAAACGATGGTTTGGACCATATGTAGTACTTCATGTTTATGATAATGAGACCTACAAGTTATGCGAGCTTGATGGCACTGAGCTCAAGGTGCCTATTGCAGGGAAAAGAGTTAAGTTGTTTAAGCAACGAGATGGTGAGATTAATATTGGAGACTTCAACATAGATCAACCTCCTGAAGACAATGCTATGTATGCATCAGACGATGAGTCTGATGATGCTCTTGAAGATGCTTTATAAGTACTTTTGGCACAGACCGGAGGCTGTGTAGGTTCAAAGGGGGTGGATGTCGTGCAGCTCTGCTCCCATGCTAAGAAAGATGCTAGAAAAATGCACATCAAGTTTGTTTGATGCTTATATGTTTAATGAACAGAGATTAAGGCCTGGTAACAGGCCAAGTTCAATGCTGAATGTATGCCAGATGCGGCTTAGAAGGGCCAACAGATGCCTCAATGATGCTAAAAAGGACTATGCTTGAAGTGAGCATAGATGGGATATTATGATGTAGAACTGCAGTGCTTGAAGTGCTCTACCGGCCTGTCTTTACGGCTCGTCGATTGGAGCTACGGTGAAGAAGTTATGGCAGTTCGAAGTTTGAGTCGATTATAGAATCATACCGGATTGGGCAACTGCAGCTGAGGTGACATAATTAAAATGAATGCACGGGCCTGAAGTGCTCAATTTCTAGAGCCCGTTGGTCTTTTCAGATCGGTGATCGGGTTTACGGTTGCCAAGATATTGGCCGGTAAAGATTCACTGGGGACCGGCTCCGTACCAGTCCGGTCGGCTCAGTCGGGGTGCCATCTGGGAATTTTGGCCTCCTCATCAGGATTTGTATGCATTTTATGCAGTTTAAGAAGTCTAATGGGATTTACGGCTTGGCAAGCAAAGTTCGGTGTCAGTTGTTGGCACGTTGAGCTGGGTAATTTTTGCATTATTCGAGATGCTGATATGGGCAGTCAAATTCACGATGAGATTGTGAGTTTAGAGCTCTCATCCTCGTCCGGCATGTATGCCAATTCTTACTTCATAGAGCTTGTAGCTAGAGAGAGAGAGGGTCTGATTCAGCTTCCATCTGACAAGGCATTGATACCCCTTCGTGGAGTTGTATGCCAAATGTGGTGCCCTTATAATGGATTTGGCCATCCAAAATAGGCTAGGCCGTCCAAAGGCATGGCGAATGGCCACCCATTGCAAAGAGGGTTACCCTAAAAACTTTAAGGGTGTGTGAAAAGCAAGGGAAAAAAAAAGCATGGCGGGCAGATGGCGAGAGCAGGCGCAGACAAGGAGTGTGAGACTCGCGCAGGCCAGCACACTGCTCGGATGAGCTCGGTGCAGAAACGACTTCTCTTCAGTAGGCCTAGGCGCTCTCTTTCAGAGCCTATGCCGGGGAATTTTGCGCTGCTCGACCCCGTCTGCTGCCACGTCATCACCATAAGTCACGCGCCACATAAGTCACGGCGTCGTGGCTGATGGGCTTGGCAAAATATAGCAAAAGAGGGTTTTTGAAAAAAAGCTTGAAGGAGCGGAGCAAAAGGGAATTTGAAGCTATCAAAGAAAAGAAGGGTTCGAAGAGGAGAGGAGGAGAGGAAGCGGCAAGCAGGGCTCTCTCTCTCCCGATCTCCGGACCAAGCAAAGCGAGCCAAGAAGGCAATTCGAAGCAACGAGGAGGGAGGAGAAGCATAACGAGAAGCAAGGAAAGGGGCCGATCTCTTTTCCTCTCTCTCGTCCTCGGCTCGAAGAAGCAAGGAAAAGGGCCAATCTCTCTTTCTCTCTCTCGTCTTTGGCTAGGCGAGGAGATAAGGGCCAAGCAAGGCAAGGAGAGACCAACAAGGGCGGGTAAGCAGTCATAGGAGAAGAAATAAGGTTCGGCATAGATAGTGATTGAAGACAATCAAACAGATGGAGTTCGTCGACAGGCAACCTAAATTAATTGTTTCTTTTTTATGAATCGCGGAGCCGTTAACGGCCCGGAGTATTCTGTAAGGGGAGTTTAAGCTCCTAAATCGTCATTAGTTTCAATTAACGGTGTCGTTAACGACACTTCTTCATAATTGTGCATCAATTTCGTAGGTGTTATTGGTTTTCGAGCAAGTTTTGTGCGCCGATAGCATTATCAAGTGATTAAAAGCTGCTGTATTGTGTGGTGCTCTCAATTTTTCCACAGCCAGCAGCCCGGCGCTGACCTAGCTCAAGTTTCGAACACTTATCCCCCGACAGCGTTGATCTACTTTCCTAACATAAGTCTTGAGTAGATCGAGTATCGTAAGATTGGCTAACTCACTGTGGCCATTTGTTCGTGGGTGATAGGCCAAAGAGAAATTCAATCTTGTTCCTACATTTTCAAAGAGACCTTTCCAAAAAGTAGTGGTCATTATAGCATCATGAGGGGCACCGCCATAGCCACGTTGTGCAGAGCTCAGTCTCGCCTTGAGACACCCCACTGTTGGTCATGATCCAAGCTATGTACCTTGTCCTCCTATTCACCGTCAATGCATGTGGGGTATTACACCGCCATGTGGTAGCTGGTGAAAGCTCCGCCCTTTGAAGCCTCCCCAAATTCCCTTAAATTTCCAAAAAACAACCTTCTCTCTTGCCCCAAGTGTAATTGCCCACCAATTTTGGCTCACAAGCTTGATGACCTAGCCATGAAAACATGCCAAAACCTTTTATTCTTGGCTCCGAACCCCCTTGGCCTTGCCGCATTTCAAGAATTCCAAACTTGCCATCCGAGGTCGCAAAAACGCTAAAGTTCATCTGCAACCAACCTCAAGCAACAGCACCAAATCTTTGACCGGTCACAACACGCAATCCATAAATCCATATGGTGAGCAGTCAGTTCCTATTAGCTCCATACATCACAATGCACACAATCCCTAGAAAAGCTTCAAGAATCTCAGATGGCACACCGATCAAGGGGACCCTACCGGCAAAGAACTGGCCCCTGGTGAAACTTCATCTGCTAATATCTTGACATCCGAGACTCAGATTGCAAATTTGAAAAGACTAGCAGGCTCCATAAATCAAGCATTATGCATGTATTCACTGAAACCGGCTTGGACTACCTGGCATCACCTGCCGTGTCTTTCTCAAATCTGCAATGCATTGTACCTTCAAACTCAAATATCTTGGGCTCTCTAGCTTGGTTTGATGAGCCATCTGAGCCTGCTCCTTCAGCAGTTCAAGATCTACATTTCTAGGCAAAGAGACTACATCTTGAATCTGTTTCATTTGCCACCCAAATTAGCCTTTTCTGGAGCCCTTCTTGGCCTATAAATCGCATCAGCCATACACATCCATTGCTACTTGTCTGCCGAGGATCTTTGTAGCTGATCCTGTCCTTTGTCATGCTTCTTCTAGCTTGCATATACCTACCCATGACATCTTCTATGGTCCACCAACTTTGGTTGTACCATCATTGCCCACCTATTAGTTGAGCATTCATGCTCTCCCTTCCTGCATAAGTAGCCAGTGCCACATACAAACTCCACACCTGAGTTTGCACACAAGTACTATCCAACCAATCTACCTCTTGGTTTTGTTCCCTTCTAATATGTTTGAATTGTACCTCTTCAAAAGACTTCAACAACTTCTTTATAGAAAAAAACCAGTTCTTTAAAGAGTCCCTCTTTAACTACCATTGGCCTAAAAGTTGCTTGATAACCAAGATAGCATCACCTTTTACTATCAGCCTTGATATGCCAAACTCAATACACTGCTTTAAACCCAAATGTAAAGTAAGATACTCCACCTCATTGCTGGTATGAACCTCTTCCAAGTCATAAACTGTTGAAAAGATTACTATTCCTTGATGACCACATCTCCACCTACTTTTGTGTTACCCTTCTGTAAGCGCCATCAAACCACATAGTGAAGGCTCCTACCAAGTTTGGATCCCCTTTATCTTTCTCTTGCACCACCCTTGGATAAACTGGTACCTCTTTGTTGACTAGGATATCCAACAAAGGAGACTGACTAGTGTGGTCAACCTTGAACTCGAACTCAAATTCATGGATCTCTAGCACCCATTTCATGATCCGCTTCCCTGGCTTCAAGTGTAGCACCACCTCGGGCAAAATATTATTAGCCGTCAATACATAAAATTTGCAAACAATCAAATACACTTTGAACTTCCTGCAGGCAAAGACTAAACCCCTCGCTCCACTTTTGTATAGGTAGCTTCTCCCGGGCTTATTACCCTACTCTCGAAGTAAACAGGCTTGTAGCTTCTCCCCACTTTTTGTAACAGTATTGCTCCAACGGACATTGTACCTACCATCATAGCAATATAAAAGTCATCCTCTTGGTTGGGAGGGCATATCGTAGGTAGCTAGCATAGAATACACTTCACGTTGTCAAACGCTTCTTGAGCTTCATCACCCCACTGAAATCCATGTACATATTGAGCCCTCTTTTGAAGAGGATAAACATACTGAGACAACATCCAAAAAAATGTGATAGGTATTTTAGCTTGTGAATGAACGATGCCAACCTTGTCGCATTGGTGGAGGGCTCCATCAGAACCAAAGCCTTCATTTTATCTGGATCCACTTCTATACCATTCTATGAAACCACATGGCCCAACAGCTAAGCCCGCGGTTGTGCAAATTTGCACTTCTTTGGGTTCAATTTCCCTCCTTCCTCCTCTAGCCTTTGGAAGCACATCTTCAACTTGGATAGGTGTTCCACCCTAGAACTATAACAGCCAATATCATCCATGAAAACTTTAATGAACTTACCCAAGTACGGCCCAAACACTTTGTTCATCTAGTCTTCAAATGTAGCATACGCATCCATGTACATATTGAGCCCTCTTTTGAAGAGGATAAACATACTGAGACAACATCCAAAAAAATGTGATAGATATTTTAGCTTGTGAATGAAAGATGCCAACCTTGTCGCATTGGTGGAGGGCTCCATCAGAACCAAAGCCTTCACTTTATTTGGATCCACTTCTATACCATTCTATGAAACCACATGGCCCAACAGCTAAGCCCGCGGTTGTGCAAATTTGCACTTCTTTGGCTTTAATTTCCCTCCTTCCTCCTCTAGCCTTTGGAAGCACATCTTCAACTTGGATAGGTGTTCCACCCTAGAACTATAATAGCCAATATCATCCATGAAAACTTTAATGAACTTACCCAAGTATGTCCCAAACACTTTGTTCATCTAGTCTTCAAATGTACCATACGCATTCACCGGTCCAAAAGGCATCCTGTGATAACCAAAGCACCCTCATGGAGAGATGAAGGTGGTTTTCAACTAATCCTCCAAAGCAATACAAATCTAAAAATACCTCAAAAAGACATCTATGATAGAATAGCACTTGTATCCTACAACCTGGTTCAGAATCTCGTCTTAAAAGGGCAAGGGGTAGTGGCTCCTTGGTTGCAGCATTCAAGGGCTTATAGTCTACACATACTCGCCACTTCCCGTTCTTCTTTGGAGTAATAACAACAGGTGAAACCCACTCATACACTTTCACTGGATAGATAATACCTACCTCGAGCAACTTGTTGATCTCTTGCCATAGAGCCTCCATTTGAATATCTCCCATCCTCCATAGCTTATGTGCTTTTGGCATGTATCCACCTTTAAGTAGGATTTGATTCTCCACTCCTTTAGCTCCTCTCAAATCTTTATACTCGATCGCAAATAAATTGATATAGGATGCACATAGATCCACATAACCTTCCTTCTATTGCTTGGTTAAATCTACACTTAGGATATCTTCCAGCTCTTTAACCTTTAGACTACAAACTGCAGCTTGCATACCTTCATTCGAACTTGCGGAATCTATGGTGACCCCGAACAAATCTGTATACAGCTTCAATAGGTCTTCATCGCTCTCTTCCTCTTTGACATTGGTGGATCCTTCATCATAAGTTGACTCAATTTCATATTTGTAGTTGGTGCTAGAATCCCTATTATCACCCCCTGCTTTCGGATGAAATTGGCTCTCCCTGGTCTTCAGGTCAAGCACAATTTGCACTCCATTATCTCGATCTGGCAAGGTAAACACCCCCTTTGTTAAAGAATATGATGTTAAAGAATATGCCCATTGTGCTATGGGCGGCTGGACACTGACTATACTATGTTGTAAATATACTTTGGATAATAGTTCAAAGAAGAAGAAGAGAAGAGCAGCTCGTTGAATGGCTGCTACAGGGTAACGATTGTGTGTGTGTGTCTCGATTTGTGTTGGTGTGTGTGTGTAGTCTTCTTTCCTACCTTCTCCATCACCTGCGCACTCTACAAAGTGGTATCAGAGCTCAGTTTGAGGAGCTACAGTCAATACACAGGTTTCCGCAGCTCCGGAAAACAGCAAAAAAGAGAGGTTTTTTGGTCATAACTCCCTCACCCGAACTCGGAATACAGTGATCCAGGAGTCTATCTTTATGTTTTTGGGCGTTCCGGACGCATTGGCATACTCAGATTTGCCAAAATCTGCAATTTTCTGCAGCAAACAGCCAGTTCACACAAGCATAGGAGATGTCAAGTTTTGCACTCGGCAGTAGATTTACAGGTTACAGGTGAAGAATTCAGCATTTACACAGGTTTTGGAGAGCGACATAGAGCTTTTGCATCATGATATTGTGTTATCGAAGATTATGTTTGGTTGTTGTGGGTCCGTTATGGACAGCCGCCTATGTAAGAAAGGTTGTGGGAAGAAGTTGAGGCGGTTACATTGTCAGATTGAGTACTTTGTGGTTATGTATGGATATGCGGTCAATGTATTTTGGAAAACTGCAGCCTTTGTGAGGGTCGAGTGAGGTTTTTTGAAGCCTTGCCTTGGGAGCTTTGGTACCTTGGCAAGGTGGATTAGGTACTGGAGCGAACCCCCGACTGGCCCCGCGAAAGACCTCATATGTCGTTTACGACTATGGGAAGAAGGTGGATGTATGGATATGTGGTACAGGACAGCGTATGGATTGCATTTGCATACAGGTCCATGTGGACATTGTTTTAGAGTATTTATGCATAGTACTGAGTCAGTCTGTGGCAAAGTGAGTCAGTGGATTTTCCCTTGGCAGTGAGAGATTTTATGTCAGTGTTTATGAGTACTTTGGTTGAGATTGTCACTTGAGATATTGTCCAAATACAAACAAAACTCTGCCGAAATTTTGTCAAAATCCTTTGAAAGAAATTGAGAGAGTGAAGATGGCAGAAAGTTCAACTCAAGTCACACAGATTGTTGGAGAGAAGCTGACCAGAGAGAACTACAGCATATGGTCTTACAGGATGGAGAACTTTATCATGGGCAAAGGTTTATGGGATTATGTTACAGGTGAACAAGAGTGTCCAGAGGTTGGTTTGGAACCAAATAGAGAGAATGTTGAAGCACATAAAACATGGCAAGCAGGAGTAGAAGCTTACAAGAAGTGGATCGAGAATTCAAGGAAAGTGATGCATTGGATTTCACTATGCATTAGTGACTTCTTTATACCACATGTGAAGAAGGCTCAATCTCCAAAGGAAGCATGGGAGATACTAGCAAGAATGAACAGCTCCAATACAGAACCACGAAAAGTTCACTTGAAGCAAAGGTTACATTGTGTATGGCGAGGAAATAGATCCATATCAGATTATGTGACAGAGATAAAGCAAATACAGGAAGATCTTGCGAGCATTAATGTTGAAGTTCCAGATGATGACTTAGTTTCAGTGACATTGAATGGTTTGGGACCGGAATACAAGTCATTGGATACATCTATATCTGTTCGAGGACACATGCCTGATTTTGAAGAGTTAGTAAACCTTTGTTTGCAAGAAGAGGTGAAGTTAGGCAAGTCAGGTCCTTCTACATCAAATAACAATTCCAGAGATCAGGTTTTTTACTCTAGAGGTCGTGGAAACAATAGAGGTGGAAGAGGAAACTATGGTCGTGGAAACAATGTTGGAAGAGGTCAATGGCAAAACCAACAAAGTCAAAGTTACAACGATTATAGCCAAAGAGGCAGGGGGAGAGCCCGAACTCGTGGACGTGGAGGTGGACGATTTGTACATCCTCAAAGAGATGGATATTGTAACAGATGTGGCATTTATGGTCACTTTGAAAGAGAATGTTACACAAGGCTAAATCAAAATCGTGATCGTGGTGGAAGAGGCCGAGGTTATGGCAGACATGGAGGAAACTTTGCTGGATACAATCCTCATGATCAAAATATATATGACAATAGATCGAGTGGACATTTATTTCCTATGGAGCATGTTGTTGGAAGCATGGTGGAGCCACATCATACAGATGATTGGTATTTAGATAGTGGTGCCACAAATCATATGACATATCATGGTGAATGGTTTGACAGAAAAGAGAAGTTAGAAGAGGATGAGTTTGTCGCTACAGGTGATGATACTATGCATCGGATTACACATGTTGGTTCAGTTCCATTGCTAGAAAAAGACGGGACATACAACACATTGGGAGATGTTCTATATGTGCCTTCAATCACAAAGAATTTAGCATCAGTTGGACAGATGACAGATCAAGGGTTGCAAGTCCGTTTTAATCGTTATGGTTGCTTCATAGAGGAGTTTCACAATGGCAAACCAGGCAAGATATTGGCACGTGGAAGAAAGAAAGGCCGCTTGTTCTCATTGGAAGCTGGAGATCCATGTTTACACAGTGGTATGTATGCAAACAAATCAGCCACTCAAGATGATTGGGCAAATTTATGGCATAAGAGAATCGGTCATGTCAATTTTAGAAGATTAAAGCATATGCAATCAAATCAAATTGTACGTGGATTACCAAAGTTTGGCAGATTGAATTTTGATCATGTTTGTGAAGCTTGTCAATTTGGAAAGCAATCTCGTTTACCATTTCCAAAGAGGGGGAGAATTAGCCAGAGTCCTTTGGAAATTGTTCATTCAGATATTTGGGGACCTTGTGATCATGCTACACCAAATGGTTGTCGATATTTTATCACATTTACGGATGATTACAGCAGAATGACATGGGTTTACTTTCTCAAGGCAAAGTCAGAGGCATTTGAAGTATTTTTGGAGTTCAAAGTTATGGTTGAAAAAGAGAATGGTTGTCAAATTAAATGCCTACGTACAGATGGAGGGGGAGAGTACATGTCACACAGTTTTGATGATTACTTACGTGAACAAGGCATAAGAAGACAGATTACTTGCAGATACACACCACAACAAAATGGAGTTGCTGAGAGAAAGAATAGAGTCATAGCAGAGATTGCAAGAGCCATGATGAATGAGATGAATATGCCATTAACATATTGGGCTGAAGCAGTTCATACAGCAGTACACATTATGAATCGAACACCAACAGCTGCCATTCATGAAATTTCACCTTATGAGAGACTTTATGGGATCAAGCCAACAGTTTCCTACATGAAAGTTTTTGGATGTGTTTGCTATGTTCATGTACCAAATGAAGCAAGAAAGAAGATGGAGCCAAAGGCAGTGAAGTGTATATTCTTGGGCTACCCAGTTGAAAAGAAAGGTTACAAGTGCTATGATCCTACGACAAGACAAGTTTATGTCAGTAGAGATGTCAGATTTTGTGAGCATGAACCATGGTATAAACCAAAGCCAGTGATGATAGAAGATGAGTATGAAGAGCAAGAGAATGTGCGTCATGTTGTTGATAAGCCAGGACCATCAACAAGAACTATTTCAGGACCACATATGGCGGAGGAGAGTACAGGAAGTGTCAACCCATGGAGTGGTCGTTTGCGAGATAAGAAGCAAGACGAGAAAGGCAAGAAGAAAGTGGTTGAAGAGAGTTCTGGAGATGAAAGCCTCGATGAAGAGCATGATTTACCACATTTGAGGACACCTGGTAGTAAGCATATTGAGAAATATGTACCCCCATATGCAAGAGTTGAAGAGAAGAGTGCACCACAGTTGAGAAGATCAGAGAGGGTACGTTATCCAGTTGATAGATTGACATACAACGGTTACATGCGTACACATTATGCATACATGGTTTCACGTGTGCAACATAAAGAGCCTACATGTTTTCAAGAGGCAATTGGAAAATCAGAATGGGAGTCAGCTATGGATGATGAGATGGATGCTCTTGTGAAGAATGACACTTGGGATTTGGTTCACTTGCCAAGTGGAAAGAAAGCAATTGGTTCAAAATGGGTATACAAAGTCAAGTGCAAGTCAGATGGTAGTGTAGAAAGATACAAAGCGAGGCTTGTTGCTAAAGGTTATGCACAAACAAAAGGTCTTGATTATGATGAGACATTTAGTCCAGTTGCAAAGATGACAACAGTCAGATTGGTGATAGCAATGGCAAGCATGTTCGGTTGGAAGTTACGGCAAATGGATGTGGATAATGCATTCTTGAATGGTGACTTGGAAGAAGAAGTTTATATGATACAGCCAGAGGGTTATCAACATCCAGAGTTCCCATATTATGTGTGTAAGTTGAAGAAAGCATTGTATGGTTTGAAGCAAGCATCTAGAGCTTGGTGTGAAAAGATAACCAGATTCTTGAAGAAGATTGGATTTAAACAATCTATTGCTGATCACTCATTATTTTTGAAGCATGTTGATGGAGAGATCGTCGTTATTGTTATCTATGTTGATGACTTGATTCTCACTGGAAGTCATGCTGAGCAAATTTTGCATGTCAAGAAGAGTTTGTTGAGAGAATTCAACATGAAGGACCTTGGTGAGTTGAGATATTTCTTGGGAATTGAAATTGTCAATACTTTATCAGGAATTTGGATGATACAAAGACAATACGCATTGGATATGCTTGAGAAGTATGGAATGACAGCATGCAAACCGGTTGATACACCTCTTGATCAAAATGTGAAGTTGTTTGATGATGGACATTACATTGAGGATGTCACTATGTATCGCAAGATGGTTGGAAGCCTTATTTACTTGACAATAACAAGGCCAGATTTGAGTTATGCAGTGGGTGTTGTGAGTCAATTCATGCAAAAGCCATGTAAAAGTCATCTTGATGCAGTGAGACGGATTATGAGATATGTGAAAGCCACTGTCAGTTATGGAATGTTTTATGAAAAGAATGGGAAGCTTTGTCTTTATGGTTACACAGATGCAGATTGGGCAGGAGATTTTATGGATAGAAGATCTACAAGTGGTTATGCATTTTCCATTGGCAATGGTATGATAAGTTGGAGTAGCAAGAAGCAATCAACTGTAGCATTATCAAGTACAGAAGCTGAATATCGTGGAGCAGCTTTGGCAGCATGTGAAGAGTCATGGTTGAGAGTACTTATGGTAGAATTTGGTTTTGACTATCTTGACAGTGTCATTATATATTGTGACAATATTAGCAGCATCATGTTGGCAAAGAATCCAGTCTACCATGCTCGCACTAAACACATTGAGGTACATTATCACTTCATTAGAGAAAAAGTTTTGGCAAATGAGATTGATTTGGTGTATGTGAAGACAAATGATCAAGTTGCAGATATATTCACAAAAGCTCTTGGAAAGGAGAAGTTTTGCTACTTTCGTGAAGCATTGGGAATTCATCATATGCAAGCTCACTCTGAGCTTGAGGGGGAGTGTTAAAGAATATGATGTTAAAGAATATGCCCATTGTGCTATGGGCGGCTGGACACTGACTATACTATGTTGTAAATATACTTTGGATAATAGTTCAAAGAAGAAGAAGAGAAGAGCAGCTCGTTGAATGGCTGCTACAGGGTAACGATTGTGTGTGTGTGTCTCGATTTGTGTTGGTGTGTGTGTGTAGTCTTCTTTCCTACCTTCTCCATCACCTGTGCACTCTACACCCTTCTCCCAATCCTATTTGTCCCCAATTGCCAACAACCACGACCTCCCCAGTATAATGGGGTAAGCATTTTCACCTGCTTTCATGACAAAGAAATCAATTAAACATTCAATTCCCATGACCTTTACCTTCACATCCTGTGCCACTTCCAAACATCGAGCGTTGGCATGGTTGGCCATCCTCATTCGCACATTGGACCTGACTATAGCAAATTTGGTGATCACACAGACTTGGGCACCGCCATCAATATACGCTTGCACATGTTTCTTCTTCTCAAGAAAAACTTCCACCAAAGCACATTGGTTGGACTCCCCACCCTCGAGGCTAGGTTCTATATAGCATGGACATCACCTCTTACTCATCGAGGAAGTCTTGTGCTGACACTAATTGACTATTGTCTCCTTAATTTAGCGTTTAATTCAAGCAACCACAAAAGTGATGTTAGCTTTCTGATTTTGAACATCTCTTACCAGGTCCTATTCAGGATTATCGCGCCCCAACTGAAAGTCCGTTTGTGTAATCTTCCGTCTTTGTCTTCTCTTGCTCGACTCAGGCTGCTCTTGACCTTTGTTCATCTTCTATTTACCTTTCCTTGCTCTAGTTTCTTGCTCCGTCTCGGTCTTTCTTTTGCATCTTGCTCTTTTGTTGGCCATAATATTGACCTCCTACTTGTCAATGCCAATAATATCAACCCTTTCCACTTCATCATTACCTGACGGAACCGGTGGTGCTTGATTTTCAACTGCTTACGGCTCCCTTTGACCATTAAATTGTGCTTACCCCCTGCCTCAACCAAACAGAGGATACATGCCGCCCCTTTCCCTTGATGGATGAGGGCAATCTGGAGCATAGTGACCCTCCTCTCCACAATTATAACACATGTCGGGCAGTTTCCTAGCCATGCCTCTTCCTACCCTTGCCTAGCCTCTGTCCATAACACTTAAACGCAATTCTTGCATTTGCTCAGATAAATCTTGAACCATCCGTACCCATTGTTGAGGAATGGTTGCCACCCCCCGATTAGCCCAGTTCTCCACTTGAACTTCTTCCCTTAGACTTGGAGTAGGATTGGGAATCATTGCTTCGTACCCTAGTGCACCATGCTCCATCTTCTTTTTAATTTTCTGTCTCTTTGCCCGTACAATAGGGATCGCTCCGTTATATCCAAATCAACAGGGCACACCTCCTTACGAAAATCATGCAAAAAGTTCTCACAAAGCTAGCCACATAAGTCTAGGTTCCCCTTCCAAAGCATAGAACCATATTTCTACTCTTCCCCGCACCAACAGTGGAATCGTCTGCATCTTGCTATCTTCAATTTGGCATATGCAACGATAGAATATACAGCTTGAAGTCAGCCATCCACTCCTCTAGGTCTTCTTCTTCAGTGAAAATTGGTCCATAACTTTGTGTTGCCATCTCTCCTCGATGAAAAAAACTTATTTGATCAAAACTGACGAGCAATCAGATGCTCCTCAATGGGGGCACCAGAAGATGGAGAGGGGAATGGGGAACACACCCATCACAAAACACAATGCCTCCCCATAGCTCAGGGTATACACACTATGAGGTCCCCAACCTACCAATACCAAGATCAGGATGGGATCCTTGACAAGTCTGTAGGTCTGATAAAAATCAGAGTCTCTAAATAAGAAAAATCCAAGGAATAGACCTTTACCATTGACAATGGTTTGGGTCTATAGCCTTAGAAGAAGACCTAGTTCTGTCTCGCAGCGAAAACGGGACAACGTATTAAAAGTCCAAAAAACTATTTCGGCCCTATAACTGCCACAATTGGGCTAAGGTATCCTCAACCAACGCTTTTTTCCCCCTAACAGATGTGAGGGCACAACCGTTGGTGAATTCCTCTTGCAAGTGAAGAAGTTTTCTAAACGTTTTAGTGCGCAGGGATGGATAGTTACCTGACTAATCAGGTCCACCCGTCCATGATTGAAAGCCTTAGTCAATCCCCACTTACCACCCCACACTCACACATGATTCTTTTGTTATTCAATTACTACCATGTTCTTATCACAATTAAAATAATGTTTCCTTTTATCCTTCATAACAGGATTTTATTAAAACAGCCCTTGAAAACAGTATTGAAAACATTCTTTTAGCAAACAGACATCTTTAAACTTAAGACAAGGTACTGTCAATCAAAACATTGTCCATAATAACCATGACCAGTACTCTTCTTGTCTCAAGACCACCTAAGGGTGAAAAAACGGCACCTATTCCTTATTCATAATCCGGAGTGGATAAACCTCCACCGAAGGTTCCGGGTGCCCATACACCAAAATCAGTTGCCCATACAACCGGGCGGCTCTCCTAGGATTAAAAAAACGGTATCCTAACTTATGTAGAAACATCAAGACATGACACGGAGTAGAAACTCAACGTTCATGGGGGTAACCGACTTATCCGTGGCTAGAAAGCCAATCATTATCATCAAAATATACCAAGGAGTCGGAGGTGTCTTGAGACAAGCTGCCTTAAGGATGATCAATCATATCTTTCCTAATTCAACCAGTTTTAACCCAAACAATTCTTTCCTAAATTATAAACAAATGCACTTTGGAATTTACCTTCCGTTTTTGGTCAATTATTCCTTTCCTGATTCTTTCTCACTCCTTAAGTATGCAATGCCAACTTATAGAAGAACTTAAACTATTTTTAAAAACTTAATTGAATAATGTGAAACCCACCTGGAATTGATCGGCCATCCGCTGTTGTGCTGGCGCCTGAAGACTCTCCCTCGTAGGCCTACTACTAGGCCCGGCTTCGTCGTCATGCGACGCTCTAGTTCTTTTTAGAGCTACATCCTCATCATCAAATGTAGGATTTGCTCGGGTCCTTTTAGGTGCTATAACTTCTTATCCTTATAAAAAGACTTAATCGATTCGAAGTTTAATTGAATAATCTCTTTTCTTCCTTTTTACCCAAAAATAAGGATTTTTGGAGTAAGTAGGTATCTTGCAGGTTAATTGGATGAGAAATATTCTTCCTGTAACTTCTTTATACTATAAGTAATTTTCCATAATTACTATTTAATTAGGAAAGCCCTTTAACTAGGTTTATCCTTAGTCTATATTCCATTTTTTTAACCTTAGTAAATTATAAATTTCTATCGGCTAGTGGATTACTCACCCTAAATTGTAATTGGATATGTTCTATCTTTAGGAATTTTCAAAAATTTGATTTATAACCTTTTCCTCCTATACTTATGGTCTAAATTAGGCAAAATTTTACTGAAAGTAATTTGTTATACCCTCCATTTATGCTGAGGTAATTTTACCACCCTTCAATAGTGATTTTGGACCTCAAATATTTATTTGGTAATTAGATAAATTCATCTACTAATTTTCCTTGTCTATTTTATACGCAATATCAATTACTTTTATTGAAGATAAATACCTAAACTCTTTATCTGAGGGTGGCGTATTTATCATGGATTTTTCAAGGTGTGTGCTGCCTCTAATATTTATATCACAAGTTTTTGGATTAATTTACTATATTTCCCCTTTTATTTTCTCCTAAAATTAATGTAATTTTACTAGGATAATTAGATATATTAATTATCTGAGCTTCACATAATTATCATGGGTTTCTTAAGCAATAATTAACCTCTTGAAAATAACTCAAGTCATTTTGAATCTATTTGCTAATTTTCCCTATTTAATTTGTCCTAAAAATAGAGTATTTTTGCTAAAGTAAATAGATAACTTAATTATCTAAGCTTATCCTAATTATCATAGGTTTCCTAATATGTAGTTAAACCCTAATAAATAACTCAATTCAATTTGAATCCATTTTCTAATTTCCCCTATTTAATTTGTCCTAAAAATAGAGTATTTTTGCTAAAGTAATTAGATAAATCAATTATCTAAGCTTGACCTACCTATCATAGGTTTTCTAACATGTATTTAACCTATGATAAATAACTCAATTCAATTTGAATCCATTTGCTAATTTCCTCTATTTAATTTGTCCTAAAAACAGAGTATTTTTGCTAAAGTAATTAAATAAAGTAATTATCTGAGCTTCTCTTAATTATCACATGTTTTCTAACACATAATTAACCACTAATAAACAACTCAAATCATTTGAAATCAATTTGCTAATTTCCCCTATTTAATCTGTCCTAAAAACAGGGTATTTCTACTAAATTAATTAGGTAAATTAATTATCTGAGCTTTTCCTAATTATCACAGATTTTTTAACACATAATTAACCACTGATAAATAACTCAATACATTTGAAATCAGTTTACTAATTTCCCCTATTTAATTTGGATTCAAAATAGAGTATTTCTGCTAAAGTAATTAGGTAAATTAATTATCTGAGCTTCTCCCAATTATCAAAGGTTCCCTAACACTTAATTAACCTCTGATAAATAGTTGAATTCAATTTGAATCTAATTGCTAATTTCCCCTATTTAAATTGTCCAAAAAATAGAGTATCTGTGCTAAAGCAATTAGTTAAATTAATTATTTAAGCTTGTTCTAATTATCATGTATTTTCTAACATCTAATTAGCCTCTGATAAATAGCTCAATTCAATTTGATTTGTTTGCTAATTTCTCCTATTTAAATTGTCTAAAAAATAGAGTATTTCTGCTAAAGTAATTAGGTAAATTAATTAATTGAGATTATCCTAATTATCACAAGTTCCTTAACACCTGATTAACCACTTGTAAGTAACTTAAAGCATTTGAAATCAATTTGATTATTTTCCCCTTTAATTTTCTCTAAAACACAGTGTAATTCTGCCTAATTAATTAGGAAAAGTACTCAAAAAATTATAGGATAATTTTCCTAGCTTAATGACTGTCTAATGCAGCTCTAATAACTACCTCAACTTAATCTAAGCTTATTTAATATTTTCCCATTAATTCATGGTTAATTTGGCTAATTTCAGTCCTAATATGATAGGATAATTAATTAGCTTAACATTACCAAGCTTAATTACAACAATCAGCAGAGATTAATTTATTAAGAGAAGATTTATGAGTATACATAGGCATAATCTTTGATTTATTAACAAAATAGATTAATCTAGCCTTGCTAATTAAGAAGGATTAGGCTAATTACCGTTTAGGTTACTCGACTAGAGCTTAATCTCTAGTGATTTCTGCGTAACATTCTCTCTAGATGAGAGAGAGAGAGTCTAAAAAAATTATGAAGAGAAGGGGGTCCTTTTATAGCTTTTCTGGGCACCGGGCAGCTTCTGGCAAGTTTCTACACTCCAAACAGGCCCCCAACTTGCAAATGGCACCACCTACTGCTATATCTGTCCCTGGCAGGTTCCCCCCAGCTCCACACAGTCCCCATACCTTCCAGAATTTACTTTGGTTGATTTTTGCTGATTCTAATGATGAAAATTGGATTACAAGTTAATTCTAGAACCTTAGGGTAAAAAGTCTTTGTTAATAATTATTACTAAAAACCATCCAATTTTTATTACTTACTTAAATTCCTATTGTAAACTTCCAGGGTCCGTAACTTTTCGAGTTTTTATCGGATTCAGATTCTGAAAATTACTAAACATAGTAAAGCTCTGCTTATGATTCCAAAAATACCAATATTAGCCGTGTTTGAATCCTTCAACAGTGGTTTTCCATTTAATTTTACAAGCTTTGTACAATTTTTAAGGTTCCAAAAACTGGAAACCTTACACACACCACCCTTAACCTCTTAGATAACACCTTCAAATCGGCTAATTTGCACTAATGGAACAATCCTTACACACAAAATAATAATCTCCTGCTCTGCAAAACCAATACTCTGCATGAATGCACCCCAACGGCTCAAGTCACCTTTCCCGACTCATGCAACACCCCAATTCTACCCTCTTTGCACCACAATATACTCCATAGGCACACATCTCTGCATGCACCAACATGCACACAAAGAGAGAGAGAAAAGGAAGGGGAGGGGGAGCAATGACACAAGGAAGTGGGGCAATGGCTCAGTATTACTTAGTAGAGAGATAGTACAACCATTCCAGAGTTCCAATGGAAAGCTTCAACACAAAACCCCTCCACAATGGGAGTCTACAGGCCTTCACCGTGCAAAAAAAGCCCCTAAAATGGACCATCTTTTGATATTTATAGGAGAGCTTATCCTCATTTGGTAATTTGGGGAGCATTGAGAACACTTGTCCCTTTGCTAATTTGGAAAGATTACATGGGATTTGTTTCCTCTTGGGAACTTGAACTTTACCTGTTCTCTTGAAAGAGGGGTGCACTAGCGATGTTGCTAGTGTCCCGTTGCATTTTTTTAAAATTTTTGGGCTTTATTTTCCTTCACTTCCACCTTTGGACTGCCTTTAATTTAGCCCAGCCTCTTGAATGGATCTTCCATTGGCTCTTTGGTTCGCCCTCGAAGTGTTCTCTTTGGCTTCCCTTTGGGCTCTCTCTCTCTCTCTCTCTCTCTCTCTCTCTCTCTCTCTCTCTCTCTCTCTCTCTCTCTCTCTCTCTCTCTCTCTCTCTCTCACACACACACACACACACACACACACCTCATGTGATACCCGGTGCCACCTTCCTTCTCACACACAAGCCCCTCCCCGAGGCACTAGCTGTTAAGTATGGAGCCTGATTTACCCTTATAATTTTCTGTGGTAAAAGCGCACATTTGTAAGGCCCCCATTATGAGGAGAATCCATCGTGCATGAAGGAAAATCACTCACCGGAAACCAAAATTTTCAAGGACAAGAATCAAGGGCAACTTTAAAGGCCTCGGGGGCGGAGGCCCCCGAGACTTTTTTTTCGCCTGAATATTCTTTTTCGCCAGAATATTATGGCCGGACGGCGGCCGGAAAGTGGTCGGAAAACAACCGGTCGGTTGGCCGGTATTCAATGGCCGATGGCCGGTGGTCGGAAGTCAATGGCCGGTGGCCAGTGGCCGAATTCAATGGCCGGTGGCCGAATTCAAAAGCGGACTTGTCTTCTCAAGGGCGGCCACACATGGGCGGATTGGAGGGTCCGATTTGGACTTATTCACACAAGGGCGGCTACACATGGTTGTCTCTCATAAGAGAGGGCAGCCCTTTTGGCCTATAAAAGGAGGCCATTTCTACACACATTTCATAGTGTGAAGTTGATGCAACAAGGTGAGTGTGAGGTGGTGAGAGTGAAGCAAGGCGGGAGCTCCATTAAGGGTATAATCCCTTTGTAAACTACTTCTTGTTTTGAAGTACTAAAGCCATTGAGTGGCTGCTTTCCCGTGGAAGTAGCCCACATTGGGTGAACCACGTATATCGTGTGTACTCTCTCTCTCTCTCTCTACTCTATAATCTCGTGTATATAAATCTGTCTCTCTCCATTAAGTAATCTACTCAATTATCTATTTAGCTACGTCTTATTTCCTAACACTAGCAGCCTCGCTAGTGGGGGGGGTCTCTTTGACTTTGTAGTCAAAAAAGGGGGGCCAACGGGCGTGGGATCAAGGGCCATCATTGGCTTGCCACATCATCACTCACGCTCCAGTGTTGTCGCCAAGAGCCATCGACCACCACTAGCCGCCAGGAGCCCACGACTGTCAAAATAACCACCAGTGCCACCCAGAGGGCCGCTCGACTGCACGCGAGCAGCATCGTGAGGGGCACCGCCATAGTCACACTGTGGAGAGCTCACACTCGCCTTGAGACACCCCACTCTTAGTCACGATCCAAGCTATGTACCTTGTCCTCCTATCCACTATCAACGCATGTGGGGTATTACACCGCCACATGGTATCTTGTGAAAGCACCGCCCTTGAAGCCTCCCCAAATTCCCTTAAATTTCCAAAAAAAAATCTTCTCTCTTGCCCCAACTGCAAGTGCCCACAAATTCTAGCTCACAAGCTTG
This sequence comes from Adiantum capillus-veneris, assembly GCF_014529385.1. Lineage (NCBI taxonomy): Eukaryota > Viridiplantae > Streptophyta > Polypodiopsida > Polypodiales > Pteridaceae > Adiantum > Adiantum capillus-veneris. The sequence continues at coordinate 71,822,474 of NC_140950.1, read as the reverse complement.
ATGACCTAGCCATGAAAACATGCCGAAACCTCATTTTCTTGGCTCTAAACCCCCTCGGCCTTGCCGCATTTTGAGATTTCCAAGCTTGCCATCCGAGGTCGCAAAAATGCTAAGGTTCATCTGTAATCAACCTGGAGCAACCGCACCCAATCTTTGACCGGCCACAACTCGTAGTCCGTAACACCAGTTGGTGAGCAGTGAGTTCCTGTTAGCTCCATACATCACATAGAATGCATGCAATCCCTAGCAAATCTCCAAGAATCTCAAATGGCACACCAATTGAGGCGACCCTATCGGCATAGAATCGGTCCCTGGTGAAACTTTATCTGCTAATATCTTGACATCCTCGTGACTCAGATTGCCAATCTGAAAAGACCAACAGGCTCCATAAATCAAGCACTATGCACCTATCAACTAAAACCGGCTTAGACTACCTGGCATCACCTGCCTTCTACATCTCAGATTTGCAATGCACTGTACCTTCAAACTCAAATATCTTGGGCTCTGTAGCTCGGTTTGATGAGCCATCTGAACCTACTCCTTCAACACTTCAAGCTCTACATTTCTAGGCAAAGAGACTGTGCCTTCAACCTCTTTCATTTGCCACCCAAATTAGCCCTTTCTAGAGCCCTTCTTGGCCTATAAACCGCATCAACCATACACATCCATTGCTACATGTCTACCCAGGATCTTTGCAGCTGCTCTTGTCCTTTGACATGCTTTTGCTAGCTTGCACATACATGCCCATGCCATCTTATATGGTCAACCAACTTTGGTTGCAGCAACGGCTCAACTTTGGCTTCTCTATAGCTTTTAGCTACGCGGTGTCAATGGGTTGTTGACTGCACCACATGACATTTTGAAGGTATTCACCCCAATTATTTACCAACTTTCGATGAGCATCACATGCCCCCACGTAATTAATCCATTTTGTGGTAGATTTCTTTTCATTTATCCTAGCACACACACTTGCTTGATATCCTCACCTCTTATATCTCTTACTTCTCTTGTTTAATTTTCAATTACGACCTTCCTCCATTGAAGAATCGCTAGATGAATTGCTCCTTTTGTCTTCTCCTCTCCCAGATAGACTTTCAATTAAAGAATTGTGGGCTCTGTATGGTTTGTTTCCATATTTGTGCCAATATTCAATTCAAATTCTTTGTCCTCAAAGTCGGTTTCATTTGATGATTCAGAATCCGAATCATGTGAGCTATAGTCTTTTGAGCTGCTAATGTTTTCAGTGTCAATCAAGCCTTTGCCTTGTAGGTCCCCACGTGCTATATGCATTGCTCTTATCATATTTAAAGGTACGAGTTGTGACATTTTATCCCCCTCAAGTGTTACCCAGATCTTCCCCCTATTTCCCCAAGTGTCTATGGTTGTTGCTAGGTGGACCCAATCCACATTGTTAGACTCAGTCATCCCAGGTAGAACATCCATATAAGGGGAATCTTCCCCAAGATCAGTGTCCTTTTTATACTTGTAACAATATTGCAATGGGGCCGAGTAAATTGTGGTGTCAAATTTATGATCAATTATAAATTTGTTCCTAGAGGATGTGCTCGACCAGTTACACGATTAGCTCAAATGACAGAGTCTTGGAACTACAAGTAGACATGGTTTTTAGACCAGTCATCTTTGAATGAGCTACCTGATATATGCCCTTGTACCATTTATGCTTCCCTCATGAAAGGACATCCTAAGATCATCTCAGATGACATAGTGTGCTCGGAAAAATCCATAACAATGAAGGTATGCCTTATTTGGTGTCCAAGGACCTTGATCTTGAGATCTTCTAGCATCCCATTAGGTTTAACAATAGTCCCATTGGCCATCTTTACCACTATGTTTGTAGTCCCAAGGTGAGGCCTTCCCATAGAGTCCCATCAATTTTTAGTTACAGGGCTAACCCCAGTGCCACCATCAAGGATTTCCTTCACAGTTAATCCCTTGATAGTGATTGGTATGGTCACATTGGATTCATCGCCTTCAAAGTATTGTCCCAACTTGTTAATAGGTATTTCAACAACAGAGTTCTTATCTAGGTTGGGTTGTGGATCTAAATGTCCTTCCTCTATTGGCACCTCCCTAGCTCCATCCATCTGTGCAAATTGTGGTAGCCCAACTTTCAGCTCTCCATTGAGGAAAGCTTGAAGAGCTAAGAATAGCTCGGGGTCTCCATATAGTTTGGACATGATGGTGGTTCTAACTTCTGAAACCATGAAATCCATCAATTTGGCAATGTTTAACAGCACTTTTTGGCCTTCAGTCCCTTGGCATGGGAAAGATGGTATCTCCATTTCTTTGATAGGGTCAGGTAATCCCTTTGTAAACATTCTCTCCAATAATAAGGGAGTATGATCATTTTCCAATGACATAAAGTCACTTTCTTCTTGGATAACATTAGATATGGCTAGTGGTATATGGTCTTTGTGAGGTTGATTTTGTGTAGGGAACATTGTGTCTGTAATCTGGATCTGCCTAGGTGCTAGCTCTAGATCCCTTTGGGTCTCTTCTACCAAACCCATTAATTGCTTGACTTGCTCGATCTCCTCTATAGGGTTTGGGTAACTTCTTATCTTCTTCTTGGGTTCTTTGGGTCCTGGCCATTGTGGCTCATGATGATCTTCCTTGTTTGTTTCTTTCCTAGTGACCGTTTTATCCTCTTCAGTGTCGTTCATATACATGGGGTTGTCACCAATCCCTATGTTGGTCCTTGAATTGGGGTCTGACCTTGCGATCTCTTCATTTTTTTTTCTTCTTCTGAGATTGGGTAATTAATGTTGTGTCTCTTTATTCAAAATATAGCTTTGGTTTTGGAGCATGGATCATGTGAGTACATTTACCGGCACCATAGGTGTACTTTGTGATGGCTCCTCGCTAACCTCAAGCAAGTTCAATGGCATGATCTTTGGCACATTTGGATTATTAGGAAGCTGGGCAATCAAATTATCTATGCCATATCAATTACACATGAGTATCGGCATTGTAGTTGTACTCGCTTGATTGGTTTGCATTAGTGTGGCATTCTTTTGTAGTCTAATAGGAAACTCAGCTACATGATGTGGACCCCCACACTCGTAGCATTGAAGAGGTGGTCTCTTGGAAGTGAAATTGATATTTTGGCCTCTTGTCGCAAGAGCAGCTACTTGATAGACAGGTTTCTTGTCCCCAATAGTCCTCCATGTAGTATTGTGGACTTTCTTCAAGTGCATCAATCCGATAGGCAATATTAGGGTCTAACTCATCCTTGCAATCCACACAAGCAATAGATGACTCACATGCCACTTGATTCACAGAAGTGATTCTCGGATGTGAGGGTTGCGGTCCTAACACATGAGGTGGTAATGGTGTTATTTGAACAATGTTTTGGGCTATTGGGTAAAGGTAGTGTGCCTACACCCAGGGACCAGTTAGTGTCCGACCGCCCACATGTGTTCATACCTTATTCTTTATATACACATGAATAAGGGGCTCACTCACACAGAGTTGACACAGAGGGAAGCTCCACCCACATCATGTGTTCTCTCTTTCTTTCCCTCTCTCCCGTGTCTTTTCTTCGCTCCCACACCCCCGATCTCCAACAACTGGTATCAGAGATGCAGCAGTGGTGGTGCGGTGGAGTATGACAGTGCCTTGAGCTCGAAGCTCAGATATGGCAGAGAAAGCTTGTGATGCAACAGATCTGAGCTCATGGAAGCTTGAGGAAATTCCCAAGCTTGAGGGAAGAGTGTATTGTATGTGTGTATGGTTATTTGCAGCCACACTTGCAGGAGGTTTGCAGAAATGGATTTTCGAAGGTGTGTTTTTTGGCCCGAAAAACACATTTTTGGGCATAACTCCCTCACACGGACTCAGAACTGCGCAACCCAGTACTCTATCCCAAGGTTTTGGCACGTTCCAGATGCAATGGTGGTGCCTATGTGACCTACATTTGACCACAGAATTTTCTGCAGCATCTGTGTGTATTCCAAAATTTTATTTTCAGGTCGTAGTTGTCGGCATCGGCACTACAGGTGGAGTCCTTTCGGAGATCAGCACAGATTATCTCCTATTTCACCTTCTTTTGGTGAGTGCACATCAGGATAGCCCATAGATTTGGAGTGTGTGTGCTAGCAACCGGCTAGCCATAGTAGGGACAAGGACAGTTTCTCTCAGGTGGGGGCAGTTTCTGGTGGCGTACAGGTTCTCGTTGTAGATACAGGTGGCCTTCTGGTTCTGTGATTTGCAGATTGTGAGAGCGTGGTTTTCTCTTTTGTGTTTGCCATGCAAGTTATCTACTGGCCATAGATCTGTGGGTTTTGGCAGATATTGTGAGCGTGTTATGCTCAATGGTTGGCTATGTAGTGTTGCATACGAGACAAGTGTACTTTGTTGCTGTCAGAGAGCTTTGTGTACACAGCATTGTGGCAATTGAAAGGCATTTTGGCATGTATACGGGCTGATTTTGTAGCCATTGTGGATGCTTATTTGAGGCACGGTTAGTGCATAGGCTGGTGCTCTATTGTATTGCCATGTGGTTGTGCTTGTAGTGCGCTTTTCGGACATAGTGCTCCATGATTTATCAAGGCAATAAGAGCTATTTTGAGCATCATTTGTGCCTTGATTTGGCAATGATTATGCATCCAGGTATCTTGCCATTTGATATGCCTATTTTCACAGTGCATGCGTGAGATAATTTTTGCATATCAGGAGTGATTTGGCATGTATGGTCTCATGAGGTGATATGCACAGTTTGTGTTGAGCTTTTGGGATAGCTCATATGTATTGAGTGTAGATTGACCGCACACTGGCTGTTGTTGAGCATGTTCTTTTGGCTTATGGTTATTTCGGGTTAGATAGCCATTTTACGTCAAAATTTTGGTAAATTCTTCCCAGGAGTTCTTGTTCTTATGCGCATGGTACTCACTATGTTTGGCTTGAGATATTGCACTCAGTTTTGGCTTGGATTACTCACCATAGTTTGTGATCTTGAGCATTTTTTTCTTTGTTTGCCATAGTGCTAGCAGGCTTTGGATTGCGAAGAGTTTCCGCATCCAGGTTTGTGACAGTGTTGGTCACAGGTTTGCCATACTGTTTGGCAGTTTAGATTGTGACGTGTATTCCGCATCCATCTCTTTTGTCCATAGATTGTGGTTCTAGTGGGAGACCTTGTGCATATTTTGTTTGTCGAGCTATTCCGCACTTGCTTTTTTGGTTTTTTCTTAGTTGTGTGGTTGCCAATAGTTTTTTTTGGATTGGTTTTACTACTCTTTGGTTGTACAGGTTGCCAGACATGGTAGTACGCACGTCAGAGTTTGAGCTCTTTGTTACGAGATTTGATGGGTCAAATTCGCTTAGTGGAGCTCGCATATGCTTGATGCATTGACTTGTTTGGGCCAAGCATGCCACTGCAGGGCAAGGATGCCAGGCCAGAGTCTATGTCTGACAGTGCGTGTGAGGACTTGGATGCACTAGCGTGGTCGACGATTATGTTGAGCCTAGTAGAGTCAGTCTATTGCATAGTTATGCAAGCACGTACAACTAGAGATTTATGATAGCTGTTGTGTCAGAGATATGGCACTTCAAAGTCCAGAGATGTGCCTAGAGTGAGATGCAGGTCTCAGAGACGAAGACTACGCACTTGTTGGCATTGTGGACACACATCACACATTCAGAGGCATTGTTTTCGCAGGATGCGACAGCACAAACATCAGTACAGGTTGGATGCTTCAGCTTTGACTACATCGGAGGCAGATGTTGTGAATGAGGCTACACACAACGGTGAGGTCGTTCTTGCTTTCATGTTTATTCTTGAGGTTCTCATGTCATGCGATGTCACATTACCTTCGCAGTGGATGCTAGATACTGATGCTTCATTTCACGTTTCGCCGAGATGTGAGTACTTTTGCTCGTATGCTAGCGGTTTGCTTCGACATGTGCGCTTGGCTGATGATTCAGTCCATGACATTTTTGGTGCTGGAGATGTTTGGATGTCATTGCCGACTGGAGCAATGCTAGTGTTGAGGCATGTTCGCCATGTGCCAAGTTTGACTCGGAGTTTGGTCTCCGTTAGTCGGTTAAGAGACAGTGGGTGCCATGTTGTGCTAGATGAGCACGGTTTTAGTTTGCTCGTGGACAACTTGTTTAGCGAGAGGTGCTAGTGTTGATAGCACATATCCAATGCATGTTAGTTGCGTGAGAGATGACACTATCTCTGTGACATTGCTGTAGCCATGTAAACAGCAGAGACGGATTTCCTTTGCTAGTGGGTTGCATGATGCTTTGCCTTTGTGTGAGCAAAGCACTGAGACAATTTTGTGTGTGCCTATCGAGGTTAGGCAGTTAGAGCAGGCAGGCTCTTGTGAGACACAGCTGGTTGTGCGTTTGGCCCGTCGAGACAGTGGTATCTCTAGGGATGCACAGCTTTGTCAGTCATCAGTTGAGGTGACATCAGTTGATCCAGAGATCGATGCATTGTTCTATGATGCATTTGATATGTTTGAGGGCAATAGTGTCCTTCAGACAGCTGTGTGTGATTGTAGTGGTGCTGATCTTTTGGTTTTGCAATCATTCTCAACAAATATGCCTTTGCCAGATGATGCTGACATGGTGATGCATAGTCAGGTGGTTCTTGATGAGGATGCATATGGCACTGAGGTTGTTGACAGGGATAGGTTGGCACACATAGTGCATGTTTCATCGGCTTTCGGGTCTCTTAGGTTTGACCTTTTGGTCTTGAGACCTGATCTTGATTATGCGGTTGGTGCATTTGCAGTGGGAGTTGTCAGTCGTGTGGTGACTGACACTGGCATGGTGCATAGTGGAGCGTTGCAGGTCCTTACTAGTTACCAACACCAGGAGTGTCATCGTGGCTCTAGCCCCAGTGGTACACACCTTGCGTTTATTCTAGAGTGGTTACAGATGCACTCATATACTTGGAGTGAGCCAGTGGGCATAGGTTGAGAGCCGTCTTCTCTCACCATTTGTACATACTAGTTTAGTCTAGTTTTCCCACCACTTATCGGCACACAACATTTAGTTAGAGATTGTTGGGTAAAGGCAGTGTGCCTGCACCCGGGGACCAATTAGTTTCCGACCACCCACATGTGTTCATACCTTATTCTTTATATACATATGAATAAGGGGCTCACTCACACAAAGTTGACATAGAGTGAAGCTCCACCTCACATCATGTGTGCTCTCTTTCCTTCCCTCTCTCGTGTGTCTTGTCTTTGCTCCCACACGCCCGATGTCCAACATGGGCCCTAGGGACCATGTGTTGTGACGGTTGTTCAAGAGGTGGGGTCTGCATCATGCAGGCACTTTAGGTGTGTTCGTCCATGCTAAGGTTGGTCTATTGGACATCGTGTGTTTGAACATTATACAATCCTTAGCTTGGTGACTACATCTACCACATGCATTGCAATTCCTATTGAATTTTACTCTAAATGTAGGGCATTCACTAGTGCTATGTGGACCAAAGCAAAATGAGCACCATTGTTGCTCCCTTTTGTGATAAATATGATTGTTTTGTGGAGCATGATTGTCTCTAAGACTTTCTTGAATGGCCTTGGTGAGATTTGCCAAAGTCATCTCAGATAGCTTTTACTCCTTGACAAGGGGTTTTGTGGTCATTGGCTCATGCCTCGATGCTGGCGAGCTAGTAGATTTAGGCTCAACAGACACTCTCTCTCCTTGAATCATTAAATTGTCCTACAATTGGATTGCATTGGTGGTGGTTGCTTCCCAAGAGATGATACCTCTAATGACTAGGCCATTATAGATATCCTCATGTCATAGTCCCCTAATAAATCTATCGATCAATTGGTTATTGTTAAAATGCTCATTTGGATTACAAGGAGAGTTCAAATTCTTCAAGTAACTAATAAAGTCTCTCACTGATTCACCTTCCTCACATTGGGCTTTCTGGAGCTAAGAGGATATACCCCAAAGCACTCCCTCGTGTATGTACTCTTTCAAGAACAATCTCCTAAGAGTGGGATAGTGCGTGCGCTCTTCATTCCTTATGGTTCTATACCAATCCCATGTCTTCCCACTTAGAGTCAAGCTTAAAGATTTACACTTATGCAGCTCATTGTGTTTTTCCAAGGAATCACATACTTGTTCAAATACCTCAATATGCTTTCTCACATCCCCGTCTCCACTAAATTTTTGTCTGAGCTTGGCTATTTGTATTGCCTTGCTTCTAGGATCTCTATGTTAGCAGCAGCTAACACATGCGACACCGATTATGCATCAAGCAAGGGATGTGCTATGGATGTGCACAATATTTCCTATCCACATTCTATAAGGTTTTGGGTTCATTGGGAGTTCCAAATTGTATATGCTAGCTAGGAGGCTCAAACTTAATCCCATAGTAGAAAGGATTATGATGCAAGCCTTTATAAGAAAGCCTTTATGGAAGGAGGCTCCAATATTCTTGAGGATCCATTCTTGAGAGCTCTCTCTCTCTCTCTCTTGAATGTTCACTCTATGGATGGCTAGCCTTGAGCTTAATGCCCATGCTTAGAAGGCTAGTGCTAATTCATTTTAATTAGAGAAGCATTTCTTAATCTAATCTTTACTTTCTTCATTAATATTAATTCTTCTATTCCATTATTTCATGAAGTAGTTTCACCTTCTTTTATTCTAGATTTGAGTATGTGTGATGACTTCTTGCTTATTGACCACTCCTATCCTTCTATGAGCACTCAATTTGCGATATTTAACATCTCTAATTAGGTTAATTAAGTTGGGTTTTAATCTTGTGATTAGTGTATGTGCCTTATTGTTTGCTTGTGTGTGGATGGGTTTAATGAAACTCTAGCACCATTCACCCTGTGTCTATAGCTTTTGATGAAGTACCTTGATTGGCATGTGGTGATTGGAGAGGCCAACAACAATGCAATTAGTGTGTGCTAGTCATGAGTGTGCTTTGAGATTCTAGTCTATGGAAAGTTGGACTTTGATGGGCTTAATGTATGTAGGTGATGCTTGATTGATGATGTGATTAGAGTTAGTGATTCATGGCTAATCTCTATTGCACTGGAAGAGCATTCTCTTGAATCCTCTCATTCGACACATCTCATGATGCTCATGCTTCCATGCCCTAGCCGGGTTGCCAATCATAGGATTAATAATTTTGTTGATCTTGGGTTGATTAGGTTATGCTACAATTGCCTTCAACATTTGGTGCCGCTATCGGGGATTGATAACCTAAGCTAGTGAGTATAGGATGTTTAGAATAGAGTAATTTCACTACTAATTTCATCAATTTTTGGTTGTGTGTAACTCAATTTTGGTTTGATTTGATGATGTTTGTGCAAGTAATTGAAGCTAATTTTTGAGTTATGAATATCCCAAACCCCCAAGTTCACCCCCAGTTTCACTAATTTCATACTAACCCGTACTAATTTCACTTCATGCTGATTGTACTAATTTCATGCTAATTTTTACTCATTTTTTACTAACTTTGCTAGCCTAACTGCTAACATTTGAAGTGTAATGTACATCTCCAACACCGGCATCGGATTGACGGGACAGAGCAAAGAGAAAGAGGGGGGAAAGAAGGAAGAAATGAAACCAGAAATTGATATGATCTGCTTCGATTATGCCAAAATAAACCTTATCTATACAACCACAAAAAACCACTACAACCTTCTCGGCATGGAGACCTTGAGCAACAAACAAAAACCTACAATCATGACTTTACAGCTTGTGTGCCCCTCCTTGCTGAGTGCACAGCAACCCAAGTACGACTATGGTGGCACCTCTGCTCCCAAAGGAAAACTGCCTTCATCCTGCCTCGAGGGCTCTGGAACACTCCTCCAAGTCCACCTCTTATAGGCCGATGGCTCCTCCTTGAGCAAAAAAATGCCCCCCCCCCCCCCCAATCTTCTTCTTCCTCTTCTGCCGCTCTTCCAAGAACTCCCTCAACCATGCCAAAATGTTCTCACCCAACCCTCAAAAACAGGGTCTTTCTTCTTCCGCAACTCCCTGAAAGAAGCTCTGTCAAAAACTGTCAAAAACTGCCAAAAACTGCCCCTTTGGGCGTGGGAGCACCCCCCGATTTAGTAACTCGCATCCCCCTTTTCTCTCGGCCACTGCATGTGATCCCTCCCCTTTTGCTATTTTGGGCCCGATTTGGTTTGAGACCCAAGCCCGGGGCAGTCACTTATCAAAAGACCCCTATATCACGTGCGTTCAAGAGGTAATTAATACTACCCCAATATACATACTATACTTACACTGTGAGCCTATTTAAAAAACCCCCACCCCCCTCTGTATGTATACATTTTTATACATTTTGGTCTTTTAATAATCCTCTCCAGTTAACTCACGTGATATCATACACATTCTAAAAAGTGACAGCCCTGGGGACCCAAGTTACCAAGTACTTGAACCACTTTCCAAGTCAAGCGGGGCACCGACGGCGCCGTCGGTGCTCCCACAAACACCACTCCTCCCTCAAAAAAGGTTGGCGCATGAATACACCCAAACCGGGTGCCATGTCATCAATCAAACTTCCATCGGGCACCAGCCCCCAGTTGCCTATGGCCGTCGCATAGAGCCACCAACCGGACACCCTACCTCCTCGCACGGTCGCGAGTAGCGCCTGCGTGCCACACACTACGCCCACGGGCGCTCACGCCATAGCCAAGCGATCTTAGAGCTCACCCACTCCCTTTCAATACATAGGGGGGTCTCCCCTGCGGCACATATAGCCTTCCAAGATTGCCTCGCACTCGCTATGTGGGTTTAGCCCGACAACACGTGACAACTCCAGAATGCTCCCCCAAAAAACTTCATAAAGGCCCTCTATTGCAAAACCATCCACAAAGTTCTTCTTTTTTCCACTTGCTTTCACTGCTTGCCATTCCTCGCACCAGGATCCAAACACCAAGCGGAGAAAAATTCCTTGCAGACCTAGTCTTTGATCGTGACTCCTACAAGACCCAACGCATTTCGACCTTCCCGGGGCTGTCAATAATCGGTCCCCAAACTGGCAAAAAACACCTGGCATTGCACCGACATCATCTAGCATCAACTTTATTAGCCGTATCTCACTATCTAGGCATCTGATCGAGGAGTTGCCACTTTTTGCTGATTCATCACAATACACATCATGATCCAAAAGCCCTTTGAGGCCCAGAAAACACCTGATGGCACGACTCCCCATTCGGGCACCAACCTAGTCCCCGGCAAAACTTCCACTGGCAATAACTTTCTATGCATAGCTCCGATCTACAATCTGGAAACATGGGCATGCTCCATAAATTGGGCACTATGCGTCCATATAGTGACATCACCTCAAGCCACCTGTCCCCAGCTGCCCTATCCGACAAGAATCTGCAACACACCGCACCTTCAACCTCCAATAGTTTGGGCTTCATAGCTCTGTTTGATGAGTCGTCTAGACCTGCTCCTTCAGCACTCTAAGCTCTACATATTTGGGCCAAAAAATAGCACTTTGATCATCCTTCATCTTCCACCCTGTCAGGCTTTATCTGGAGTCTTTTTGGCCTAAAAAACCACATAAAGCATACATCTCCGTAGCCACTTGCCTGCACAAGTTCTTCCCATCTGCTCTAGCCCTCTGCCATGCATTTATAAGCATACACATCACTGTCTGTGCCCTCTGCTAGGGTTGACACACTTTGGCGGCACCATCATTGCCCAACCCCCTTGTTGAACATTCATGTTCAACCAAAAAGCATCTTTATTCTTCTACCAACTGCAAAAACTGGCAAACACTATCCGAAACTGTGAGCAAACCACAAAAACCTACCATAAGTACAAGGCCCTACTCCTGCCAACTACTACCAAACCTCAAGTGGGTTGCCCCACCCCCTGCATCACATGGCTTTCACCTGGGTCAAAAACTTGGCATTAACCTCTTTCATCCATCTGTAGCACCTTCCAATAGTGCTTCATCCATGTCCGCAACTAGCCATGCACACAATATGCCCAAATCACCTTAGCAATTCTCCGCACCTTATCTGCCTCATCAACATTCCTCGTGTGGTAAGCATGCCACTTGTACCAACTAATGCATATGGTCCTGCAATCACTCCATCTGCATCAACCAGCAATTTTGACCCTCCCTCCCAACCGTGTAAAGCAGAGTTCATCTCCATGGAACTCTGTATCTAGCAGATAACATACCTCACTGCTACACTTATGTGAGGTCCCCAACCCGTCATCTCAAACGACGAATCTGATGGTAAACCTGGTGGCCACTAGATCTACAGCGGAAGCAAACAAAGTGGTCTATGGTTCATCTAGCGGACGATCTCTCATCACAAAGTGAGTCGAGTTCGAGCCTACTAGCATCGATATCTAGTTCCACTCCGCAGGGGAAGCGTGATTATCTTATCTAGCGATCCTAAGACCCACCTTCCAAGAGGAGAGAAGTATCGAGTGCCTTTTTCCCCATGTTTCAGAGGCACTACACTTGAGGCTTCGCCGCTCTTGGGGCAATGAGTAATACTAGCGCCAATTTATAACACTATGGGGACGGAGAGTTCCCGACCAATTGGGACCACCCTTCTCATAGGCATTGGCAACCCGAGCCAAGCCCCGACTTTCCACCCGATACTCACACTTCCTTTTTGTTATCTAATTATTACCACACATGGTTGTTCAACACATAAGTTCATTGATTAGTTTTCGATTCACAAGTTCCTTAATACAGCCCTTCAACCAGTATTGCAAAGCGGCACCAAGACAGTAATTCTAGTAAAAATTCTACTCAAACTTAATCATTCAAATTCCAATGTTCTGGAGGTACAACATCCCCCCTCCAGCGAGAGTTTACTCCTGCCGTTGTCGCCTAGCTGCCCATACAACTAGGTATGTCTACACCTTAACCAGCAGACATGACATCCCCACCGCATAGAACGAAAGACGTGGGTTCCCACCGCTTAACCAGCAGACGTGGGTATCCACCGCTTAACCAGCAGTCGTGGATTCAAGAGCCCTTAACCAGGAACTCTGCCCCCTGTGATCAGGAGGGGGTTTGGACTAGTATCAACATTGAAAATAGAAATGAACAGGCCAAGCTAAATTGTCCCTAGCAAACATTCTTTCCTATCTCAAACAGTATATCCAACAATCATTCTTTCCTACTTGGAAATTAAAAATATATTTCAATTCTAATGCCGTGATCTCCGTTGGATTTCTCCAACATGTTTAAAGATATGTTCTTTCCTAACTTATCGTATGCAATGTTAAATTAAACAAACTTGAATTAAAATGTGACCTACCTCCTCCACTTCTTCGTCATTGACCCGTGAGTTGGCCGGTACTTGGTCGTCCATGGGAGCTTTCCCCTTCCCATTCACGTTGCTTGTTCCCGCCTCACGGTCATGGGAACCACCGAAACGATTTCTCTTTACCGGGGCCATATTACACTCACTACTTAAATTGACAACTTTGAAAAAGAGAGCTAATATTCAAGAGCACATACGACCAAAATGACGGATTAGTTTCAATAAGCAAACTCCTTTATACGAGAGGTTTGATTACTTCAAGACATAGAGATTTCTGATAGCCCCTTAGTTGTTCTATGGGAATTGGCCCTAAGGTTAATTATTTGACCTAGATAATTAAGAATTTCACATTTCTACTTGATCTATTTACTAGAGATGAATTAGGCATGCTTAATCACTTCCTAATGCAAGTAGAGATTTGCAGATTTACCGTATGCATAGGTGAGAGGATTCCTTTTTCCTAGTGGATTAATAGTGGAATTAATTACACTAATTACATCCTAATATTTGAACAATTTGAATCTAAACATAGCTATATAAACATTGTGTGGTAATAGAATGAAATAGACTAACCTTATCGCATTGCTGGCTTGATTCTATCATTCATTAACTATAATGACTTAGTGGATAATTCTCTTATTGCTAATCATACATTAATCTATGATTAGGAGAGGTTAATTGTTTGCATAATTGACAATTAGAATTAAGAATGTGCAATGGAATAATCATATAGCAATTTAGAGAGTGTCTAATGAGAAATTTAACTATGATTATGCATACTAGCAGCGGAATTATGAGAACCATAGAAGGAATTATAACATAACTTGAAATTAGCTTTATGTTACCGTAGTTTGGGCTGAATTTGAATCAATTTGTTGATCCAATGGAGCTTCTTGTGGTGAGAATTGGGCTGCACTTCCGTCTTTTGCTCCTTCTCCAAAGTGCGGGTAGCACCTCCCCAAGGTGTGTGTGTGTTTGTGTGTGTGTGTGTGAGCACACTCTTATATAGGCTCTCCCAAGCTGAAAATCGAACCAGGCTGCTAAATACATAGGAGGGAGTACTCACCTCATGCAAGGCAACTCAGTTACATGCTTACCAAGTGTCCAATTAACTTAGTCTAACTAACTCTCACACTCCCTCTCAAGCATGGCAAGTCTCCCACAAGCCCCTAGAGGTGTGAGGGCACCCCCTAGCTACTAAAGCAAGCTCCCAGTGGCCTAGGACCTGTTCCCACACAGCCCCCGAGCCCAGTGCTCCCCGCACAGCCTTAGGAATTTTTGACTTTAGGCAAAAATGGGCGATACAAATCGGAATTTAATGTCATAAATTGCTATACTAAGATCTAAATAAGGTGTACCTGTCCGAGTACCTGCCATATTTAGCAGCCCCCTGTATCCGAAAATGCATTTTTTCAAATTCGGGTACGGGTGCAATTTTTTGAGACGGTTAAAACTAGACGGGTCGGGTGACCAAAAACTTACTATTTTTGGAAAATTTCCACAAAAATTATTTTAATTCACTTTTGGAAGCTTTATGACATTCTAAACATCATGGAATCAACAGATTTTGAAAAACTGCTAAAAATAGTAACTTTGTTCATTGTGATTGTTTCATGGTACAATGGTGTTCTTTTAGCTCGGGGTCGGAGACCTTACATCCTTCCCAACGTGAAAATTTTGAGATGTCCTCATCTCAAGAATACATCTGGATAAACTCTATGCTAACTACTTAGGTACATATATCCTTTATCTAAAGTAAAGACATCCTTTGATAATAGAATAGTATTTAGCTTTATGCGTCTTATTCTGCTGAACTTTGATGAGATCCTGGTGCTTGAATTGTTGCTCACTAGGATTAGCAGTTGCAGCATATAGAGCTGCTCTCTCATCAGCTTTGTCACCCACAGTTGGTTGTCTCACTGCGGCATTAACGAAAGCTCCGCTTCCTTGTCCTATGTTTCCTCTTCCTCGGTCTCCTCTTCCGTTTGGTTGACCTTGTCCGTTGACGTTTAGAGGTACATTATTAGCACCGAATGTTTGGAAAATCCTTTTTGGACATCGGATTTTGTAATGTCCATACTCCTGGCACTCAAAGCATCTTATATTGGGAAACTCAGTAGCTGTCGTAGTAGCTACTACCAGACGATGGTCGTATGCAGGGTTGATTGGTCTGTTACTCCAGTTGTCTGGCCTGGCCCTCTTTGACAAATAGTATTGACTATCTTGGATAGTCCTCTGAATCTCTTTAGCTAATGGTTTGGCCCTTAGCAAGGGGTCGATGAGTCCTTGGCAGAATCGTGCTACTTGCTGTTCCAATGTCATCCTAGGAGCATATCTCCGAAGTGTGACAAACTTCGAGTAGTATTCTTCGACGGAAGAAGTCAGTTGTCGAAGTGAGAAAAAATCATTCATCTTCAAGGCTTTGTGAGCGGGTGGTAAGTATCGCTCCATCACAGCAGCCTTGATGTCTTCCCATGACTGGGAAGATCCCTTGATATCCAAGTCCCTGCAACGTTGTTTCCACTAGATCTTGGCATCGCCAGACAAGCGGAACATCACAAGCATGGTTTGGTTCTCGGGTTGAGTTCCCACAGATTTGAAATAGTCGCCCATTGCTTCCATACATACTTCCATAACTCTCTCCACATTAACCCCTTCGCCTTTAAAGGTTGGAGGCTAAGCTTGCTTAAGGAAAAGCTTTTTCTCCTAAACAGCGGTATATAGCGCAGTAGACGGTACCTATCCAATGGTATAAAACTCATTACTATAGCACTCTTCTCAAATGAACCTAGGCTTTTCCATACTCAAGAAGAAATTTAACTTCTTGGGCTTAACCAGCCTACTTAATCTGTTCAGCTATCACAAAGGATTTAACCATTCCACCATTAGTTTAAATTCCATTGAATACATCCAAAATTGTCCGATAAATAATGGTAAAAACTTTACTTGAGAGCTTTGATCCATACTTATAACTTTATGCGCATCAACAGGTTCCTGCCCGCAGCACTAGTCGCACCAACGACTTCTCAAAAAACATCATGTGGAACCCATTGAAACCCAACAAGCTCAAAGAGTAAAACTTTTTAACATCACTCAGGAAACAATCCATTAGACAAATCCAATGTCATTATTTTGGGAAACATCATGTTCAAGCTTTGAATACGAGCTATCCTACTATCCCTTATTTTTTAAAATTTCAAACAACATCATTTTCCAGTTCGTAAACATATAGCTCTGAACCAGGTGTGAGGTCCCCACCCCGTCGTCTCAAACGACGGATCTGATGGTTAACCTGGTGGCCACTAGATCTACAACGGAAGCAAACAAAGTGGTCTATGGTTCATCTAGCAGATGATCTCTCATCACAAAGTGAGTCGAGTTCCAGCCTACTAACATCGAGATCTAATTCCACCCCGCAGGGGAAGCGTGATTAACTTATCTAGCGATCCCAAGACCCACCTTCCAAGAGGAGAGAAGTCTCGAGTGCCTTTTTCCCCATGTTTCAGAGGCACGTACACTTGAGGTGGGCAATGAGTAATACTAGCGTCGATTCATAACACTATGGGGACGGAGAGTTCCCGAACAATCGGGACCACCCTTCTCATAGGCATTGGCAACCCGAGCCAAGCCCCCACTTTCCACCCCATACTCACACTTCCTTTTTGTTATCTAATTATTACCACACATGGTTGTTCAACACATAAGTTCATTGATTAGTTTCCGATTCACAAGTTCCTTAATACAGTCCTTCAACCAGTATTGCAAAGCGGCACCAAGATAGTAATTCTAATAAAAATTCTACTCAAACTTATTCATTAAAATTCCAATGTTCTGGAGGTACAACATCCCCCCTCCAACGACAGTTTACTCCTCCCGTTGTCGCCTAGCTGCCCATACAACTAGGTATGTCCACCGCTTAACCAGCAGACGTGGACATCCCCACCGCGTAGAATGCAAGACGTGTGGGCTCCCACCGCTTAACCAACAGACGTGGGTATCCATCGCTTAACCAGCATTCGTGGATTCAAGAGCCCTTAACCGGGAACTCTACCCCCTGTGATCAGGAGGGGGTTTGGACTAGTATCAACATTGGAAATAGAAATGAACAGGCCGAGTTAAATTTTCCCTAGCAAACATTCTTTCCTATCTCAAACAGTATACCAACAATCATTCTTTCCTACTTGGAAATTAAAAATATATTTCAATTCAAATGCCGTGATCTCCGTTGGATTTCTCCAATATGTTTAAAGATATGTTCTTTCCTAACTTATCGTATGCAATGTTAAATTAAACAAACTTGAATTAAAATGTGACCTACCTCCTCCATTTCCTCGTCATTGACCCGTGAGTTGGCCGGTACTTGGTCGTCCATGGGAGCTTTCCCCTTCCCATTCACGTTGCTTGTTCCCGCCTCACGGTCGTGGGAACCACCAAAACGAGTTCTCTTTACCGGGGCCATATTACACTCACTACTTAAATTGACAACTTTGAAAAAGAGAGCTAATATTCAAGAGCACATACGACCAAAATGACGGATTAGTTTCAATAAGAAAACTCCTTTATACGAGAGGTTTGATTATTTCAAGACATAGAGATTTCTGATAGCCCCTTAGTTATTCTATGGGAATCGGCCCTAAGGTTAATCCTTTGGCCTAGATAATTCAAAATTTCAGATTTCTACTTGATCTATTTACTAGAGATGAATTAGGCATGCTTAATCACTTTCTAATGCAAGTAGAGATTTGCAGATTTACCGCATGCATAGGTGAGAGGATTCCTTTTTCCTAGTGGATTAATTATGGAATTAATTACACTAATTACATCCTGATATTTGAATAATTTGAATCTAAACATCGCTATATAAACATTGTGTGGTAATAGAATGAAATAGACTAGCCTTATCGCATTGCTGGCTTGATTATATCATTCATTAACTATAATGACTTAGTGGATAATTCTCTTATTGCTAATCATACATTAATCTATGATTAGGAGAGGTTAATTGTTTGCATAATTGACAATTAGAATTAAGAATGTGCAATGGAATAATCATATAGCAATTTAGAGAGTGTCTAATGAAAAATTTAACTGTGATTATGCATACTAGCTGCGGAATTATGATAACCATAGAAGGAATTATAACTGGAAAGTAGCTTTATGTTACCGTAGTTTGGGCTGAATTTGAATCAATTTGCTGATCCAATGGAGCTTCTTGTGGCGAGAATTGGGCTGCACTTCCGTCTTTTTCTCCTTCTCCAAAGGCTATGTGTGCCGGCAGCACCTCCCCAAGGTGTGTGTGTGTGTGTGTGTGTGTGTGTGTGTGTGTGTGTGTGTGTGTATACTGAATGTGTGTGTGAGCATATATGTGTGTGTGTGAGAGAGAGAGAGAATATGTGTGTGTGTGTGTGTGTGTGTGAGCACACTCTTATATAGGCTCTCCCAAGCTGAAAATCGAACCAGGCTGCTAAATACATCTGAGGGAGTACTCACCTCATGCAAGGCAACTCAGTTACATGCTTACCAAGTGTCCAATTAACTTAGTCTAACTAACTCTCACACTCCCTCTCAAGAATGGCAAGTCTCCCACAAGCCCCTAGAGGTGTGAGGGTGCCCCCTAGCTGCTAAAGCAAGCTCCCAGTGGCCTGGGACCTGTTCCCACACAGCCCCCGAGACCGGTGCTCCCCGCACAGCCTTATGAATTTTTGACTTTAGGCTAAAACGGGCGATACGAATCGGAATTTAATGTCGTAAATTGCTATACTAAGCGCTAACTAAGGTGTACCTGTCCGAGTACCTACCATATTTAGCAGTCTCCGATGTCCGAAAATGCATTTTTTCAAATTCGGGGTACGTGTGCAGTTTTTCAAGACAATTAAAACTAGATGGGTCGGGTGACCAAAAACTTACTTTTTTTTGAAAAATTTCCACAAAAATTATTTTAATTCACTTTTGGAAGCTTTATGACATTCTAAGCATCATGGCATCGACAGATTTTGAAAAACTGCTAAAAATAGTAACTTTTTTCATTATGATTGTTTCATGGTACAATGGTGTTCTTTTAGCTGGGGGTCGGAGACCTTACAACTTACAAGCATACATCTCAACTAGGTATTGCATACCTCTTTAGACAGCTTGGATTCACCCTCAACATCTCCTTCATTTGCCGTATGACATGCTTGCTTCACTGGACTCTCCACATGTAGAGGGATTAACCCTCGCATAACCTGCACCCTGATCAAAGCCTTGTCCATAAGCATTTGCATCTCTTCATCCACGACATCTCGGCATCATCAAAGCCCCAATCAGCTTCACTTCCACAATATACATGATCCAAAAGACTTGCATCCATAACATTATCATGGGAATCCATAGGCACCTCGAGCTGCTCTTCACATTAGTCAACATCCATCACCTCATGAGCTTTAGAAATATGCCCAATCCCCTCGATTTCTGCTTCATCATCACCCTCCTGCAGACTTGGTAGGCCAGTTGGGCTATCTACAGACTTGGACCTATTCTCCTTTGTAAAGCTTTGAACCAATTGCACCACCATAGCCATTTCCACTGCTACTTTCAGCAACATGGCCACCAATAGAGCACTGCATGTCACCTTTGATAGCATATCCTCCTTCACTTGCTTGGGCACTTCAACCTGTTCTTCCTCCATATTGGCTACGACCACATTATTAGACACATAGTCAGGCAGCTTTACCTTTACCAGCATCGGCCTATTAGACTCGGTCTCCTCGTTGTAGGATGAGGGCTCATCCGATCCATCTTCATCACTTGCCTCCCATAAACTGGAACTAGACTCCCCATCCTCATCAGCATCATACACTAACTAGGTATCAACATCTTCAACTGCCTACCGCTCCACAAAAGCTTGACCATTGTCTAGGTTTTGCACACTTTCTTCATCTCCTTCTGAATCCTCGGTTTTTGCAACTTGATTGCTACCCGCTACCTTCTCATGCATCTCACCATCCGGCTTGCGTTTCAACATGTAAACCCACTTCATACCAATGGCCTTTTTGCCAGGAGGAAAATCACATAAAGTCCATGTGTCATTTTCTATAAGTGCATCATATTCTGATTGCATGGCAGCCATCCAATTTTCTGGATTCTGTGCTTCATCAAAAGGCAGAGGCTCCTCAACATCATGTAAACTAGACACAGCCAAAGCATAACAATCTGATGCATAAGATGCATGGCGAGAGCTTGAACGAGTACGACTAGACAAAGGTGGATCCAATTTACTGTCACGCAAAGTGTGCACCAGCCATTTTGGCATACCTCTAGCCTGCTCATTTTCAGCCCTTTCCTCATCAAGTACATCATGTACATCTGCATTAGTAATAGGCTGATCTGTAACATTTTCACAAACCCCCATAGGCTGTACATTTGCCTCATTGGAAATTACATTCGTATTTCCACCACTGAAAAGAGGCAACAAAGTGTCATAAATGTCCTGTGAGCTTACATTACTGTCTCTAGTACAAGATAGCAAGGGCTGAACAGAATCTTCCACAAACACTACATCTCGTGAAACCAGAATACGTTTTGTTTGCGGATGATACAACCTGTAACCTTTGCTTTCAACACTATAACCAACAAAAATACATTTGACAGCCTTATCATCCAGTTTTTTGCGCTATGTTTGTGGCACCAAAGCATATGCCAAACACCCAAAAACACGCATGTGCTTGATAAAAGGCTTTCTATCATGCCATGCTTCATATGGAGTAATAAACTGCAAAGATTTCGTAGGACACATGTTAAGTACATAAGTGGCACACATGATGGCCTCAAGCCAAAAAGAATGCGGCAAAGCTTGACTTTTGACCATACATCGTGCCATTTCCGTAAGTGACCTGTTTTTCCTCTCAGCAACACCATTTTGCTGAGGTGTATAAGGCACTGTACATTGGTGTTTTATCCCACGACTAGCCAGAAATGCATTAAATTCATGAGACATATACTCCCCCCCTCGATCGGAACGGAGGGTGCCCATAGTACATTTTGAGACATTTTCAGCCATAGCCAGAAATTGTTTGAAGCACATAAAAACATCGGACTTCTCTTTAAGCGGAAATACCCATGCATGCCTGGAGTAATCATCAATGAAAGTCACGAAGTACAGGTAATTGCCCAAGGATGGAGTTTGCATGGGCCCACAAACATCACTATGCACAAGCTACAACCTGCATGTGGCCCGAACTGAACCATCCTTTGGAAACTTAGAACGCTGCATCTTACCCAAAATACAGCCTTCACAAACATGTTTGACAGGTGCTTCAAGAGGCGGCAAAGAAGCAACCATATCAGATTTTTGCAAATGCAGCAAACTGGCAAAATTCAGATGACCAAAACGTGCATGCCAAAGTTTTGCATCTAAAATAGCCCTTGAATCTGCAACAGCATTTGCAAAATTTTGTCCACACTTGTCATACAAAGTGAGCTTATACAGCCCACGACACTAGAGGCCAGATGCAACAATTTCATCACCAAATTTGAGATCATGAACTGTACATCTGTCATCCACAAATTTGACTACAAGTCCAAGTCTAGCAAGTGCGGATACAGACAAGAGATTCTTCTTGATCCCAGGTACATAAAGTGCATCAAAAAATGTAAAAGAACTGCCATTAGCAGCAGTAAGCACAATCTTTCCAACTCCCTGAACTATATAAGAGGCATTGTTGGCACAAGTGACATAATTCCCATGAGGGACAGACTCGAGAGAGGTGAACAATTCACGATGTGAGGTAATGTGCTTTGTAGAACCACTGTCAAAATACCACACATGTGAATTTGCAGCAACTGAAAAACATGCATCATGGACATCAGGATTGTAAGTACACTCTGCATTAAAATCCCATTCTACATCAACATCAGCAACAAAGACTCCTTTCACATAAGACTAAACAATGGCTGCATTTGTAGTGGAACCAGCATTTGCAGTGGAACCACCCTCTTTCTTCTTAGCCTCTTTGACCTTCAACTTAGGACACGACTTGATCAAGTGATCATTAGCTTTACAATAATGGCAATGCATCTTCTTTTTGCCCTTATCACCAAAATTGCTAGACGAAGTGCTGCCAACAGAAGCATTAGGAACAGAATTTTTGCCACTCGCAACAGAACCATAAGAAGTGGCCGCATTGTTGTTTTACCACCCTTTCTTTGAGAAGCAATAAAAGCCTGTTCAAATGCACGCTGTCTAGTCCTGTTTTTTCTGGAAAGTGACTCTTGCAACAGCAATGTGCATAATGCATCAAACTTGACAACTTCTGGATTTCCTTGGGTCATAAGTCTCCAAGTACTAACAAAAGTCTGGTAAGAATCTAATAAGGCATCAAGAACAGTCTACACAAGGGAACTGTGTGAAATGACTTCAACTACAGAAATAAGCTGCTCATTGATATCCTTGACACTAGCAAGGAAAGTGTCCATATCATCTTCCTCATGCATAATCTTCGACTCCAGATCTTTACGCAGCAAAGCAATTTTAGCCTCATTACGACTTGCATAAAGACCTGCTAGAATATCCCAAGCCTGTTTTGCAAATTTTGCTGAACGGATGTGAGGAACAATGGTGCGCTTCACAGACAACGCAATCAATGCATGAGCCTGCGCATCCTTTACATCCCAACGAGCTTGTTCTGCCGTAGGCAAAACAACTCTAACATCAGCAATCCTTGTAGCAAGACCTGCAACATCCTCAACATCGCCAACATCCTCAGAACCAGGATGCACATCAATGCCCTGCACAATGTTCCAGACGCCCTTTGACACAAGAACATGTTGCATCATATAAGCCCACATAGGGTAGTTTTCCCCATCCAACCTATCCTCAGCAGCAAACATCTTGAACACATCTGTGTTGTTGTTGTCAGCCATGTAAATGCTGCACCTGATGTGAAAACTGCCCGAAAATAGGAAAAAGAGAGCAGGAACAACAGGTGCTATATAGCACAAACCGTAGAAGACTATAAGGTACCTGTTATGCAAAAAACGGCACTGACAAAAATTCTGCACAAAATGACGAAATAGCTTGTGCAGTATTGCCTGTAGTGGAAACGGAGGCCGAAATGAGCCCAAATAAAAATTCTAAGCAGACCGAGCTCTATGAGCCTTCCTGAAATATTTGCTGGCCTGTGAACGCTCGCCAAAGCTCACTGAAATCGGAGAAAGTGAGCAGGCGTGTACTGGAGCAGCTAGTGACTAAGCCCGGGAGGATGCAACCTGCTCTGATACCAATTGTTGGAATTAGGGTTGCAGAGAAACGCACACAGCTTGGAGAAGACGAAGGAAGCTCAAGGCACACAATAGAAAGTGTATTACTTAGTGTGCAATGGAAAGATAGATAGCCCTAGAGTGATGGGCGTATATACAATGCATGGGGGAAAAAACCTCCTAAAAAGGGGAAAAATGCCCCGGTGGTCCTAGTGTGTTCACACACATCACTACCACATGTATATGGTAACAGACCTCACCTCAACAAGCTTCACATCTTGCACATTTGGCACTGCCTTTGATTGAACCATAAAATACTCTGCTAGCCTTGAAACAGGCACATAATCTACAGGCTTCAGCAAACCCAGTTCCAGCTTCCGCTTCACTTTTTTGCTCTTCATCTTCTCTAGATACACCATGTCTCCATAGGTATTAGCACCGTCTTCCACCTTATCTCTGATTCTCGGATGAAAGAACTCAAGGAACCTTGACAGCTTTGAAAATTGATTTCCTTTCACCCCAGTGGCAACCTCTAGTTGCTTCTAAGAGGCTTCAAACTGCTCAAGGAAAATGGAAAAATCTTTAGTTACGTCTTGGTGTACCGCTTTCAGCTTTGCACCAGCCTCTGCCGGGGTGATCACTTCTCAAAACTGCTCTAGAAACTGCCTTTGTGATTCTTGCCATGAACCTCGACGATCAGCCTTCAAATCATTTTACCAAATCTTTGCACGTCCGTGCATCAACAGCGGAACCATTTGCAACCTTTCAGCATCCATCAACATACGCAGCGATAACATCCATAATTCAACATCTGCTAAACAGCCTTTAGGGTCTTCAACACCTGTAAACATGGGACCAAAGCTTAGCTCCATCACCTCCGCTATCTTTCAACTCAGCCACCAAATACTTTGACCATCCGTCGACTACTTGTGAGCCTTCAAGCACAGCTTTTAACCTTCATATTGGAGCATCAATGCTCCTTCGTGGGGGCACTACAAGATGGATGGGGGGAAAGGGGAACACACTCGGAACCCAAACAGTTTGCCTCTCTATAGCCCAAGGTAATCACTTGATCGAAAAAAAGATGCTCAATGTCACAAATTGCTAACGCGCCAAGCCATTGAAGACAAAAAAGATTAGGGCTCCCCGAGCATAACCCTAGCCAATCTGCAGATCCCAATCGAGGGGCCTAAAACCCTTAGAGAAGCAGAAGAAGAAGTTCCCACCAGCTTCCAAATCCTGGTCGAGTGTCTCATTTATTAAAGAAAGAGTTATGATCAAAATCCTAACCCCAACAACTTATGGTACCCCGTTTGATGGGGCCTAAAGTAAAGGGCACACATACACTCACAAAATCAACCTTGCATCAAAATTGATGACATGGTAGCTATAGACCCGTATGATAAGACCTTTGCAAATGGCATGTATTCTCACACAAACAAGAATCATTCTCAAGGCTATACCATCACCACATATTTGATACGCATGCAATACCTTGTAAGTGGTTTACAATATTTGAGAGACTTGGGGAAGCTCATGGGGTAAGGCCACCACAAATGATATTTATAGAGATTCTACACAGAGAACATACAAATTCTCTCATTTGCACCATTGAGAGTACACATACAAATACGAATGTCATCATTGAACCACATGTGCATGAGATGACCATAGCACCTTACATGGAATTCATGCACATCAAAAGTGTGAAGCACAATTGCAAACACCATGTCGAAGTGAACCTAAGCCTCTAGAAGAGGCTAATATAATCTCTTTCTCTCTCTCTCTCTCTCTCTCTCTCTCTCTCTCTCAACAAGGAAGGAGGTGAGATACCAAGCTGCACAACTAGGCCAAGAAATGAGCAAGTATCACATGAATGAGCCAGAATATTGATAGTGTTAGCTGGTCACTGCTAGAGAGGAGAACAAGAAGCTCAAGGATACTACAAAGGGATGTGCACCTACATAGGGAGTGCTTAGCCTTGGTCTGGGAACGTAAGGAGACGAACATAAAATTGAAGGAAAATCAAGAAGAAGCAAAAAGGTTCAAAGAGCACATGATGAGGAATAAATGAAGGACTACATCAAAACATTAGAAAAACATTTCGAACATGTCTGACAAATCCTCAGGTACAACAGAACCCTCACGAGCTGCGCCACTATTGATGATATGGCTATGGAACAAGAAGAGAAGTGGTTGTCAAAACTAAGGGATGAAGCACTAACTAAGCTTTCAGAGGACCATGATAGCTTGAAACTCATGCTAGGCACACAAAGGAAAACATGAGGCTTCAAGAACAAAGTAGGGATCTGATAAACGAACTATAGGACACATATGGGAAAGCAGAATTGGTGCTTGCATTCAACAAACAAAGTACACCAAGGGGAGCTAATTGTGGAAAACAAAAGGCTACATGATGAATTGCAAAGTTCTTTAAAGTAGGCCACATATGCCAATTCTTTAAGAATTGCATCCCATGTGATTTACAATGAACTCATCAAACTCAATAAGCCATTGCCCCAATTCTTCAAGGAGGCTCATCAATTGGTGAATAAAACTTGGGAGGAGCCATGATCATAGGAAACTCATGTGCAGGGAAGTTACATGCCATAGCTCTTGATGGAAGCATATGCTGAAGGTGGCTGTAATTTCCTACAGATTGGCATGTGGTAAGAACGAGCAAGACCCACTGAAGATGGGTCTCATAACCTCATAGCATTGAAGTCACATTAGTCTCTCTCATCCCTCTCTCAGCCCGCAACTCGTGTAAAGGAGTAAGGGTGGTTTCACACGCGGGCAAGTGCTTGTCCATGAGGCAAAAAAACATTGGATGCCCATTCGCGAGCCCTTTCACATTAAGGGTGGCTGCACAAACGGGCACCATCCATCCTGGCGCTTCATGCAAATGGAGGGCCCAAAATGTACCCTACTTGGTTGACGGTCATTCGAGCATTCATATGTGAGAAGCTATTGGCTCAGCTCGTACGACCTTGAGCGCGCGATCATGTGCTGATGAGATCAAATCTCCCGCCCGAAACTTTTGTTTGAAAAGCAGTAAGGTCGCCCATAAACAGTTCGAAGACAGGCATGACGGGGATGCCAGCTCGCGCCGTTTCATCTTGTGTGTGAATCGCGCCTCCCCGCATCAAGATTTGCAGCTCCAGTCGGGTAAGCGCTAAAGCTCTTGCTAACATCAATGGATAAGAAAAGACGCTTGCGAGAAAGGCAGGAAAGAGCAGCGAAAGAGAAGGAAATTTATGGCTTCATGATCGACTCAAACTTGGAGTTGGAAGATTCTGGGAAAGGCGCTCGGAGATCTACTCCAGTACCACCCTGACAAGTTGGTTTCAGAGTTTGATATGGAAGCGCAACATGCCACCAAATTTTTGAAGGGTCGTATTGCATAAAACCTCACCTTGATGAGGAACAGCATTATGTCAACGAAAGGGCTCTCGCCAAGAAGTGCTTCAAGATTCCGTTTCAAGGAACTGCACATCCAGCTTGTTAAGCATCGCTGCACAATGACAAGTGATGTTTACTACAGTCCCTATTGCACCCTTGTACAAGCATCAGGTACAGGCAAGTCAAGAGCATTGATGGAATTGAGTAAGCTGAATGTGTATGTTTGCTATTGCAGCCTGGCGAGTCACTCGGCAACAGCCTTCCCCCTGAGGACAGGTGGTCTCGCAGATAAGCTTGCTAGCACATTCACAGAATATGGTATGGTGTTTTACTTGAAGGCGTGGCTCAGCATACTGGCTGCTTGCATTAGTACCACATCTCCAGAGGCTTGGAAGCAATATCAGCTTCCTGATGAGCATGGTTTTCCCAAAGATGACCTTGCTGAGAAGATACTGAAGGAGTGGATGAAGTCTGACCATGATGACACGTACAAAGGGGAAGATCTAGACAGGTGGAGCATTGCCACTTGTAGTGAAGAAATCAAGTCTGTTAAAAAAGCCTTGCAGAAGAAGTGCAGACAATGCTCACCTAACAAGAAGACTGCGTGTATGCACACACCTTGCAGTGTCATCTTTGCCTTTGATGAAGCAAGAGGGATGCAAACAAAAGAACCAAATTCAAAATCGATGACCCTCTCCCCATTCTATCAAATCAGGAGGGCCCTCAGGATGTTTTTTGACGATCAGACCTTCATTGCAGTTATGCTAGACACCTCTGCTAAAGTTACCAATCTGTTACCCAGCAAGCACAACGAGAACAGTGACAGGGCCAGGCCGATGGGTTTCCAACTGGCACCTCCAATCTACTTCCTCCCAAATATGTCTCTTTTCAAGGGAACTGCAAGTCATGGAGTTCCTGACTGCTTCCAATCCCAGCATTGGTTGAAGCAAGGTAGGCCAATGTGGTTTGCAAGGCTGGAAATGGGGGATACGCCTTCCTTTGTTCGGCGTTTTGCTTTGCAAAAGTTGGTTCGAAGTTGACAAGAAGAATCTGGATGCGAATGTGTGCTGTGGGCTCATGACTGAAAGCCAAGCCATCGCACTTTTGTCTGCTTCAGCAGGGCTCTCAATATGTGCTCGATCTGAGCTTGCAGAAACCATGTCAGCTTCACACATGAACTTGATTCTGCGTGTATCTGAGGACAGGTCCAGGATTTATATTGGTTTGCCAGCTGGGCCAATTCTTGCGGAAGCTGCAGCCTTTACTTTGTGGAATGATGTGGTCTAAGAAGGGGCACTAAAGCACTTGCTTGCTGCATGCATGGCAGGATATGTGACTCCTGGACCTCTGGAGCGTTTTCTTCAATTCATTCGTGCTAGTGCGTAAACCTCCAACCCCAGATACATTGCGTAGGGCTTGCGTATCAGGTTATGCTCTCATGTACAGGGCAGAGAACAACTTGCCAGGTATAGACATGATCATTCCAGTGTGGATTGCAAAAGGCATGACCTGCACAGTTGTCTCAGTAAAGAACTTGAAACATCTTGGCTGGCTAGAAGAAGTTTCTATAACTAAAGTAAGGTCGGAGTTTACAAATGTAAGGGTAGAACCAGGCCTTTTCGTCATCACTATTGTTATGTCCTTGCGTGAGCCAGTCAAGAATCTTGGGGATGGGTCTGCATGGCTTCTTTGGACATCAAATAAAGGGGATGTACCGACAGATATGGACCCTCACATCAACCTTACTTGTTACGGCATTGACCGCAACTATAGTTATCTGACTGAGAACGTGAAGAAGCTCTTGAAGGAAGTGCTTATTACCGTGCCTGATGAACTTGCTGGTGCAACTGACATCGAGAAAGAATGGATCAAGGGATTGCTTCTAGAACAATATTTATAATCAGATTCTAGTGGATGATGATGATTTCATGCTCTGTTAGTAGGTAGTTTAGTACTAGGTATTTTGTCTGTGTAGTGAGCAGGGTTTGGTTTTTCAAGTGGAAGGCAAGAAACTTTTAGTTTGTGACTCTCAGTTGTGAGCAGTTAGAAGTGAGAGTCTTGTCTTGTCAAGTCGAGTTTTGTCTGGCAAGTGTTTTGCACAGTTGAAATGCCTGGAAAATGGATGGATGGTGTATATGTTTTTGTAGTTTAATCAGGGTTTTATCTATGCTGATGTGCTGTGGCATTGGTGTGACCATGAGAGATTGGGTTAAAAATTTCTCTTTCCCTCCCTCTCTCTCTCCTTTATTTCTTTGGCAGCCTTCCTTTGGTTGTTGGCAACTTGGCCAGTTCTTGAGCGGCAACAAGATATCTCACACATCATGCAACGCAAGATCTTAGGAAGTGGCTCTCTCTCTCTCTCTCTCTCTCTCTCTCACACACACACACACACACACACACACACACACACACACACACACACACACGTCACAATGCAAGATCTTAGGAAGTCTCTCTCTCTCTCTCTTTCTCTCTTCCATTCTTATTGAAGCAACAGCTGAATATCCTAAGTTGCTTAAGCTGCTTCTTTTCCGCCAAGGCCAACATGAGTGAGATGCATGTGGGTGAGTGCAACAACAAAAGCACACAGAAGAAGAAGAAGAAGCAAAGGGGACCTGGAGCTCGAAAGAGTGTCCATGGGGGGGTGGCAGTAGGTCTGCCAACAAGCAGCATACTGCAAAGCAGCAAGCGCAGGTGCTGAAGTTGAGCAACACGTGAAAGCCGAAGAGAGGTTTTGCAGCAACAAGCTACAATCGGGCTTGCACTCTTGACATCCCCTCCTAACTAATCACGATCTATCTAAGCTTGCCTTACAGACATCATTTCGGGTATACCTCTGGTTTTTTTTTTTTTTTTTTTTTTTTTTTTTTTTTTGCTTTCGTGCATCTTTTGTAAAATTCTAATTCCGCCTAGAGTTAGCACTATCAATATGGTTTAGGGTAGTGTGTTATGAACGCATATAGAGCTAGAAGAGAGCAAGAGGAGACGCTCACAATGTACATGAATTTGGATTTGATGATGAGTTTAATATTGATTACAAGACTTAATACTTTATTAAGAGAGCTAGATACAAGACTTGGATTACATGACTTGAGTACAAGACAAGGCTTGATTGCAAGGACAAGACTTGAACATAACAATTAGAAGAGGGATTTTCTCATAGGAGCTTCACAACTGGTGTTGGCAAGATTGAGGGGCTTGTGGCCCAAGACCTCTATTTATACTAGTGCTTGAGGAGGTTAGGACTTTCTAGGTTCTTTTTTAGGAGGTTAGAATCTTCTAGAACCTTCTTGATCCTTCTAGTTTTTCTAGAACCTTCTTCAACTTTCTAGAGCTTCCCAAAAACTTTTAGATTCTTTCGAAATCTTTTTCAAGTTTCTAGAAACTTCTAGAATCTTTTAGCGATGATGTAGGTGATGATATAGGCGATGATGTAGGCAGCGAGTGACTCTTAAGCATCCATGACATTACCTCCTCCTTTAGCGACGAGTTTCACGAGGAGTTGTGGTGTTCCTTGAGTTGGGCTTCTATGGATGTTGTTGATGGAATTCTTGGACTTTGAGAGATGCATGTTGTAGATTGTGTGTTGGTTCTCAGGTTCGTTCACTAACATCATAGCCTTTCCAATGCACCAAGTATTGTAACTTGCCACGCGAAACTCGAGAATCTAAGACTTTCTTGATCTCATATTTGTCATGTCCTTGAATCTCAACCGGAGGAGGTGGTGTAGGGTTCTTCCTGAGATCTTAGATGTGTGACAAGGTTCTAGGACTGAGACATGAAAGATCGGATGGATTTTCATGGATGAGGGCAATCGGAGTCGATAGGTGACTGGATTGACTTGACGGATAATTTTAAACGGGCCAAGCCTTCGATAATCAAGCTTTTGACAGGGACGAGATGAACGTAGATCACGTCGGAAGAGCCACACTTTATCCCCTTCTTTGTATTTTGGATGTTGCATGCGATGGAGATCTGCACTTTTCTTATATTTGGATTGAGCTTCTTTGATATGAATTATAAGTTCTTTGTGAATTGCAGATAATTGTTGTGTAAGATGAATAGCAACTGGATTCTTGACTTGATAGTGTCTATGGATATCTTGTTTGGGATGTTGACCATAATTAGCAAAGAATGGAGTGTGACGGATGGAGACATGAAAACTGTTATTATAGGAGAATTCTTCTAGCGGTAGGAGCTCGACCCAATTATCCTGGTGATAATTGATAGTACAGCGGAGATATTGTTCCAATTTTATAATTAGCTTCTATTGGATGATTTCATGCTCCATTATGTAGTTTCGTACTAGGTATTTTGTCTATGTAGTGAGCAAGGTTTGATTTTTCAGGTGGAAGGCAAGAAACTTTTAGTTTATGACTCTCAGTTGTGAGAAGTTAGAAGTGAGAATCTTGCCTTCTCAAGTCGAGTTTTGTCTTGACGAGTATTTTGCACACTTGAAATGCCTGAAACATGGATGGATGGTGTATACGTTTTTCTAATTTAATGAGGGTTCTATCTATGCTGATGTGGTGTGGCATTGGTGTGACCATGAGAGAGAGAGAGAGAGAGAGAGAGAGAGAGAGAGTATTGGGAAAGTTAAAAATTAAGAATTTTTAAGATCATTGCATTGTATCAATGGTCCATTGCTCTTTCTTTCAAGTGCAATCTTAATTGGTTTTTAAAAAGGTTGATTTTATTGTGATAAATCACTTAATCTATTGTTCAAGTGCTCTTTTGAAAGATTGATGCATAATTGTTAATAGGAGAGTAGTCTAGGACATAAAGCTATACTGCTAAGACCCTTTTGTACTTGTGTTTGTGAGTTGTTTCTTTTTGGACGATGTCCAGTTACATGGTGTCTTTGAAACGCATAAATTGATCAAATCCGAGCTTCGATGAGCAGTTTATGGCCAAAATAGGCTCCAAAAACAGCAAAAACTAAGTTCCCTGCATCAAAAGCTTAATCAAGCTTCCACCTGGTTCCCAAGGAAAACCTGTAGAGATGCGATATATTAACCTTGTATCAAGAAAACCATCAATTACTTTGGCATAGATCTGCATGTACAAATATATCTCCTTCTCCATAGCTAAGAGGTCTCCACAGATCATTTGTGTCATCAATTCCTGCTTCTTTGACAAATCAAACTTGGTTTGCATCGGCCCTTCAATCATTTATAAGACCCTTCACTTTCATCTTCAATCACATTTGCAAATGCAGCTAAATCAAACTCATCAATTTCTTTGTCCATCAGAACAAATGCAACATCAACATCCTCATCATTGCTGGTAGTACTATCACTATCCTCGTCAGTCACTGTGGAATAGTCTTCATCACTAGACTCATCCTCATCTTCATAAAGTTCCTCCAATAGTTTCCTTGTGTCCATATTATATAGCTTATTGGCACTTGTCTTTCCATAGAGGATAATCGTACCCCGTCTCCAATCTTGAACAGCTCCCACTGCCACGTAACCATGGTTTGCCGATTATAATAGGATATGCTCTCAACCCCGCTGGCATCACATGAAAATCAACCACCGCCTTTGCATCATACGCCTCCACTTCTAAGCTCTTTACAACACCCAAACATTTTACTTTTTGATGGTTTGCCAATCTGATCCAAAAGCCTGACACCCCAGTAATTGTAAGATTCATCTTCTCAATGTATGAGTATGTTATGACACATATTTGGGCTCCGTCATCAACATAACCTTGTCCCAAATTTTTTTATTTGTGCCACACATCTACTATTGGGCAAATGTCTGGTAGCTCATCCGTGGCTAACACCTTCACTGAACCTTTCTCTGGTTCTTTCTCCATTGGGTTGACCATCCTCTTCCACTGTCACTTTAGCTTAGGCACCATCTCTATAAGCTGCCCAAAAGTAACATCTGCTTTCCTGCTTGTCAGATCCTCCTTCAATTCATAGCTTAATTGCCCATCTCCTAGTGGACAATCTGAAACATGAAACTTGCGACAAGCCCTTCTTTTCCTCTTGGCCTTGACATCCTGGTCTTCATGGCTCTTTCCCTTCTTCTTACTAGGACATGCACCACTTCTTCCTTCCTTATCCAGTGTGGTCCTCTTTCCAATAGGCATCACTAATGTATCCTCCAGCTTTGCTGCCTTCTCCAAGGTGACCACACTTATCACTTTTGTCTTTTCCTTTTCCTCTTGGATTAATCTACTGGTTCCTGCTTCTTCCTTAATTTCAATGCCATAATCATTTGACCTAGTTAACACCTGTCTTGGAAATTGATACATGTCTCCCTCCCATCCTTGGTGGCTTATCACATTGTGGGCTGATGTGGCCCAACTCTCCGCAATTATAACACGTGGGCGTCTGCCTCCAGAACCTACCATTGCTTTGCTCAACACCATTCCTGGGTTTTTCTTCACCTCCTGGCTGATTTGCAAACCTCAGACGACCGCGATTATTTCCCACATTACCTAGCATGTTTAGGCTGAGATTCTTCATTAAATCTACCACTTGACTCATGTCTTGACTTAGCCCATCATCTTGCACTGTTGTAGTGACCACTGCTGGCACAACCTAAGGAGTAACAGAAACCACTAGTTCATGATGAACCCCTAGCATGTGACCTTGCAAAGAATCCATAGGTTGAAACTTAGACCTCCTGGGCAAAGACTCTACTCCTAGCTGACTCATTATTCTCAGCTTCCACTCTTTGTTCCTTGCTACATCTAGTGCATCTTCATATGTCCTAGGCTTCTTTAGCTCCACTCTCCAACGTATATTCTCCCAAAGACCAGCCAAGAACTTGTCCTTCTTCATCATGTCAGGTGGGGGTACCCGTGGTGCTAAGGCCTTGCACATCCGCTCCCATGCCATTGAAAACTTACGTATGTATGCATCTTTTGGCTCACCTTCCCTTTGCACCAAACCCTGTACTTCTTGCCACACTTTGTCAAGATCTTCTGTCTTCACAAACTCTACTTCCAATCCATGCCATAGACTGGCCCAACTTAATCTCACAGGTGGATCATCCGCACGCAACTCCTCTTCAAATGCTTTGGACCAAACTTGTGCATCACTCTTCAAACAAATCTAAAGAAGACGTAGCATCTGTGCAGGATCGTGAATCTGATTGCTAATGCAGGCAACCTCCATCTTTTCCAAAAAGTCTTTCACATCTTCATCACTTCTTCCATGAATATCCGGATAAGAGAAAGCCATGGCTACCTAAGTTCCGATGCTTTGAGAACCCCTTCTAGCACAGGGGCAAGAACCCAAAACTTTTTACTGACTCAATCCCCAGAAACTTCAATGGAGCTCAAGCTTTTAGAAAAGGATGAATGCATGCACATCAAATAAGTCTTTATAATTAATCATTGGAATAACAACAAGCAAAGGAGATTCTAGTATCTCTCTTAATCTTCTTGGCCCAAACATAAAGACTATGTGTTGTTAGTAAAAAAATCTTCATGTCCACATGAACATTTATCTGGATTCTTTGTGCAAAATAAAAAGAAGTGAACTGAGGTCCGTCGTGATTATCCATTAAAAACCATCCATGCAGCTCCCAAGAAAGAACACTTGACTAATTACCCTCTAATTTTGCCAAAATTTCAGCAGCATATTACAACATAATTGGCTTAAAAGGCCAAAAAACTAGCCATCACAACTCGGAAAAATTTTGGCAGAGTTTTCCCAGAATTAGAGCAGTAAAAACTCAAAATATTGACTGTAGATGTATGCATAACCTTCCAACAGTGGTACCCAAGCATCAAGTAGGAATCACTAATACATAGCCTATGACGAGGTCAGAAAAAGGGTGCTCTAGCCACCTCTATTGACGAAAGGATCTCACACTTGAGAATCCCCCAGCTCAATAAAACCTCACCACGACCCTCTCACGAAGGCTTATGCAAATCTCGTATAGTCAAGTTTGAGAAATGACTATCTTCCAGACCAAGTCTCAGAAATGGTTGGGACTGTCAAATAAAACCAAGTATGGCTCCACAAATGCATACAATGGCATTATCCACAAGTAACGCACAATACCAGACAATGCGCTCAAACATGCACCAAATGATGCATACCCATGCAAGTGACTCCCACTTGCCAGTATATCACTCTACTTCAGCTACATGTACCTGTATAAATCACCTGTACATGTGTGAATCACCTGTACCTGTACCTGTACCTGGAACCTGTAACCTGTAACCTTTAATCTGTAACCTTATGTAATTTGTAGTCTCGAAGCTGAAGGTAGTTGAAGAAGATCCTCAATGGGGAACCAAAAGAATGTGAGCGGGACAGAAACACACACAATGCCTCTATAATCACCCGACACACACTCTTGGGATAACACACACACACACACACACACACACACACACACACACACACACACACACACACACACACACACACACACACACACACACACACACACACTATGGGGCACCATTTGGCTTACACAATCCACCTAGCGGAGACAAGGAACACACGATGGAGTGGGAGGAGAGAGACTTTCCATTTGTCCACTTAACACAGACACACACACACGCGAACACGCGTACACACACACACACATACACAAATCAGCTCAAAGGAGGAATATTTTTGATTCTTAGATACAATTGAGCTTGGGCCGACACCAATGGGGCAAATAGCTCACACCATATGGATGAAATATGCCAGATACAATCACAAATTTGAGCAGAGGCTTCACTCACAGGAGAAAATTACACAGCCAAACAGTAGGAAACAATGAGAAATTTGGCAAAATGGATAGCATCATTGCATCTAGAACGACCAAAACCCCCAGTGTACAATATCAAAGTGCTCAAATCCGAGCTCAGATGAGCAGTTTATGACCAAAACTGGCTCCAAAAACAGCAAAATTGAGTTGCGGCTGTTCCTCCTCTTCTCTCCATGTTTTTTTGGTTTTTTCTTAGGTTTTTCAGTGTCACACTTCACTTTCTCCCTTGGGCACCTTTGGCCTTTTGATTGACCTCAAACAGACACCGAACAAGCCAAAAAATGGCCCCACAATGCTCTTTTGTCACCCTTCTTGTAACATTTACTGGCCTAAAAAACTTGTGCGTAGTGGAAATTAGCATGAACATAGTGGGCATTTCATTAGGATAGATTCCTAATGAGAATTACAAGAGTGCTTGGGTGGAGAGAGCAACAAAAAGCATAAAACCTAGTTAGATAGCATGAACAATACTTTCAAAAGAGAGAGAAATTAAGCTATTGACAACAGTTGAGGACCGGATTTGCATGGAGCCGGTCCCCCCTCCAAAAGGCTTTGTATTATGGTTTCTCCCATCAAGAGAGACATTGTACAATACAATTCTTTGTGTTCCTTCAAGACTAGTTAGTGCAATGAAGATGAAAGCTTCATGCACTAAGCAAAACACTTAGCAAACACAACATCAATTATCCCCGGTCTCAGACCCAAGAACTCACACACATTCAAAGATGGTGAGAGCTAGCAGGGTATGAGAGTAGATTGAGAGGAAGAAGGAGTATCTTACGAGAAAGATGTACATCTCCTCACATAATCACTCATATTAGCTTAGATTAGCTTAGTAATTAGCATGGTAGAGGAGATGAGCATGCATTGAAGCTTGGTTCTTGGTTGGATTTGCATCACAAAGCCAAGAGTTGTTGGTGTAGGCCTCCCTTCTCACAAGCTTGGAGTAGGTGGTAAGCTTTCCATTAAAGCTTGAGAAGGAGAGAGAGTCTTCTTTACTTCACACATGAGATTGTGTGAGTGTGTGTGTGATAATGCCTTGCAAAAATCAGCCCCCTCTCTCTCTTGGTCGACCCCTCTTGCTATTTGCTCATGCTCTACCCTCATTGGACCTCCCCAGGCCTAGCCAATTGTAATTAAGCAGTATAAGTGATAGCCTTCTGACATGTGTCCCCCTTTCCCCTTTTGTGAGAGATTTAGGTAATTTAATAATTCAACTAAACTCTCATTGGGCC
This sequence comes from Adiantum capillus-veneris, assembly GCF_014529385.1. Taxonomy (NCBI): domain Eukaryota; kingdom Viridiplantae; phylum Streptophyta; class Polypodiopsida; order Polypodiales; family Pteridaceae; genus Adiantum; species Adiantum capillus-veneris. The sequence continues at coordinate 71,785,616 of NC_140950.1, read as the reverse complement.
CCTTTGCCTCTTGGCCAATAGGAATCAGGCAAGCCATTGGGCTACTGAATGCTCATTGGACCCCTTGGGAGACTGTCCAATAGTCTTCTAGAGGACTTAATTCTCATTGGTTCTTTTATTAAGTGTTTTTAAATTAATTAAACTAGATTTATTCTAGCCTAATTCTCATTGGTCCACCTCCAAGGCCATCCAATAGGAATTGGGTACACCTTGTGGGCATCTGGGCTAGGGAGCTGACATGTGTCCCTCATTCCCTTTGTGTAAAGGGAGCTTGTGTGTGTGTGTGTGTGTGTGTGTGGCTTTATCTCTCATCCCCTACAAGAAAGGCTCGCCCCATCCTAAGTAGGGATGTGTAAAGACTTTTTTGGACACACACAAAGCATCCGATTCCCCTATGGTTGACCTTTGGACACAACCTTTGAATTTTGGAACCTTAGCATTTTGGAAGTCTTAATGGGCTGAACCTTAGGGTGTTTTTAGCCCATTGTTGCACATGGCTCTTTTGCAGATGGTCCCCCCTTTGGATCCCTATTTTCCCTCCTTTGGATCCCTACTATGGCCGGTCTGCTAGCTTAACCAATATTCTAGCTTTTTTCCCCCTGGCACTTCCCCATATTAAATGATCAGTTTAACATGAGAAAATCATTTAGGAGAATTAGATATTGATTATTATGACATTACCTCTCTCTTGAAATCATAGTCGTCCTCGACTATGGTGTAGAGAAGATAAAGCATATTCATGAGTCCTTTTCTTAGCTGGTAGAGGATCCCTATGTTACCCTACGACATCATTCCACAATGGATGACTAGTCCATTTGGTGCTTGAGAGCCTGAGGCTGCCGCAAGTATGTCTGCACATGAGTCCTATCAATCTTCCAGAGTAGAGTGACAAGCTCTACTTGGTGTTTGGGAGACGTCATCTCTGCAAACTTGATTTAAGCATCCATACTACTTCCTTTTTGTGCACAATAAAGAAAAAGAGAGTCTTATAAGACAAAAACTTTGTTCATTTTTAACATTTTGTACATTTGCTTACTCTTGGGAAGCATTGACAAGGTTTAGGTTATCCTTTAATCGTATGCCTTGCATCCATCTAGCATCTTCAAAAGGATAATTCTTAAACTTAATAAGATATCGTCGGATAGTCTTACCGCCTCTTAGTACCTTGTCTTCATGTCGGAGAATGGACTCGGCTGGAGCACCTCTTCTTGGTCCTCGATCTCCGGTGGGTCTTCAATAGTTGGTTCTTGAGGTGGCTCTCCTTTGTAAGGCTTTAATAGGCTCACATGGAAAGCATTGTGTATGAGCCAATGATTGGGCAACTTGAGTTGATAGGCCATCTCATTGATTGGCCTAAGAATCTGGAAGGGACCATAGTACCTTTTTGCTACTTTAGCATAGTACTTTTGGTGTCCCGTAGGATTCTTGCCCGTCGTGTGCCTTAATCGAGCCTTGAGAAACTTTAACAAGACGCAATCATTTTCTTTAAAGGCTTGGGCTCTTCTATGCTTGTCAGCAGCAGCCTTTTGCCTTTGCTGTGAGATAGAGATAGCATCCTTAATCTTTTGAAAAGATTCTTGTAAGTCCCGGCTATACTCATCTGCAGCGAAGATCTTCCCATGTACCTTAAGTAGCAAGGGACTTTTTGATCTTCTCTCAATTACCTGGAAAGGTGCTTTTCCCGTGGAAGTATGTACAGTGTTATTGTAAGCATACTCCACTAAGGGTATTTCTTCTCCCATTGGGATCTTTGATCCACTGCCGTTACATAGGCTTTTAGTAGATCGAGAATTGTTAGGTTAGCTATTTCACTTTGGCCATCCGTTTGTGGATGATAGGCCGAAGAGAAGTTTAGCCTTGTCCCTAAATTCTCAAAGAGACCCTTTGAGAAATTACTGGTCATTCTAGGATCTCTATCCAACACTATGGACATTGGCAAGCCATGGTACTTGAAAATTTGTGAAATGAAGAGGGTTGCCAGTTGATGGGCTTTGATAGTCTTTTTGACAGGTATAAAATGAGCTTGTTTACTGAACCTGTCTACTATCGTCCATATTCCCGTATTCCCATGGATAGACTTGGAAAATCCAAAGATAAAATCCATGGATATTCTCTCCTATGGTGAATTAGGGATTGGCAAGGGTTGAAGAAATCCAAGTTTCTTCCCTCTATCAAATTTTGTCTTTTGGCATACCACACATTTAGAAACATACTCTTGTATGTTCACTTTCATGGTAGGACAATAGAAATGTGTTTCAATTCCCTTTAAGGTAGACTGAATCCCTCTATGCCCCGCATAAGGTGGAGCATGAGATTCATACATTACTTTCTCACGTAGTGAGTTAGTAACACATAGTCTATTGCCATAGAGAAGATAACCATCTTGTAAAGTAAATGGTTCTTCTTTTTTCCCTAATGCAAGGGCTGAAATCACATCTCTAAAATCGGGATCAATAGCATACTCATCTATCATTGAAGATAGATCATTGTGAGTTGCTATGGAAACCGCATTCACTCTCGGCCGCCGTCTTGAGAGTGCATTAGCTACTTGATTATGCTTGCGAGCAATGTGAGCAATATGAAAATGAAATTGCGAAAGGAAATTTTCCCACCTCATTTGTTTGTCAGAGAGCTTGGTCTACGTCATGAAGTACTTAAGACTTTGGTGATTCGTTCGCAGAATGAAAGGAGTCCCCAATAAATAGTGCTTCCATGAGTCTAAGGCATGTAGAACTGCAAGGAGTTCCTTTTCATATATGCCTAGATCTTGCTCAACAGGGTCGAGCCTTTGAATTTCACAGCCTATGGCGTGTCCTTCTTGGAGAAAAACAGCTCCAAGGCAATCACCACAAGCATCACATTGGACCTCAAATGGTTTTGAGAGATCCGGTAGTGTAAGCACAGGTTGAGTGATAAGCTTTTCGAAAGCATTGTTCTCCTTAGCAGACCATGTATACCTAACGATTTTCTTTGTTAGGTCATGTAATGGTCCCGCAATTTGTGAGAACTTCTCTATGAAGCGTCTATAGTATGCACACATACCTATAAAGCTTCTTAGTTCATGAAGATTCTTTGGTTTAGGCCATCCTTTTTTATTACCTCTAACTTTGATGGATCCATTTGGATGCCATCTTGAGAGATAATGTGACCTAAATACTGAATCTCTTGCAAGAAAAATTCACTTTTCTTTCGATTAACATAAAGTTTATTCTCTCTTAAAACTTGAAATATTACCTGGAGGTGTTGCTTGTGTTCGTCTAATGAATTAGAGTAGATGATAATATCATCAAAGAACACTCCAGTGAAGGTTCGATGAGGCCTAAACAACTTCTCCATCAAGCGGTTGAATGTGGATGCTGCATTGGTCAAGTCAAAAGGCATGACAATATATTCGTAAAGACCAAATGTGGTGCAAAATGCGGTCTTTACAATGTCTTGATCAACTATCCTTATTTGATGATAGCCACTTTTTAGGTCAATCCTACTGAAGTAGGTCGATCCTTGTATCTTATCAAATAGGTCTTCTACCCGTGGAACGGGAAACCTATTCTTGATAGTGATCCTATTTAGTGCTCTATAGTCGACACACATACGATATGTGCCGTCTTTCTTTTGCACTAATAGCACAGGTGAGCAAAATGGAGATGAGCTAGGCCTAACCATGCCCTTCTCAACTAACTCATGCACTTGCTGCATAATCTCCTCTTGTTGAGCTTGAGAAACTCTATAAGGAGGTTTGTTAGGCGGTGAACTTCTTGGAAGAAGTTCAATTGCATGGTCATCATTACCTTGTTTAGAAGGTAGCTCACAAGGGATGTCGTCAATAAAAACATCTTGAAACCCCTTGAGAAAATTGGATTACTCTATTTTCTTTTGGTTGCTTTTATTTTCTTTTGCTAAAGCATTAGGTTCATTTTGAGAATTTTTAAATCATGTACACGGAAATAGAGCTCTTTATTGACTTGTTGAAAGCTGGTGTATGTACAATGGGAATAGTGTTACCCATTTCCTTAGCATCTATATACATGTATTTTTCCCTGAATTTAAAGGAGATTCTCCTTTCAGAGGATTTAACATTGGCAGCCAGGCGATCAAACCATGGTGCCCCTAGGATTACATCCTCATGCTTGAGAGGAGAGATAAAGAAGTCCTCTTTGTCCACATAGCTTTGGACATGAAGCCTCAATTTCCCGATTAAGGGAGTGACTGAAGATTATTGCCCCTTGAAAGCACTGTCTGCGGGTAGGACATCTCCCATCTCGTAAGCTTGTATGCCTAGCTTGGTGGCCAACTCTATGGATATAAAATTTTGAGTAGAACCAGGGTCAAAGAGAATAAAAGCATCATGTTCTCATACCTTTCCCCAAGCATGGCATAGAGGAGATCCTTTGTCGTGAGTTTGGTGAGTCGCCTCCTCTTGGATTTCAACCAAGGTAGCTCTAGGAGGATCTTGGCGGTTGTTCTTTTGGGGACAAGCGCGGTACACATGCCCTTGTTCACCGCACTTGAAACACTGGTTATCCTTGCGATAACACTCAAGATTTTCAGGAGAGAGTTTGTTTTTACCTTTGTAAACTCCCTTCTCTTTAGCTTTGTTGGAGTTGCCCTTAGGAGACTTTTGGACATTGTCCTTCCCCTTAGGCTCGTTGGAACCCTTGTTTTCCGTGGGCTTATTATTTCTTTTAGTCTCCGTTTGGAAATTGATTCGAGAGGCCACCATAGTATGGTGTATTACCGCCGATATGGTACGTGGCCTTTGGGAGTTGACATACTCCGCCATTTCTTTGGTTCAGCCCGCACAAAATTGTTGCTTTTGCTCTCCAAAATCCAACTTTTTGAAGACAGTGGCTTTGAGTTGTAGGTCCCAAAACTTGTCTACATATTTGTGGATGGATTCATAGGGAGAGAGCTTTAAGCTTTGCCATTCGGTGAGTACTTTGTCTTTGGCATCGGCGGCCAAAAACTGCTTCATAATGGAAGCTCTTAAAGCTTTCCATGTTTGTGGAGCTTCACCGTTGGCTCGTAGGCTAGATCACCATTGCCTGGCGGACTTTTGAAAGTGCATAGCTACATGGTGTAGCTTAGAGGACTCCGTGAAGCCCTCATCTCCAAACGCCGCATCAAACTGTTGGATAAAGGCCAAGACTTTGTCCGTAGCACCAAAGGTGCCATCATAGGTAAGGAAAGAGATGCTCTTCCCTCCCTCTTTGAACTTCTTCAGCTTGGACGACCTCTTCCATGCGGCATAGGATTTCCTATGGCCTCTTCTTTTTGATGGTTCAAAGGTTGCACCATCACTTTCTTCAGAAGGTGAAGAATTTGAAGAAGGTGGAGAAGAGGGTGACCTCTTTCTCGCATTTTTCTTGTCTTGATCTTTGTCGTCTTCACCATCACTTTCATAAGAGGAAGAGGATGGAGAAGAGGGTGTCCTCTTTCTCGCCTTTTCCTTCTCTTGCTTTTTATCATCCCTCTTTGAATTATGGTGTGGAGAAGGGTGCGATGGTCTTCTCCGCTTTGGTGGTGATGGAGAGCGTTTAGCCCGCCGACTTTGTGGAGCCATCTCCGCCGCGGTGGCGGGAGACTCACTTATTTCTCGTTCCTTTGGTAGAGGCTCTTGAGTTCTCCTTTGGGAAGGAGATGCATCATCAAGAAGTAAATTCTTGAGCCCTTCCGATGGATTCTCTTCTTCTTCGTGAATCGGAGAGAGACCTCTTTTGGGAGTCTCACAAGGAGGCTTCCTAGGTGTTCTCTCGTCATGGTGGTGAGCTCGGGGAATCTCGTGAGCACGGAGCTGCCCTTGCACTTCACTTTGGAGAGATGGATTGCCCATGGCTTTTTGAAGCCTAAAAACAAGATAGTTAACAAGCATCGGAGCATCATTAGTAGCTTGCTCATTAGCAAAATCAAAGTTATCAACATTAATTTCACTCTCTTTACTATTGTCAGCCATTCTAACAACTTTTAGGTGTAAACTTTTTAGGTGTACTTTGACACTTCAAGCCCTAGTTGCTACTCCTCTTTACCCTTTTAGAAAAGGCACTCAAGCTACTGTACCCGTGGTTCGAATACCATTAATTTCAAGGAATAGACAAGAGGGTCATTCAACACCAAAACAGCACCGGCTCTTGTCAAGATTCTAATAGCTCAATAGTGGTTAAGCCGTAGGCAAGCCCTGTAGGACTCCACTATTAAGACCATAGCTCTCGATGGCGATTTCCGTTAACTGCACGAAGGCAGGCGCATTGCAAGGCTGAAAAATCCCTATTCTACTTACTCACTGGTAATTAATAATACCAACCATTTATAGCTAGCTTGAGGACCTCCCTTCTTGAGCAAGAAAAGAGAAACCTTGTGCTCTGATATCGATGTAACATTTAATGGCCTAAAAAACTTGTGTGTAGCTGAAATTAGCATGAACATAGTGGTCATTTCATTAGAATAGATTCCTAATGAGAATTACAAGAGTGCTTGGGTGGAGAGAGCAACAAAAAGCATAAAACCTAGTTAGATAGCATGAACAATACTTTCAAAAGAGAGAGAAATTAAGCTATTGACAACAGTTGAGGACCGGATTTGCATGGAGCCGGTCCCCCCTCCAAAAGGCTTTGTATTATGGTTTCTCCCATCAAGAGAGACATTGTACAATACAATTCTTTGTGTTCCTTCAAGACTAGTTAGTGCAATGAAGATGAAAGCTTCATGCACTAAGCAAAACACTTAGCAAACACAACATCAATTATCCCCGGTCTCAGACCCAAGAACTCACACACATTCAAAGATGGTGAGAGCTAGCAGGGTATGAGAGTAGATTGAAAGGAAGAAGGAGTATCTTACGAGAAAGATGTACATCTCCTCACATAATCACTCATATTAGCTTAGATTAGCTTAGTAATTAGCATGGTAGAGGAGATGAGCATGCATTGAAGCTTGGTTCTTGGTTGGATTTGCATCACAAAGCCAAGAGTTGTTGGTGTAGGCCTCCCTTCTCACAAGCTTGGAGTAGGTGGTAAGCTTTCCATTAAAGCTTGAGAAGGAGAGAGAGTCTTCTTTACTTCACACATGAGATTGTGTGAGTGTGTGTGTGATAATGCCTTGCAAAAATCAGCCCCCTCTCTCTCTTGGTCGACCCCTCTTGCTATTTGCTCATGCTCTACCCTCATTGGACCTCCCCAGGCCTAGCCAATTGTAATTAAGCAGTATAAGTGATAGCCTTCTGACATGTGTCCCCCTTTCCCCTTTTGTGAGAGATTTATGTAATTTAATAATTCAACTAAACTCTCATTGGGCCCCTTTGCCTCTTGGCCAATAGGAATCAGGCAAGCCATTGGGCTACTGAATGCTCATTGGACCCCTTGGGAGACTGTCCAATAGTCTTCTAGAGGACTTAATTCTCATTGGTTCTTTTATTAAGTGTTTTTAAATTAATTAAACTAGATTTATTCTAGCCTAATTCTCATTGGTCCACCTCCAAGGCCATCCAATAGGAATTGGGTACACCTTGTGGGCATCTGGGCTAGGGAGCTGACATGTGTCCCTCATTCCCTTTGTGTAAAGGGAGCTTGTGTGTGTGTGTGTGTGTGTGTGGCTTTATCTCTCATCCCCTACAAGAAAGGCTCGCCCCATCCTAAGTAGGGATGTGTAAAGACTTTTTTGGACACACACAAAGCATCCGATTCCCCTATGGTTGACCTTTGGACACAACCTTTGAATTTTGGAACCTTAGCATTTTGGAAGTCTTAATGGGCTGAACCTTAGGGTGTTTTTAGCCCATTGTTGCACATGGCTCTTTTGCAGATGGTCCCCCCTTTGGATCCCTATTTTCCCTCCTTTGGATCCCTACTATGGCCGGTCTGCTAGCTTAACCAATATTCTAGCTTTTTTCCCCTTGGCACTTCCCCATATTAAATGATCAGTTTAACATGAGAAAATCATTTAGGAGAATTAGATTTTGATTATTATGACACTTCTACATCCATCCGCACACCTGGCACTCAACTTTTCCCAATAATGCATCCCACAATCACATAAAGTGGCCCCCAAATATAGTTCTTATGATGATCTTTGCTGTATTATTCATCACAAGAAAACACCCCCATTGTGTCCTCACTTATCCACATGCAAATCTTGATCCTATTCGTCCTCTTGACGCCACTGGATGCCATCTGGCGCACCTGCTTACCTCATGGCATGATCCCACTGATAGCTTTCTTGAGTAGTTTTACGCTCTACCAACTTCTCAATAATATAGAAAAACACACTGATACTGGTGACAATGAAAATCGATGTACTATGTACACGCTGTCCTACCTGTACACATGTGGCCCCCACATAACCACCTGTCTCTGGAAAATGCGCAATTCTTTATTCGATGCACCATGCATGTGTATGTACATATGCGCAATCACTTCTTCCAAAAACTCCTAACAATGCCTTTTTGACATCCAAACATATTCAGAATGCAACGAAACTTAAGGAGAGGTATTACAACACCTAAGGGCATATTCCTACCAAGTTCTACAGTCATCTGGGAAGGTACATAAATCACTATTGATCCAAATTTTTTTAAAGAAAACTGACACATAGCTACATGGAAAGGTTCCCCTTAAGCATAGAAACACTCTTCCAAGGTCAAAACATAAAAAAATAGCCATTTAAGACCTTAAATCAATGCATTTATCTTACAGACAAGATGTCGCAAACCACAACAGAATTGAGAATGATTACACTTAGATTGAAGAGCCAGAGACAAGGAACACAAGGTGCTATTCGGAATTGAATTTTGATTAACAGACAAGGAGAAAGATTGATTACAACTTGTAGCATCAAGGCAGCTCTCAGTCGACGTTCAATTACTTTCCAAGATAATGATAATGTTCTTTAAGAAACTAAGGGTTTTGTCGTAAAAACTTGGGACTCTTTCCCACGACCATTTGGCCACTTACATGGTCTGTAGGCTCAAAGAGACTGTAGAAACCTGGCCCCTGCTAGCACTTTGGATCTTTGGTGTAATGCCCACAATTCCCTTGGAAAAAGGGTGGCCTTTACTATCTCTCCATCTGATGCTTGAAACTTTTCGATGAATATGTTTGCAGGTATTGTTTCTAGCACCTGTTCTGTGATATGAGCTTTCTCATTTGAGTATATATTTGTGATCTCATATGGAGCCGCTTCCCACTCTCTTTGTGCTTTTCTTCGGGGCATCTTGGTGCTAGTTTCAGATTGGAAATAGGGTTTAGAAAATGATAAAAAACTATCGAAAAGTTGAAGAAACGCAAACTTGACCATAAAATGAAAAATGAGCTTAACTTTGTCAAAACTACCCCAAATTTAACCAAATTTCACTAGTGCATCTAGGATTACTATAGTCACAAAGGCATAAGGTCACATATGAAATTTGGCATTGAGATACATGGATCGCAATCCATGTAGGGACACATTTTGAAGATCTGGTGATACTAGCTGGTAGGGCTCATCAGAGGAATCTCAAAGCTCAAGCGAGATTCTTTGAGCAATCCATAAAACGAGCGAGATAGGGCAAGGCACATATACAAAACAAAAACCAAACATGATTTTTTAGGTGACTTCAAGCACAACAACAAAAAAATTAATTGAAGATTGTACCTATTTTTTATGGTAAATCAACTAGAAATTTTTGACCGACAAAACCCTTTGAACAAGGTTTGGGTAGATCGAGTGTTTTCTTTGATGGGCTAGAACACTTGGAACCATTATAATGACATGTTGATACTCCTCTCCAATTTCAGCCCCCCAATCAAAGGATTAAACCACAAGCTTTACACTAAAAAGGTAAGGTTGTTGCCACTAAACTAATCTCATGAATAAGGAGATTTTGGGAGCTCTTCACTTCTTCTTCTTCTTCTCCTCTCTCTCACTCTACATCAAGTTATTATGGGTCTTCAGGAACGTTTAGAGATACCAAACGTCGACTTTGATCTGAGCCTGCCCTCGATGAGATTGACACCCTCCTCCTCAGTTCGCCCCATGGACCTCCATATCTATGCTACGTGAGAATGGATAGGGATCATCTCTCTCTCTCTCTCTCTCTCTCTCCCCTTCCTTTTAATGGGGTGTAATCATTGCCATTCGGCTTGGAAGGAAATAGCAACGAAGAGGAAAGCAAAGGAAGAATCTTTGACAGGGAAAGGATAGTCTCTCTCTCTCTCTCTCTCTCTCTCTCTCTCTCTCTCTCTCTCTCTCTCTCTCTCCGTTGAAAACTATCTTCTACTTATTGTCTCATCGTGCTACCCACTCGGGAAGACCTCCAACATCTGCCTCTTAAGATGTGTCACAATTGCCTCGCACAAAGCTGGGTGCGAACACATGTGCATGAGTGGTGCCAACACACCCTTAAAAAAAATTTGCGGGCATATCCGCGAGCAGCATGTTACATGCATACCTCTCTAACCATGTAGACATGCGGCTGACCAAAATCATCGTAAACTCCTTACTGCCATTCTCTTTGTCACTATCTAGCTGTATATCCTCCTTTTACTCTTGCTGCAGCTGCTGCTCTATGAAAATCACATTGGACCAGGGTTCCAAATTGTCAGAATTCCCTGACGCATCATGCACTATACTGATGTACGTCCGCCATGGAAGAATTTGGCACATAATACTTTGCACATGGACAATATCAAGGTAAGGACATATAGTCCTCAAGAAGTGTGACCTTGAGTCTCCATGGAAGTCAAAATGCATGGGAGTTTTTATCAAATACTAATAAGTTCGTGGCCTACCATATAAAGGAATTGAATAGACTGGTAGCTCTAGTTTCAGCCGCACAGACGTGCACCTATGCATGCAATATCATGACCAAACAAAATAAGTTTTCGAGCAACGTCAGCACCGTTCTTACGTTCGCCATTCATCAGAGTAGCCATGCTGCAATGTCGGTGTTGGGATGTGCTGGAGACGAGCAGCGATGCATAATAAATAACAATACATGCTAGCTAATTAGGCGGGCACTCCAAGATCGAAGGTGTTGAATGTTACTGCTTGTCTCTAGGTTACTAGCTTGGTAGCGTTAACTACTATGTGCGACCTGTAATTGTGGACATCACCCGTCGCTCCTTTCACATGACAATGGACACAGCCTCCGACCTTACGTGGTTGCAATGCCAGCCCTTCCACCCGTGCTTGGAGCAGCTGGACCAGCCCATCTTTGACCCCCGAGTGGAGTCCACGTCTTTCCATAATCAGAGGTGACTCCCCTCTCTGCAATCTTCTGGGCCGCCTCCAATTGAATGTCGAGGCCGGACAGCTCCGTCTGCACCTACCTCAAAGTGTACCAAGACAGCGGCATGCTCGTCGGCAAGCTCGTCTCCAACGTCACTCGTGCTGCTTGACTTCTTGTCGGTGCCAAACAAAGACTTTTGCGCCTCTCTGTTCTGTGTTGTGCCACATCAATAAGAATTTGTCCTCAGCGAGTCAGCTCCAGCATGCAATCAAATACAATCTTTAAACTTTCTGTTTACAACCTGTAGGTGCGGAACTAATGCGTGCATGTACTGGTATGTTCAGAGGGTTTTTTTTCAAAAAACTGAGAGAGAGAGAGAGAGAGAGAGAGAGAGAGAGAGATGATCGCCTTCCTCTCTCCTACCAAGCCACTGTTTCATGACATACCAGGCAAGCTGAGAGAGAGAGAGAGAGAGAGAGAGAGAGAGAGAGGTGCTCACCTCTTCTCTCCTACCAAGCCACCGTTTCGTGACATACCAAGAGAGAGAGAGAGAGAGAGAGAGAGAGAGAGAGAGAGGAAGGGATAATGTATGTGGGATCTATGAGGGTGGAGCTTTGCCTTTCCTCAAGCTAAGCAGGGGACACAACAGAGGGAGGAAGACGAAGAGCAGAGGCAATAGCTCACCATGAGCATGGAGAGGAGCACAGGGCCAAGAATATATGTACCCATCAGCATGCCTGATCATGCCAGCCAACCCACATACGCAGTCCTAGAGTTTGTGGGCTTCTCCACCCCTGCTCCCCCTTCCCACCCCCACTTTCTTCACTCCTCTGCTCCTATCCCTTCCCCTGCCCCCGCCATGCTCTGCTTGCCCTCTGCTCCCTCTTCCTCCACCTCGCCCACCACCGCGCCTCCACCCCCCTCTTTCTTTCCCCTCTCCGTTGCCCCTCCTCCCCTACCACCATGCCCCCCCTCTCCTTCCCATGCCCCACTTCCCTAACGCCAACACATTGTACCTCCCCTCCCCTCCCCACCTCTTACCCCCCCCCCCCATCACCATTACCATCAACATCACCATGTGCACGGCCAGCCCTACCCTTCTGCCCGCCTTGAAGTTGTCAACCTCGACTCCCCCCCTTCGTCTCCCTCCTCTGCCTCCAGTGCCAGCAGAGAAAGCTCCAAAGAGAAGCACTCGCACTCGTCCGCCGCTCCCCCCATCACAACTCATGGAGTCTCTTCCATGGGGAAGGCCTCTCTGGCTAAGCCCATGGTCTGCTACAACTCATCCCCTCCCGATGCGTCGTCCACATTGGCAAATGGCTCCGGTTCGAGACCCATGTCTAACTTCAGCTCATTAGCTGAGGGTGGAGAGCTGAGCATACCAAAGTCCAAATTCAGCGCAAGTAGTGAAGGGGACATAATGAAGACACAGATTTCAGTGTCACAGACGGACAGGGAGACGATAGTGCACACACACTCCTCCAATTTTCGTGATGTGGTGAGGTAGCTGACAGGCGCATCAAGCGACGATCAAGATTTGCTACTAGTTACGCTACCGGCAAGGCTTGCGAACCGTGTGAACAACACAAATATGGGTCACAACACAAATATGGGTCAGAACCCTCATAGATCCCACATACACAGACAGGAAGGGAGCTTTTGAGGCTGTGAGAGAGAGAGAGAGAGAGAGAGAGAGAGAGGAAGGGATAATGTAAGGAGGAGGAGACAGTCTCTGAGAGAGAGAGAGCCTGGCCATGTCAGTGTCTCTATTTGAGGGGTCATAAAAAAAGGTAGCAGGGGTTTCAAGGGACAAGAAGAGGAGTTGCTGCCTGAAAGGAAGCAGGGATGGAGAACGAGTCTCTGAGTAATTTGAGAGGCGTTACACACACAAAAATGCACACACACACACACACACACACACACACACACACACACACACACACACACACACACAGAGTAGGGAGAGCAGCGAGAAACTAGAGTAGTAGCAGCTGCCCATCGCCCAACAGGGCGAGACAAAGCAAAGAACTCAGAGCCGCCGCCCACCGCCTCTGAAAGCACCTACAATTGCCAAAGAGAAGGGCACCTCAAAATCCTCCCCCCCCCTTGAAACTCTGTCAGCTTTTGGCCTTCGCTCAAATGGCATCATCTTTAGATCCCCTTTTCTTAACGATTTTCTCAAAATCGTGCACACATGCTCACACACTCGCTACACCTGCAGCAGCCTAAACCTTTAGCTGCCATCACACCTTCTTGTGTCCATAGTCCTTGCACATGTGACCATGTTCCCATCCTTTTCACTAGCACACAGACAAGAGAGACGGAGACAGCCTGTCCCACCCCAGTTACCCAACACTTGCTATATTGCTTCAACGTAGAGAAACAAACCCCTCCATACCTCCTCACGCATCTGCTTCGCCTACATCGTATAGCAAGTCACGAGAGAGAGAGAGAGAGAGAGAGAGAGAGAGAGAGAGAGAGAGAGAGAGAGGTTGGCAGCCTGCATGTCACCATATCTGATTAAAAAACGGGTATCTCCAACAGATGCTCCCTTCCGTCAATTTGTTCAAAACGACTAGCCATATTCGGTTCAACCATTCAACTGTTCAGGAAAAACCATTTTTTCAGACATACAAATTTCTAAAAATTGTTGGTACATACTGGTACTACTACTACTGGTAGGTTTCTAATTGAAATTGCTGGAATCTTCGCAGATGCCTTCTCTGTTAGAGTCATCACGAATGCCTACTGCAAGACAGACTAAAACTCTCCCTAACGAAAACTCGAACTGCGGACGTCAAGAACCTCATACTTGAGCACCATCTGCTATCCACCACAACAACGGCTTGCTGATGTCTACTGACCTAGTCCTGCAACATTAACAAATTTATCTTTCTATGCGAATCGTGATGCATGGCATGCTGAGCACCTGCGGCACCAAGCCCTCACTCCCCTTTGCACTGCTAGTGAGGAACGCTAGTATCTGTGCTTCATTTTCCCTTTTTTCATTGATCAAATGTTGATTTTGCTCTACATTTCTTTTCCAAATCGAGCGCCCTGCACACCCCCCCCCCCCCTCCCCAAAGGGCCACTAAGCCGCCCTCCGTGCACAGCGCGTTGCGGTTCTCCATGGCCATCAGCTTGTCGCCGTTGCAGTGCTCCATGGTCATGGAAATCTCGTTTTCTTTTCTCTAGGGGTATCTTTCAATTATTAGGTGATTTTCCTATTTTCTACAATGGGGTACCCCTTACTGGCATTTTTTTAATTGAAAAGGGAACGATATTAAGCTGAGCCACATTTTTCCCAAACACCTAGGAATCAATGGGAAAAGGAGAGCATTGAAAATCTCCACATAAAATTTAGGATTTTTTGAGGGTTATTTTAATCTGCCAAATCTAGCCGGTTTCCTTCAAGGCAAGCCTCAAAACTAACCGAGAATTTTCAATTTTTTTGTGCTTTAGATATACACTAAAGACAGGTTTTCTAGGGCGTTTTTGTTGAAAATTGATGCTAATTAATGTGTCCTTGATAGTGATATTGTTTCTCATTTATATATATATATATATATATATATATATATATATATATATATATATATATATATATATATATATATATATATAGAGAGAGAGAGAGAGAGAGAGAGAGAGAGAGATCGATCTAAGCATCGTCTCTCACTTGGCATCGTTCTTTCTGTAGGACAAATACACCAACTAATTTTACACAAATAGTTGGTGTATTTGTCAAACCAAGCCCTGCCACCTGTTCTTCTATCCTTTGATAACCCTTTTTGTTGTGGTGCATGAATATATAACAAACAATAAATATTTTGTTGACAATAAAATTTACTATATCGTGTACAAAAACTTGCTCGTGTTTGTCCTTGCTCGGAAAACATCGCTCGGTGCATGGTAACACTCGGCTCATCAAGGTGGTGCCTTGGTCCAAAAAAAATGAGAGTTAGATCATTGGTTTGGTACTTAGGTCAAATTCTTGGTAATTATCCTCAGACTTAGAGAAATTTGGCATTTTGATTTGGATTTTGGAATCCAAATGAATTGATATCTCCCCACCAACTTTCATCAGTTTCTAAATTCATATAATGGGGGAAATTGATCTAGGCAATTTGCACGACTTTGTAGGTATTGTTTTGCTTGCTTTGCCCCTAATTATACCTTTAGTGTTAACTCTCCCTAATGCTTGTGTCTCACCATCTTCCGAACTCCCTCTTGTTTTAGGTTGCTTTGGAATAAAGCCACATTATGTTTCAATTGTTGCTCTGGCTAGCGGGGTAGCTTCATGTTCTTCTCCTAACTCTATTCCATAATGTTTTTGCTGGAAAATGACCATTTTAGCCTTGATTACTTTTAAATAACCATTTGTAGACTAAAGGTAACAAATCACTAGGTTTTAATGATTTTAAGACCCTTTTTGTGACTATTTTTCCTGGTTAGTTATCCTTTTGCATCCTCCAGCCAATGATCAACTTTTGCCCTGATTTTGTCATCAAGGTAAACGGATGGTGATCCATGTTGGGAAGGATATTGGGGTTCCAATTAGTGGAAATTGTTCCTGGGCTTATGTGGAACTACACTATGCCAATTTCATGGATTTTAGGGTTTGGGGAACATGGATCACGATCCATGTTCCAACTCCTTTTGCAACTGTTTTTGTATGCAGTGATTTTGCCAGTGATCAGGGGTCTACTAAAGAAAGGATTTTAGTTTTGGGCAAGGTTTTAACTTCCCCATTGGCTTTGGCAACTTGCAAATTTTTTGACTTTGATCTGCTCTAATATGTTGTTTTGGTAATGCTGGTGTAGTGTGGAGCATAAACAACTGTTCTTGTAGGGTTAATGATCATACCTGTCAAATTTGGTGGAGTAAGAGCTACCGAGGTGGTTGCAGCAAGCTGAAACAAAGCAAGAATCTCTATGATTATGTCCCTCTCTCTCTCTCTCTCTCTCTCTCTCTCTCTCTCTCTCTCCCTCTGTGAATGCAAATGAGCCTATTTTGCACCATTTTGACTATATGTTCCCTATCTACCGGGAATGCCCCATTCATACTTACCTCCATTGATCATATCTTGTTGTTGATACCATTTGCAGTTCAAACCGTTCTTCATTATGATATTCGGTCAAAAAATGGCCTTTAACCTGGAGTTTTGATCCTTAGAAGTTGTCTCAAAATCCGTCTTGTGCCAAAACTTTTTTTATTTGCCATGTTTGAAGCCCTTGCTTTGAAGTTTTGACGTTTTCTTTCAAAAGTCAATTCCGACTTTACTAGCTCAACTTATTAATTTTTGTTGATTGTTTGTCCTTTTTATCTTTTAAGTGCTAAAAATAAAAGAAAATTACCCACAATTATTATTAATTGGCCAAGATTTTGCCAAAATAATTGTAATCACTCATACATACATATTCTTAACCCAACATTCAGATGGTGTCAATATGGCTCATGATTATGCCTACTAAGAGTTAAAAAGCTCTGAAAAAATATTAAAGGAAAAGAAAAAGAAAAGGAAATAATATATAAAAAATGATGATTATCTTGCTACATTTCCCCCCCTTCCTATAGTGAGTTGTGTAGACGAACATGTGTCAAGGTGCATGGGTACGAAGTAAGTGTCTTTGCATAGCCGTATATTGTGGTGCTATGAGTGCAAATTGAAAATATGCATGGGGTAACAAAGTTCTGTGCAAGATATGGGTTCTAAACCACAAATTTAGGTTGTTTCGATGATGAAGTTAGGTTGAAGCTGCGTGGTCTGAACAAAAGTAGTTGTAGAAGACGCGCTCGTTCTTTGACAGTGGCACCTAGAAGTTGTGACAATGCATTGTCTTTTGATTGAGGGCTCTGTTTTGGATGCCACTAAAATTACTTTGATGTTGACTTCAAGTTCGAGTCATCCAGTGAGCGAGTCAATTGCCATTTCCATATCCAAATGACTTCTTTTGGTTGTAGATGGTTTGATTGTATAGACCATGTTTGCTTGACAAAAGTTGGAGCTTTGGGTGGTTTGTTGAGGGTTGGGTTTGTTTGATGCTGCGTAGGTGGACTTGCAGTACGATTTTGTTTGCGTATCCATAATTTCTCTGAATGGGTTTGCATAATGGACTTTTTTACCCCGATTTTCTTGACCGTTTTTTGAGAACATTGCTATATTGTAGCAGGTGTTGATTGGAGAGGTTCCCATATGTAGTCTGAGTGCACAAATGGTGTGGCGAAAGATTTGTCATCTAGCATGATTTGTAAGCTATTATCCTACCAATTTGGTGTGGCTTGATAGGTGCACATCCATGACACTCCTAGAATAACTACTTTGTTAAGATCTGTATCCTCGATCACATGAACTTGATGAGGATAAATCGTTCTATCAACAATTATTGGTAAATGTAAATTTACATGTTCGAGGCTGTTCATTGTTTCTTTGCTCGCCACTTTGAACCCAATAGTATTTGGCATGCGATGTTCTTTTGTTGATTTCATAAAGGTGGAGTAGTTGACAACATGTGCTCTTGCCCTAGTTTCCACTAATGCGCGCTCAGTGGTACCATCATCAAGTTGCAACACAATTTGTAGATCTACGCCACCTAACCATGTAGGCTTCGTTTGTATGGATGCAATTGGAGGAAAATTGGTACAATTGGTTTGTTAAAAATTTCTCTAAAGGTTTGCCTGCTCCTTTTGCTTTTATATTCTGATCTCGGCCTCTTGCTGTGCCTATTTTAGAATATCATGGGCTTGACTTCTTTGTCGTTGATCTGCTGCATGTATTGTTTGGATTTCTTCTAGTGTCAGTGGAAGAAGATATTTCTTTAACCTTCATCCACTCATCCAATTAGGCATCTCCTCGCCAGCCAATGTTGCAAGCTTGATGGCACCACTTTGTGATGTATCATGTATTACAAAAGGCCCTATCCCTCTCTTTTTGAGTTTTTTGGAGTGTTGTTTTAGGCTATACACCAAAGCGTAATCCCCTTTTTGGAATCCTTGCTAATCACATGTTGATCATGGAAAGCTTTCATTTTTGTTTTTGAGCATATATACCTGCTATCGCTCTCATTCTGGTTTCATCTAATTGCTGCAAGATGTCTAGTCTCTTTGATAGCTCGTGTCCTCTCCATCCTAATTGTATTGCAACTCCTAATGTGTTAATTAAGAATTCCACGGGTAGAATTGCATTAATCTTGAACACAAGGTTAAAAGGAGTGGTTCCGATGGAAGTTTTAAATGCTACCCTGTAAGCCCATAATGCGGAGTGTAGCTTTTGATCGCAATCAGTCCTTGAGTTAGTCACTATTTTTGTGAGCACTGTGCATAAGATTTTATTGGTACTCTTGGCTTTTCCGTTAGCTTGTGGGTGATATGGTGCGGATTTGCAGTGGTTCACCATGAATTTGTCAAGTAAGCTTTCAATGACATTGTTTAAAAAGTGTGTTCTTCTATCACTCACTATTTCAATGGGTAGACTGTATTTGGTAAAGATATGTTAGAAAAGGAACTGAGCCGTAGTTGGTGCATCAAATTTTTTTGTTGCCTTTGCTTCCATGCATTTGGTCAAATAATCTATCGCTACTATGATGTATTGTGTGTGCGTCCTATATGCAGGAGGTATGATGGGGCCAATAAAATTGATGCTCCATTTGGCAAAGGTGTTGTTAGGAGCTTTTTGGAAGAAGTGATTGTGCATATGTACATACACATGCATGGTGCATCGAATAAAGAATTTCCCATTATCCAAAGCAAGGTGGTTAAGTGGGGCCCACATGTGTACATGTAGGACAATGTGTACATAGTACATCAATTTTAGTATCACTAGTATTGGTGTGTTTTTCTATAATAATGAGGAGTTAATGAAGCATAAATGTTCTCAAGGAAGCTATCAGCGGGCCCATGCCATGAGGACTGGTTGGAAGGTAAGATTTTCCTTGAGCTTATCAAAAGCATTTTGCTCTTTAGCAGTCCATACATACTTAATGTTCTTCTTAGTTAAGTCATGTAATGGTCCTGCTATTTGAGAAAATGTTTCTATGAAGCTTCTATAATATACACACATACCAATAAAGCTTCTTAGCTCATGTAGATTCCTTGGATTAGGCCATGCTTTTATGATCTTGAACTTTGATGGATCCATACGCATACCATCTTGAGAGATAATATGACCTAGGTATTGAATCCCTTGAAGGAAAAATTTGCTTTTCTTTTGGTTCAGAAAAATCTTACTCTCCCTCAATGCTTGAAAAATCACTTGGATATGTTTCTTATGTTCCTCCAAAGACTTGGAATAGATGATGATATCATCAAAGAACACTCCAGTTAATTTGCGGTAAGGTCTAAAATTTTTCTCCATTAGACGATTGAACATAGATCGTGCATTAGTCAAGCCAAAAGGCATGACTAGATATTCATAAAGACCAAATGTTGTACAAAACGCGGTATTTAGGAGATCTTCATCCACTATCCTTATTTGATGATAGCCACTTTTCAGGTCAATCCTACTGAAGTAGGTAGAGCTTTGTAGCTTATCAAACAGATCTTCTACACCGTGGCAGGGGAAATCTTTTTTTGATAGTGATATCATTTAGTGCTCGATAGTCCACACACATACGGTATGTACCAGCTTTCTTTTGCACTAAAAGGATTGGAGAACAAAAGGGAGAGGAACTAGGCTTCACCATCCCTTTGTCTACCAATTCCTGTACTTGACTCATGATCTCCTCTTGTTGATTTTGAGAGACTCGATAAGGAGGCTTGTTAGGTAGTAAGCTTCCGGGAAGGATCTCAATACAATGGTCATCATCCCCTCGTTTTGGAGGTAAGTCCATAGGGATATCATTGATGAACACATCTTAGAATCATTTAGAAAATTACACAAGTCTAACTCTTCTTGAATCCTACCATTTACATTTGATGAAACATTAGGATCTTTTAGAGACTCTTTGACAAAAATCATGTATGAAAAAACTGAGCTCTTCATTGACTTATCAAACGTAGGAGGATTTACAGGTGGAGTAGTGCAACCATGCTCACTAGCATCTATATACATGTTCTTTCCCTTGTAAGTGAAGTAGATTCTCCTGTCAAGGAGCTTCATATTGGCAGCCATGCGATCAAACCATGGCGCCCCTAGGATAGCATCCTCATGTTAATCAGGAGAGATGAAAAAGTATTCTTTGTCGACATAGTTTTGGACATGAAGCCTCAACTTCCCAATCAAGGGAGTAATGGAGGCTTGATGTCCCTTGAAAGCTGTTTCAGCCATTACCATATCTCCCATCTCAAAAGCTTGAATGCCCAACTTGGTGGCCAACTCCATTGATATTAAGTTGTGAGTAGAGCGAGGGTCAAACAAGATAAAGGCACCATGCTCTCTTACCTTTCCCCAAGCATAGTAAAGTGACGATCCTTTTTGCAACGAGCATCCTCTTTTGGAGCTTCGATGGTGGAAGCCCTAGGAGTCACACTGCAAACATTCTTTTTGGGGCAAGAACGATAGCCATGTCCTTACTCCCTACACTTGAAACACTTATGGACCTTGCAAAAAGCTTCAAGCTCTTCAGTAGAGAGTTTGTTTTTACCTTTGTGAACTCCCTTCTCCTTGGACCGATTGTTGTTGGAAGTGACTTTGAAAGAATTTTGAGCATTGTTTTTCCCCTTTGCATCATTTTTGTCTTTGTTTTCCATGGGCTTTAAATTCCGTCTAGCCCCTTGATGGAAATTGATGCGTAAAGAAACCATGGTGTGATGGATTACTTTGCTAATAGAACCAGGCCGTTGAGAGTTGATGTATTCAGCCATCTCTTTAGGTAATCCCGCACAAAATTGTTGCCTTTGCTCGACAAAGTCTATCTTTTGAAAGACAGTAGCCTTGAGATGTAAATCCCAAAACTTGTCTACATACTTCTGGATAGACTCGTGCAAGAGAAGCTTCAAGCTGCACCATTTGGTAAGCACTTTGTTCTTTGCATTGCTTGCAAATAATTGCTTCATGATGGAAACTTTTCCATGTCTTTGATGATTTGACGTTGCCACGAAGGCTAACCAACCATTGATGAGATGATTTTTGAAAGTACATAGCTACATTGCGTAGCTTGGAGGACTTCGTGAAGCCCTCGTCTCCAAAAGCCGCATAGAATTGCTGGATGAAGGCCAACACTTTGTTCGTAGCACCAAAGGTTTCATCATAGGTGAGAAAAGAGATATTCTTTCCTCCCTCATTGAACTTCTTTAGCTTTTGTGACCTTTGCCATGCAAGGTATGATTTGTGATGTTCTCCCCTCCTAAATTCTCTAGGAGAATAGCCATAGCTTCTGTCAGAACGATAGCCATGTCCTTGCTCCCCACACTTAAAACACTTATGGTCCTTGCAAAAAGCTTCAAGCTCTTCAAGAGAGAGTTTGTTTTTAGCTTTGTAAACTCCCTTCTCCTTGGAATGATTGTTGTTGTTGTTGTTGAAAGTGCATTGGGAAGAATTTTGAGCATTGTTTTTTCCCTTTGCATCACTATTGTCTTTGTTTTCCATGGGCTTGATATTCCTTCTAGCCCCTTGATGAAAATTGATGTGTGAAGCAACCATGGTGTGATGGATTACTTTGCTAATAGAACCAGGCCGTTGAGAGTTGATGGATTCGGCCATCTCTTCAGGTAATCCCGCACGGAATTACTGCCTTTGCTCGGCAAAGTCTATCTTTTGAAAGACAGTAGCCTTGAGATGTAAATCCCAAAACTTGTCTACATACTTGTGGATAGACTCATGAGAGAGAAGCTTCAAGATGCACCATTTGTAAGCACTTTGTCGTTTGCATTTCTTTCAAGGAACTGCTTCATGATGGAAACTCATAGAGTTTTCCATATCTTTGGGACTACACCGTTGCCATGAAGGCTAGCCCACCATCGGCGAGCTGATTTTTAAAAGTGCATAGCTACATGGTGTAGCTTGGAGGACTCCATGAAGCCCCCATCTCCAAAAGTTGCATCAAATTGTTGGATGAAGGACAACACTTTGTCGATAGCACCAAAGGTACCATCATAGGTGAGAAAAGAGATACTCTTTCCTCCCTCATTGATCTTCTTTAGCTTTTGTGACCTTTGCCATGCAGGGTATGATTTGTGATATTCTCCCCTCCTGTATTCTCTAGGAGAATAGCCATAGCTTCCGTTGGAACGATAGCCATATCCTTGCTCCCCACACTTAAAACACTTATGGTCCTTGCAAAAAGCTTGAAGCTCGTCAAGAGAGAGTTTGTTTTTAGCTTTGTAAACTCCCTTCTCCTTGGACCGATTGTTGTTGTTGTTGTTGGAAGTGCCTTGGGAAGAATTTTGAGCATTTTTTTTCCCCTTTGCATCATTATTTTCTTTGTTTTCCATGGGCTTGATATTCCGTCTAGCCCCTTGATGAAAATTGATGTGTGAAGCAACCATGGTGTGATGGATTACTTTGCTAATAGAACCAGGCCGTTGAGAGTTGATGTATTCGTCCATCTCTTCAGGTAATCCTGCACAGAATTGTTGCCGTTGCTCGGCAAAGTCTACCTTTTGAAAGACAATAGCCTTGAGATGTAAATCCCAAAACTTGTCTACATACTTGTGGATAGGCTCATGCGAGAGAAGCTTCAAGATGCACCATTTGTAAACACTTTGTCCTCTGCATTTCTTTCAAGGAATTGCTTCATGACGGAAACTCATAGAGTTTTGCATGTCTTTGGGACTTTGCCGTTGCCATGAAGGCTAGCCCACCATCAATGAGATGATTTTTAAAAGTGCATAGCTACATGGTGTATCTTGGAGGACTCCGTGAAGCCCTCATCTCTAAAAGCCACATCAAATTGCTAGATGAAGGCCAACACTTTGTAGGTAGCACCAAAGGTGCCATCATAGGTGAGAAAAGAGATAATATTTCCTCCCTCATCGAACTTCTTTAGCTTTTGTGACCTTTGCCATGCATGGTATGATTTGTGATGTTTGACCCTCCTGTATTCTCTAGGAGAATAGCCATAGCTTCCGTTGGAACGATAGCCATGTCCTTGCTCATTGGACATCTCCAGGCCTAGCCAATCAAAAGCAGGAAGCATTACAAGCAACATGGGTAGCCTTGGGACAAGTGTCCCCCTTTCCCCTTTGAGAGAGAGGACTTGATAAATGCAAAGACAGTTAATTAAATCAACTAAATTATTATTGGACCCCTTGGGTGTCCAACCAATAGGCTTCAGGCATAACACGAGGGCAACATGAGGAGGAACTTGACAAGTGTCCCCTTTGCTTTCTTTGTACTAGGCATGCCTTGTATGAGTGTGTGTGTTTTCTCTCTCATCCCCCCTCATGTAGGGCTCGCCCCCTCCTTGTAGGGATTGAATTTTGACTTTTTACACCTCAAGACCCTCAAGCCTAGGCCTAGTTCCTACCACAAGATTATCCTGTAAGCACTTCAAGCTTGGGCTGGGTTCTTACCTCAAGTATAGCCCTAGCATCTCAAGCATGTCAAGCACCTCAAGAATCTCAATCATCAAGCAACACAAGCAGCTCAAGCACCTCAGTCATCAAGCACCTCAAGCACCTTAATCTTGGGTCGGGTTCCCACGTCAAGCACCTCAAGCTTGGGTCGGGTTCTCACCTCAAGCTCAGCCTTAGCTTACCTAAGGTCAAAGGACTTTTACAATAACTATTGGAGGTATTCAATGAAGCTAACCCTAAGGTGTTATGCTCTATTGGTTAACCTTGCTCTTTGATAGACCATTTCTCATTTGGGCCCCTTTACCATTGACCCCGTGTTGAGATAGATCTATAGGCACATGTCTATATCTTAACTATTGTTCCCGTTTATTCTCCCACATTAAATGATCATTTTAATATGAGAAAATCATTTGAGTTAGTTAGATATTATATTTTATGACAATTTCACTGGGTGACTTTCTTAAGTTTCATTAAATGCCACATGCATGTCTTAATTCATAGAACAAATGATTTTGGCTTGACTTCAAGCTTCTTTCTATGTCACACTTGTGTATGGAGGATTATCACTCTTGTATATAATCCATACAAGACCTATGCTCAAAAGGAATGTTTGAGATTCCTCTTTAAACCTCTCTCTCTCTTCCTAGTAATGACAAACAAGTATCTTTCGTCTTCCTTGTATTTTCAAAGGTTCTAATAGCAAAAGGAATGTTTGAGATTCCTCTTTAAACCTCTCTCTCTTCCTAGTAATGACAAACAAGTATCTTTCGTCTTCCTTGTATTTTCAAAGGTCTTAATACATACTAGCAAAATTGTTCACATGTTGAAGATCATTGGCCTGAAAGATCTAGGACATTGTTGCAAAATTTGATCATGCCATCTGCGGGCATCTTGACATATTGAGTGGTTGGTATGGCACAATGTGGCTCTAAACATATGATAGCTTAGCCATGTTGGATCCTTCTTTAATCTTTTATAATGTGTCCCATCCTCTTCTTCTTGCAATAGGGAAATATGTAGGATCAATCATGAGCTTTCAACTACTAGGATGTACTAGATTGTATAATCTAGATGGTCTTTAAATCACTTCTTCTTGTAGGTGGGCTTCTTATCTTCTATGCCATAAATCTCCCATTTGGCCATTCTTGTGAGGTTTTTTTACTTGATGCACAAAGTTATTCCCTTACGGGAGTGATATTTTTTGAAAAGATTATTTGAGTAGGTTTTAGTCATTGGGATTCAAAATTTTCCAATTTTTAAAATAACTAGGAGTAGGAATAAATAGGCAAAAAACCTTGAGCTGAGGATTTAATTTTTGCAAACATAAAATTGTGGTTTTGAGAAACAAAGAGAGTTTCTCAAGTGATTGTTTTTTTACAAATGTCTCAGGAAAATTCAAGACTGATAATCTAGAGTAGACATAAAAAGTTGTGGTCTTTTATTTTTTCTCTTCATAGGGATATTTAAGGTTCCAAAGTCAAAGCTAAAGTCAATATTGGGGTCACATGAATCCAATTTTCTACTACAAACTTAAATCTCTTAAATCTCTTAGAGAATACTCATATGTATTTAATTTCCAAAATCATCAAATCTTGTCAGTGATTTTTATAAAATTCCCGAAGGATTTAGTTATGCCAAGCCCATTTAAATCCCCATGTCAATTTGATTGAGCCAAACTCATTTCTTGAAGGTAAAACGTTGGCTAAGGTGGTCATATTGCACACCAAAAGGTGTTTACCATATCAAAAGATCCAATTCACCTGTGAAGAAAATTTAACATTTGTTCATAAAGGTATTTATAGATCGTTCCCAAGGCCACATAAACTTCATTTTCACATTCAAAAACCTCATTTTGGGCATGCAAAAGTGAAATCTAAAATCCCAATCAAATCAGGAGCATCAAATCCAAAAATTTATGTAGGTTTAAATCCACAACTAAAGACATATTTGGAGACCTATAAAGCCATAGAGGACATATAAACACACCAAAGCTTGATTTTGGTCAAAAATAAAGGACTAGGGTCTTTGTTTAAGTGCCAAAAAGTTCCCAAAAACAATTTTTGAATAAGTGGTTAAGAATGGCTTTTAAAAATGTTACTCATACTATTCCAAAAGTATGAGTAGCATAGGAGTAAATGAGCTTTCTCTAGGCTTTTGAATAATTTTTACTTATCAAATAAAAACCCCACATGGAGATCAAATATACAAGATCCCCTAGGAAGATATCAAATTATGATAGAGGATAGATATATGAGCCAAAATGGAATCCATAAATGATCCATATCTCATGGATGAGTTTGGCCAAGTGATGAAAGGAAGACAATAAGGAAGAAGGGCCTCCTCAATAACCAAAATAGGGACATATATTGATGAATTTTTTGCATATCGGGCTACTTACCCTTGTTATTGATACTATTAATGGAAAATACTAGGCTATATATCTTTTTGCATGCTAGGTTACTTTATTAATGTCATAATACTGGGCTGCATTAATGTCAATACTAGATTATATTGTGAAAAAGATGGATCAAATGGTTGTTAATTCTATAAAATGGAGAATCCAAGGGATTCTACTCCTATTGAGAACAAGATCTTGCATGCCAATACAAACCAATATCAAATAGGCACCTAAAGATAAATACTCAAATTATTTTGAGTAAACCTAAGACCATAGGCCAATAGATTCACTTTTATGGGAGCAGCTATTGTAGACACATTACTAGAGTAATCTATGAGTGTTCCTCATACTAGGTCTGACGGGAGAAATTATATGCCAATGTGTAGCTCAGTGAAAGTGAATATTATGTAAGCGATGAGATCTTAAAAACACAATCTTACAATGAATATGGGTGGACATAAACTTGTAGCTCCAAGTTTCCATGGTGTAACTGGTGAATGTGACTATCAACCAAAGACCAATTCGACCATAAAACACATCATAGTAACATACCTATAACAAAGATTCATGATATGGGCAAAATTCAATTTCTAGAAGGCGTTTAAAGACTTCGAGATACATAAGACCTTCACAATTGCAAAAATGAGTAAACTTGTATTTGGTGAAATCAAAGATCCATATGACCATGAGGCTACCTTTAAATAGGTCACTAGATTGGTAATGAGACACTTATATGTCTTGGGACACTTTTATGTCCTGGTAGGTGATCATTTTCCTTGTATTATTTGAGGAGTTTCAAGAAGAACCTTTTAGTGTTATATATCCACAAAGTTGACTTATGAGATGAAAAAAACTTAAGGTTTTTTTAGCTACTAACTCCATCTTCAACCTTATTCGTGCAAAGCATTTCTCAACCTAAATTGTGTAAAAAAGATGTTCTATTTTTTGAATTTTTTTCAAAGAACTCCTCCTATAATACATGAAAACGCATCTTTGCAAGATCTATAGTGCTAGAGAATTGATCTTAGTAGTTTCCAACATGTTTTTATGCTTCTAAGGAGAATCAAATGGTTATTGTGCCAGTTATGACCTAGATAGAAGAATTTTGTAATCTTATTTTTTTGCCAAATTTTACACTTTCATGAATTTTTCCGTGACCTATGCATGTGGGTTTCATAAGATGAAACTATTCCTTCTTGAGTTTCTGTGCACCCAATATCCCATATAGCGAACTATGCAAGCATGATTGAGTTTTTCCAATAGTAACATTTATGGTGACTTTTAGCCAAGGCCATAATAGAGAGGGTGCATAAGAAGATAAATTTGGTAACACAACCCGTCCATGAAAAATTTCATTGAGGATATAAAGATCTAGCATGTGTGGGAAGGATTCCCAATTCCCTAAGCTATGTAATTTTGAAATGCAACCACTACCAAAAATATCTAGAAATGGTGTCATATTTGTAATAAATGGGAAAATCATGAGATAAATGAGTGCTAATATAGGTAAGGTACCATGGACATCAAACAGAATATGGCCATGTAGCATATCAATAGTCACCACCACCCAAGGATGCACCAGACTTCCCAATTTAAGGCCTAAAATTTCATCAACTACTATGGAATGAGGATAGGCTAATAAATCTATGGTAATGCATGCCAAGCCTTATAATTTGAAATATGGTAGTTTGAACAAGTTGCACAATGTTCATAAGTCATTGCATTGGCCTATAGCATAGCAAGAATCTTTCAAACAACATTTATCTATTGAGGGTGTAGTTGACCCCATCAATGCACAAAGATAGCTATGCATTTGGCAACAGTATGACGATGCAAGACACAAGGGAAAAAAAAGAGACTATTCACGTTACCTAGACTCTATACATACCAGATCTCTTATCTATGGTACAAGGATAGATAGTCTCTAGAAAACACACAATGGGGAAGGATAATAAAACCCTAATGAGCACACGAAAACACTTAAATCCAACCGATTATCAAACATGGGCATCAAGGTTCAATTTTGTGAGTTACATTTTTGAGAGGAGATTCTTGCATCAACGCATGTCTAAAGACTCTAGTAATCACTACAAGGGGCCTTTTGTTATTGTTATGATTTAAAAAATAGCAGGTGTATCTTATTGTGTCTTGTGTGAAGGCCAATAATTCCCCATAAAATGAATAAAAATGTCTCTAAGATATTTGATAGTAGCATTGCAAATTGCATCACTTAAGTGATGCACTTTTTGAACATCTGTAGCAACGTTTGCAAACATCATGGCATCACTAAGCAATGCTTGCAATTTGAAAACAAAATGTGAAGAAGCTGTGGGGAGCCAGCTTCTCCCATGAATTTTTTGACAAAGAAGATTAGAAGAAGATGGAGCTACTATGTGCAATAATCTCTCTCCTCCATGCTCCCTTGCCCCACACATGCACACACATGCATTCACTCTCACACAAACACACACATGTACATGCATGCATGCATACACACACACACACAAGCAAATATAAGAAAGTGTCACTCACACACACACACACACACACACATACACACACACACACACACACACACACACACACACACACACACACACACACACAGAGAAACACACACACATGCATAGAGAGAGATAGAGAGAGAAATGGATTGAATGTTATATTAACATCTTCAAAAGGTCAAAATGACATATGAGACAAAAAGGTTACATACATGTGTGTGTGTGTGTGTTGTTGTTGTTGTAAACTAATACTTATACACAACAGAACATATCAGTTCAAAAGAGAGATGGCTTTAAAAAAAGGAAAGAGAGAAGCACAAAAATGACTTAGTCTTTGATTCATCTTTGCACTTTACAATGAGAATGAAGTATCAGTCTAATGTTTTTCTACATAGGATAGTGACAAATAGTGATGTGTATAGAAGAAGGGGCTAAGGTGCACCAATGGCAAACAAACTTTTAAGCCAAAAATACCCTAAGTAAAGATAGAGTCCTCACTTGCATCCATATAAACAAGTTAGCATATTTGTTAGCCTTGTATATGTATTACAGGTGTCAAAGAACTTATTAGTATCCATGTCCTACTTATAATCCTTTTACCTTAAACCTACCATCCAATATTGTTTCTTTGTGGGGATTTAACATTTGCGAGTTTTTCATTTCAAGTTTTTTTGACAATTTTAGCAATCTTAAGAGTTTTTTAAACCAAATATGTGTCATAGCAAAAACTATCTATTTAATGTAATTTTCAATCATCATAAGACTCCATATATGTGTGGTTGGCGGAGAGAGAAAGTATAAATTCTAAAGAGATAGTATTTATGTGTGTTACCATTGGAAGAAGAGATCATAAATCCTTGAGAGAGAGAGAGTGACTTATCTTCTAGAGAGAGAAAGTAAAATCATAGAGTTGTATATCACTACGTAGAGAAGGAGAGAGAGAGAAAGACCGTGAGGGCATAACGACGTGAAAATATAAACAAATAAAATCACCATTTCACAACTCATGCCATTAGAGTCAAATATGCTCGCAGCGCATGTGATCAGAGTCAAATAATCCACAACATATAAACATGCGATAAAGTAAAAAATCATGCAAAATAGAGACAACACTATTTTCAGAGTTAAATAATCCACAACATATATAAATGTGATGAAGTAAAAAATCATGCCAGATAGAGACAATACTATTTTTCCCAAGCTTGAGCTTTTTGAAACAACGTAAGTTTGAGGATGTAAGTACATTCGCTAAACTACCACAGGATAAGATCAAAATTAGAGTACAAAAAAGGATAGTCGCCATAAATGTAATGGTCACTCTAAAAGGCAAGTAATTTGCTCCCAAATAGCTTGCAAGTTGCTTCATGTCTTTTGCTTGAAATTTGAAATCCTTTGCTGCATAAACAATGTTTTTTCAAGATAAATAATCATAAGTGTAATAAACCAAAATAAATACAGAAAAATACTTTAATATCATAGATCAATATTCTAGTTGAGTGAAAGAATTCAATATTTACCATTGAATTCTCTATCCGAAATCCACTCTGATGCAGCGCGTCAAGTTCCTGTGTGGAGATATTTGTCCCTCTTGCTACTGGCCAAACATTTGGAGCAGGAGGTAAATCTTTGACTTGTCTTTTGATTGATTGAGTATGCAAAATATCATGATTACAAAACCATAACCATTGCTCAATTGTTTTACCCTTGAACATTCTTCCGGACCATATACATGGAGCAACAAGACCAATTGAGCGACTATGCAAGATATTGTCACAATTTTTTCTCCCTACTATTCCAAAATATTTTCTTTGACTTTGAATGGGCACTCTCTTGAGGGCCCACTGAGTGCGTGGCACATCACTCTCAAACACATTGTTTCTTTGAGATGACAAAGGTGTGGTTGTTTCTTTTTGAGATCCAATATCATCATCACTGTCACTAATTTACAGCGGAATGTTAGAAATACATGGTCCTTGGGTATGAAACTTGATTTTTTTGGGTCGATCACGATGGTTTCGTTGCTTAGATTCCATGACATATTCTGGCCGATGGGAGCTACTTGTTCCTGTTCTACCCCTCTTTTTGTGTTGTACTGTTTCTTTGTCTCCATGCAAAATTGGCTGCGCATACATGGGAGTCCCTGCAACAGCCTCGTGTAATAGATGGGCCACGTTGGTTGGAGTTGGAGTTTGCTGAGATTCAACTCAAGAAAGCAAGGTCTCCATTGTGGGACCCGTTCCTATATAACGCCTAGTAGTATATCCCAAATGCTTTGCACATTGAATATATGAGTTTATAACATCTGTTACACATGCATCATACCAAGATATTTTTCTCTTTCCACCTTCACCCGCTAACCAACTGGCATGTACACTTTCTGATAAATTAACATTGGGAATTTGTGCCCGCTCCCACGGACATAGACCACCCTATGAAATTCAAAAAAACATGAATTAAAATTTATAAATTTCATGTATGAAAAGCTTATAAATTTTTCTAAAAATATAAATTGTCATAAAGGTACTTACATCTGTTCCAATTCATCCCCAGTGTGAAATTCGTTGCTCCCACCATTTAAACCATCTGCTCACTCTTGTGATGCTCTCTGTAGATAGATGTTGTCTCCACCATTTTTGAATTGAAAGTACCTTTTGAAATGCAAGCACAATGGTCTTACAAGCTCTCCATTCATCACACATATCAATGTGTTGATTTGTTAGATGTTGAGGTATCCATTTTTTAGCATATTTGTGGAGACTCTGCTCCCAATGAAATAGGCATGACCGTTCACGTCCCTCCATGATATTATCTGGCCCGCCATTGAAGGCTGTTCAAATAGCATTCCAATTTGCACCAGCCTCATCAAACATAAAACCTGCAAAGTCAGCTACACCATGTCCGTACTTTTCCATTGTTGAATTAAGGTTCTCCCAAAAACTAACTTGAGTCTTTTCATCCTCCTCTTTAGTTTCACATATAACAATTATTTGTAGTGATTGTATGCTGCAAGATATTCAACATAAACATTTTCACACATCTTCTTTTATTTAATGATAAAAAAATACGAGATATTTAAATACTTAAAGATTACCTTGGATCATAAAATGAGCATGACATTGTTGCCCATCCATCTATTCTATGGGTAAAATCAAAATGTACCCACACATTTCTTAAGTCACCAGTTTCAGTTCTTTTCATCCGATTTACTAGATCAATCCCAGAACCTGGTGCTTTAGTGGACATTTTAAATAGGAAGCACTTGTCATCCTCTTCACCTTGTCCAGGAAATCTACTCCCATGGAAAAAATGAAACATGCACTTTTTTTGAAGCAATAAAATATTATCATATCCATCCCCAATAACAACACCTTGTCTCTTCCTCTCCTTTGAAACAATTGAAGAAAACCTACACGATGCATCACAAGAAAGCTAAATTTATAATAGTTAAAAAATTAACAAATTCAAGGAACAAAATTGAGTTTCTCTTACCCTTTGGTTTTAACCATGGCATCATTTCTTCCAAAAAATCATTGAATTGTACATTGGATGTAACTTCAGCTTCCTCACCAATCAAGGAGTGAAGCACAAGTTGTTGAGCCACCAACATTTAAATTTTTCTTGGGCCACCCTTTTCTATTTTTAGTACTGCACCTACCAATTTTCGCACTCTTGAAATAGCAGCCCTAGAGGTTCCTTCCTTAACATTATGACAATGTTTACCAACATGTATTGCTAGTCGCAACATTGTACCATCTCTAGGCAAAACATAATAGATTTTGCAGGGACAAGCAGCAACACAAGTAACAACCTTCTAAAAATAATGATAAGTTATTGTTGTATTCTCTTCCATTGCAAGGTAGTCCTTTTTGACCTGTCTCTCCAAATATCCATGAAAATATCTACTATTAAATTCTTGTTCCTTAATATAATGAGGACACGTTGAATAATTGCACTGCATGCATCCCAAACAGTGGCTTAGAAGAATTTTGCATGCTATTGCCATGGTTGTCACAGATGGGCGAGTCCACAAGTGACCATCAAAGCATTGTTCCATCCCTGTCATTCGTTTTGTTTTATCCTGAGTCGTAGGTAACTCAAAACACAAATTTCCATCATAATGTTGTGGAAGTTCAACAACTTGCAAAGGAGCTCCACATAATGTTAACATATCATTTAACTCTTTTGCCCTTGGATTTTGTTGAATCCAAATGACGATTGACTGAGTTTTGAGCTGTCCTATATCGTCACCACTACTTTCAAGATGCACAATGCTTAAAACATCTTCAGATATCTCTTTGTCATTTCCTTTCTCATTGTCAGATACCTGTATAAATGTGTCTGAATGAAGCATCTCAAACAAGCTCAAACAAGATCCATCTATTAAGAAATGCTGATGACCTTCGATATCCCACTGTGGTTGTAGTAAGATGTTTGTTAGGCCACAATCACTTTCAATAAGAGCAGATAGTGACTGAAAATGGCAAGATGGAGGCAGCAAACTCTGCAAATAGTAAGCACTAAGCAACAATGAGTTCCCTTCAACTGAATTTCACGGTTGACTATCTGACCACCAACCTTCCAAGTTATTGTTACTTTCATGTTGGAAATATTCTCTCAAGCAAAAGATTACAGGGTGGAGATGCGAGAAAACTGTGGTGGATTAAGTGAAGATGGTGAAGGTTAATGAAAGTTAAAGATAAAGTGAAGGTTAATGAAACTGGTGAAAGTTAATGAAAGATGTGAAGGTTAATGAAAATGAAAGATTGGTAGGTAGACGAAAAGACAGTTGCATAAGATCTTGTGACGGCTCAAAGAATAATGAAAATTATAATTTAAGAAGTGCATTTAATATATGACGGTTGTAAATGTATGTGCAGTGGAATATGTCATCAATTTGAGGGGCCATTTAATTTCTAAATGGTGGTTCAAGGACTGCATTTAATGCAGTCTAATAGTGTCTCCATCTTGTGTGTGTGTGTGTGTGTGTGTGTGTGTGTGTGTGTATATATATATATATATATATATACGATTGTGTGAGTGTGTATAAAAAGCATAGCATTCTATATGACTGACTTTGTATAAAAAAATATACCAATTTTTTTAGTTAAGTTATATATATGCTTCCATCTTGTCATTTTATATATATGTGTGTGAGTGCTTTTGGTAGTGTGTATATATAATTTTTTTAGTTAGGTTATATACATTACTTTGCGTGTGTATAAATGATTTTGTGAGTGTGTGTAAACAACGTAGTATTTTTTTAAGTTAAGATATATATAATTATCTCTAGAGAGTGTATGTATGACTGTGCACATAGTTTTTCCATCTTGTGTGTGTGTGTATATAACTTAACTTTAAGAATGCTACGTTTTTTATACACACAAACACATACAATCATTTTTTTAAATATATGGCTGTGTGTTTGTGTGTGTAAAAAACGTAGTATTTTTTTAGTAAAATTATATATATGAATCCATTTCGTGTATATCTTTGTGTGTGTACACACACACACACACACACACACACACACACACACACACACACACATATATATATATATATATATATATATAAATGAATGTATATGTGTGAGTGTTTATACCACAATATCATTTTTTGTAATATATGGTGTGTGTGAAAAAAGTAGTAGTTGAGATGAAAGTGGAGTGAAGTTTAAGTGGAGTTTTAATTGAGATGAAAGTGGAGTTTTGCTGTGAAGAAGAAGGAGTAAAAGAAGACAAGGTACTGTGTGTGTGTGTGTGTGTGTGTGTGTGTGTAGATTTTCTACTCACGTGTGTGTGTGTGTGTGTGTGCGCGCGCTTACCTGCGCACGCTCGCCCGATCCACCAGAGGAGCTCCATTAGGATCTCCTAATGGAGCTCCTCCGGTGGATCGGGCAAGCGTGCGCAGGTAAGCGCACACACACACACACACAGTGATACACAATTGCATTCACACACATCAAAACACTTGCACACATAGCACAAACACACACACAATCATGCATACGCACACACATTACACTTGCATACACACACACACACAGTGATACACAATTGCATTCACACACATCAAAACACTTGCACACATAGCACAAACACACACACAATCATGCCTACGCACACACATTACACTTGCATACACACACATACATACACACACACACACACACACACACATATATAAACACTTGCATTCACAACATCAACACACTTGCATACATAGCACAAACACACACACAATCATGCATACAGACACACACATATTATACTTACATTCACACACACACAATCATGCATACATCCACACATACACACATATAAACACTTGCATTCACACACATCAACACACTTGCATACAAGACACCATACATACACACATACTAAACACACTTACAGTAACAATTACAATGATGTAAGAACAGGTCGTTGTAGAGAAGAGGTATACAAATGTCAAAGTCGATTTGTATTTTTCCTTGCCACGAGCAAGTTGAGAATGGTTTTTTTTTTAATTTGCATTTTATGCCATTATGCTGCCGAAATTTAGAAATTTATATTTGTATTGTCATTGCTAAGAAGATTTTTGTTGTTTGTGGTTGATAGATTATGGCTCGTACACCATCTAAACGTGGCAGGATAGGTATCTCTCAAAGTAAGTTCCAATACATTAAGCTATTTGTGTTCTTTTTATTTGTCTCCACATACTCACTAAACTAGTTGTGTTCTTATTGTTTTTTGCTTGTAGGAGTAGGATACACATTAAGGTCTGGCACTACAGGGCATAGGGCCAATGCACGATCTTCCATTGCTTCTTCCAATGTCCGTCGAAAGGAGGATATTTTGGGTGATGTGCATGAAGAAGAGGATATATTGAGTGATGTGCATGAAGAAGAGGTGTTCCTAGATATTCATGCTACACAGGGTGAATTGGTGGCTCACAGCGTGTCTGAAGCAACAATAATTGTTGCTAAACCTCCCGATCATCCAACAGTATTTGGAAAGGCTGTTCATGGTCGAATATTGGAGGAGATTGTAGAGGGTTTTATTGTAAAGAGAGGTGGGAAACCTCCTCGCATTCCTCTCTGCAGATTGATGGAAAATGAAGCCATTACAGCGGTGGGTCCAGGACTGAGGGCTTGGTGAAAAGGTTTGAGATGTCTGGATACAGTGTGCTTGGAGCTCCATTTCTTGTGTCATTTAAGAAGCCAGCAGACCATGATCAACATTATGTTTCTGACTTAGACAAAGATGAATGGGGACCTATTTGGCGAGAAATAAGCGATGATTTTGATAATTCCCTTCCCCTTGAGTGGAAATAATTAAGGGGAAAGAAATTTATCGTTTAAGATGGTAATCACCGTTTGAAAACTTGGATGCGCTTAATAAAAACACGTAAGTGATTTCTTTTTTGTTTAATGTAAAGTTGACTTGTATTACTCTATGCTTTCTAATTTTCTTTTTTGTTGCCACGCTTCATCTCTTTCATTCAGAAGGTGAAGTATATGTCACGCTTCATTCACTTAGCCTCGGAGTTGCTTCATCCTTTGCAAAAGTTGACACAACAAGTAGAATTTGCATGGTCTGATGAGCTTGAAGAGTATTTTTGTAACATTAAAGCCATTTTGTCAGAGCTACCAACACTCATGCCTCCTTGTTGGGAGTACACATTCTTTGTTAGCTCTAGTGTTGGAAGGGAAACAATTGGTGCTGTGTTGCTACAACAAGATCCCCTCAGTACAAGGATGCGACCCATCTACTTTGCTAGTAGGGTCATGAATGCTTTGGAGAGAGACTACACAGAAGCAGAACTAATGATGCTTTCTCTCATGTTTGCGATAAGGAAGTTTAGATCCTACTTGCTCCCAAAACCTTTTGTAATTCTCACCGCAGAGAATTTGTTCCCTTGGGTGTCATCTCAAATGAATCTTAGTACTAAGATCTCAAAGTGGATTATGGAGTTGCAAGAGTTTCAATACTCTTTCAAGGTAGAAGATAGTGTGCGTGCACAATTGGCACGGATTCTCACTTATAGGGTGCACGAAAAGGAGATTAAGGTGCCTGAAGTAAAGACCCTACCATTGCCACCACCAAAAAGTATTCCTAATGCTTTTACCTTGTTCTTTGATGGAGCTTTTCGTCGAGCCACAGGAAAAGCAGGGGGAGGGCTAGTGTTGCTCAACCCAAGTGGAGAGGTGGTCATGAAAGAGAAGTTCAATCTACCAAGTTCAGCTAGCAACAATGAAGCAGAATACGACACACTAATTCATGGTTTGAAGATGTGCATTGGCCAAGGGATACAACGCCTCATGGTAAAGGGAGATGCACTTCTCATTGTTAAACAGATTTTAGGCATTTGGGCATGCAAGAATGAAAGCTTACGGACAAAAGTTCATGCCATTCGTAGATTGTTTAATCAATTTGAAGAAGTGCAACTATATCATATTCCTAGGAAAAAAAATGAAGATGCCGATTTACTTGCACAGCAAGTAGTTACATGCGTTGAGAAAGAAGTGCAGGTCATCATGGTGGCAGCAACTGTCAAGCAACCGAGATACCAGGGATTGGAGTCATTGACTCCCATTATTAGCTACATTTTGGAGGGCGAGTTTCCACAAGACTTCACGAAGGCTCAGAAGAGGAGACTCATGAAGAAGGCAAGCGCATATCTCTTCCTAGAAGGCTCCCTCTATCAAAGAGGGAAGGATCAAGTGTGCAGAAGAGTACCAACTATCGCGGAGATTCCAGCCATTCTAAAAGGTTTGCATGAAGAGGCATGTGGTGGTCATTTTTCCCAAGAATTAACTGTGAAGAAGATTTTTCTTGCGGGGTATGTTTGGCCAAGTCTACATGTGGATGTCCAACATTGGTGTAAAAGTTGTCACAATTGTCAGATGAATGGGAATAGAAGGTTGGTGCATGGCCCAAGGCAAATAGTGCTTGCAAATGGACCCTTTGAAAAGTGGGGCATTGCTGCCATGGGTCCTCTGCCTAGGACAAAAAATGGTAAACTCTACATTCTAGTGGCTGTAGACTATATGACTAGGTGGGTGGAAGCTCAAAGTGTGGCAAGAGTGAATGAGAGGACAGTTAGCAAGTTTGTGTACAATCACATTTGTTGCAGATTTGGCACACCTTTGGAGATTGTTTCTGATAATGGTCCAGGGTTTAGGAAGGGCTTGCTCACAGAACTCTGTGAAGTACTTCACATTCTACATCGTCACAGTACACCCTACTATCCCCAATCAAATGGTTTGGTAGAAAAAGCTAATGGTGTCATTGCAGGCATCATTAGAAAGATGGTGAAAAACAAGACAAAGTTGTGGGATGACTTCTTGGATGGTGCCTTGTGGGCATATCGAACCACATATAGGGAAGCCACGGAGTTCACACCATTTCACTTGGTCTATGGTCAAGAGGCTTTGCAGCCTATCGAGCTCAACATTCCAACAATGCGACTTCATGGCAAAGGAGCACAAGATGATCAAGAAGCATGGATGGATCGACTTCTTACCTTAGCTGAGCTTGAGTGGAAAAGAGAAGCAGCATACGAATGCTATAAGAGGAAAGCCACACAGACAAAGAAGAAGCTTGACAAGAAACTGAAGGACAAAGGCATCAATGAAGGAGATCTTGTGCTAAGGTATGACAATCGACTCGATAATCGTTTTGATGCCAAATTTGAAACAAGATGGCAGGGGCCATACATAGTCAAGAAGGCTTTCAATTCAAGTTACTATCAACTTATGGACTTGAATGGGAAAGAGCACTCCAGGAAGGTAAACGGCTATCGCTTGAAGCCTTACTTGAGTCGCCTTCTACCAAAGGATCTACCAGAGCAAAAGGCAACTATCCCATGTAAGTATTGTTCCATGAAGCATGAGTGTAACACAAACCAAAATTCCAAGGGGCCAAACAATGAAGATCTTGTCAAGGACTCTGAAGCACTCTCTTTGGAAAAGATTCTTTATGATGGTACATGAATATACCATCATCCTGGGGGAGGGCTAATGATAGCCGTTTTTCGGCTCTCTATGATTGCCATAGTGAGTTATCCCCCCCTATCAAATCACTCAAACACTGTGGTTACCCTCACCCTTTCACTGTATATAGGTGCGTGTGAGTTAGGGGACTTTTCCCATATCTCCTTACTGAAATAAAAAACCCTCAATTAGCTAGCCATTGGGCTAGTTGAGCCAAAAAAATAAAAAATATAAGTATATTATGGCCCATGCGTATGTAAATATTTCTTTGTATATAGGGCCTAAATAAAAGATTTTTTTCATAATTATTTTGGTATTTATTTTAATATTTCTACCTAGGTGTGTGATATTTATGCTCTGTACATTGCCTCACCATTACCACAATTTTTCTTACCATTTTTCATATTCTTTATTCCATATAGAAATATTTTCATGTAAGCTTCTCTTATATTTGGTGTAACTCCATCCCAACAAAAATCCAAAAAAACTAGTTCTATTTATGTGTATATTTTTTCACTATTGTGATTTTTCCCTTCCTACATCTATTTTGTTTTTTTTCTAAAAAATTAGAACACCAAAAATATTTATCTTTTTATGGTAGCCTCATAATGAGAGAGATTTCTTTTGACCCCTTTATATTTTTTCCACTTATATTATTTATATTTGACATGTACATATTTTTTAGACCCCTCAATATTTGATTTTCTTAGTTGTACTATTCACTTATATCATGATCTCAACAATATCTTCAATTATAGACCTACCAAATAAGGTCAAGGGTAGGTGGCATGCATACATGCACTATGGAGGGCTCACTCTTGGAGGTATTCAAAAGAATCATCCAAAGAAGGACCCCACAAGGACCTTGTGCAGTGGAAAAAAACGGTCGGTTTCGCTGAATTTTTAAAGTTCACTTGCTCTCCAAATTTGAAAAGGGGATACAAACAAAAGTTGTAGCTCGTGGGCTGAACTTTTGCCTCAAATTTTTTCATATTTTTTTGAGCTACGAGCTGTGAGCTATGATTTTATTAGTGGACCCCAATTTTCCCATGTTATGCAGCCACACTCTCTCTTCCACTTTATCATTTTCCTCTTTCACACACACTTCTCCACTCATCATCCCCACCTCTCTCACCCCTCCTCTCTGCACCCTACTCACCTTCTCCTCAACCTTGAAGAATAAGAGAAACCATGGTGAACTCATACCTCCCACACACAATTCCATTTCAAAATTGACCACCTAGTCTCATTTTTCCTCCTCCAAATTACCCATATCTATCAAAAAAACCACAAAATTCAGCCTCTTCTCTTAAAAGACAGCATCATGGTGGTTGATTACTCAGCTTCAATTACCTTGTCTCTCAAGGAAGGTCAAGAGTGGAGAAAAAATGTACCGTCAAAGCTAGTGGACCGTCAACAAGCGTCAAAATTGGCCCTACTCAAGACACTTGGAGCATCAACCTTGTAAGAAATCCACCTTTTCTTACCTCTTAAGAGTTTTTCTTCCTTATTTGTATCCTACATGGATACTCCCATTGTAAATATCCAATTCCATTTGTAAATTATTACTAACTCTACTAACACTAACCCACTATGAAAAGTCCTATCACCTCCATTTCTCTCCTCTCTCTTTCCCCACCAACTTCTTGATAATTCCAAGCAAAAGAAATTAGATAAATTGCTGAAAATCTAATCCAACCATGGTTAGAGGAGTAACCCTAGCCTTCAAAATTGCTATAAAAGGAGGGTGTAGCTAGCACAAAGGGGGAGCCATAAGCAAGAGCACTATGCTATAGCTTGAGAAGCCAAGCTCAACCTCTCTAGAAGGAGCTCTTGAGTGGAAGCTCATTGTCTTATGCATGTGCATGTGTTGTAATAGGGGATTAGCAAGGGAACTCTATGCCATTGTAAGAGAGAGAGTGATCATTCAATTGAGAGTAGGAAATCTATCATTTCTCCTACTAGTGTAAGCCCAACATTCGCTGAATCAAGGAGGGTGGATTTGGACTAAGCTTGGATACTTTGTCTCCCTTCCAACGTGAAGTAATGGACAACAATGATGCGTAAGTGTCTTGGTGTTTTTTGTTAAGTTCTTGATAGCTTGTCTCTTGTGTTGTCGTCAATCTAGCCATAAATCCCACATACTGTAAGAGGGCGACAGGGTGGAGAGGACTCCCTTGGCCTTAAGACAGTGATTGGGGTGGCTTTTCTTGTGATGTGTTGTGGTGAAATTTACGCAAGCTATGTTGAACAAATACTAATCTCACTTTGATTTGTCATGACAGATTTGTAAGAAGGTATTAATGCAACAAGCACCCCCTCCCCCTTTCTCTCTCTTTCTTAAATATATAGTTGTGTTTTCTTGATCATTGCCGATACGTTTCAAAGCAGCCCGAGCACTATCTCTCTCTCTCTCTCTCTCTCTCTCTCTCTCTCTCTCTGTACGCGTCCTAGTTCGCATCCAAAACTAGATGGTGCCCCAAATTTGTGTAGGGTTAGGTTGCGGGTTTGTGTGTGTGTTTGTTGTTTTTTTACAACCCCAACCCAATTGAGCAGCACGGGAGCCTTGAAGGGTGTCTAGAGGTTGCTCTTCTTGTTGCCCGCCCCGGACCGCCTCAAATTGGTGCCCCCACTGAGGACGGCTTGTGTATTTTTGTGTAGAATCAACCTTTAGCATAGTCAAGTAGTTTGCATGAATCACGAAGATTTGTATGATCCCTTCATTCCCATTGCAAGGCAAAAGGAACACATAATTGTTAGTACTAAGTTGCAATTTCAACGTGTCATTCGTAGAATTTTAGGTCCTCTTAGGTTGGCCGAGATAAACGCTTCAGTAAATCCTTTTATTTTGCCTCTCATTAGGTACGACCTTAGTTTGGACGTCTATATTTTTGTTTTGTTTTAAGCATTAGGACATGCATAGGCCATGGATAATGGCCCAGGAATAGAGGTTTTTCCCTTTCATTTTACTCCACACATTAGAATAAACGTTGCAATTAGTAGAAAGATCCATTTTCAACAACGAATGGTGTTCATGTTTGGTGCCCAAAGAGCAGGAGAAATTCTTGCATCACCAAACCCTGTCATTCTTCCTCTCATCAACTACCACACTTCTTTTGATGTACATGTGTTCATTTTATTTTAAAATGAAGTGCAGCCCGACAAAATAGTGTGTATGTTTGTTTTTTCTTTGTCCAAGTTGTTACAAGAAACAAAACAACGATCATTTGTTCTAACTGGGAATGTGTGTGCAGTGAAAGTTCAATCCTTAGAGATCTAGCTCTATTACCAATTGAGTTGCAGGAGCAAGTAGTAAGGCGTCTCCCTCATAACAAGAGGGTGGTGAAGTTAAGACGGAAGGTCCTACGCGTGGATTCCATTTTCCTCTTGTTGTTGGGCACTAAGGAAGACCGCGCATTCATCGAACTAGTGTGTGCCCTAAGATTGGTAAATAGAGTGAAATTTGGCGTTTGGGGAGTGCATTTCACCATTGAGGAAGACTCTTCAGGAAACTTGCAGCCAGAGTTCATGCTTCATAGACTCACATTTGGTGAATTTTTTCCTCATTTGCGTTTTATTAATAGTCTTCCTTTCGCTTTCAACAAAGGAGATAGGGAGCTATTCAGAGCTTGTCTTAATAAAGAGAGCATAGAGAAGATTGCAAATTTGTATAAATTCTCATCCTTCTCTACTTTCTATGACACTTTGTTCATAGAGACATTGTAAATCTCTTTATGCTTTTGAATGATTTAACCATAATCCTAAGGAGTTTTTGTCCAGGAATTTTGTAGCACAAGTGGAGTCTTTAAATCTTGCAAACTTGATTGGACTTGATGAGGATGTTCTTTATGAAATTGTGAGAAGGTTGCCTCACTCCGACTGTGTGGAACTCGAAGGAAAGGAGCTCCTAGTCAATTGCTACTTTCTCACGGCCTTCGACGAGCATGAAGATCTAGTTTTTATACAAACCGCTTGTGCATTGGGAATTGTAGAGCAAGTGCAATTTATCACTTGGGACGTGGTTGCTCTTTTGGATCCAGAAAATGAAGTTCTAGAGATTTCTGTTTATCGCCTTAGCTTTGAAGAATTTCAACCCTTCTTAGAGCTCATCAATAGTCTACCCTTTTGTTTTGATCAAACAAATCGAGACCTTATTGAAGCTTGGATAGCTGAAGAAGAAAACCTAGTGTGGTATTTTCTCACTTCTTCATTTGCAGGCGAGTGGTTCTAAATCTCTATTGTATCCCTTATTGTAACTCGTGTTGTAATCTTTCATAATAATGGAGAGCTAACGCCAAATATCTGGATATCCTCTTTTCTTTGGAGAGCCTGGAGAGGATGCAGAATTATTTTTAGCAAATTTCAAGATGTCTTGCCGTATCAAGAGGATAGTAACCGAGCAAGAACGTGTAGAAATGTTTGAGGTGGTCCTTAGGAAAGATGCTAGTACTTGGTTTGACTCTTTGCCTGAGGAAGTTAAGGGGAATTACACAGAAGTTTTGAATCGTTTTAAGAGATACTTCTTTGATCCCCAAAACACTCAAAAACTATGGCAAGACATTGTTTCTCATAAGCAAAAAGACTTAGATGACTACTACTTGTACAAGCAAGAGTTTCTACGTCTTTGGGCTCTATGGATACGAAATGTTGCTAACCCTGGTGATGGTGCAGAATTTTTAAAGAAGGAGAGGTTCATAGCCGGACTCTTTCCTGACCTTAAGGTAAAAGTTGAGGCGGGTGCACCTGCTACTTTTGATGCAGCTGAAACTAGGGCTGCTGAGAAGTATAGGAAACTCAAGTGCTTAAGGGGAGAGGTTCCAATAGAAGGTCTTAGACCCAAAGGTAAGTCACAAGCATCAACATCGAGGGAGCTTCCTGAGGTAACGGCGGAAGTAATTGAGAAGTTAAACGAATCTTTAAGCAGCCTGTCAATTCACCTTGCACAAGCTGTAGGTCCAAAGGGACAAGCAAAGAAGTCTGAAGAGCGAGATCCACGACCTAGGAGAGTCTTGCAATGTTGGAATTGCGGAGAGTCTGGACATGGGATGTATAATTGTCCTTGGCCCCGTGGGGAGCCAGGGAGACCTAACTTGAATTACCCAGTGATGAATGCAGGTGAAGGAACTTGTCAACAACCAAGGCTTCTACAAAGACCAAATGGACCAAGACCACCTCCACAAGGGGTAGAAGGAGTTCCACCTTTGCCAGATCCAAATGTGCATGTTGTAGAGGTGACAAACTCAAATGAGGTTGACATGGAAGCAAATGGCATTAAGCGTGGCCGAGGAAAAGGTAAAGAGAAAGAGGGTGTCCCATCACAGAGTGACCATGGACAAGGCAAGAAGGCAAAGGAGACCAAGGAAGCTAAGAGGACTCGACGTCGTATCAATCTCCAAGACTTCCCTCTTGGACATGGTATGGCTCCATACAACCTGTTGGAAGACATGCGAGGTAAGGGTCTTGATATCTCATGGCCTCAGTTTCTTGCATTATGCCCACAAGTTAGGAGGGATTTAACAAAGGCAGTTAGCACTAGGAGAAAGGTAAAAGATAGTTTTCCTGTTGTAAAAATTGCACATGCTGAAATGAACGAGGATATTACACCTGTGCTAGATTGTTACATAAAAGGAAAATTGGTTAGGAAAGGTCTAGTGGATGGGGGTGCACAAATTTGCATTATGACAGAAGGGCTCATGCAAAGACTAGGCATGCACATCCATGAGACACCTGAAATCAAAGTGAAAATGGCAAACAATAGCAAGGCTAGGTGCGTAGGCATTTGTAAAAATGTTTTTGTGGAGGCCTTTGGCATTAAGAAGGCAGTGGATTTCTATGTCATGTCTACCAAGGGAAATGGTTACCCATTTATCCTAGGAAGACCATGGCTAATGAAAATGCGAGCTTTGCAGGATTGGGAGAGTGGGAAATTAATTTGCAGGAATGACAATCATAAGAAGGTTGTCTTTGACATGAAGGAGCAACGCCAAGAGGAGCTCCATGAAGAATCATCTCAAAGTGAGACGGAAGAAGGTTGGACCGATAGCACTTCAGAAGAAGAAAGTAGCGGCAGCATTACTGAAGAGGAGTCTTCCATCGAAGTCATGGGGGTAAGGTTTAAGCCAAGCAACCAAGAGACCTCTTGTCAAGGCTTGGAGGAGGTAGGTCCTCAAGAGAACCAAAAGGTGGAAGATGAAG
The DNA here is from genome assembly GCF_014529385.1 of Adiantum capillus-veneris. NCBI lineage: Eukaryota > Viridiplantae > Streptophyta > Polypodiopsida > Polypodiales > Pteridaceae > Adiantum > Adiantum capillus-veneris. The sequence continues at coordinate 71,740,890 of NC_140950.1, read as the reverse complement.
GAATGTTAGAAGGTATGTTGTCTACAACACTTACAAAGGATGAAAGAGAGGAGTTCAAATGTGTGCTAAGGAAATTTCCGAGGCTTTTTGCTAAAGACTACACCGATGTGCGTGGAGTAGATGTTGTTCAACACAAGATTGAGTTGAAGCCAGAGGCCACACCTAAGGCTCAAAAGCTACGAAGGCTAGGAGTCATTAAGGAGCAGGCTCTACTCAAGGAGGTAAGAAAGCTTCTAGCAGCAGGTTTCATTTATCCAGTGGAGAATTCAGAGTGGGTCTCTCCCGTTGTTGTCACTCCTAAGAAAAACGGCAAGTGGAGGGTGTGTGTGGATTATGTCCACTTAGTGAGGCAACAAAAAGAGATCACTTTCCCCTCCCATTTCAGGATGAGATACTAAATGAAGTAGCTGGTCATGAGAAGTACACTGTGTGTGATGGCTACTCGGGTTACTTTCAAATAGGTATCGCATTGGAGGATCAATTGAAAACAACCTTTATCACTCATTGGGGTTGTTATGCTTTTAGAGTCATGCCATTTGGCCTGACAAATGCTCCTGCAACTTTCCAACGCTTCATGAACATGGTGTTTCAAGCATTCTTTGGAAAGTCCATTAGGGTTTTTATTGATGATTTTTGCATTTATAGCTCAAAATCATTGCATCTACAAAGGGTAGAAGAAGGTTTAAAGAAGCTCTATGACATGGGAGGTCAACTCAACCCCGACAAGTGTCACATAGCTGAGGATGAAGTGATCTTGCTTGGTCACAAGGTTTCCTATAAAGGCATTGAGGTGGATCCTTCAAAGGCAAAGGCTCTTATTGAGCTCCCATCACCGAAGAGTCTTAAGGAGGTCATATCTTTCATTCAGAAGGTGAAGTATATGTCACGCTTCATTCACTTAGCCTCAGAGTTGCTTCATCCTTTGCAAAAGTTGACACAACAAGTAGAATTTGCATGGTTTGATGAGCTTGAAGAGTATTTTTGTAACATTAAAGTCATTTTGTCAGAGCTACCAACACTCATGCCTCCTTGTTGGGAGTACACATTCTTTGTTAGCTCTAGTGTTGGAAGGGAAACAATTGGTGCTGTGTTGCTACAACAAGATCCCCTCAGTACAAGGATGCGACCCATCTACTTTGCTAGTAGGGTCATGAATGCTTTGGAGAGAGACTACACAGAAGCAGAACTAATGATGCTTTCTCTCATGTTTGCGATAAGGAAGTTTAGATCCTACTTGCTCCCAAAACCTTTTGTAATTCTCACCGCAGAGAATTTGTTCCCTTGGGTGTCATCTCAAATGAATCTTAGTACTAGGATCTCAAAGTGGATTATGGAGTTGCAAGAGTTTCAATACTCTTTCAAGGTAGAAGATAGTGTGCGTGCACAATTGGCAGGATTCTCACTTATAGGGTGCACGAAAAGGAGATTAAGGTGCCTGAAGTAAAGACCCTACCATTGCCACCACCAAAAAGTATTCCTAATGCTTTTACCTTGTTCTTTGATGGAGCTTTTCGTCGAGCCACAGGAAAAGCAGGGGGAGGGCTAGTGTTGCTCAACCCAAGTGGAGAGGTGGTCATGAAAGAGAAGTTCAATCTACCAAGTTCAGCTAGCAACAATGAAGCAGAATACGACACACTAATTCATGGTTTGAAGATGTGCATTGGCCAAGGGATACAACGCCTCATGGTAACGGGAGATGCACTTCTCATTGTTAAACAGATTTTAGGCATTTGGGCATGCAAGAATGAAAGCTTACGGACAAAAGTTCATGCCATTCGTAGATTGTTTAATCAATTTGAAGAAGTGCAACTATATCATATTCCTAGGAAAAAAAATGAAGATGCCGATTTACTTGCACAGCAAGTAGTTACATGCGTTGAGAAAGAAGTGCAGGTCATCATGGTGGCAGCAACTGTCAAGCAACCGAGATACCAGGGATTGGAGTCATTGACTCCCATTATTAGCTACATTTTGGAGGGCGAGTTTCCACAAGACTTCACGAAGGCTCAGAAGAGGAGACTCATGAAGAAGGCAAGCGCATATCTCTTCCTAGAAGGCTCCCTCTATCAAAGAGGGAAGGATCAAGTGTACAGAAGAGTACCAACTATCGCGGAGATTCCAGACATTCTAAAAGGTTTGCATGAAGAGGCATGTGGTGGTTATTTTTCCCAAGAATTAACTGTGAAGAAGATTTTGCTTGCGGGGTATGTTTGGCCAAGTCTACATGTGGATGTCCAACATTGGTGTAAAAGTTGTCACAATTGTCAGATGAATGGGAATAGAAGGTTGGTGCATGGCCCAAGGCAAATAGTGCTTGCAAATGGACCCTTTGAAAAGTGGGGCATTGATGCCATGGGTCCTCTGCCTAGGACAAAAAATGGTAAACTCTATATTCTAGTGGCTGTAGACTATATGACTAGGTGGGTGGAAGCTCAAAGTGTGGCAAGAGTGAATGAGAGGACAGTTAGCAAGTTTGTGTACAATCACATTTGTTGCAGATTTGGCACACCTTTGGAGATTGTTTCTGATAATGGTCCAGGGTTTAGGAAGGGCTTGCTCACAGAACTCTGTGAAGTACTTCACATCCTACATCGTCACAGTACACCCTACTATCCCCAATCAAATGGTTTGGTAGAAAAAGCTAATGGTGTCATTGCAGGCATCATTAGAAAGATGGTGAAAAACAAGACAAAGTTGTGGGATGACTTCTTGGATGGTGCCTTGTGGGCATATCGAACCACATATAGGGAAGCCACGGAGTTCACACCATTTCACTTGGTCTATGGTCAAGAGGCTTTGCAGCCTATCGAGCTCAACATTCCAACAATGCGACTTCATGGCAAAGGAGCACAAGATGATCAAGAAGCATGGATGGATCGACTTCTTACCTTAGCTGAGCTTGAGTGGAAAAGAGAAGCAGCATACGAGTGCTATAAGAGGAAAGCCACACAGACAAAGAAGAAGCTTGACAAGAAACTGAAGGACAAAGGCATCAATGAAGGAGATCTTGTGCTAAGGTATGACAATCGACTCGATAATCGTTTTGATGCCAAATTTGAAACAAGATGGCAGGGGCCATACATAGTCAAGAAGGCTTTCAATTCAAGTTACTATCAACTTATGGACTTGAATGGGAAAGAGCACTCCAGGAAGGTAAACGGCTATCGCTTGAAGCCTTACTTGAGTCGCCTTCTACCAAAGGATCTACCAGAGCAAAAGGCAACTATCCCATGTAAGTATTGTTCCATGAAGCATGAGTGTAACACAAACCAAAATTCCAAGGGGCCAAACAATGAAGATCTTGTCAAGGACTCTGAAGCACTCTCTTTGGAAAAGATTCTTTATGATGGTACATGAATATACCATCATCCTGGGGGAGGGCTAATGATAGCCGTTTTTCGGCTCTCTATGATTGCCATAGTGAGTTATCCCCCCCTATCAAATCACTCAAACACTGTGGTTACCCTCACCCTTTCACTGTATATAGGTGCGTGTGAGTTAGGGGACTTTTCCCATATCTCCTTACTGAAATAAAAAACCCTCAATTAGCTAGCCATTGGGCTAGTTGAGCCAAAAAAATAAAAAATATAAGTATATTATGGCCCATGCGTATGTAAATATTTCTTTGTATATAGGGCCTAAATAAAAGATTTTTTTCATAATTATTTTGGTATTTATTTTAATATTTCTACCTAGGTGTGTGATATTTATGCTCTGTACATTGCCTCACCATTACCACAATTTTTCTTACCATTTTTCATATCTTTATTCCATATAGAAATATTTTCATGTAAGCTTCTCTTATATTTGGTGTAACTCCATCCCAACAAAAATCCAAAAAAACTAGTTCTATTTATGTGTATATTTTTTCACTATTGTGATTTTTCCCTTCCTACATCTATTTTGTTTTTTTTCTAAAAAATTAGAACACCAAAAATATTTATCTTTTTATGGTAGCCTCATAATGAGAGAGATTTCTTTTGACCCCTTTATATTTTTTCCACTTATATTATTTATATTTGACATGTACATATTTTTTAGACCCCTCAATATTTGATTTTCTTAGTTGTACTATTCACTTATATCATGATCTCAACAATATCTTCAATTATAGACCTACCAAATAAGGTCAAGGGTAGGTGGCATGCATACATGCACTATGGAGGGCTCACTCTTGGAGGTATTCAAAAGAATCATCCAAAGAAGGACCCCACAAGGACCTTGTGCAGTGGAAAAAAACGGTCGGTTTCGCTGAATTTTTAAAGTTCACTTGCTCTCCAAATTTGAAAAGGGGATACAAACAAAAGTTGTAGCTCGTGGGCTGAACTTTTGCCTCAAATTTTTTCATATTTTTTTGAGCTACGAGCTGTGAGCTATGATTTTATTAGTTGACCCCAATTTTCCAATGTTATGCAGCCACACTCTCTCTTCCACTTTATCATTTTCCTCTTTCACACACACTTCTCCACTCATCATCCCCACCTCTCTCACCCCTCCTCTCTGCACCCTACTCACCTTCTCCTCAACCTTGAAGAATAAGAGAAACCATGGTGAACTCATACCTCCCACACACAATTCCATTTCAAAATTGACCACCTAGTCTCATTTTTCCTCCTCCAAATTACCCATATCTATCAAAAAAAACCACAAAATTCAGCCTCTTCTCTTAAAAGACAGCATCATGGTGGTTGATTACTCAGCTTCAATTACCTTGTCTCTCAAGGAAGGTCAAGAGTGGAGAAAAAATGTACCGTCAAAGCTAGTGGACCGTCAACAAGCGTCAAAATTGGCCCTACTCAAGACACTTGGAGCATCAACCTTGTAAGAAATCCACCTTTTCTTACCTCTTAAGAGTTTTTCTTCCTTATTTGTATCCTACATGGATACTCCCATTGTAAATATCCAATTCCATTTGTAAATTATTACTAACTCTACTAACACTAACCCACTATGAAAAGTCCTATCACCTCCATTTCTCTCCTCTCTCTTTCCCCACCAACTTCTTGATAATTCCAAGCAAAAGAAATTAGATAAATTGCTGAAAATCTAACCCAACCATGGTTAGAGGAGTAACCCTAGCCTTCAAAATTGCTATAAAAGGAGGGTGTAGCTAGCACAAAGGGGGAGCCATAAGCAAGAGCACTATGCTATAGCTTGAGAAGCCAAGCTCAACCTCTCTAGAAGGAGCTCTTGAGTGGAAGCTCATTGTCTTATGCATGTGCATGTGTTGTAATAGGGGATTAGCAAGGGAACTCTATGCCATTGTAAGAGAGAGAGTGATCATTCAATTGAGAGTAGGAAATCTATCATTTCTCCTACTAGTGTAAGCCCAACATTCGCTGAATCAAGGAGGGTGGATTTGGACTAAGCTTGGATACTTTGTCTCCCTTCCAACGTGAAGTAATGGACAACAATGATGCGTAAGTGTCTTGGTGTTTTTTGTTAAGTTCTTGATAGCTTGTCTCTTGTGTTGTCGTCAATCTAGCCATAAATCCCACATACTGTAAGAGGGTGACAGGGTGGAGAGGACTCCCTTGGCCTTAAGACAGTGATTGGGGTGGCTTTTCTTGTGATGTGTTGTGGTGAAATTTACGCAAGCTATGTTGAACAAATACTAATCTCACTTTGATTTGTCATGACAGATTTGTAAGAAGGTATTAATGCAACAAGCACCCCCTCCCCCTTTCTCTCTCTTTCTTAAATATATAGTTGTGTTTTCTTGATCATTGCCGATACGTTTCAAAGCAGCCCGAGCACTATCTCTCTCTCTCTCTCTCTCTCTCTCTCTCTCTCTCTCTCTCTCTCTCTCTCTCTCTCTCTCTCTCTCTCTCTCTCTCTCTCTCTCTCTCTCTGTGTACGCGTCCTAGTTCGCATCCAAAACTAGGTGGTGCCCCAAATTTGTGTAGGGTTAGGTTGCGGGTTTGTGTGTGTGTTTGTTGTTTTTTTCCAACCCCAACCCAATTGAGCAGCACGGGAGCCTTGAAGGGTGTCTAGAGGTTGCTCTTCTTGTTGCCCGCCCCGGACCGCCTCAAATTGGTGCCCCCACTGAGGACGGCTTGTGTATTTTTGTGTAGAATCAACCTTTAGCATAGTCAAGTAGTTTGCATGAATCACGAAGATTTGTATGATCCCTTCATTCCCATTGCAAGGCAAAAGGTACACATAATTGTTAGTACTAAGTTGCAATTTCAACGTGTCATTCGTAGAATTTTAGGTCCTCTTAGGTTGGCCGAGATAAACGCTTCAGTAAATCCTTTTATTTTGCCTCTCATTAGGTACGACCTTAGTTTGGACGTCTATATTTTTGTTTTGTTTTAAGCATTAGGACATGCATAGGCCATGGATAATGGCCCAGGAATAGAGGTTTTTCCCTTTCATTTTACTCCACACATTAGAATAAACGTTGCAATTAGTAGAAAGATCCATTTTCAACAACGAATGGTGTTCATGTTTGGTGCCCAAAGAGCAGGAGAAATTCTTGCATCACCAAACCCTGTCATTCTTCCTCTCATCAACTACCACACTTCTTTTGATGTACATGTGTTCATTTTATTTTAAAATGAAGTGCAGCCCGGCAAAATAGTGTGTATGTTTGTTTTTTCTTTGTCCAAGTTGTTACAAGAAACAAAACAACGATCATTTGTTCTAACTGGGAATGTGTGTGCAGTGAAAGTTCAATCCTTAGAGATCTAGCTCTATTACCAATTGAGTTGCAGGAGCAAGTAGTAAGGCGTCTCCCTCATAACAAGAGGGTGGTGACTAGCTATCACTTTCTTTCTACTCAACAATTGTTGATGAAACATTTTATTTTCTGATTATGCAGTGCCTTCCATAGATTGTGATGTGACCGTTATTGGCAACATGCTAGATGTTTACAAAATTTCTCTCTCGATGAGAAATGGTAAACACATGTGAAAAGAAAGACTAACTATGTCTGGTGTGTGTTGTGAATGTTTGAAATACATGTATTTGATCGTATGCAGGATCTTGGATTCTCTTCATTCAACCCATGTTGATGGGGAAAAGAGAAATGAAGTGGCCTCTCTTTTGTTTGTGGATTTTCCAACGAACTTTAAAGTTGAAAATTTTTCGGAGAACGAGGTATGCATCCTTTAAAACCACAATGGACAATCTATGATAGTTTTGGAACTTTAATTAAATTACCAATGCGTATTATGTAGGTCCCTCCATGCAATCAATTCTCTCAAAAATTAAGTAAGAAAGTGGCCATAATAGCTTCAAAATATGTGGCAGACAATGGGTGGTACATCACCTTAAGCTCCACTGATCACTTTGGCATTGTGTCTAGCCATGCCATCGAGATGGGATTCAAAATGATGCACACCATTCTTATTTTGATCCCCGATGGTTATGTGCGAAAGACCATTGATATTGAGAGAGTAAGTAAATTTATTTGTTGATTGAAAAGAATGCTCATAGTTTTCTTCAATTATATCACATTCTAATTGTAAGTTGTAGGTGGAAACACTATTGCTAGGATTGTTTTATCATAAGGGTCAACGTCCTATCTACGATCGACGAGATGGAGAGAGCGTGGACAACAACTCTTTCGATGCCAAGTCCGGAATACTGGTGGACCGTGCCGACGGCGAGTACATTATAGGACACGCTCTTAGAGGTGCCGCTGAGCGTAGCCTTGACTTCTTTTGATAAGAATATATGCTTCCTGCAATGCATTATTGGACTATGTTACATAAAGTAAAAATGCGCATATTTTTTTCTTTTTTTAGCTGGCTTGTGCGGACATTGACTGCGGAGCACACCTACATTGTTGATATGTTTTCTGGATGTGGGGGCTTGGGCAATGTTTGCGTTGTGTTGTCTAGACACTGTCTTTGCATAGATAGTGATCCAGAGGTCTTCCATCAACATCTTTCACACTTCAAGGCTCCATGTGTACGTGCTATTTCAGCAGTTGATGTAGATAGCAATGAGGAGACTGATTGGCAACAATATGAGCCCAGATCACATTTCCCTTGATTGACATCAACATTGGTATTATCTATCGTTTTTTCTAGTTTGTGATTTTTATGGAACGACATGTGACCATGGTGTTTGGGTGCCACATTTTTATTATTATTGAAGGCATGTTGTTGGTGTTGATCGTCCTTATCAATTCAGCCATGATTTCATATTTATTATGCTAGATAGAAGTTAGTTGAGAGATTTGGATTTACCAAAGTAATATACCAACACATGCTTTTTTGCGTATGTAATTTCTTCTTCCCGTGAGCATTCGCTGCTGCACGGAAGCAAGTATGGAATGGGGATTTTTTTTGTTTGAATTTTCATGCCATTATGTTGCCAAAATTTTGATTGCTTGTCAATATAATCATGCTTTTTGTTCATGTTTGAAAACATAATCATGATTTCATGTATACAGAAAAGTTAGTCAAGCTTCACGGAAGCAAGTATGGAATGGGAAATTTTTTTGTTTGAATTTTCGCGCCGTTATGCTGCCAAAATTTTAATTGCTTGTGAATATAATCATGCTTTTTGTTCATGTTTAGAAATATAATCATGGTTTCATGTATACACAAAAGTTAGGCAAGCTTCACGGAAGCAAGTATAGAATGGGAAAGCTTAATGAAAGTTAGGCAAGCTTTCACGGAAGCAAGTATGGAATGGGTTTTTTTTATTTTTCACGTTGTTATGCTGTCAAAATTTTGATTGCTTATCAGTATTTCTTTACACTGTCGGTCTAAGAATATATATAGTTTTATATATAATATTTATATTATATATATATAATATCTTTTTATTTATTTATTTATATATATGTGTGTGTTTATGTACGTAAGCAGTTCTTCAACTCGGTAAAGTGTTTTTAAGTACTTGTTTATACAATATATATAGTTATTTATATGTGTGTGTTTATGTACGTATGCAGTTCTTCAACTCAGTAAAGTGTTCTTAATTACTATTTTATATGCAAGAGTCTATGCGTGTATCATTACTTTGAGGTCTCTACCCAAACAAGTACAACCATCAATATTTTTAGATTCCTAGTTTCAAATTGGCTTATTAGGCATTCATCCTTGTTTGCAACAACACCTACATGGACAGGAAACAACATTCTACTAAAAGTAGGGTAAATACTAAAGACATGCTCATCTTTTTCTTGCATTATATAAAAAACTCACATAGATTTTCTTTACGTTTGGCTTTCAAACAGCTTGTAGTTACATTTGGCGGTTCAGTTTAGCTACAAGATATCAACAATACCCTAAACTATGACAGATCTTGAAGATGTGTTAGTAGACCAGGCCGATTAAAATTATCACAGCTACTTCAATAATAATAAGTCAGACAAAGACATATGAATTATTCTCGCCAAGGCACTGAAGAGTGGAACACCATCATATAGTTAAAAGAAGCATCATATAATTAAAATAAGTTTTTTACATGATTAGGTAGAGAATCAAACCTGCACACACACACACAGTACAACTTGCATCACACTAGTACAATTTATCATGTGCTAGTGCATATTTATTTAAATATATAAAGTAGTGCATAATTATTTAAATCTTGCCTCAATCTTCTACCACATTAGAGCCAGAGATGTTGACCAGGTTGATTGTGTGTTTGCAAACAAGCAAATGGTCAATCTCCGCCTATAAAGCGGCCCTTCGAGAGCTGTCTATGTACTCCCATGTCTCCCACTTTCCCAGAGCTTCTCGCATTGTCTCAAAGCCATCATTGAGTTCCTGGTCTCCGGTGTTGCGAGCACGATTAAGGTGGTTGAACATCCGGATCGCCTTGTTTGTGTCACGCTCTCTCTGTGTAAACATCTTCTTTTATTCAAGGGGTGCGTTGGGGGGGAGTTTGTGAAGCTCTACATGGATTTTTGCAACTACCTCATTACCAGTAGTTGCATATCCTATAGGAATTGTATAAGTATAGGGAAAATGAAAAAATCTCTCTTGATTAGCACCTCTGATTCACTTGGGCAGCATATGTTGCTTGCCTTGTAACATTTATATAGGCTAAAGCAGCATGCTCTCAAAAAGCATTGATAGTGATGGAAGAGTGGCATGTGTTAGTGACATGAGGGGTCCCACGCAGTATATGCTAACTGCTAAATTGGAGCGTGCAATAATATATGCATGATTTGTCAATATGAATATTATGCCCCTATGAATATTATAATCGTCTACTAGTCCACCACTAGCTTTTAAAGTGGGGTGTGCAATAAAATATGCATGATTTGTCACTAAAATTATTATTCCCCTATAAAATTTATAAGCATCTAATAGTGCAATGAGTAGACACCACTAACTGCCTCTCTAAGGGCTCATGAAACACTATGATTATTATTCCCCTATGAATACTATAAGCATATAATAGTGCAATGAGTAACCACCACTAACTGCCTCTCTGAGGGCTCGAAAAACATTATTTGTGGACCCGGCTTTGGAACTTTTTCACACGCATATGAACATGCAAACTCTCTCTCTCTCTCTCTCTCTCTCTCTCTCTCTCTCTCTCTCTCTCACACACACACACACACACACACACACACACACACACACACACACACACGTGAGTAGAAAACGTGCACACAACCTCCTTCTTCACAACAAAACTCCACTTTTACTTAACTCCAATTTCATCTCAATTAAAATGTGGGATATTTATAAAATATATACATTAAACCAACACATAAACAATTCTATACCAAGTTACTAAATGAAATAATTTGAACCGGCTTGAGAACCTTCTTGCCCAAACTTGAGCCGGACTTTTTTCATTTTGAACCTATCTTTCCTCTCTCCCCCTCATCTCCCACTCTCAGACTCTCTCTCTCTCTACTCTCACACCCCGATCCTATCTCTATTTCATAAGTATGTTTTTCTCTCTCCGTCTAATCCTTCTTCTCTCTCCTTCCCTCGGTACTTATTTAACATACCACAATGCCACCTTAGAGAGCATACATATGAGTGAAATCCATGCTTCCTATAAACTCGAAAAAGCATCACCTTTAACAAAAAAACACGAATTGATTAACTCGCAAATAAAATTAACCCTTTCTTTGTCACATGAATTTTTTAAGAGAGTTTCATTATATTTACTCCTTTTTATGAAATCAATGTTATCACTCCTTCCATTGAATGAGTTCCTAGGTTATAAAAAAAAATAGTAAGTGACCTCATTTTTTAAGAAAAGACTTTACATTTATTTAAGTAGAGTAAATTTTGATCAGATGGCCACTATCCCTTCTGATCCAAATGTCTTACCAAAATCATTGTCCCATAGGTTTTTTTTAATGATTAGTTAAATCTATTAGGGTAACAAAATGCTCCAAATAGTCTACCATAAGAAGTTGTTTAGAGTCATACGAGATTAATAATAACAGAGAGAGTATGGAACAAAAAGAACCACTTAAAGTAGTACACATCCAACAAATTACCCGACTCTTGCCCTAAGTATGATATTTTTCAAAATGTATTTAGGCAAGTAAGTAATGGAAAAAACACTGGATCATAATGCAAGAAGACCAAGCAAGGTGATTAAATGCTTTGTGCTCTATCTATAAGTCATATGCAAGTTTGTTTTTTTAGGAAATCAATCATTTATTGTGATGAGAACCGGTAGAATAATATACCCTAAATGATCACATAAGATGAGAGTCTTTGAACACACATATTATGACTAAGATAGTAGTATGGATTGTTTAAAACAATGCAACTAGTAAATTCACATTGGCTAGGTGATCAGTCGTCTAGCAAAGCAAAGAGCTATTTGGGCTAGTAATGAGCCCCACCCCATGGTGGATCTCCTTAGGGAGAAAATACATTTAGCATGTAGTCTGCAGACGGCAAGGGTACAAGAGTAAAGGGAAGGGAAGGTGGTACAACAAGAAGGGGGAGAATTATTAATATGCTCGATAAGGGGGAGAGAAAATATTTTAAAGCCCTAGTACCATTTAAGTCAGGGTAAAAATATTAGCACCCAAGTTGTTACAAAGGAAATAGGGCTTGTGACCATAAGATAATGTCTCGTGAGAGTATTCATCGACTTAGACACATAAGGTGCAGATTACAAAATGGAGAAGAGAGAGAGAGAGGGGGGGGGGGGGGGGGGGGGGGGGGGGGGGGGTTTGGTTTGGGGTGGGGCCCGTGGGTTTTTCTTAATCCTATTACTAGATAGGTTTTTGAGAAATAGAGATGGGTTTTCTCAACTTGGAAGTAGGATAGTTTAAAGTATGAGTTTCAATATGAACAAGAAGCTCTATAATTGTATGCATTAGGTAGTACTGGGCAACTACATGTGTGTGTTGGTTTTAATGTTTTTAACTTTCCATCCCATTACCAGTTAAGGTTTTGAGTTTTGGAGAAGGATATTTCAAAGCCTTAAAGTGGGATATTTTGAAGTGTGAGTTCTCGTAAGAGACTTTAGAATTTCAAGCAGTAGTATGTATTGGGCAATTACAAGTATGTGTGTGTGTGTGTGTACCCATCCGAACCTACTCAATGAGTTGGAAGTAGGCCCATTGAGTATGGGCCTATTGCCTATAATTAATGTAATGAGATTAGTATGGTTGATCTTTATTAGTCCATTTATCACGAGAAATGGCTTTTTTAATGGTATTGATTAAACCATTCGTATTGAAACCATCATAGACAGTATTTTTGTCAATCAGGCATTTAGTTTCCTCCCATGTAGTGAAGCTGTGAAGAGGAGTACAAGATCATGTAAAGCAGACATATACAAGAGTTTAGAGCCTAGCTCTTCAAATTTGGATTTGAGGTTTATTGTTGGAATTAGGGTTGCAGAGAAACACACACAGCTTGGAGAAGACAAAGGAAGCTCAAGGCACACAATAGAGAGTATGCTACTTGGTGTGCATGGAAAAATAGATAGCCCTAGACTGATGGGCGTATATACAATGCACAAGGGAAAAAACCTCCTAAAGAGGGAAAAAATGTCTCACGGTCGTAGTGTGTTCACACACATCACTACCACATGTATATGGTAACAAATTCCCCCTGGAGTGATGCGGTGAACAAGAGTTGGCACATGAGCAAAGGGAAGTTCCATGCCCTGAGGACATGATCAGTCCACAAAGGGGCGCAAGCCCAAATCTTTGTGGAAAGATTCAATCTTCTCACGAGACAAGGCCTTTGTGAAAAGATCTGCAAGGTTGTCCTCTGTTGGCACATAAGCCAAGATGATCTCTCCTACTGAAGCCTCTCCCTGACATAGTGGTAATGCACCTCAATGTTCTTTGTGCGAGCATGAAAAATTGGGTTCCTCGCAACTACCAATGCACTCTGACTGTCAGTGTAGATAGTGTTGGCAGTGTCCTGTCCAACACCCAAATCAGCCATAAGGCGTTTGAGCCATACACACTCAACCATGGCTGTGAAGACTGCCCTGTACTCAGCCTCACAACTCGAAGTGGCCACTGTACGTTGCTTCTTGCTCAACCATGATATACATGAACTACCAAGCATGAAATAAAAACCACTTGTGGACACTTGTGTGTCCAAAAAACCAGCCCAATCTGAGTCTAAAAAAGCATGTAAGTTTGGTGGAAATGATCCCCCCTTGGGAGAAAACAAGCCAAGATGTAAAGTGCCACTAAGGTAGCAAAAAATCCTCTTGACAGCCTGCCAATGCTAGACCCTAGGCTATGCATAAATTTGCTAGCCTATGAGACTGCAAACAGAATATCTGGCCTCGTGTTGCATACATAAATGAGGCATCCAATAGCAGTTTGGTAAAGAGTGACATCAGCAGGATGACTAGCTTTGGAGAGGGGGAATGGGGGACGACGCCCGGCACGACCAGAAGTGCCTCTCTATAGCCGAGGGTCAACACAACACCCCAATCCACTCGAAGACACCTTTAAAACGACAAATTGCACCTAATCTGCTTCACTTGTACAGTTCCCAAGCGCACACGTGCTTTCCAAGATCGCAAAATGAGTCCACACCTCACTGCACCTACTCTACCTCCCTCCGCACATACACTTACACTCTCTCTCTCTCTCTCTTTGCAAAGTACCAACGATCCGGGCGTACACACGCTTCAACGACACCACGACTGGCAACAGACGAGACGACAAAGAGAAAACGGGAAGGAGGGTGCAACACGGCACAATTGGCCAAGAGGAATGTTCATTAATAGCTTCAAAACTCCATTACAATGCTCCTCTCAGCTTCTCACTCTCTCTTTCTCCCTTGATCTCTTACACGTACAGTGCAAAAAAAACAAAGAGCTCTCCTTTTTTACAAAGAGTTTGGCCCCTTTATTGGGCTCTTTTTTGAGTTTTTAGGCATTTTTCATGGTAGGCCGACACATGGCACTCCCCTTGGGAGGCTCAGCTTGATTTTGAATGACTTGGTGTGCGTCTCGAGGCTTCACACTCTACTCTACACACAAGCACCCTCTAGGGAGCAACGACGGCGCCGTCGTTGCTCCTAGGGATTCACATTACCCTCAAAAAAGGTTGTGGGCGGATTTGGTCTGCGGGAAACGACCCCCTCACGGGCGGGGTGCCATGTCATCACTGGCCATATCCTTCACACATGTGGGCGCGCCACCGAGCCCTGCGGGTCGTTGCCCAAAACCGCCGCGCCATGCCCCATTGGGCCGCGTGCCACCAGATCACAGCGCTCAACGCTCCGCCATGCCCAACAAGCTCTAGAAGCTCCCACTTCCTTCGATGCTTTCTAAAGGGGCCACGCCCCAGCCTTTATAGTATGCACCCCTACCTCCGTCCTGCGCGTGTGGGACAATGGGGTGCCACGTGGCAGCCCATAGGGTGATGGCCGTTGGGGCTCCCCAAACTCCTTCAAAAACCTCCTATTGTGACAATAAAGAAATGTTTTTCCTGGCTTTCTTCCCCAGATTCCCTTCCACTGCTCCAATGTCCGATGGCCGAGCCGCAAAACCATGCCGGATCTCCCTCGAGTTGGCTTTGAGCCGTGTCAGCCTCGCCATATTTTGACTTCTCTGAGCTAGCTATCTGAGGCCGCCAAAAACCGGGAATTGCATCTGCATGCTTCTCACTGCCAAATGATCCCAACTTCGTCTCGCTGTATCTGACCAACCAAATATCCGATTGATGTGCAGTCGATTTGTGCTAACTCCACACGGCTCGCCCTATCATTGAGAACCTTAGCGAGGCTCAGAAACCACCACATGGCATGTCTTCTAATGCGGCCAAGTGGGCTCAGACCCGGCCCCCAGAAAATCTTATAATGGCCATAACTTGCCATCCAGAGCTCCGATTCGCAATCCGAGAAGACAGGCATTCTCCACAACTCAATCACTACACACATAGGCATTGACATCAACCCGGGCCACCTATCCCCAGCTGCCCTGTCCGTTGGGGATCTGCTACATACCCTTTCTTTAAACTGCAATATCTAGAGCACCGGGGCTCCGTTTGACGAGCTGTTCGAACCGGCCTGGAGAGCACACGGAAGACCACACCTTGGCACTTGCTTGCCTCCCTCTAGATACCTTTGACTGCCAGCCCTGTTAGCCCGTGTCTGGAGCCTTCTTGGCCTTAGAAACCGCATTGGACATACATTTCCGCTTACACTTGGCCACAACATCTTTAGACACATGCCATAGCACCACCATGTGCACCTGCATGCATCCATACCCTTGCACGAGCCCCTATCTGGCGTCGACATGTTTTGGGTGCACCATCATTGCCCACCCCTCTTGTTGAGCATTCATGCTCAACCAAAAGCACACTTCAAAACCGAAAACTGCAACACTTGACAAGCACGGAATGAAGCAATAAACCATAGCTGTATGTACATGCTATGTACAAAGTATGTACAAGGTGTCCTCTCTCTTCACAAGCTCCCTCTGTCTAGGTTGGTTGCCCAACCCCCGTAGCTACAATCTAGTGTACATCAAGGACTAACCCTTATCAAAGTACATCTTGAGCCATACACCATTCACCCTATGCCTCAAATGCTTGCCATTGGCTCTTACCAGCTGATACGTCCCATTCGGAAAGGCTTTATGCACTTTATACGGACCCGTCCATTTCTTCTTGAACTTCTTTTGGAAGGTAAAGTCCAAGTAGCTCTCATACTTCATCACCAAATCTCCCTCTTGAATCTCCTTGTCTGGCAAGCTCTTGTTGAATTTCGCCACTCGCTTATCCCTTTGTTTCACATAAAAGTAAACCGCAGCCTCCCTATCCATCTATAAAGTCTCCAAACTAGTGGTTAGATCCTGCAACATGTCCTATTGAGTGGCACTGACACGCCACATACCCTTCAATGCACCTAGTTGCGCATGCACTGGCAAAACCGCCTATTTACCATAAACTAGATCAAATGGAGTGAAGTTTGTGGCCACCTTGTAGGATGTGCGATAGGCCCACAAACACTTCTCCAAGTTCACCTCCCACTCAGTCACCTGCTTTTAAACATACTTGGTCAACATCTTCACAATCTGCCTTGGCACTCTCTACTTGACCATTGCACTGTGGGTGATATGGCGAAGAGAAACGGTGTTGGATACCCAGCTTTTCCACTAAAGCCTGCACCAATTTGCTTCGAAATCCTTGGCCTCTGTTAGAGATCAGCACCCATGGAACACCAAAACGGCAACAAATGCTGTCAAACACGAATTGAGCTACCACATTTGCATTTACCTCTTTGACAGTCTTGGCCTCGACCCACCTGGTAAGGTAGTCAATCGCCACTACAATGTATTTTTTACTGCTTGCCGACTTCGGGAGTGGACCAATGGCATCCAAACCCCACTTCTCAAAAGCATCTTGGGCAATGATAGTGATATCCGACTTTTGGAAATCAAAGAAAAAAAGGAAAAAAAACTCATTTCACCCCCCCCCACTCTCAGTACCCCCCCACCATAAATTATTTTTCCCCCTCCCGCCCCACGGGCATCGGATAAAACCCTCGCACTCTCTCCCCCCATTTTCCCTACATACCCCCTTCCCTAATATCTCTCTCCCCCGATTTACCCTCCCCGGCTAGGCAGAAAATCAGAAAAGAAACCCCCAACGCCTCTCTCGTGCTCCCTCGGTGTGAGCCGCGAGAGAACTCCCCCCCCCCCCCCCCCCCCCCCCCCTTTTTCCACTCTCCGTATTCTTACACTCACCCTAATCACCCCTCACATTACCCTCTACCCTCATTTCCCCCCCTCCCCCCCCTCTTTGGCCCGCCAATATTCCCTCTCCCAACCCCTCCTCCCTCTTCCCCACCCGCTCGCCTCACCCTCCCTCGGCTCATTCACACCCTCCCTCGGCCTCATTCCCCCCCTCCCCCCTCTTGGCCCGCGGATATATTCCACCCCCCCCATTGACTTATTCCCCCTTCGTCCTCAAGCTCCCATGCAAGACAACCCCCCCCCCCCCCCCCCCCCCCCCCCCCCCCCCCCCTCCCCATCCCCCACCCACCCCCCCCCCCCCCACCCCCCCCCCCACCCTCACTCTCCCTCACACATTCTCACTGTCTCTTATCCCCTCACCCCTCTCCCTCACTCTCCCTCTCACGGCCAGCCAAGGATCTCTCTCTCTCTCTCTCTCTCTCTCTCTCTCTCTCTCTCTCTCTCTCTCTCTCTCTCTCTCTCTCTCTCTCTCTCTCTCTCGCGGGCAACGCAGCGCCACACACCATACACACACACACACTCACCATACACACACACACCCCACAACCCCCCCCAAACTCCCTATCTCCCCATGCGCTGTGCGCCGCAGCTCGCATCCCCACACACACAAACACACCCTCTCTCCCCATGCGCAGTCCGCAATCAACGCAAACACCCCACACACGCCCTGGCGGGCAGCAGTGCAAATATGCCAACACACACACACACACACACACACACACACACACACACACACACACACACACACACACACACACACACACACACACACAGACACACACCATACACACACACCCCCTACTCTACCCCCCCTCCCTTTCCACCTTGCGCAGGAAGGATGCCGCCGGCCATCCGCCAGTTAAAAGAAAAAAAATAAAAAATTATATATTCATTATATATATATAGCCCCCCTTCCCACGCACGTTTTTGCACACACATGCCTATACAAAACACCACACACCCGCCTCATGCACAACTACATACACACATGCGTATACGCACCGCACCGCACCGCAATACGAAGAAACAGCTACAACATCAACAAACAAAAAGAAGAAGGATCCAAAGCACGCGCCGCCAACAATAAAAAGAGAAAACGCGCCGAAGGCATGCCCCGGCCGACTCCGAAAAGAAGTACGCTCGACACCGACGCATCGGCAGCACGCCATTCGCCGGCAACACGCAACCACGATGCCATCCCAGTAATTTGTAGGTTATTTTTACCATTATCTTCAGTTTTCACCTGAGCCATTATAAATTTCCATGTTGTAAATATCCTCTCTCTAGGTGATGGTGACAAAGGCCCACCTAGAGATTCCCATCTTTTAATAACCTTCCCCAAAACAAAGCAAGGGTCAACCACACCGGGCCCACCACTTGCTTTGTCTCCCCGATTAAGATTACCCTAACCACACTGGGATTACCATAATCCAAGCAGCCAACACCTATAAATTGGCACTGAGAGGTCACTATCGGGGGGGGGGGGGGGGCAACTTATGTGGAACCAAGCATTGGGTAGAGTGTAGTAGGAGGGATTGACACCATCACCATGACGGGGAGGGGGTCTTGTGTGTTGGGTTTGCCTTGGAAATTGCACCATGCGAAGGGAACCACACCCATCTCTCGACTCCAATGGTCGATGCACACACGTATGCACGCTCTTGGCAATGAGCATTCACAGTCATTGAGTCGCCCTAGAGAACACACCAAGTAGGTTGCACCATCTCCTCCCCCCTACCTCTCTACCACCACGGCATGCCACCTTGTAAATATTGCAGAAATAACTCACTCTCACACCCCCGAGGTTGTTTTCATCAATTGCGAGTGTTCTCTCTCTCTCTCTCTCTCTCTCTCTCTCTCTCTCTCTCTCTCTCTCTCTCTCTCTATCTTTCTCTCTCTCCCTTCTTCTCTCTCGGTGTGTAGGCTTGCGGTGGTCATATCATCGTGGGCTTTGCGTCCTAGCCGCTCAAAGCTAGGTGGTGCCCCTTGTTCGCTTTACCGTGGCAGGCTCGAGGCGCGCCATTCGGCCCCTAGCGTTTTAGAGGCCGTCCGGGTTCGGGGTCTGCTTTGCGTCCGTCATTTGGTGCCCCCACTGAGGAGGGCTTTTCTAAGACCCTTCAGTTTACAATGCTGAAAGTGACGCCCACTATCAATCATGGACGAGTGGCTGAAGGAATTTTCTAACTAGAGGACGGAAGAAGAAGAGATGAAGGAGGCCCTAGCCGCCCTCATTGAGGTGCTACTGCCAGGCTGTAGTGTCATCAACATTCAAGAGGTAAATTCTCCATCTTGTGTCGCTCGTTCTAACTATAAATCGAAAGCATCAGGTGGGAGATTGGTAAGGTGCTATCACTGTTGTCAACCAAGACACACGGTCAATGAGTGCCAGCAACGAAGGCAGCGGAAGGGCTGAAGTCTTCTACATTGACATTCATCGCAAGGAGGTCATTCACGTCAAGGAAGGGAAGCAGACGGTGAGGCCTCTTTTCCCTAAAGAAACTGCAATCAAAGATAGAACCCCAAAGTGGCCTAAAGGGGCTGCTCGAGCCAAGGGCAAGGAGAAGATAGGCTAGCCTAGAAACACATGACCCCAAAGGGAGAGGCATCTGGCCAAGCAAGTGCTTCAAGCTGAGAGAGCCGGATTGTACCCACTTTGTCAAAGAAGAAGTCATCCGAAGCTAAGCGGTGGAAGGTCGCCTACCGATTTGCACGACGCATGCGAGTGCTACCAATCCACTTCGACAATCCAGAAGAAGAAGTGGTGAGAAGATTCCCATGTCCTAGAGAAGAGTGGTTCGGCTACTGCTCTCGCTATTTTGGAAAGCGAGCGGAGGACCTTCCTCCCCTCCCTGTACAACTTATCCTGAAGAAGCTCTATACCACGAGAGAGACCTAGTGGGCTGGAGATGAGCTGCAACTGAATGGAGTAGAATTCATGCAACACGCCGATTACGGAAATTACCTACAAATGCTGTTAGCCAAGAGACTGGGATTGGTCAGACGCGTCGCCATCACCCCGTACGTGCTAAGCAACGAAGGAAGGGTAGAGCCCATGAAAGGTGACGACCTCTTGTGGATGTGCCGACTCATCAACACCGGCACGATAAGAGTATAAGTAAGTATTTCACCCTCTGTGCATGATGGAAAACGGGCCGACAGCATTCCCGTTCAGATTCCTGCAGCATATGCATGTGAATATCTATGTAGATAGGAAAGTCTTCTACCAACAGAAGATCGTTTACCTATTCGGTGCGGCAGTACTAGGAGAAATCCTCAATTCCCCGAACCCTATCATTCTCCCCATACTAGATTACCATCATTCCTTTAATGTCTCTATTTTTATCCTGTTTTAGCCGATCCATTCGCCCCTGTAAAAACCGCTATGAGCCGTTGCTGTTGATGTAAAAAAAAAAAGGTTTGTAATTTCCCGAGTCACCAGCATGGCAAGTGTTTCTTTCCCCACGTTCAGTGGAAAGAAGGGTGAGGATCTCACCACTGATTTTTTGGACGATTTTGACATTGCTTGTGTCGTCTCCAACAAAGATGACGACGCTTCACGACTCAAAATTTTTCCTCTACTGATGAAA
The DNA here is from genome assembly GCF_014529385.1 of Adiantum capillus-veneris. Lineage (NCBI taxonomy): Eukaryota > Viridiplantae > Streptophyta > Polypodiopsida > Polypodiales > Pteridaceae > Adiantum > Adiantum capillus-veneris. Next base: position 71,720,170 of record NC_140950.1, on the reverse strand, counting down.
GTAGAGGCCAACTCCTGGTATAATGCATTTCCCCAGGCTACCAAGAATGCATGGGATGTGTTAAGGGATGCTTTTGTAAAGAGGTTTGGTGGAGGCACAACCTCGGAGAAGCTATGGAAGCTATTGACAAAATTAAAGCAGGCAGGCCTGCTGGAGTATGCTACCTATGAGTCAAAGTTTGTGGACTTATGGGAGAGGTGGGTTGCCACACTGGAGGAAGGAGAAGGAGCGCCTAATTTCCTGAAGAAGGACCGTTTCATTGTTGGTCTATGGTCGCCGCTTAGAGAGAAGGTGAAGGGAAGGTTTCCTGCAACATATGAGTTGGCAGTCGAAGTAGCCCGCCTTAAAGACAAGAAGCTGCGCATGCAAGCAAGATTAAACGAGTCAGAGGAAACAAGCTCGGCCCGACCAACCCCAGTGGCTGCAACAGCCAATCATAGAGTCCAACCACAGGAGACATCAGAGGAACAACAAGACCTGCTGAGTCGCATCACCACCCAGCTAGAGAGTTTATCTGTGCATCTGGTGCAGCAAGGGCATGCATCTGGTAGAAATCCAGAACAAGGAAGGGGACAACGAAGGCAGAACCCAGAATACCACTGTTACAACTGCGGGGAAGATGGCCATGGAATGTACTACTGCCCACACCCAAGAAGGTAGAATTTCAATAGAGGGGGGAGACAGAATCAGATCTCTCTGCCAAGAGTAAGACCACCACCAAGGCAGCCAGGACCAATCTCGGCAATCCAAATCCTCCGACCACCTATACAACAACAACCACCACCCCAACCTCTCATTCCGCCACTACCCCCACTACCTGCGGTGAACCAAGCGGTGAGTGTCATTAGCTTAGAGGCTAAAGGGAAGGCGAAGGTAGAAGAGTCAGCTCGAAGAAGCACAAAGGAAAAGCGAAGGTAGAAGAAGTGGATGCTATGGGAGTGAAACATGTGAGGCACGAGGAGGCATCTCAAAAAGAAGAGAAGATGCAAGGGAAAGCCGACTCTAGCAAGCAAGCAGCTAAACCGCGGCGGAAGATAGACATCGTGGACTTCTCTCTAGGTGAGGAAGCACAACCCTATGACTTAGTTCAAGATGTGTTAATGCAGGGCCCGAAGATAACTTGGCCCCAATTACTCCACCTTGCACCCAAAATGAGGAGGCAATGGACGAAAATGGCAAGTACCAGGAAATCAAAACCATGGATAGCTGGGGCTATCTCTGGGAGGGATCTCGATGATATCTTGCCAACCATGGACGCTCACATCAAAGGGCAGCGGATTTCAAACGTCTACATAGATGGTGGCGCGCAAATATGCGTCATGAGTGAGAAGATGATGCACCATCTAGGTCTAGAGGTAAGTAGGCCGGCACCCTGCCGAGCCAAGATGGCAAACAATGTAAGAGTAAAATGCGTAGGCATCGTAAATGCGGTCAAAGTGAAAGCATTCAATACGGAAGTAGAGGTAGACATCTTCGTCATGCCACACAAAGGGGAGGGCTACCCCATCATTCTTGGAAGGCCTTGGCTTATGGCCATGGAAGCCAAACAAGACTGGAGCACCGGGATGATCCAGATGAAGGATGCTAAAGGGAAGTCCATATTCTACGACATGAGGACTGGAAAGCAGCACAATATGATCTTGGAGGCTTCAGAAGACGAGTCCACCAGCGATTCCTCGTCTACCTCAGGAGAAGACACAACCACCACCGACGGGAGTGACAGTAGCATCGAAGTAATGGGAGTCATTCTTAAAGACCCAAACAGATTAACACAATCTGAAGCAACCTCAGCAAACCAAGAGGGACCATCAGGTAAGCAGTCATTGGAGGATGCAAGTAAGCTACAAAAAATGCTCTCAAATGAGTTAACCAATGAAGAAAGGAAGGAGTATGTCTCCATGTTAGGCAACTTCACTACTTTTTTCATTGATGGCTATGATAAGATCATAGGAATTACAGTAGTGCAACACCACATAAAGCTCAAGGAAGGCAGTAAACCCGTAGTGCAGAAGCTCAGAAGACTTGGAGTAATCCAACAAGAGGCATTGCTTAAAGAAGTAAGGAGTTTGCTACAAGCAGGTTTCATCTACCCTGTCGAAGACACAGAATGGGTCTCCCCATTAGTAGTCACACCAAAAAAAAAAGGTAAATGGAGAGTCTGTGTGGATTATAAACCGCTCAATGCAGCCACGAAGAGGGACCATTTTCCCCTCCCATTCCAGGATGAAATACTCAATGAAGTGGCAGGTCACGAACGCTACACAGTATGCGATGGCTACTCAGGATACTTCTAGATTAGCATTGTGGAGGAGGATCAGAAGAAGACAACCTTCATCACAGCTTGGGGATGTTTTGCCTACAGAGTGATGCCATTTGGCCTCACCAACGCCCCAGCCACATTTCAACGCTATGTGACATTTGTTTTCCAACCCTACTTTGGAACATCAATACGGGTTTTCATAGATGATTTTTGCATCTATAGCTCACGAGCTCTTCATCTAAGCAAAGTCTATGATGGCTTAACTAGGCTACAAACCCTAGGTGGCCAACTCAATGTGGACAAGTGTCACATTGGTGAGAGCAAGTTCACTCTCCTTGGTCATGTAATTTTAGCAAAAGGAATCGAGGCTGACCCTAGCAAAATTCAGGCTCTGGTATCTTTATCATCTCCCACCACCGCCAAGCAGTTGGTTTCTTTCCTTCAGAAGGTAAGATATTTAAGCAGGTTCATTCACCTGCTATCTCAAGTGGTCCTTCCCCTACAACAACTCACCCAAAGGGATGTTTTCTCATGGAGTGAAGAGAATGAGCAGTAGTTTACTGAGGTAAAGCTAGTCCTATCTAAGCTTCCCACTATTTCACCTCCTACGTGGGACGAGCCATTCTATGTGAACCCGACTGTGGTAAAAGACACTCTGGGAGCAGTGCTAATGCAAAAGGATCCCAAAACTTCTTTCATGCACCCTATTTACTTCTCGAGTCATGACCCCATCAGAAAAGGGATTCACCGAAGTAGAACACATGGTTCTGGCACTAATGTTTGCTACCACGAAATTCCGCTCCTATCTCCTGCCTAGACCATTTGTAATCCTGACAATGGAAGAAGTTTTCCCTTATGTAATGCAACACATGGATGTCTCATCTAGGATCTCAAAGTGGTTAATAAGACTACAAGAGTTTGACTACACCATGCAAGTAGAAAACTCCACCAGGGCTAGTCTAGCAGGAATTCTCACTCATCGCCATTACGAGAAGAAGCTGAAGGTCAACATGGAAGCAAAGGAAGGAATACCAGAAAAAGAGAGCCCTAAGCTAGAGAGAGCTCACTCTCTTTTCTTTGACGGAGCATACAAGAGAACAATGGATCAGTCTGCAGTAGGTATGGTCGTTTTCAATGAACAGCAGGAAAGAGTATTCTCCATGGGGCAGTTATTACACTCCCACTCTAACAATGAGGCAGAATATGCAGCCCTAATCCTTGGGCTGGAACAATGTATTTCACAAAAGATTCAGCGCTTGAATGTGTTTGGCGACACTTTGCTTTTGATAAGGCAGATAAATGGCACCTGGGAGTGCAAAAATCAGGTTTTACTTGGTCAACTTCGCCAAGTTAAGGACCTTCTGAAGAAGTTTGAAACAGTAAAGTTCTTCCATATTCCCAGAGCACAAAATCAAGAGGTGGATGCACTAGCTAAAGAAAGAATACAAGATGTTCCCATAGGAGCAATCAAATTAAAACTACCCCTCTTCCAAGGTAGTGACGCTATGCCTGATATCATCAGCTTTCTGAATATCGGGGAATGTCCAGCAGGACACACAAAAGGCCAAAAACAATGGCTGGTAAGAAAAGCCTACTAGGTACCGCCTTATAGACGACCACTTGTATTGTAAGGGCAAAGATAAAATTCTCAGGCGGGTGCCAACCTCCAGTGAAATCACAGAGGTAATTTCAAGCTGCCATGACGGCGTCTGCGGTGGTCATTTTGCCCTAGATATCACCAGTAGGAAGATTCTACAAGCAGGATACTTTTGGCCTAGTTTGAACAGAGATGTACACCATTGGTGTAAAACATGTAGGGCTTGTCAAGTGGCCAGTGATCGCACGCTAACCTACGAGCCACAAACCCCTATCATTTCATATGGTCTGTTTGAGAAATGGGGAATAGATGCAATTGGTCCCTTACCAAGGGCCCAATCAGGTAAACTGTACATCATAGTGGGTGTAGACTACATGACGCGATGGGCAGAAGCAACGGCCACCACCCGCATTATAGCCCAAGAGGTGGCAAAGTTCATTTTTGAGCATATCGTTTGCCGTTTTGGCACTCCTCTTGAGATAATATTAGATAGAGGACCAGGATTCATAGGTGATTTGGTAGGAGAACTGATGAAGAAGTTAGGCATCACACGTCGGCATTCCACACCATAATATCCACAATGCAATGGTCTGGTAGAGAAGGTAAATGGAATGATTTGCAAAATCATCACAAAACAGGTGAACAACCATACATGAGATTGGGATAAACATCTCGTGGCAGCTCTTTGGGCCTACAGAACAACGTTCCGAACATCACTAGGTTTCACCCCTTTCCATCTAGTTTATGGGAAGGAGGCAATTCTACCCATTGAGGTACAAATAGCCAGCTTACGAGTCTTGGCCAGCCAGACCCACCATCCAATTGTAAACCTTAGAAACCACATCCTGGATCTAGAGAGACTCCAACTGGATAGGGAAGAAGCAATCAATCACTATGCAGCACATGCAGAACGACGCCGACTCACTTTCAATCAAGGGCTTAAAGAGAAAGGATTGGAAAAAGGCATGTTAGTGCTGCGATACGACAACAGATTTGATACTAGGAAGGATAAAAAATTTCAACCCAGATGGGAAGGGCCATTCATCATCAAGAAGCGCTACGACAACAGCAGCTATAAGCTGATGGAAGCACATGGGAGAATTCACAAGACTAGAGTCAATGGATGGAGACTGAAGAGGTATTTCCTTAGGTTTGACCTAGAATTCGTGCTAGACATTCCAGAAGAGGGAGAACCCTCTAACTCTACAACTGAAGAAACTGAAGAAGGGCTAGAATCATGAATGCCTCTAGCCAAAAGAGAGAAGGCTAATGATATCCGACTTTCGGAAATCAAAGAAAAAAAGAAAAAAAAAACTCATTTCACCCCCCCCCCCCACTCTCAGTACCCCCCCACCATAACTTATTTTTCCCCCTCCTGCCCCACGGGCATCGGATAAAACCCTCGCACTCTCTCCCCCCTATTTTCCCTACATACCCCCTTCCCTAATATCTCTCTCCCCTGATTTACCCTCCCCGGCCAGGCAGAAACTCAGAAAAGAAACCCCCAACCCCTCTCTCGTGCTCCCTCGGTGTGAGCCGCGTGAGAACTCCCCCCTCCCCCCCCCCTTTTTCCACTCTCCGTATTCTTACACTCACCCAAATCACCCCTCACATTACCCTCTACCCTCATTTCCCCCCCCCGCCGCCCCCTCTTTGGCCCGCCAATATTCCCTCCCCCGACCCCTCCTCCCTCTTCCCCACCCGCTCGCCTCACCCTCCCTCGGCCTCATTCCCCCCGTCCCCCCCTCTTGGCCCGCAGATATATTCCTTTACACCCCCCCCCCCCCCCATTGACTTATTCCCCTTCGTTCTCAAGCTCCCATGCAAGACAACACCCCCCCCCCCCCCCCCTCCCTCTGACACACACATCTCCCATACCCCGCCCCCCCCCTCACTCTCCCTAACACACTCTCTCTATCTCTTATCCCCTCACCCCTCTCCCCTCCCCCTCTCCCTCTCTCTCCCTCTCACGGCCAGCCAAGGCTCTCTCTCTCTCTCTCTCTCTCTCTCTCTCTCTCTCTCTCTCTCTCTCTCTCTCTCTCTCTCTCTCTCTCATCCGGATGCCGCAGGCCACGCCAAGGCTCTCTCTCTCTCTCTCTCTCCCTCGCGGGCATCGCAGCACCACAGACCATACACACACACACACACACACTCACCATACACACACACCCCACAACCCCCAAACTCTCCCTCTCTCCCCATGCGCTGTGCGCCGCAGCTCGCATCCCCACACACACACGCACCCTCTCTCCCCATGCGTAGTCCGCAATCAACGCACACACCCCACACACGCCCTCGCGGGTAGCAACGCAAATACGCCAACACACACACACACACACACACACACACACACACACACACACACACACACACACACACACACTCACACACCATACACACACACCCCCTACTCTACCCCCCCTCCCTTTCCACCTTGCGCAGGAAGGATGCCACCGGCCATCCGCCAGAAAAAAGAAAAAAATAAATAAATTATATATACAATATATATATATATATATAGCCCCCTTCCCACGCACGTTTTCGCACACACATGCCTATACAAAACACACACACACACCCGCCTCATGCACAACTACATACACACACACGCATATAGGCACCGCACTGCAATACGAAGAAACAGCTACAACATCAACAAACAAAAAGAAGAAGGATCCAAAGCACGCGCCGCCAACAACAAAAAGAGAAAACGCGTCGAGGGCATGCCCCGGCCGACTCTGAAAAGAAGTACGCTCGACACCGACAGCACGCCATTTTCCGGCAACACGCAACCATGACGCCATCCCAGTAATTTTTAGGTTATTTTTACCATTATCTTCAGTTTTCACCCGAGCCATTGTAAATTTCCATGTTGTGAATATCCTCTCTCTAGGTGATGGTGACAAAGGCCCACCTAGAGATTCCTATCTTTTAATAACCTTCCCCAAAACAAAGCAAGGGTCAACCACACCGGGCCCACCACTTGCTTTGTCTCCCCGATTAAGATTACCCTAACCACACTGGGATTACCATAATCCAAGCAGCCAACACCTATAAATTGGCACTGAGAGGTCACTATCGGGGGGGGGGGGGGCAACGTATGTGGAACCAAGCATTGGGTAGAGTGTAGTAGGAGGGATTGACACCATCACCATCACGGGGAGGGGGTATTGTGTGTTGGGTTTGCCTTGGAAATTGCACCATGCGAAGGGAACCGCACCCATCTCTCGACTCCAATGGTCGATGCACACATGTATGCATGCTCTTGGCAATGAGCATTCACAGTCATTGAGTCGCCCTAGAGAACGCACCAAGTAGGTTGCACCATCTCCTCCCCCCTACCTCTCTACCACCACGGCATGCCACCTTGTAAATATTGCAGAAATAACTCACCCTCACACCCCCGAGGTTGTTTTCATCAATTGCGAGTGTTGTCTCTCTCTCTCTCTCTCTCTCTCTCTCTCTCTCTCTCTCTCTCTCTCTCTCTCTCCCCCTTCTTCTCTCTCGGTGTGTAGGCTTGCGGTGTTCATATCATCGTGGGATTTGCGTCCTAGCCACTCAAAGCTAGGTGGTGCCCCCTGTTCGCTTTACCATGGCAGGATCGAGGCGCGCCATTTGGCCCCCGGCGTTTTAGAGGCCGTCGGGGTTCGGGGTCCGCTTTGCGTCCATCAATAGCTCCCTATGATTCGGCTATCAGCCTCCTCTTGCCCATAGTCTGATATTCATGGCAGGTTTTGCACCAATAGTGCACATCACGTACTATCGACGGCCACCAAAAACCTGCCCTCAAGATTCAAAACAAAACCTGGTCTTTACCTTGATGCCCACTTTCCTCATGACATTGTTGCAACACCATACCGATTGCTTCCTTATAAAGTACCCTTCGCAGCACTTCATCCCGTCCATAGGTCATAAGGTCCTCGCCTATCAGTGTAAACTTGCGAGATTTCTGTACTACCCTCCCCTTTTGTAACTTCGACAATTTTTCAGAGCACTGACCTGTATCCAAAAAGTCTTCAATCTCTTTAAAGGTTTCACGACCAGCATAGGTGGCTGGGGCCACATATATACCTTCAACCTACACTTGTACTTTGCTGCTTGCAAGCTGATCTTCTTCTTGGTTCTGCTCTCTTCTAACATTCTTGAACTGAACCTCCTCAAAAAACTTTAGCAACTTCTTGATGGCATAGAACCAATTCTTTAATGAATCTCGCTTCACCTGCCATTGGCCCAATAACTGCTTGATGACTAACAGCGCATCACCTTTCACCACCAACCTTGATATACCAAACTCGACACACTGTTTCAAACCTAAATGGAGGGTAAGATACTCCGCCTCATTATTGGTATGCACATCCTCCAAGTCGTAGGCTTTTGAAAAGATCACCCTGTTGCGTGGATCTCGTATCACCACACCTCCACCTGCTTTTTGTATTACCCTTCTATATGCTCCATCAAACCACATGGTAAAAGCTTCCGCTAAGTCAGGCTCCTCCTTGGTTTCATTCCGCACTACCCTGGGATAGATTGGAAAATCAACCGCCTTGCTGACTAGAATATCTGCCAGGTGAGATCGACTTGTATGGTCAACTTTGAATTCAAACTCAAATTCTTGTAGCTCTATCACCCATTTCATGATCCGTTTCCCTGGTTTCAAGTGTAACACTACTTCTGGCAAGAAATTATCGGCCGTTAGCACAAAAAACTTTCGCACGATGAGATACACCTTGAACTTCCTGCAAGCAAAAACTAAGGCCATCACCCACTGTTCGGCTTCAGTGTAGGTTGCCTCCCCAGGACTTATCACCCCGCTTTCAAAATAAATAGGATTATAGCTCCTTCCCACCTTTTGCAATAGTACTGCCCCAATGGCCACAGTGCCTACCGTCATGGCAACATAAAAATCATCTTCATGATTGGGAGGATACACCGTAGGTAGTTGACACAAGATTTATTTCACCCTGTCAAAAGCTACTTGAGCCTCTTCACCCCATTTAAAACCATGCACTAGCTGCGCCCTCTTTTGAAGGGGGTATACATACTGCGACAACATCCAAAAAAACCTTGACAAATACTTCAGCCTGTGCACTAACGACGCCAAAGCCTGTGCACTGGGAGGAGGCTCCATCAGGACTAGAGCCTTCACCTTTTTTGGATCCGCTTCAATTCCATTTTGTGACACCACATGGCCCAAAAATGATGCTCGGGGCTGTGCTAATTTGCACTTCTTGGGGTTCAACTGACCTCCCTCTTCATCCAATCTCTGAAAACATAGTCGTAGCTTTGACAAATGATCCACCCTTGAGCTATAACATCCAATATCATCCATGAAAACTCTAATGAACCTACCCAAATAGGGACCAGACACCCTATTCATCCAGTCTTGGAAGGTGGCATAGGCATTCACCAAACCAAACGACATCCTACGATAGGCAAAGCAACCCCATGGAGATATGAATGTCGTCTTCAATTGGTCTTCAAGAGAAATCCCTATTTGAAAGTAACCTGAAAACCCATCCATAATGGAATACCTCTTGTGGCCAGCCACCTGATTCAAAATCTCATCCTGAAACGGCAATGGGTAGTGATTCCTCTTGGTCGCATCATTCAATGGCTTATAGTCAACACACACTATCCATCTCCCATTCTTTTTAGGAGTGATAACCAATGGGGAAACCCACTCTGATTCCTTTACGGGGTATATAATACCTACATCCAATAGCTGATTAATCTCCTGCCAAAGGGCTTCCTTTTGAATTTCACCCAATCTCCTTAGCTTCTGCGCCTTAGGTTTGTATCCTTCCTTGAGGGCTATTTTGTGCTCAACACTCTTGGCTCCTCTCAAATCTTTATACTCCTTTGCAAATAGGTTTGGAAAAGATGCACACAACTCGACATAGCTTTCTTTCTCCTTCTTGGTCAAGTCTCCACTTAGCATATTGACCACCTCTTCAGTACCCATGGCATGCACCTGTGCTTGCACCTCCTCTTTCACACAAGGTTCTTCCACAGTGACCCCAAACAAGTCAGCATCAATCTTGAGCATGTCATCCTCGCTTTCTTCTTCCTTTGTATATGTATAGCCCTCATCATAGGCTGTTTCCATTTCGTACTCATAGCTGGTGGTGTCCTCTTCGTCTCTAGCCGCTATTGGATGAAAATGGCTTTCCTTGGTCTTCAGGTCCAGCACCACTTGTCTTCCCTTTTCTTTATCAAGTAGGGTAAACACCTTGCTTTCCCAATCCTGTTTGGTACCTACTGCCAACATCGATGGCCTACCCAAGATTATAGGATATGCGTTATCTCCAGCTTTCATCACATAGAAGTCGATCAGGCACTCTATACCCATCACTTTCACTCTCACATCCTGGGCCACTCCCAAACACCTAGCTCTAGCATGGTTAGCCATCCTCATGCGCACATTCAACTTGGATACCACCTTGACCCAGATTTCCTTCATCGCAGCTTCCGTCATGATGCAAACCTGTTCTCCACCATCTATATAGGCTTGAACCCGCATCCTTTTCTAGATGACAGCATCCACCAAAGGAAGAACATCTTTCGGGCTACCTACCCTGAGTGCCATATTTTGCACCGCCTGCATATTGCCCTTACCCCTTGGTAGCCTAGTGCTAACACTAGTTGACCACTGTCGCCTCAATGTTGGTTCAATGCCAACAACTGTCCAAAAGTAATATTAGCTCTTTGACTTTAAAAATCACTCACCAAATCATACTCTGGATGGCCGCGTCCAAGCTGGAAATCCGTTTGTTTAATCCTGCGACGCCTTCTTTTCTTGCTAGTTTCAGGCTTCTCTTTCCCCTCGTATACCTTCCCTTTGCCTTTACGAGCTCTAGTCTCCCGCTTGGTTTCTGTCTCCCTTTCAACTCTAGCTCTTTTGTTAGCCAACACTTCGACATCCTGTTTATCCACCCCAATGATGTTCACCCTAGGAATTTCACCGCCATCAGTTTGGGCTTGCTGCACTGGATTCTAGACTACCTGATCCCTTGGGCCATTAAACTGTGCTTGGCCTCTCCCTCTACCAAACAATGGGTAGATACCACCTCTTTCCCTCACCGGATGGGGGCAGTCGGGTGCATAATGTCCTTGTTCACCGCAATCATAGCACCTTCCAGGTAGAGGCCTTGCCCTGCCCCTTGCTCCTCTCGGCTGTCCCCTGTCCATTACACTCAATCGAAGCTCTTGCATCTGCTCTGATAGATCCTGAACCATACGTATCCACTGCTGTGGAATAGCAACCGTAGCCCTATTCCCTTCATTTTCCTCCTGAGTTGAGTCTCGAGAGCTTTGTGGTTGAACAGGTGCCATTGCTTCATAACCTGTTACACCCTGCTCTATCTTTTTTAAAATTTTTCTACTTTTCGACCTTGCAATTGCCACTACCCCATTGTAGTTCTCTGGGCTTTCAAAGTCCACTTTCTCTCTCACCTTTGGATGTAAGCATTCCATAAACTTATCCAATTTGAAGTACTCACCATTGGCTAGCTGCATAGCTGCTCCTAACTCTGCCCAACATTCTTCAAAACGATCCAGAAACAAGCTGAATTCCTCACCTACATCCTGCTTTAGAGCTTTTAGCTTCGCATCCATCTCGACTGGAGAAGCTTCTTTGTGAAAATCATGCAAAAATTTTTGCCCGTAGAGCCGGCCATGCCTGTCTCGGCTCAATCTCCAAAGCTTCGAACCACAGTTTGGCCTTTCCGTGCATCACTAAAGGGAAGGTTTGCATCTTGCTCTCCTCATTAGGCATTCGCAAAGACAACATGTACAATTCAAAATCTGCAAGCCATTCGTCTGGATTCTCTTCACCTGTAAAAATCGGACCGTAACTTCAAGACGTCATCCTTACTTATACGAAAACCTGTATTTTCCTTCACTGACGGGAGCAATCAGCGTGCTCCTCAGTGGGGGAACTAGAAGATGGAGAGGGGGAATGGGGGACAACGCCCGACACGACCAGAAGTGCCTCTCTATAGCCCAGGGTCAACACAACACCCCAATCCACTCGAAGACACCTTTAAAACGACAAATTGCACATAATCCGCTTCACTTGCACAGTTCCCAAGCGCACACGTGCTTTCCAAGATCGCAAAATGAGTCCACACCTCACTGCACCTGCTCTACCTCCCTCCACACATACACTTACACTCTCTCTCTCTCTCTCTCTCTCTCTCTCTCTCTCTCTCTCTCTCTCTTTGCAAAGTACCAACGATCCGGGCATGCACATGCTTCAATGGCACTGCGGCTGGCAATAGACGAGACGACAAAGAGAAAAGGGGAAGGGGGGTGCAACACGGCACAATTGGCCAAGAGGGTTGTTCATTAATAGCTTCAAAACTCCATTACAATGCTCCTCTGAGCTTCTCACTCTCTCTCTCCCTTGCTCTCTTACACGTACAATGCAAAAAACACAAAGAGCTCCCCTTTTTTACAAAGAGTTTCGCCCCTTTATTGGGCTCGTTTTTGAGTTTTTAGGCATTTTTCATGGTAGGCCGACACATGGCACTCCGCTTGGGAGGCTCAGATTGATTTTGACTGACTTGGTGCGCGTCTCGAGGCTTCACACTTTACTCTACACACAAGCACTCTCTAGGGAGCAACGACGGCGCCGTTGTTGCTCCTAGGGATTCACATTGCCCTCAAAAAAGGTTGTGGGCGGATTTGGTCTGCGGGAAACGGCCCCCTCATAGGCGAAGTGCCACGTCATCACTGGCCATATCCTTCACACATGCGGGCATGCCACCGAGCCCTGCCGGTCGCCGCCCAAAACCGCCGCGCCGTGCCCCACTGGGCCGCGCGCCACCAGCTCACAGCGCTCAGCGCTCCACCATGCCCAACGAGCTCTAGGAGCTCCCAGTTCCTTCGATGCTTTCTAAAGGGGCCACGCCCCAGCCTTTATAGTATGCACCCATGCCTCTGTCTTGGGCATGTGGGACAATGGGGCGCCACGTGGTGGCCCATAGGGTGATGGCCCTTGGGGCTCCCCAAACTCCTTCAAAAACCTCCTATTGTGACAATAAAGAAATGTTTTTCTTGGCTTTCTTCCCCAGATTCCCTTCCACTGCTCCAATGTCCGATAGCCGAGTCGAAAAACCGCACCGGATCTCCCCTGAGTTGGCTTTGAGCCGTGTCAGCCTCGCCGTATTTTGACTTCTCTGAGCTAGCTATCTGAGGCCGCCAAATGCATCTGCATGCTTCTCACTGCCAAATGATCTCAACTTCGTCTCGCTGTATCTGACCAACCGAATATCCGATTGATGTGCAATCGATTTGTGCTAACTCCACATGGCTCGCCCTATCACCGAGAACCTTAGCGAGGCTCAAAAACCACCAGATGGCACATCTTCCAATGCGGCCAAGTGGGCTCAGACCCGGCCCCCGGAAAATCTTCTAATTGCCATAACTCGCCATCTAGAGCTCTGATTTGCAATCCGGGAAGACAGGCATGCTCCACAACTCAAGCACTACACACATAGGCACCCGGGCCAACTATCCCCATTTGCCCTATCCGTTGGGGATCTTCTACATACCCTTTCTTTAAACTGCAATATCTAGAGCACCGGGGCCCCGTTTGATGAGCCGTTCGAACCGGCTTGGAGAGCACACGAAAGACCACACCTTGGCACATGCTTGCTGCCCTCTGGATACCTTTGAATGCTAGCCCTGTTAGCCCCCTGTTTGGATCCTTCTTGGCCTTAAAAACCGCATTGGACATACATTTCCGCTTCCACTTGGCCACAATAGCTTTAGACACATGCCATAGCACCACCATGTGCACCTCCATGCATCCATACCCTTGCACGAGCCCCTATCTGGTGTCGACATGTTTTGGGTGCACCAACATCATGAAGACTCAATTTCAAACCTGTTTCCATGGGAGTGGCAATACATTTGCAATCCTCAAGTCCAAACTTACATAGCAATGTCTCTATGTAACTTTTCTGACACAAGGAAAATACCACCATCACACTGCTTAAAATGTATACCCAAGTAATGGTGCAACATCCCCAAATCTTTCATCTTGAAAGTAGCATTCAAATCAGCCTTAAATTCAGAAATATGTCTCTCATTTGGTCCAATGATCAGCAAATCATCTATATAAAGAACCACAATTAGAAGTACATCACCCTCACGCTTTACATACAATGTGCTTTGTGTTGGAATGTTACGAAAACCTTGTTTGACCAAATGAGTGTCACCTTTCTCATACCAAGTACGAGGAGATTACTTCAACCCATACAAAGCCTTGTTACATTTGCACACTTTGTCCTCTTGTACTTTCTTGACAAAACCGTGAGGCTGCGTTACATAAACTTTCTCAAATATGTCACCATTCAAGAAAGCAGTAACAATTTCTCATTGATGTACATCTCAACCAAAATGAGCTACCAATGAACATAGAAAACACACAGTAGTCATACGACAAGTGGGAGCAAAGGTCTCTTCATAATCTATGCCTTTTTGCTGTGCATAACCCTTTGCAACAAGTTGAGCCTCATGGCAATCGATCTCACCATCCGGCTTGCGTTTCAACTTGTAGACCCACTTCATACCAATGGCCTTTTTTCCAGGAGGCAAATCACATAAAGTCCATGTGTCATTTTCTATAAGTGTATCATATTTTGATTGCATGGCAGCTATCCAATTTTTTTAATTTTGTGCTTCATTAAAAGATAGAGGCTCCTCAACATCATGTAAGCTAGACACAGCCAAAGCATAGCCTGAACAAGTACGACTAGACAAAGGTGCATCCATTTTACTGTCATGCAAAGTGTGCACCAGCCATTTTGGCATACCTCTAGCATGCTCATTTTCAGCCCTTTCCTCATCAAGTACATCATGTACATCTTCATCAGTAATAGGTTGATCTGTAACATTTTCAAAAACCCCCATAGGCTATAAATTTGCCTCATTGGAATTTACATTCAAACTTCCATCACTGAAAAGAGGCAACAAAGTGTCATAAATGTCCTATGAGCTTACATTACTGTCTCTAGTACATGACAACAAGGGTTGAACAGAATCTTCCACAAACACTATATCCCGTGAAACCAGAATACGCTTTGTTTGTGGATGATACTGAAGGAGTACGAGCGGAAGTGCGACGCGAGAGAGAGTGCGAGAAGAAGAGCACGATGATATGGTGAACTCGCTCTACTGTAATGTGTAGAGCATAGTGAGTTCTTATTAGGTTTTTACAAAAGAATATGTGTACATACCTGGCGGCTCGCCCACTTACCTGGGCGACCACATTGGGATTTATACCCCAACAACCTCCCACTTAAAGTCCAATGTGGTACTTTAAGTGTGAGAGAAGCTACTATACAAGAGATGTAGAGAAGTGATGTACTACCCTACACCTAACTGCTTGCGAAAATGCGCAAAGCTCTCTGAGGGAAGTCCTTTTGTAAGTAGATCAGCAGGATTTTCTGTGGTGTGAACTTTGACAAGCTGAAGTTGCTTATCCTCGAGCATTTCCCTTATGAAATGATACTTCACATCCACATGCTTTGTCTTTGAGTGATAAAATGGATTGCGAGCCAATTGTATAGCACTTTGACTATCACAATATAACACAGGCATCTCTTCTTTGATTCCCAAATCTGTTACTAGTCGATTAATCCAAATTGATTCTTTGCATGCCTCTGATGCTGCAACATATTCAGCCTCTGTAGTAGAGTGAGTAACACAATCTTGTAATCTAGAACGCCATGATACTGCTCCACCAGCCAATGTAAAGACATACCCTGACGTAGACCTTTGGTTGTCTAAGTCACCTGCATAATCTGAGTCTGTAAAACCCTTTACACTTAGCTCCTGACTCCCATAGCATATACGCATACTCTTTGTAGCTTTCAGGTATCTCAATATTCCTTTCACTGCCTCCCAATGTTTCTTGCCTGGGTTTGACATGTATCGACTTACTACTCCCACTGCAAATGCAATGTCTGGGCGAGTAGCATCATTGCATACATCAAACTACCCATTGTAGACGCATATGGAATCTTATCCATTTCAGCCTGTTCTTCCACAGACACAGGACAATCTTGTTTGCTAAGTTTCACATATGGTGGCAATGGAACACTCAATGCCTTTCCCTTCTCCATATTGAAACGTTGCAAAACCTTGTCAATATAATCTGTTTGAGATAACCAAATCAACTTCTTTGATCTGTCTTTCTCAATGCGCATACCAAGTATATGACTTGCCTCACCCATGTCTTTCATGTCAAACGATTTTGCCATCTTTGACTTCAAAGCCGAAATTTCTTCCAAGTGCTTGCCAGCAATCAACATGTCATCCACATACAAAATAAGGATCAGCCAACTACCATCCTTAGCCTTCTTTGTATATAGACAGTGATCGAACTCACTACGTTTGTAGCCTTGAGAAAGCATAAACTTGTGGAATTTAAGGTACCATGCCCTCGGTGATTTTTTAAAGCCATAAAGACTCTTTAACAACTGGCATACCCAATCTTCCTTGCCTTTCTCAACAAACCCTTCTGGCTGCTGCATGTAAATTTCCACATCTAAATCACCATGCAAGAACGCTGTCTTGACATCCATTTGGTGCAACACCAAATCTAATATGGCAACCAATGCAAGAAAGCATCTCAATGTAGTCATCTTGACCACCGGAGAGAAGACTTCATCAAAGTCAATGCCTTGTTCTTGCTTAAAGCCCTTGGCAACAAGCCTTGCTTTGTACTTTGGCTGACTATCATGAGCGGTGATCTTATACCTGTAAACCCATTTACAAGGTAGAGCCTTTTTGCCCTGTGGTAATTTAACTAGCTTCCATGTCTTGTTTTTATGCAGAGCTGTCATCTCTGACTGCATGGCCAATTGCCAGTTCCCGGAGTCCTTCATTTGCACTGCTTCCTTGTAACATGAAGGCTCATTGCAATCAGTCAACATGACATAGTTCATAGATGGAACAAACCTATCAGGAGGTCGCGTGACACGTCTAGATCTACGCACAATAGGTGGCTCAGGCTCAGCCACAACCTGTGGTTCCACTCTATCCTGTCCTTGCTCCTCTTGAGCCCTGACATTTTGTCTTGCACGTGCAGGTCCATCTTCTTGGAAGACAACTCTTCTAATCTCCTCAACCCTCTCTGGTTTAGAATGATATTTGGCTTCATTAAAGTGAACATCATTGCTGCGGATAACCTTTCTGGATTCGGGATCCCAAAGTCTGTACCCCATCTCACTAGAATTACCATAGCCTAGAAAGATGCACTTTCTACTCTTTGGCTCAAGTTTGTTCCTAAATTCCTTTGCAACGTGAGTATATGCCTCACAACCAAAGACTCTGAGATGCTTGTATGAGGGCACCTTGCCTGACCATACCATCTCTGGCACTAAATCCTTCTGCAAAACCTTGCTAGGAGATCTATTTATAAGATGAACAGCTGTTGATACAGCTTCAGCCCAAAACCCATTTGGCAGCTGTGCATTAGACAACATACTTCTGACCTTCTCTTGTATGGTCCTATTCATCCTCTCAGCAACACCATTTTGAGGAGGATTGTAAGGAGCAGTAAGTTCACGTTTTATACCTTTTGACTCACAAAAGTCCTGAAAGGCCTTTGAAACATACTCTCCACCATTGTCAGTGCGTAAGCATTTAAGCTTCTTGCCACTCTGATTCTCCACAAGTGTCACAAACGTTTTGAAAACACTAAACCCTTCATCCTTGTGCTTGAGAAAGTAAACCCATACTTTCCTCGAGTAATCATCTATAGATGTCATAAAGTAAGAAGCTCCCCCTAGAGATAGGTTAGGCATAGGTCCACACAAATCACTATGAACAAGTGCCAACTGTGTATCTCTTCTACTGCTTCTATGCTGATGTGGCTGCTGTGTTTGCTTACCATACAGACAATGTTCACAGAATTCAAAATCATTAAATGAAAAGCTAGGCAAATAACCAGAACGAGACAAGATTTCCATTCCCTTCTTGGACATATGTCCTAACCGGCTATGCCACAAAGAAACGTTCGGCTGCTCGGTTACATTGATTACATTTTTAGAGACATTTGATACATAAATCATGTAAAGTCCTCCAGACTTTACTCCATGTGCTACTGTCATAGAACCCTTGGATATCTTCCACATGTTCTGTCCAAAAATGGTGACGTAGCCAGCATCATCAAGTAAACCTGTGCTGATCAAGCTCTTTGTAATTGCGGGAACATGTCTCACATTCTTCAGCATGAAAGAAGAGCCATTCTGAAACTTCAATTGAACATCTCCAACACCTAAGATCTCACATATCTGCCCATTGCCTAGCCGAACATGATCTTTAGTGGTCACATAAGAGGTAAACCACTCCTTGTTTGGAGACACATGAAGTGATGCCCCTGAGTCTATAATCCAGTCACTCAGTGCATTTCCATCAGATGTTGTAAGAAGAGCTGAGTCCATTGTATTCTTCAAGAAGTAGATGTCTCCTGACACTAGAATGTCATCCTCTGCAACAGTGTTTGTCACATTTATTTCTTGAATCTTCACTGAGGACTTGTTCGTCCCACCATGGTCTTCAGCTTTCTCTTTGCCTTTTTCTACTTTCCATTCTCTGCAGTCTCTTTTCATGTGATCCTTCTTGCCACAATGGTAGCATTCTATGTCACTCTTGCCTTTAGCACTGTGGGACTTGCTACGAGATTGATTCCTCTTTCCACCTTTATACTTTTCTTTGGTCCTTCCCCTGACAACTAAGGCTGTTCCTTTGCCTTTGTCCATTGTCTTTCTATTGGTTTCTTCAGTAAGCAGACTTCCTTCTACACCTGCTATGTTCAAACCATCTGGAGGTGCAGAATTACTCAAAGCTGTGCGAAAAGTGTCCCAACTTTCCGGCAATGTGATCAACAGGAACATAGCTCTAACAGGTTCATCAAACTTGACACCTTGAGCTGACAACTGACTATAGATGGTGTTGAATTCATTCAGATGATTGGACATAGGTGTCCCTTCTTTCATCGTCAAGTCAAAAAGCTTCTTAAGCCAGTATACCTGTGAAGCTGCACTCTGCTTCTCATAAAGATCACTCAGCTTTATCCATGCTTGATAAGCCGACATCTCGTGTGCTACATTGAAGTAACCGCTTTCTGCCAAAGTCAGCATAATGGTAGAAAGTGCCAATTCATCCATTTCACTCCATTTATCTTCGTCCATATCTTCTGGTTTTATCCCCTTGAGCTTTATAGGTTTTATCTGCTTCTTTTGTACCAACACGTGCCAAATCTGCTTCTTCCACAATGGGAAATTGGTTCCATCCAGCTTCTTGATATTGTAAAGAGTAGTGTCCTGTGATCCAGTCATAGCTACACTTCACAGTAGTTTACTTTCCTGGGAAAAATTCGGCAGAGTTTCCCCTGTAAACTGACCTCTGAACCAATATCAACCTGTCAAATGAACCAAGAAAGTTTCAGATTCTGCAAAAATTTTGGCAGAGTCTCCTTTGTAAAATGGCTCTAGTGTACTAAAAACAGACCAAAAAACAGCTCAAAAAACCACTGTCTCTCTAACACTGTAAGTTGTGGGTAAACCTGTCCTGCACCTGTACTGTCTCTGACTGTCCTGTCATTGTCCTGTAAGCATAGACTGCGACAATGCCTCAACGGCAGTAAAGCAAAGATGCAATCCCAACTATCTAACTCACAGTCAATACATCCTAGCTGCCTATCTACGGGTGCTCGAGGGATCGCTCCAAGACCTGTATCACCGAAAGGATCTCAACATTCGAGAATCCCCCAGCTCAATAAAACCTCACTCGACCCTCAACAAAGGCTGCAGTAAATCTGACAGTACATAGACTTCCCACAAAGTCATACATCCACAAATTTCCCAATGTATGCTGTAACCGCTGCTTGACTCACAGCCAGAAAACCCTCAATAGACATACATCATCTCTGACAATACATCCCATGTGGAAGTACCTGCAATGTCAGGATGAAATCTGGAATATCAAGCAGCAAACACAAGCTACCTAATGAACTAGTGGATATCGCCTACAGTCTGTGTGTAGATGCGCCCGTGTCGTATGTGACATGCCTCTAAGAACTGTGAGCCATCCTTTGATGTGTAGACATCCACAAATCAACACTCTGGGAGTGTCGATATCCTCAGCACCTGTAGTCGTAGGCCGAAAACCCCAAATTTGCAGAGTCGGATCTGCACCCGCTGAGACCACGTAGTCGAAAATGGCTTGCGCAGAACTTTGTCGAAGCCGAACGGTGACCGAGATGACCTCAGAATGAAATTCTGAGCACACCGAGTCCAACGGGATCTCCCACAAGATTTGGGGCCGTGTCTTTGCCTATCAAATTTCACTCCAATCTGAGCTGGTGACTCTAGCCTCCTGCAGTGCTGCCCCGAGCCTCGAACTGAGCTCTGATACCAGTTGAAGGAGTACGAGCAGAAGTGCGACGCGAGAGAGAGTGCGAGAAGAAGAGCATGACGATATGGTGAACTTGCTCTACTGTAATGTGTAGAGCATAGTGAGTTCTTATTAGGTTTTTACAAAAGAATATGTGTACATACCTGGCGGCCCGCCCACTTACCTGGGCGACCACATTGGGATTTATACCCCAACAGATACAACCTGTAACCTTTACTTTCAGCACTATAACCAACAAAAATACATTTGACAGCCTTATCATCCAATTTTTTGCACTGTGTTTATGGCACCAAAGCATATGCCAAACAACCAAAAACACGCATGTGCACAATAGAAGGCTTTCTATCATGCCATGATTCATATGGAGTAATAGACTACAAAGCTTTCGTAGGGCACCTGTTTAGTACATAAGCGGTACACACGATGGCCTCAAGCCAAAAAGAATGCGGCGAAGCTTGACTTTTAACCATACATCGTGCCATTTTCGTAAGTGACTTGTTTTTCCTCTCAGCAAGACCATTTTGTTGAGGTGTATAAGGCACTGCACATTGGTTTTGTATTCCACGATTAGCCAGAAATGCATTAAATTCATGAGACATATACTCCCCCCCTCCAAATCGGAACGGAGGGTGCCCTTAGTACATTTCGAGACATTTTCAGCCAAAGCCAAAAATTGTTTGAAGCACATAAAAACTTCGGACTTCTCTTTAAGCAGAAGTACCCATGGATATCTGGAGTAATCATCAACGAAAGTCACAAAGTAAAAGTAATTGCCCAGGGACGGAGTTTGCATGGGCCCACGAACATCACTATGTACAAGCTGCAATTTGCATGTGGCCCGACTTGGACCATCCTTTGGAAACATCGAACGCTGCATCTTACCCAAAATATAGCCTTCACAAACATGTTTGACAGGAGCTTCAAGAGGCGGCAAAGAAGCAACCATATCAGATTTTTGCAAACGCAGCAAACTGTCAAAATTTAGATGACCAAAACGTGCATGCCAAAGTTTTGCATCTGAAATAGCCCATGAATCTACAACTTCATTTGCAAAATTTTGTCCACACTTGTCATATAAAGTAAGCTTATACAGCCCATGGCACAAAAACGCAGATGCAACGATTTCATCATCAAAACTGAGATCATGAATTGTACATCTGTCATCCACAAATTTGACTACAAGTCCAAGTCTAGCAAGTGCGGATACAGAAAAAAGATTCTTCTTGATCACATGTACATAAAGTGCATCAACAAGTGTGAAATAACCGCCATTTGCAACGGTAAGCACAATCTTTCCAACCCCTTGAAATGGATAAGAGGCATTGTTGGTACAAGTGGTTGAATTCCCATGAGGGATAGAATCGAGAGAGGTGAACAATTCACGATGTGAGGTAATGTGCTTTGTAGCACCATTGTCGAAATACCACACATGTGAATCTGCAACAACTGACAAGCATGCATAATGGACAACAAGATTGTAAGTACACTCCGTGCTAAAAGCCCATTCTGCATCAACATCAGCTTCACGGTCTCCTTTCACATAAGACTCAACATTGGCTGCATTTGTAGTGGAACCACCCTCTTTCTTCTTAGCCTCTTTGGCCTTCAACTTAAGATGGTGCTTGATTAAGTGATCATAAGCTTTACAAAAATGGCAACGCATATTCTTTTTTCCCTTATCACCATAATTGCCAGACAAATTGCTGCCAGTAGAAGCATTGGGAATAGAAGTTTTGCCACTCGCAGCAGAACCATAAGAAGTGGCTGCATTGCTGTTACCACCCTTTCTTTGAGAAGCAATAAAGGCCTATGCAACTGTACACTATCTAGTCGTGTTTTTTCTAGAAAGTGACTCTTGCAACAACAATGTGCATAATGCATCAAACTTGAAAACTTCAGGATTTTCTTGGGTCATAAGTCTCCAAGTACTAGCAAAAGTCTGGTAAGAATCTGGTAAGGCAATAAGAACAATCTGCACAAGGGAGCTGTCTGAAATGACTTCACTTGTAGAAATAAGTTTCTCATTAATATCCTTGACACCAGCAAGGAAAGTGTCCATATCATCTTCCTCATGTATAATCTTTGATTCCAGCTCTTTACGCAGTAAAGAAATTTTAGCCTCATTGTGGCTTGCATAAAGAACTACTAGAATATACCAAGCCTGTTTTGCAGATTTTGCTGAACAAATGTGAGGAACAATGGTGCACTTCATAGACAATGCAATCAATGCATGATCCTACGCATCCTCTACATCCCAACGAGCTTGTTCTACCATAGGTAAAACAACTCTAATAGCAGCAATCCTTGTAGCAAGACCTGCAACATCCTCAACATAGCCTACATCCTTAGAACCAGGACGTACATCAATGCCTTGCACAATATTCTAGACTCCCTTTGACACAAGAACGTTGGTGCAGCCAAAGTCATCCGAGCTAGAAAGTGGTCTATGCCAGGTAGAGGTTGCAGGCAGGTGCAGTGCAGAAGGCTAGGGCAGGTACCAAGGTCCCGGGCAGCCAAAGGATAGCGAAAGTGTATGCTCCATGCGGTTTTTAGGCCAAAAGAGCTAAAAGTGTGGTCTAATTGGGATATCAAGTGAAGGTGTCTGAAGTGCCGAGTCAGTACTTTGGAATGTAGTGTTCAATGTGCTCTAAAATCCGTTCCAGAAGGCTCATCAAATGGAGCCCCGGTGCTCAAGATATCGCTGTGCAAATATAGAAGGTGTAGCAGATTCCCAACGGATAGGGCAGCTGGGGACAAGTGGCCCAAGCATGTGTCAGTGGATAGATGCATAGAGCTTGAGCATGCCTGTCTTCTCCGATTGCCAATCGGAGCTCTGGTTAGCAAGTTATGGGCAATTGAATTTTTTTTGGGGGCCAGGTTTGAGCCTACTTGCCCGCATTGAAGGATGCACCATTTGGCATTTTCTAGGCCTCGACAGGGTTCAATCATGTAAAACATGCCATGTGGAGTCATCAGGAAATCATGATGTGTTGATCTGAGCCCCGAGCACCAAGTTACAACCTCGAAAAATTGGGAGCATTTGGAGGTGAAAAGTTTGCAGATAAGTTTCTTGTTTTTTGGCGGCCTCAGATAGCGAGGTCAGAAGGATTAGAAGGCGGCAAGGTTTACACGGCCAGGGACCGACAAAGTAGGGACTTGGCACCACTTTGCGACTCGGTGATTGGATCACCGGGTGCCAGTTGGAAGACAGGACAATCAGTGGGGAAGTTGGTTTTTTATGGGAGTATTTTCAAAATTTTGCAAGGCCTTGGAGGCCATTCTAAGAGAGAGTGCCCCTTGTGCAGCCATGTGGCACGGGATAATGCCACATGCACCGGCAAGGCTGAAGGGAGTTGGGCTATGTAACATGGGCCAGGAGCCCCTTGGAAAGCATGGAAATGAGAAAGGGAGCTCTCCCTTGCTGCTGCGAGCTATGGCGGATGCGCCATTGGGCGCTGTGGATGGCGGGCTTGCCTGCGCGGTGGCGCTAAGGGTGGTGATGCCTGCAGTTTTGGGGCGGCCATGGTGGCATGCATTGGTGGCAAGAACTATAGCCGACTGATGACGTGGTAGGCACCCATGTCCGCACCCGTTGGGGCCCAACTATTTTTGAAGGGAGACCCCCCCATTAGCGATGTCGCTAATGGTAAGGGGCGTGTCTCGCAAGGATAAAGGGAGACGGGTGAAGCAGCCTGCTAGCGGAAGGGTTCCCACGGTCGTAAAGTGAGCTAGAGAGAGAGAGAGAGGGAAAGCCTGAGGATCTCCATGTGTAGAAGGTGAAGCAAGCTAGCCATTTCAAAGCCGGCCAAGAGAGGGCATTTTGATGAGCAAGCCAAGGCAAAAGGCAAGGTGGAAGCCGGACCAGAAGTGGAGGAGGAGAAAGAAAGAGAAATAAAGAAGGCGGGAGGGAATCAGACAAAGAAGATTAAAGCTAGTCCAAAGAGGCAGTGTAAGCTAAGCTCCCCAGAAGGGATAAAAAATGAGAAAAATATAAAAAAGTAAAGAGAAGCCTAGGGGGCAATATCGACCTCGCTAATGCCCCCCCCCCCCCCCCCAAGTGGAAAGAGAGAAAGAGAGAGCAGAGGAAAAAAGTAAAGCTGTTTCCCCCTTCCTAAAGATGCCAAATCAGGGTACCAGATGGACCAATAAGAGGGCAATTTCCAAAATTGAAGGCCCCCCCTATAAAAAGTCAAATTTTAATCAAATTAGGGGTATTTTTTTGTGCCGTTTGAAGCCTGCAAAGTGGAGTTCTCTGACAAGTTAAACCCTTTGTAACTTTTTCTTGAAAATGGCCATAGTGATGGCAGTGCAAGCTTGTGTACATGCCTTTTGAAATACAATCAAGCCACTGTTGCCACTTCTTGCTGTTGTTTCCCCTTCCCCCCTTCTCTTTCTCCTGGTTTCATGTTTCCCCTCGGTGCCGGCAGTGTGGATGTGCATGCCCTCCTGGACAGACGGTGTTTTGTGTGAGAGAGTGAGATTGAGTGGCTTAGTGCGTGTGTAAGGGTGGAGACAGATCGTGGCAACAAGTGTGCTTTGTGTGGTGGATTTGTGGAGTGTGTGAGCAGTGGAAATTGAGAAAACGGTGGTCTGCTAGTGTGAAGTGTGTTTTTGAAGGTGTTTTCCAAGAGGCTAGGGGTGTTGTGGATACCTTGAGCTATAGAGAGGCCCTTGTGTTTGTGCTGGGTGGGTTACCCCATTCCCCCTCTCCATCTTCTGGTGCCCCCATGGAGGAGCACATTGATTCCTCCCAGTAGATCAAAGAGAAGCATTTTTTCGCGTTAGAAGTCATGGCAGCTAGAAGCTATGGACCAATTTTCACAGGCGAGGAAGGCCCTGACAAGTGGATGTCAGATTTTGAGTTGTATATGCTATCATTGCGTATGCCAAACGAGGATACCAAGATGCAGACTTTTCCTTTGGTGATGCGTGGTAAAGCTAAAGCATGGTATGAAGCGTTGGAAGGCGAGCCGAGGCAAACATGGCCGGCTCTATGGGCGAGGTTTCTTCACGACTTTCACAAGGAGGCATCCCCAGTCAAGATGGATGTGAAGCTGAAGGCACTTAGGCAAGATGTAAGTGAAGAGTTCAATCTGTTTTCAGGTCATTTTGAAGAGTGTTGGGCTGAACTTGCAAAAGTTATGCAGTTGGCTAATGGAAACTACTTCAAGTTAGATAAGTTCATGGTGTGTCTACATCCTAAGGTGAGAGAAAAAGTCAATTTTAAGAGTCCAGAGAATTACAATGGTGCGGTAGCGATTGCACGATCAAAGAGCAAAAAGATAAAGAAGAAGATAGAGCAAGATGTGTCAGGCTATGAGACGATGGACCCTGTTAAACCGCAAAGTCCAAGGAAAACTATGCATGAAGAAAATCATGGAAACTGCGGTGTAGCTGTTGTGCCACAAAATTGGGTGCGCACGGTGTAAGATTTGTCCGAGAAAATGCAGGAGTTGCGGCTTAGCATGATGGATAGAGGACATCCAAGAGGAGCAAGGGGCAGGGCAAGGCCGCTACCAAGTAGGTGTTACAATTGAAGAGAAGAGGGGCACTATGCACCTGATTGTCCTCAACCACAAAGAGAGAGAGGAGGCATCTACCCGCTGTTTGGTAGAGGTCGAGGTCAAGGGAAATTCAATGGTCCAAGAGAGCAAGCGGTGGAGAATCCTGTGCAACTAGCTCCGCCAAATGGAGGCGAAGTCCCAAGAGTGAATATTATCGTGGTGGATAAGGAGGATGTCGAAGTTTTGGTTAATAAGAGAGCAAGAGTTGAGAGAGAGACAGAGACAGAGTGGGAAACTAGAGCTCGTAAAGGCAAAGAGAAGGTGTATGAAGGTAGAGAGCAGCCCGAGCCTAGCAAAAGAAGGAGACATCCCAAAATAAAAAAAGAGGATTTCCAGTTAGGACGTGGCTATCCCAAGTACAATCTGGTAAGAGATGTTCAAAATAAAAAAGCAAACATTACTTTTGGTCAGCTATTAGCTTTAAATCCAAATTTAAGGAGGCAGTGGTCCACAAATGTTAGCACTAGTCTACCGAGAGCTAAAGGAAATGTGCAAGCAATGGAAAACATGGATTTAAGGGTAGGTAAACCCACTGATGTTATTCCGCTAGTGGATGCGATTATAAAAAAGAGGATGCAGGTACAAGCCTACATAGACAGTGGAGTGGAGGTTTGTGTCATGACAAAAGTGGCCATGAGAGAGACAGAAGTCAAGGCAGTAGTCAAGTCGAATGTGCACATGAGGATGGCCAACCATACTAAGGCCAGATGTTTGGCTGTGGCTCAGGATGTGAAGGTCAAGGTGATGGGCATAGAGTGCCTGCTAGACTTCTTTGTTATGAAGGCAGTGATGGCCGATTTTTGAAAATCAAACAAAAAAAGAAGAAAAAACTTATTTTTCCTCTGTTGGAGCCCTGGGGACACTGTTGGAAGGCTCAACAATGCCTGGTAAACCCCATGACACCTCTACGGGCATGGCACCCCCCCCTCGATTGGCCGGACTTATCAACCTCAGGCCCCCGCTTGTCTATCAGCCTAGCCGGCCGCCCTCGGTTTCAGATACCCCTTCTCTCTTCCCCCGTAGTTATCCCCCCCAGCGAGCATCGGATGAAATAAACCCCCCCTCTCTCTCTCATTTTCCCTACATACCTCTCTCTAATATCCTCTCTCTCTCTCTCTCTCTCTCTCTCTCTCTCTCTCTCTCTCTCTCTCTCTCTCTCTCTCTCTCTCTCTCTCTCTCTATTCCCCCCCCTACTGGCCACCCTTGTACAGGCGCAAGCCTCGAGCACTCACCCTGACCCCTCTCCCGTTTTCCCTCCCGCGCTCCCTCCGGGTCGAGCCGCATGTGAGCCCCCCGCTCTCTCTTTCTTAACCACACCCCCGCCACCCTCTCACTACCCCCCCCCCCCCCCCCCCCCCCCCCCCCCCCCCCCCTTCTACCCCACCCGCTCGCCTCACCCTCCCATTGGCCTCATTACCCCCCCCTTGGCCCGCTATCCCCACCCTCTTTCTCCCCCTCCCACACCATTGACTTCTCCCCCTCCTCTCATCCTTGAGACGCCATGCAAGACAAAGAATAGGACCCCCCCCCCCCCCCCCCCCCCCCCCCCCCCCCCCCCCACACACTCTCTCCCTCCCCCCCCCATGGTGGGCACCCGCCCTATGGATTCCCTCTCTCTCTCCCTTCTCACACCCTCATCCCCTCCTCTATCTCTGGTCCGTTTGAGCCCGAAGGCACAACGCACGGAGCCGGAGCCCACTCTCCCTCCACACCACACACTCACTCACCCTCACCCTCTCACACCCTCATCCCCTCACACTCACACACACACCCCCAATCCCCTCTCCCTCTCTCGCACTCTGTTTCGACAGCAGCCCGCCCGCCATATCTGTCTCTCTCCCTCTCGGTCTGTACAGGCGCAATGCACGATTTTCTCTCTCTCAATACACACACCACACATGCACACAACAGACCCCATGCACACACACACACACACACACACACACACACACACACACACACACACACACACACACACACACACACACACACACACACACCATCCCCCCCACCCCAAGCACGCATATCTGCCGCTGGCGGCCAACACAGAAAAAATAAAAAATAAAAAAACATATATATAATATATATAAGCCCCCGTTCCCACCGCACGCTTGCACACACATACAAATACACACACGCACTCACGCATGCGCTCCCATATACATATATATATACACATCCTCCCATATGCATATAAATACACACACACACACACACACACACACACACACACACACACACACACACACACACACACACACACACACACACACACACACACACACACACACACACACACACACGCATATATGCACTACAAATACAAAGAAAAGCGAAGGATTCCACGACTACGACGACAACGAAAAAGAAGGAGGACTCAAAGCATGCGCCGCCAACAACAAAAAGGAGAAATGCACCGAAGGCATGCCCCGGCCGACCCCGAAAAGAAGTACGCTCTACACCGATGCACCGACAACACACCATTCATCGAAAACACGCAACCACGACGCCAATTCCAGTAATTTATAGGTTATTTTCATCATTTCTTCAGTTTTCAAACTAAGCCATTGTAAAATCCCACTTTGTAACTATCCTCTCTCTAGGTGAAGGTCACAAAGGCCTACCTAGAGATTCCCATCTTTTAATAACCTCCCAAAACAAAGCAAGGGTCAACCACACCGGGCCCACCACTTGCTTTGTCTCCTCGATTAAGCTTACCCTAATCACACTGGGATTACCATAATCCAAGCAGGAAACACCTATAAATTGGCATTGAGAGGTCACTATCGGGGGGGGGGGAGGCAGTCCATGAGAAGTCAGCACTTGGTAGAGTATAGTGGGAAGAGTTGACACTATCACCATCACGTGGAGGGGGGTTGTGTGTTGGGTTTGCCTTGGGAATTGCACCATGCGAAGGGATCCACGTCCATCTCTCGACTCCAATGGTTGATGCACACACGTATACACGCTCTTGGTAGCAAGCTTCACAATCATTGAGTCGTCTTAGAGAACGCACCAAGTAGTTTTCACCACCTCCTCTCCCTATCTCTCTACCACCACGGCGTGCCATTTGTAAATATTGCAGAAATAATTCTGCTTCACACCCCCGAGGGTTTTCATCATTTACAATTCTCTCTCTCTCTCTCTCTCTCTCTCTCTCTCTCTCTCTCTCTCTCTCTCTCTCTCTCTCTCTCTCGGTGTGTAATTTCGCGGTGTTCACATCATCGTGGTTTGCGTCCTAGCCACTTAAAGCTAGGTGGTGCCCCCTGTTCGCTTTATCGTGACTGGCTCGAGGCGCGCCATTCGGTCCCCGACGTTTTAGAGACCGTCGGGGCTCGGGGTTCGCTTTGATCCCGTCATTTGGTTCCCCCACTAAGGAGGGATTTTTAAGACCCTTCAGTTTACAATGCTGAAAGTGACGCCCACTATCAATCATGGACGAATGACTGAAGGTATTTTCTAACTGGAGGACGGAAGAAGAGGAAACGAAGGAGGCACTAGCCGCCTTCATTGAGGTGTTGCTGCTAGGCTGCAGTGTCGTCAGCATTCAAGAGGTAAATTCTCCATCTCGTGTTGCTCGTTCTAACCATAAATTGAGAGCATCAGGTGGGAGGTCGGTGAAATTCCATCACTATTGTCAACCAAGACACATTGTCAATAAGTCCCAGCAACGAAGGCAATGAAAGGGCTGAAATTGTCTACATCGACATTCATCGCGAAGAAGTCATTCACATCAAAGAAGGGAAGAAAACATTGAGGCCTCTTTTCCCTAAAGAAACTGCAGTCAAAGTCATAACTCCAAAGTGGCCTAAAGAGGCTACTCAAGCCAAAGGTAAGGAGAAGTTAAGCCAGTCTGGAAACACATGACCCCAAAGGGAGAAGCATCTGGCCAAGCAAGTGCTTCAAGCTCAGAAAGCCGGGTTGTGCCCCCATCTTGCCAAAGAGGAAGTTATCCGAAGCTAAGCGGCAGAAGGTCGTCTACCGATTTGCACGACGCATGCGAGTGCTACCAATCCACTTCAACAATACGGAAGAAGAAGTGGCAAGAAGATTCCCATTTCCTAGGGAAGAGTGGTTCGGCTACTGCTCTCGCTGTTTTGGAAAGCGACTGGAGGATCTTCCTCCTCTCCCTGTACAACTTATCCTGAAGAAGCTCTCTACCACGGGAGAAACCCAGTGGGCTGGGGACAAATTGCAATTGAATGGAGTAGAATTCATGCAAAACGCTGACTATGGAAACTACCTGCAATTGCTATTAGCCAAGAGCCTGGGACTGGTCAGACGCGTCGCCATCACCCTGTACGTGCTAAGCAACGAAGGAAAGGTAGAGCCCATGAAAGGCGACGACCTCATGTGGATGTGCCGACTCATCAACACTGGAACGGTAAGAGTATAAGTAAGTATTCCACCCTCTGTGCATGATGGAAAACGGGCCGACGGCATTCCCGTTCAGATTCCTGCAGCATATGCATGTGAATATCTATGTAGATAGGAAAGTCTTCTACCAACAAAAGATCGTACACCTATTCGGTGCAGCGGTACTAGGAAAAATCCTCAATTCCCCGAACCTTATCATTCTCCCCATATTAGATTACCATCATTCCTTTAAAGTTTCTATCTTTATCCTGTTTTAACCTATCCACCCACCCTTGTAAAAAGCCACTATGAGCCGCTACTGTTGTTAATGTAAAAAAAAAGGGAGAAAACAAAAAGGTTTGTAATTTCCTAAGTCACTACCATGGCAAGTGTTTCTTTCCCCATGTTCAGTGGAAAGAAGAAATAGGATCTCATCACTGACTTTTTGGATGATTTCGACATTGCTTGTGTCGTCTCCAACAAAGATGACGATGCTTCACGACTTAGAACTTTTTCTCTACTGATGAAAGTGGAGGCCAAGTCCTGGTATAATGCATTGTCCCAGGCTACCAAGAATGCATGGGATGTGTTAAGGGCTGCTTTTGTAAAGAGGTTTGGTGGAGGCACAACCTCGGAGAAGCTATGGCAGCTACTGACAGAATTAAAGCAGGGAGGTCTGCTGGAGTATGCCACCTACGAGTCCAAATTTGTGGACTTTTGGGAGAGATGGGTTGCCTCACTGGAGGAAGGCGAAGGAGCGCATAATTTCCTAAAGAAAGACCGTTTCATTGCTGGTTTATGGTCGCCGCTTAGAGAGAAGGTGAAGGGAAGGTTTCCTGCAACATATGAGTTGGTAGTCGAAGTAGCCCACCTTAAAGACAAGAAGCTACGCATGCAAGCAAGAGTAAACGAGTCAGAGGAAACAAGCTCGGCCTGATTAACCCGAGTGACCGCAACAGCCAATCGTAGAGTCCAGCCGCAGGAGGCATCAGAAGAGCAGCAAGCCCTATTGAGTCGCATCACCAGCCAACTAGAGAGTTTATCTGTGCATTTGGTGCAGCAAGGGCATGCACCTGGTAGGAATCCAGAACAAGGAAGAGGAATACAAAGGCAAAACCAAGAGTATCATTGTCACAACTGTGGGGAAAATGGCCATGGAATGTACTACTGCCCACACCCAAGGAGGCAGAATTTCAATAGAGGGGGGAGACAGAATCAGATCTCTCCGCCAAGAGCAAGACCACCACCACCTAGACAACCAGGACCGATCCCACCAGTCCAAATCCTTTGACCACCTGTACAACAGCAACCACTACCCCAACCTCTCATTCCGCCACTACCCCACCACCTACTCTGAACCAAGCGGTGAGTGTTATTAGCTTGGAGGCTAAAGGGAAGGAAAAGGTAGAAGAATCAGTTCGAGAGAAGCACAAAGGGAAAGCGAAGGTAGAAGAAGTGGATTCTATGGGAGTGAAGCGTGCCAGGCATGAAGAAGCATCTCAAAGAGAAGAGAAGATGAAAGGGAAGGCCGACTCTAGCAATCAAGCAACTAAACTGCCGCGGAAGATAGACATTGTAACATTTAATGGCCTAAAAACTTATGTGTAGCGGAAATTAGCATGAACATAGTGGGCATTTCATTAGAATAGATTCCTAATGAGAACTACAAGAGTGCTTGGGTGGAGAGAGCAACAAAAAGCATAACACCTAGTTAGATAGCATCAACAATACTTTCAATAATCAACAATAATAATCAATATCTAATTCTCCTAAATGATTTTCTCATATTAAATTGATCATTTAATGTGGGGAAGGTTAGGGGAGAAAAAGCTAGAATATTGGTTAAGCTAGCAGACCGGCCACAGTAGGGATCCAAAGGAGGGAAAATAGGGATCCAAAGGGGTGGCCATCTGCAAAAGAGCCATGTGCAACAATGGGCTAAAAAGACCCTAAGGTTCAGCCCATTAAGACTTCCAAAATGCCAAGGTTCCAAAATTCAAAGGTTGTGTCCAAAGGTCAACCCTAGGGAAAATTAGATGCTTTGTGTGTGCCCTAAAAGTCTTTGCACATCCCTACATGGGAGGGGGCGAGCCCTAAAGGTAGGGGATGAGAGAGAAAGCCACACACACACACAGGCTCCCTTTACACAAAGGGAATGAGGGACACATGTCAGCTCCCTAGGCCAGATGCCCACAAGGTGTGCCCAATTTCTATTGGATGACCCTTGAAGTGGACCAATGAGAATTAAGCTAGAGTAAATCTAGTTTAATTAATTTAAAAACATTTAATAAAAGAAACCAATGAGAATTAAGTCTCCTAGAAGACTATTGGGCAGTCTCCCAAGGGGTCCAATGAGCATTCAGGAGCCCCATGGCTTGCCTGATTCCTATTGGCCAGGAGGCAAAGGGGTCCAATGAGAGTTTAGTTTAATTATTTAATTACCTAAAGCTCTCACAAAAGGGGAAAGGGGGACACATGTCAGAAGGCTATCACTTATGCTGCTTAATTGTAATTGGCTTGACTTGGGGAGGGCCAATGAGGCTTCAAGAAGAGCATTTAGCAAGAGGGATCGCCCAAGAGAGAGAGGGGGCTGATTTTTGCAAGGCATTATCACACACACACACTCACACAAGCTCATGTGTGAAGAAAGAGAAGACTATCTCTTCCCAAGCTTTAATGGAGAACTCATCACTTACTCCAAGCTTGTGAGATAGAAGCCTACATCAACACTCTCTTGGCATGTGGATGCAAATTCAACCAAGAGCCAAGCTTCAATGCATGCTCATCTCCTCTACCAAGCTAATTACTAAGCTAAGCTATGCTACATATGAGTGATTATGTGAGGAGATGTACATCTTTCTCGTAAGATACTCCTTCTTCCTCTCAATCTACTCTCATACCCTGCTAGCTCTCACCATCTTCGAAGGTGTGTGAGGTCTTGGGTCTGAGAATGGGGATAATTCAAGTTGTGTTTGTTAAGTGTTTTGCTTAGTGCATGAAGTTTCCATCTTCATTGCACTAGCTAGTCTTGAAGGAACACAAAGAATTGTATTGTACAATGTCTCTCTTGATGGGAGAAACCATAATACAAAGCCTTTTGGAGGGGGGACCGGCTCCATGAAAATCCGGTCCTCAAATGTTGTCAATAGCTTAATTGCTCTCTCTTTTGAAAGTATTGTTGATGCTATCTAACTCGGTGTTATGCTTTTTGTTGCTCTCTCCACCCAAGCACTCTTGTAATTCTCATTAGGAATCTATTCTAATGAAATGCCCACTATGTTCGTGCTAATTTCCGCTACACATAAGTTATTAGACCATTAAATGTTTCATTGCTATCAGAGCTCAAGGTTTCTCTTTTCTTGCTCAAGAAGGGAGGTCCTCAAGCTAGCTACAAATGGTTGGTATTATTAATTGCCTGTGAGTAAGTAGAATAGGGATTTTTCAGCCTTGCAGTGCGCCTGCCTTCGTGCAGTTAACGGGGCATCACCGTCGAGAGCTATGGTCTTAATAGTGGAGTCCTACGGGGCTTGCCTACGGCTTAACCACTATTGAGCTATTAGAAGCTTGACAGGAGCCGGTGCTGTTTTGGTGTCGAAAGACCCTCTCTTCTATTCCTTGCAATTAATGGTATTCGAGCCACGGGTACAGTAGCTTGAGTGCTTTTTCTAAAGGGGTAAAGAGGAGTAGCAACTAGGGCTTGAAGTGCCAAAGTACACCTAAAAAGTTTACACCTAAAAGTTATTAGAATGGCTGACAATAGTAAAGAGAGTGAAATTAATGTTGATAACTTTGATTTTGCTCATGAGCAAGCTACTAATGATGCTTCAATGCTTGTTAACTATCTTGTTTCTAGGCTTCAACAAGCCATGGGCGATCCATCTCTCCAAAGTGAAGTGCAACGGCATCTCCGTGCTCATGGGATTCTCCAAGCTCATCACCATGACGAGAGAACACCTAGGAAGCCTCCTTGTGAGACTACCAAAAGAGGTCTCTCTCCGATTCGGGAAGAAGAAGAGAATCCATATGAAGGGCTCAAGAATTTACTTCTTGATGATGCATCTCCTTCCCAAAGGAGAACTCAAGAGCCTCCACCGAAGGAACGAGAAAGAAGCGAGTCTCCCGCCACCTCGGCGGAGATGGCTCCACAAAGACGGCGGGCTAAACGCTCTCCATCACCACCAAAGCGGAGAAGACCATCACACTCTTCTCCACGCCATAATTCAAAGAGGGATGATAAAAAGCAAGAGAAGAAAAAGGCGAGAAAGAGGACACCCTCTTCTCCATCTTCTTCATCCTCTTCCTCTTATGAAAGCTATGGTGAAGACGAAAAAGATCAAGACAAGAAAAAGGCGAGAAAGAGATCACCCTCTTCTCCACCTTCTTCAAATTCTTCACCTCTGAAGAAAGTGATGGTGCAACCTTTGAACCATCAAAAAGAAGAGGCCATAGGAAATCCTATGCCGTATGGAAGAGGTCGTCCAAGCTGAAGAAATTCAAAGAGGGAGGGAAGAGCATCTCTTTCCTTACCTATGATGGTACCTTTGGTGCTACGGACAAAGCTTGGCCTTTATCCAGCAATTCGATGCGGCGTTTGGAGATGAGGGCTTCACGGAGTCCTCTAAGCTACGCCATGTAGCTATGCACTTTCAAAAGTCCGCCAGACAATGGTGGTCTAGCCTACGAGCCAACGGTGAAGCTCCACGAATATGGAAGGCTTTAAGAGCTTCCATTATGAAGCAATTTTTGGCCACCGATGCCAAAGACAAAGTACTCACCGAATGGCGAAGCTTAAAGCTCTCTCCCAATGAATCCATCCACAAATATGTAGACAAGTTTTGGGACCTACAACTCAAAGCCACTGTCTTCAAAAAGTTGGATTTTGGAGAGCAAAAGCAACAATTTTATGCGGGCTTAACCGAAGAAATGGCGGAGTATGTCAACTCCCAAAGGCCACGTACCATATCGGCGGTAATACACCACACTATGGTGGCCTCTCGAATCAATTTCCAAACGGGGGCAAAAAGAAATAATAAGCCCCCGGAAAACAAGGGTTCCAATGAGCCTAAGGGGAAGGACAATGTCCAAAAGTCTCCTAAGGGCAACTCCAACAAAGCTAAAGAGAAGGGAGTTTACAAAGGTAAGAATAAACTCTCTCCTGAAGAGCTTGAGCGTTATCGTAAGGATAACCGGTGTTTCAAGTGCGGCGAACAAGGGCATGCGTACCGCGCTTGTCCCCAAAAGAACAACCGCCAAGATCCTCCTAGAGCTTCCTTGGTTGAAATCCAAGAGGAGGAGACTCACCAAACTCACCACAAAGGATCTCCTCTATGCCATGCTTGGGGAAAGGTACGAGAACATGATGCTTTTATTTTCTTTGACCCTGGTTCTACTCACAATTTTATATCTATAGAGTTGGCCACGAAGCTAGGAATACAATCCTACGAGATGGGAGATGTCCTACCCGCAGACAGTGCCTTCAAGCGGCAAGAAGCTTCAGTCACTCCCTTAATTGGGAAATTGAGGCTTCATGTCCAAGGATATGTGGACAAAGAGGACTTCTTTATCTCTCCTCTCAAGCATGAGGATGTAATCCTAGGGGCACCATGGTTTGACTGCCTGGCTGCCGATGTTAAATTTCCTGAAAGGAGAATCTCCTTTAAGTTTAGGGAAAAAGACATGTATATAGATGCTAAGGAAATGGGTAACACCATCCCCATTGTACATACACCAGCTTTCAACAAGTCAATAAAGAGCTCTATTTCCGTGTACATGATTTTTGTTAAAGACTCTCAAAATGAATCTAATGCTTTAGCAAAATAAAATAAAAGCAACCAAAAGGAATTAGAGTTATCCAATGTTCTCAAGGGGTTTCAAGATGTTTTTATTGACGACATCCCTTGTGAGCTACCTCCTAAACGAGGTAATGATGACCATGCAATTGAACTTCTTCCAGGAAGTTCACCGCCTAATAAACCTCCTTATAGAGTTTCTCAAGCTCAACAAGAGGAGATTATGCAGCAAGTGCATGAGTTAGTTGAGAAGGGTATGGTTAGGCCAAGCTCATCTCCATTTTGCTCACCTGTGCTATTAGTGCAAAAGAAAGACGGCACATATCGTATGTGTGTCAACTATAGAGCACTAAATAGGATCCCTATCAAGAATAGGTTTCGTGTTCCACGGGTAGAAGACCTATTTGATAAGCTACAAGGATCGACCTACTTCAGTAGGGTTGACCTAAAAAGTGGCTATCATCAAATAAGGATAGTTGATCAAGACATTGTAAAGACCGCATTTCGTACTACATTTGGTCTTTACGAATACATTGTCATGCCTTTTGGCTTGACCAATGCACCAGCCACATTCAACCGCTTGATGGAGAAGCTGTTCAGGCCTCATCGAACCTTCACTGGAGTGTTCTTTGATGATATTATCATCTACTCTAATTCATTGGAGGAACACAAGCAACACCTCCATGTAATATTTCAAGTTTTAAGAGAGAATAAACTTTATGTTAATCGAAAGAAAAGTGAATTTTTCTTGCAAGAGATTCAGTATTTAGGTCACATTATCTCTCAAGATGGCATCCAAATGGATCCATCCAAGTTAGAGGTAATAAAAGGATGGCCTAAACCAAGGAATCTGCATGAACTAAGAAGCTTCATAGGTATGTGTGCATACTATAGACGCTTCATAGAAAATTTCTCACAAATTGCGGGACCATTACATGACCTAACAAAGAAAAGCGTTAGGTATACATGGTCTACTAAGGAGAACAATGCTTTCGAAAAGCTTAAAGAAAAGCTTATCTCTCAACCTATGCTTACACTACCGGATCTCTCAAAAGCATTTAAGGTCCAATGCGATGCTTGTGGTGATTGCCTTGGAGCTGTTTTGCTCCAAGAAGGGCACGCCATAGGCTATGAGAGTCGAAGGCTCGACCCTGTTGAGCAAGATCTAGGCATATACGAAAAAGAACTCCTTGCCGTTCTACATGCCTTAGACTCATGGAAGCACTATTTACTGGGGACTCCTTTCATTCTGCGAACGGATCACCAAAGTCTTAAGTACTTCATGACACAGACCAAGATCTCTGACAAAAAAATGAGGTGGGCAAATCTCTTTTCGCAATTTCATTTTCATATTGCTCACATTGATGGCAAGCATAATCAAGTATCTGATGCACTCTCAAGACGGCCGAGAGTGAATGCGGTTTCCATAGCAACTCACAATGATCTATCTTCAATGATAGATGAGTATGCTATTGATCCCGATTTTAGAGATGTGATTTCAGCCCTTGCATTAGGGAAGAAAGAAGAACCCTTTACTTTACAAGATGTTTATCTTCTCTATGGCAATAGACTATGCGTTACTAACTCACTACGTGAGAAAGTAATGTATAAATCTCATGCTCCACCTTATGCGGGGCATAGAGGGATTCAGTCTACCTTAAAGGGAATTGAAACATATTTCTATTGGCCTACCATGAAAGTGAGCATACAAGAGTATGTTTCCAAATGTGTGGTATGCCAAAAGACAAAATTTGATAGAGGGAAGCAACCTGGATTGCTTCAACCCTTGCCAATCCCTAATTCACCATGGGAAGTGAAATCCATGGATTTTATCTTTGGATTGCCTAAGTCTATCCATGGGAATACGGGAATATGGACGATAGTAGACAGGTTCAGTAAACAAGCTCATTTTATACCTTTCAAAAAAGACTATCAAAGCCCATCAAATGGCAACCCTATTCATTTCACAAATTTTCAAGTACCATGGCTTGTCCATGTCCATAGTGTCGGATAGAGATCCTAGAATGACCAGTAATTTCTGGAAGGGTCTCTTTGATAATTTAGGAACAAGGCTAAACTTCTCTTTGGCCTATCATCCACAAACTGATGGCCAAAGTGAAATAGCTAACCTAACCATTCTCGATCTACTAAAAGCCTATGTAACGGAAGTAGATCAAAGATCCCAATGCGAGAAGTGCTTACCCTTAGTGGAGTATGCGTACAATAACACTGTACATACTTCCACGGGAAAAGCACCTTTCGAGGTAATTGAGGGAAGATCAAAAAGTCCCTTGGTACTTAAGGTACATGGGAAGATCTTCGCTGCAGATGAGTATAGCCGAGACCTACAAGAATCTTTCCAAAAGATTAAGGATGCTATCTCTATCTCACAGCAAAGGCAAAAAGCTGCTGCTGACAAGCACAGAAGAGCCCAAGCCTTTAATGAAAACGATTGGGTCTTGTTAAAGTTTCCCAAGGCTCGATTAAGGCACACGACGGGCCAGAATCCTACGGGCTACCAAAAGTACTATGCTAAACTAGCAAATAGGTACTATGGTCCCTTCCAGATTCTTAGGCCAATCAATGACATGGCCTATCAACTTAAGTTGCCCAATCATTGGCCCATACACAATGCTTTTCATGTGAGCCTATTAAAGCCTTACAAAGGAGAGCCACCTCAAGAACCAACTATTGAAGACCCACCAGAGATCGAGGACCAAGAGGAGGTGCTGCAGCCCGAGTCCATTCTCCGACATGAAGACAAGGTATTAAGAGGCGGTAAGACTATCCGATGATATCTTATTAAATTTAAGAACTATCCTTTTGAAGATGCTAGATGGATGCAAGGCATACAATTAAAGGATAACCTAAACCTTGTCAATGCTTACAATGCTTCCCAAGAGTAAGAAAATGTACAAAATGTACAAAATGAACAAATTTTTTGTCTTATAAGACTCTCTCTCTTTTTTTATTTGTGTAAAAAAATGAAGTAGTATGCATGCTTAGATCAAGTTTGCGGAGACGACGTCTCCCAAACACCA
This sequence comes from Adiantum capillus-veneris, assembly GCF_014529385.1. Taxonomy (NCBI): domain Eukaryota; kingdom Viridiplantae; phylum Streptophyta; class Polypodiopsida; order Polypodiales; family Pteridaceae; genus Adiantum; species Adiantum capillus-veneris. Next base: position 71,681,132 of record NC_140950.1, on the reverse strand, counting down.
AGTAGAGCTTGTCACTCTACTATTGAAGACTGATAGGACTAATGTGCAGACATGCTTGCGGCAGCCTCAGGCTCTCAAGCGCCAAATGGACTAGTCATCCATTGTGGAATGATGTCGTAGGGTAACATAGGGATCCTCTACCCGCTAAGAAAAGGACTCATGAACATGCTTTATCTTCTCTACACCATAGTCGAGGACGACTATGATTTCAAGAGAGAGGTAATGTCATAATAATAAATATCTAATTCTCCTAAATGATTTTCTCATATTAAACTGATCATTTAATGCGGGGAAGGCCAGGGGAGAAAAAGCTAGAATATTGGTTAAGCTAGCAGACCGGCCACAGTAGGGATCCAAAGGAGGGAAAATAGGGATCCAAAGGGGGGGCCATCTGCAAAAGAGCCATGTGCAACAATGGGCTAAAAAGACCCTAAGGTTCAGCCCATTAAGACTTCCAAAATGCTAAGGTTCCAAAATTCAAAGGTTGTGTCCAAAGGTCAACCCTAGGGAAAATTGGATGCTTTGTGTGTGCCCTAAAAGTCTTCGCACATCCCTACATGGGAGGGGGCGAGCTCTAAAGGTAGGGGATGAGAGAGAAAGCCACACACACACACACAGGCTCCCTTTACACAAAGGGAATGAGGGACACATGTCAGCTCCCTAGGCCAGATGCCCACAAGGTGTGCCCAATTTCTATTGGATGACCCTTGAAGAGGACCAATGAAAATTAAGCTAGAGTAAATCTAGTTTAATTAATTTAAAAACATTTAATAAAAGAAACCAATGAGAATTAAGTCTCCTAGAAGACTATTGGGCAGTCTCCCAAGGGGTCCAATGAGCATTCAGGAGCCCCATGGCTTGCCTGATTCCTATTGGCCAGGAGGCAAAGGGGTCCAATGAGAGTTTAGTTTAATTATTTAATTACCTAAAGCTCTCACAAAAGGGGAAGGGGGGATACATGTCAGAAGGCTATCACTTATGCTGCTTAATTGTAATTGGCTTGACTTGGGGAGGGCCAATGAGGCTTCAAGAAGAGCATTTAGCAAGAGGGCTCTCCCAAGAGAGAGCGGGGGCTGATTTTTGCAAGGCATTATCACACACACACACTCACACAAGCTCATGTGTGAAGAAAGAGAAGACTATCTCTTCCCAAGCTTTAATGGAGAACTCATCACCTACTCCAAGCTTGTGAGATAGAAGCCTACATCAACACTCTCTTGGCATGTGGATGTAAATCCAACAAAGAGCCAAGCTTCAATGCATGCTCATCTCCTCTACCAAGCTAATTACTAAGCTAAGCTATGCTACATATGAGTGATTATGTGAGGATATGTACATCTTTCTCGTAAGATACTCCTTCTTCCTCTCAATCTACTCTCATACCCTGCTAGCTCTCACCATCTTCGAAGGTGTGTGAGGTCTTGGGTCTGAGAATGGGGATAATTCAATTTGTGTTTGTTAAGTGTTTTGCTTAGTGCATGAAGTTTCCATCTTCATTGCACTAGCTAGTCTTGAAGGGACACAAAGAATTGTATTGTACAATGTCTCTCTTGATGGGAGAAACCATAATACAAAGCCTTTTGGAGGGGGGACGGGCTCCATGAAAATCTGGTCCTCAACTGTTGTCAATAGCTTAATTGCTCTCTCTTTTGAAAGTATTGTTGATGCTATCTAACTAGGTGTTATGCTTTTTGTTGCTCTCTCCACCCAAGCACTCTTGTAATTCTCATTAGGAATCTATTCTAATGAAATGCCCACTATGTTCATGCTAATTTCCGCTACACATAAGTTATTAGGCCATTAAATGTTACACTACACATCAGTCCTATCAGTCTTCCATAGTAGAGTGACAAGCTCTACTTGGTGTTTGGGAGACTTCGTCTCCGCAAACTTGATCTAAGCATGCATACTACTTCATTTTTGTGCACAAATAAAAAAAGAGAGAGAGTCTTATAAGACAAAAATTTTGTTCATTCTTAACATTTTGTACATTTGCTTACTCTTGGGAAGCATTGTAAGCATTGACAAGGTTTAGGTTATCCTTTAATTGTATGCCTTGCATCCATCTAGCATCTTCAAAAGGATAATTCTTAAATTTAATAAGATATCATCGGATAGTCTTACCGCCTCTTAATACCTTGTCTTCATGTCGGAGAATGGAATCGGGCTACAGCACCTCCTCTTGGTCTTCGATCTCCGGTGGGTCTTCAATAGTTGGTTCTTGAGGTGGATCTCCTTTGTAAGGCTTTAATAGGCTAACATGAAAAGCATTGTGTATGGGCCAATGATTGGGCAACTTAAGTTGATAGGCCATGTCATTGATTGGCCTAAGAATCTGGAAGGGACCATAGTACCTTTTTGCTAGTTCAGCATAGTACTTTTGGTGGCCCGTAGGATTCTTGCCCGTTGTGTGCCTTAATCGAGCCTTGGGAAAATTTAACAAGACCCAATCGTTTTCCTTAAAGGCTTGGGCTCTTCTGTGCTTGTCAGCAGCAGCTTTTTGCCTTTGCTGTGAGATAGAGATAGCATCCTTAATCTTTTGGAAAGATTCTTGTAGGTCTCGGCTATAGTCATCTGCAGCAAAGATCTTCCCATGTACCTTAAGTAGCAAGGGACTTTTTGATCTTCCCTCAATTACCTCAAAAGGTGTTTTTCCCATGGAAGTATGTATAGTGTTATTGTAAGCATACTCCACTAAGGGTAAGCACTTCTCGCATTGGGATCTTTGATCTACTTCCGTTACATAGGCTTTTAGTAGATCGAGAATGGTTAGGTTAGCTATTTCACTTTGGCCATCAGTTTGTGGATGATAAGCCGAAGAGAAGTTTAGCCTTGTTCCTAAATTCTCAAAGAGACCCTTTGAGAAATTACTAGTCATTCTAGGATCTCTATCCGACACTATGGACATGGACAAGCCATGGTACTTGAAAATTTGTGAAATGAATAGGGTTGCCATTTGATGGGCTTTGATAGTCTTTTTTGAAAGGTATAAAATGAGCTTGTTTACTGAACCTGTCTACTATCGTCCATATTCCCGTATTCCCATGGATAGACTTAGGCAATCCAAAGATAAAATCCATGGATTTCACCTCCCATGGTGAATTAGGGATTGGCAAGGGTTGAAGCAATCCAGGTTGCTTCCCTCTATCAAATTTTGTCTTTTGGCATACCACACATTTGGAAACATACTCTTGTATGCTCACTTTCATGGTAGGCCAATAGAAATATGTTTCAATTCCCTTTAAGGTAGACTGAATCCCTCTATGCCCCGCATAAGGTGGAGCATGAGATTTATACATTACTTTCTCACGTAGTGAGTTAGTAACGCATAGTCTATTGCCATAGAGAAGATAAACATCTTGTAAAGTAAAGGGTTCTTCTTTCTTCCCTAATGCAAGGGCTGAAATCACATCTCTAAAATCGGTATCAATAGCATACTCATCTATCATTGAAGATAGATCATTGTGAGTTGCTATGGAAACCGCATTCACTCTCGGCCGTCTTGAGAGTGAATCAGCTACTTGATTATGCTTGCCAGCAATGTGAGCAATATGAAAATGAAATTGCGAAAGGAAATTTTCCCAACTCATTTGTTTGTCGGAGAGCTTGGTCTGTGTCATGAAGTACTTAAGACTTTGGTGATCCGTTCGCAGAATGAAAGGAGTCCCCAATAAATAGTGCTTCCATGAGTCTAAGGCATGTAGAACTGCAAGGAGTTCCTTTTCGTATATGCCTAGAGCTTGCTCAACAGGGTCGAGCCTTCGACTCTCATAGCCTATGGCGTGCCCTTCTTGGAGCAAAACAGCTCCAAGGCAATCACCACAAGCATCGAATTGGACCTCAAATGGTTTTGAGAGATCCGGTAGTGTAAGCACAGGTTGAGAGATAAGCTTTTCTTTAAGATTTTCGAAAGCATTGTTCTCCTTAGCAGACCATGTATACCTAACGCTTTTCTTTGTTAGGTCATGTAATGGTCCTGCAATTTGTGAGAACTTTTCTATGAAGCGTCTATAGTATGCACACATACCTATGAAGCTTCTTAGTTCATGAAGATTCCTTGGTTTAGGCCATCCTTTTATTACCTCTAAATTGGATGGATCCATTTGGATGCCATCTTGAGAGATAATGTGACCTAAATACTGAATCTCTTGCAAGAAAAATTCACTTTTCTTTCGATTAACATAAAGTTTATTCTCTCTTAAAACTTGAAATATTACCTGGAGGTGTTGCTTGTGTTCCTCCAATGAATTAGAGTAGATGATAATATCATCAAAGAACACTCCAGTGAAGGTTCGATGAGGCCTGAACAGCTTCTCCATCAAGCGGTTGAATGTGGCTGGTGCATTGGTCAAGCCAAAAGGCATGACAATGTATTCGTAAAGACCAAATGTAGTACGAAATGCGGTCTTTACAATGTCTTGATCAACTATCCTTATTTGATGATAGCCACTTTTTAGGTCAATCCTACTGAAGTTGGTCGATCCTTGTAGCTTATCAAATAGGTATTCTACCCGTGGAACGGGAAACCTATTCTTGATAGTGATCCTATTTAGTGCTCTATAGTTGACACACATACGATATGTGCCGTCTTTCTTTTGCACTAATAGCACAGGTGAGCAAAATGGAGATGAGCTTGGCCTAACCATACCCTTCTCAAGTAACTCATGCACTTGCCGCATAATATCCTCTTGTTGAGCTTGAGAAACTCTATAAGGAGGTTTATTGGGAGGTGAACTTCCTGGAAGAAGTTCAATTGCATGGTCATCATTACCTCGTTTAGGAGGTAGCTCACAAGGGATGTCGTCAATAAAAACATCTTGAAACCCCTTGAGAAAATTGGATAACTCTAATTCCTTTTGGTTGCTTTCATTTTCTTTTGCTAAAGCATTAGGTTCATTTTGAGAGTCTTTAACAAAAATCATGTACACGGAAATAGAGCTCTTTATTGACTTGTTGAAAGCTGGTGTATGTACAATGGGGATGGTGTTACCCATTTCCTTAGCATCTATATACATGTCTTTTTCCCTGAACTTAAAGGAGATTCTCCTTTCAGGAAATTTAACATCGGCAGCCAGGCGGTCAAACCATGGTGCCCCTAGGATTACATCCTCATGCTTGAGAGGAGAGATAAAGAAGTCCTCTTTGTCCACATAGCCTTGGACATGAAGCCTCAATTTCCCAATTAAGGGAGTGACTGAAGCTTCTTGCCCCTTGAAGGCACTGTTTGCGGGTAGGACATCTCCCATCTCGTAGGATTGTATGCCTAGCTTGGTGGCTAACTCCATAGATATAAAATTGTGAGTAGAACCAGGGTCAAAGAGAATAAAAGCATCATGTTCTCGTACCTTTCCCCAAGCATGGCATAGAGGAGATCCTTTGTGGTGAGTTTGGTGAGTCTCCTCCTCTTGGATTTCAACCAAGGAAGCTCTAGGAGGATCTTGGCGGTTGTTCTTTTGGAGACAAGCGCGGTACGCATGCCCTTGTTCGCCGCACTTGAAACACCGGTTATCCTTACGATAACGCTCAAGCTCTTCAGGAGAGAGTTTATTCTTACCTTGGTAAACTCCCTTCTCTTTAGCTTTGTTGGAGTTGCCCTTAGGAGACCTTTGGACATTGTCCTTCCCCTTAGGCTCATTGGAACCCTTGTTTTCCGGGGGCTTATTATTTCTTTTTGCCCCCGTTTGGAAATTGATTCGAGAGGCGCCATAGTGTGGTGTATTACCGCCGATATGGTATGTGGTCTTTGGGAGTTGACATACTCCGCCATTTCTTCGGTTAAGTCCGCACAAAATTGTTGCTTTTGCTCTCCAAAATCCAACCTTTTGAAGACAGTGGCTTTGAGTTGTAGGTCCCAAAAATTTTCTACATATTTGTGGATGGATTCATTGGGAGAGAGCTTTAAGCTTCGCCATTCAGTGAGTACTTTGTCTTTGGCATCGGTGGCCAAAAACTGCTTCATAATGGAAGCTCTTAAAGCTTTCCATGTTCGTGGAGCTTCACCGTTGGCTCGTAGGCTAGACCACCATTGTCTGGCGGACTTTTGAAAGTGCATAGTTACATGGCGTAGCTTAGAGGACTCCGTGAAGCCCTCATCTCCAAACGCCGCATCGAATTGCTGGATAAAGGCCAAGACTTTGTCCGTAGCACCAAAGGTACCATCATAGGTAAGGAAAGAGATGCTCTTCCCTCCCTCTTTGAATTTCTTCAACTTGGACGACCTCTTCCATGCGGCATAGGATTTCCTATGGACTCTTCTTTTTGATGGTTCAAAGGTTGCACCATCACTTTCTTCAGATGGTGAAGAATTTGAAGAAGGTGGAGAAGAGGGTGACCTCTTTCTCGCCTTTTTCTTGTCTTGATCTTTGTCATATTCACCATAGTTTTCATAAGAGGAAGAGGATGAAGAAGATGGAGAAGAGGGTGTCCTCTTTCTCGCCTTTTTCTTCTCTTGCTTTTTATCATCCCTCTTTGAATTGTGGTGGGGCGAAGAATATGATGGTCTTCTCCGCTTTGGTGGTGATGGAGAGTGTTTAGCCCGCCGTCTTCTTCGAGCCATCTCCGTCGAGGTGGCGGGAGACTCGCTTCTTTCTCGTTCCTTCGGTGGAGGCTCTTGAGTTCTCCTTTGGGAAGGAGATGCATCATCAAGAAGTAAATTCTTGAGCCCTTCATATGGATTCTCTTCTTCTTCTCGAATCGGAGAGAGACCTCTTTTGGTAGTCTCACAAGGAGGCGTCCTAGGTGTTCTGTCGTCATGGTGATGAGCTTGGAGAATCCCATGAGCACGAAGATGCCGTTGCACTTCACTTTGGAGAGATGGATCGCCCATGGATTGTTGAAGCCTAGTAACAAGATAGTTAACAAGCATTGAAGCATCATTAGTAGCTTGCTCATGAGCAAAATCAAAGTTATCAACATTAATTTCACTCTCTTTACTATTGTCAGCCATTCTAATAACTTTTAGGTGTAAACTTTTTAGGTGTACTTTGGCACTTCAAGCCCTAGTTGCTACTCCTCTTTACCCCTTTAGAAAAAGCACTCAAGCTATTGTACCCGCGGCTCGAATACCATTAATTGCAAGGAATAGAAGAGAGGGTCTTTCGACACCAAAACAGCACCGGCTCCTGTCAAGCTTCTAATAGCTCAATAGTGGTTAAGCCGTAGGCAAGCCCCGTAGGACTCCACTATTAAGACCATAGCTCTCGACGGTGATGCCCCGTTAACTGCACGAAGGCAGGCGCACTGCAAGGCTGAAAAATCCCTATTCTACTTACTCACAGGCAATTAATAATACCAACCATTTGTAGCTAGCTTGAGGACCTCCCTTCTTGAGCAAGAAAAGAGAAAACCTTGAGCTCTGATACCAATGTAACATTTAATGGCCTAAAAACGTATGTGTAGCGGAAATTAGCATGAACATAGTGGGCATTTCATTAGAATAGATTCCTAATGAGAATTACAAGAGTGCTTGGGTGGAGAGAGCAACAAAAAGCATAACACCTAGTTAGATAGCATCAACAATACTTTCAAAAGAGAGAGAAATTAAGCTATTGACAACAGTTGAGGACCGGATTTGCATGGAGCCGATGCCCCCTCCAAAAGGCTTTGTCTTATGGTTTCTCCCATCAAGAGAGACATTGTACAATACAATTCTTTGTGTTCCTTCAAGACTAGCTAGTGCAATGAAGATGGAAGCTAGTCCCCTCTCTCTCTTGGGCGAGCCCTCTTGCTAATTGCTCTTGCTGAAGCCTCATTGGCCCTCCTCAAGTCAAGCCAATTATAATTAAGCAGCATAAGTGATAGCCTTCTGACATGTGTCCCCCTTTCCCCTTTTGTGAGAGCTTTAGGTAATTAAATAATTAAACTAAACTCTCATTGGACCCCTTTGCCTCCTGGCCAATAGGAATCAGGCAAGCCATGGGGATCCTGAATGCTCATTGGGCCCCTTGGGAGACTGCCCAATAGTCTTCTAGGAGACTTAATTCTCATTGGTTTCTTTTATTAAATGTTTTTAAATTAATTAAACTAGATTTAATCTAGCTTAATTCTCATTGGTCCACTTCAAGGGTCATCCAATAGAAATTGGGCACACCTTGTGGGCATCTGGCCTAGGGAGCTGACATGTGTCCCTCATTCCCTTTGTGTAAAGGGAGCCTGTGTGTGTGTGTGTGTGTGTGTGTGTGTGGCTTTCTCTCTCATCCCCTACCTTTAGGGCTCGCCCCCTCCCATGTAGGGATGTGCAAAGACTTTTAGGGCACACACAAAGCATCCAATTTTCCCTAGGGTTGACCTTTGGACACAACCTTTGAATTTTGGAACCTTAGCATTTTGGAAGTGTTAATGGGCTGAACCTTAGGGTCTTTTTAGCCCATTGTTGCACATGGCTCTTTTGCAGATGGCCCCCCCTTTGGATCCCTATTTTCCCTCCTTTGGATCCCTACTATGGCCGGTCTGCTAGCTTAACCAATATTCTAGCTTTTTCTCCCCTGGCCTTCCCCACATTAAATGATCAGTTTAATATAAGAAAATCATTTAGGAGAATTAGACATTGATTATTATGACAGACATCGTGGACTTCTCACTAGGTGAGTATGCAAAACCCTATGACTTAGTTCAGGATGTGTTTGTGCAGGGCCCAAAGATAACTTGGCCCCAATTACTCCAACTTGCACCCAGAATGAAGAGGCAATGGACAAAAATGGTAAGTACTGAGAAATCAAGGCCCAGGATAGCTGGGGCTATCTCTGGAAGGGATCTCAATGACATCCTACCAACCACAGATGCTCACATCAAGGGGCAATGAATCTCAAATATATACATACATGGTGGCGTGCAAATATGCATCATGAGTGAAAAGATGTTACAGCATCTAGGTCTAGAGGTAAGTAGGCCGGCACCCTGCCGAGCCAGGATGGCAAACAATGTAAGAGGGAAATGCGTGGGCATTGTAAATGCGGTAAAAGTGAAAACATTCAATACAGAAGTGGAGGTAGACATCTTTGTCATGCCACACAAAGGGGAGGGCTACCCCATCATTCTTGGGAGGCCTTGGATTATGGCTATGGAAGCTAAACAAGACTGGAGCACTGGGATGATTTAGATGATGAACGCTAAAGGGAAGCCCATATTCTACGACATGAGGACTAGAAAGAAACGCAACATGATCTTGGAGGCTTCAGAAGATGAGTCCACCAGTGACTATTCGTCTACCTCAGGAGAAGAGACGACCACCACCGACGGAAGTGACAGTAGCATCGAAGTGATGGGGGTCATTCTTAAAGACCGAAATAGATTGACACAATCTGAAACACCCTTGACAAACCAAGAGGGATCATCAGGAATGCAGTCCTTGGAGGATGTAGGTAAGTTACAAAAAATGCTCTCAAATGAGTTAACCAATGAAGAAAGGAAGGAATATGTCTCCATGCTAGGTAACTTCACTACTTTGTTCATTGATGGTTATGATAAGATCACAGGATTTACAGTAGTGCAACATCACATAAAACTCAAGGAAGGCAGTAAGCCCGTAGTACAAAAGCTCAGAAGACTTGGAGTAATCCAACAAGAGGCAGTGCTTAAAGAAGTGAGAAGTTTGCTACAAGCAGGTTTCATCTACCCTGTCGAGGACTTAGAATGGGTCTCCCCAGTAGTAGTCACACCAAAAAAAAATGCTAAGTGGAGGGTCTGTGTGGATTATAAACCTCTCAATGCAGCCACGAAGAGGGATCACTTTCCCCTCCCATTCCAGGATGAAATACTCAATGAAGTGGCAGTTCACGAGCGGTACACAATGTGCGATGGCTACTCACGATATTTCCAGATTAGCATTGTGGAGGAAGATCAGAAGAAGACAACCTTCATCACACCTTGGGGATGTTTTGCCTACAGAGTGATGCCGTTTGGACTCACTAACGCCTCGGCCACATTTCAACGCTATGTGACTTTTGTTTTCCAACCCTACTTTGGAACATCAATACGGGTTTTCATAGATGATTTTTGCATCTATAGTTCACAAGCCCTTCATTTAAGCAAAGTCTATGATGGCTTAACTAGGCTGCAAACCTTGGGTGGCCAGCTCAACATGGATAAGTGCCACATTGGTGAAAGCAAAGTCACTCTGCTTGGTCATGTAATTTCAACAAAAGGATCGAGGCTGACCCTAGTAAGATTCAAGCCCTGATATCTTTATCATCACCCACCACCGCTAAGCAGCTGGTTTCTTTCCTTCAGAAGGTAAGATACTTAAGCAGGTTCATTCACTTGCTATCTCAAGTGGTCCTTCCCCTACAACAACTCACCCAGAGGTATGTCTTCTCATGGAGTGAAGAGAATGAGCAGCAATTTACTGAGATAAAGCAAATCCTAGTAAGCTTCCCACTATTTCACCTCCTAGGTGGGACGAGCCATTTTATGTGAACCCTAGTGTGGGAAGTGATACACTCGGAGCCATGCTAATGCAAAAAGACCCCAAACTTCTTTTATGTGCCTTATTTACTTCTCTTGACCCCGTCAGAAAAGGGATTTACCAAAGTAGAACACATGGTTCTGGCACTAATGTTTGCTACCACAAAGTTCCGCTCCTATCTCCTGCCTAGACCATTTGTAATCCTGACAATGGAAGAGGTTTCCCCATATGTAATGCAACACATGGATGTCTCATCTAGGATCTCAAAGTGGTTGATTAGATTACAAGAGTTTGACTACACCATGCAAGTAGAAAACTCCACCAGGGCTAGTTTAGCGGGAATTCTCACTCATTGTCATTATGAGAAGAGGCTGAAGGTCAACACGGAAGCAAAGGAAGAAACACCAAGGGTAGAGAGTCCTAGGCTAGGAAGAGCTCACTCTCTTTTCTTTGACAGAGCATACGAGAGAACAATGGATCAGTCTGCACCAGGCATAGTCATTTTCAATGAACAACAAGAAAGAGTATTCTCCATCGGGCAGTTATTACACTCCCACTCCAACAATGAAGCAGAATATGCAACTCTAATTCTTGGGTCAGAACAATGTATTTCACAAGGAATTTAGCGCCTAAATGTGTTTGGTGATGCTTTGCTTTTGATAAGGCAGATAAATGGCACCTGGGATTGTAAGAATCAGGTTTTGCTTGGTCAACTCCACCAAGTTAAGAATCTTCTAAGGAAGTTCGAAGCAGTGAAGCTATTTCATGTCCCCAGAGCAGAAAATCAGGAGGCACATGCTCTAGCCAAAGAGAGAATACAAGACGTTTTCGTAGGAGCAATCAAACTGAAGCTACCCCTCTTTCAAGGTAGTGATGCTATGCTTGATGTCATTAGATTTCTAGATACAGGAGACTGTCCGGAAGGATACACCAAAGCCAAAAACAGTGGCTAGTAAGGAAGGCTATTACGTACCGCCTTGTAAACAACCACTTGTATTGTAAGGGCAAAGATCGAATTCTCAGGCGGGTGCCAACCTCAAGTGAGATCACATAGGTAATTACAAGCTGCCATGATGGCGTCTGTGGCAGTCATTTTTCTCTAGACATCATCAGTAGGAAGATTCTACAAGCAGGATACTCTTGGCCTAGTTTGAACAGAGATGTACACCATTGGTGTAAAACATGTAAGGCCTATCAAGTGGCCAGTGATCGCACCTTAACCTACGAGCCACAAGCTCCTATCATCTCATATGGTCCATTTGAGAGATGGGGAATAGATGCAATCGGTCCTTTACCAAAGGCCCAATCAGGTAAACTGTACATCATAGTGGGTGTAGATTACACGACTCGATGGGCAGAAGCAATAGCCACCACCCGCATTACAGCCCAAGAGGTGGAAAAGTTCATTTTTGAGCATATCGTTTGCCGTTTTGGCACTCCTCTTGAGATAATATCAGATAGAAGACCAAGATTTAGAGGTGATTTGGTGGGAGAACTGATGAAGAAGTTAAGCATCACACGTCGTCTTTCCACACCATACTATCCACAATGCAATGGTCTGGTAGAGAAGGTAAATGGAATGATTTGCAAAATCATCACAAAGGAGGTGAAAAATCACACAAGGGACTGGGATAAACATCTCATGGCAGCTCTTTGGGCCTACAGAATAACGTTCCGAACATCACTAGGTTTCACCCCTTTCCATCTAGGGTATGGGAAGGAGGCAATTCTACCCATTGAGGTACAGATAGCCAGCTTACGGGTTTTGGCTAGCCAGATACACCGTCTAATTGTAAATCTCCAAAACCACATCTTGGATCTGGAGAGACTCCAACTGGATAGGGAAGAAGCAATCAATCACTACGCAGCACAGGCAGAAATACACCGGCTCACTTTCAATCAAGGGCTTAAAGAAAAGGGACTGGAAAAAGGTATGTTAGTGTTGAGATACGACAATAGATTTGACACCAGGAAGGACAAGAAATTTCAACCCAGATGGGAAGGGCCATTCATCATCAGGAAGCGCTATGACAACGGCAGCTATAAGCTGATGGAAGCAGATGGGAGAATTCACAAGACTAGGGTCAATGGATGGAGATTGAAAAGGTATTTTCTTAGGTTTGATCCAGAATTCATGCTAGACATTCCAGAAGAGGGAGAACCCTCTAACTCCACAGCTGAAGAAGCAGAAGAAGGGCTAGAAGCATGAATGCCTCTAGCCAAAGGGAGAGAGCTAATGATGGCTGATTTTTGAAAATAAAAGAAAAAAAGAAGAAAAGACTTATTTTTCCTCTACTGGAGCCTTGGCAACACTGTTGGAAGGCTCGAAAATGCCTGGTAAAACCCACGACACCTCTACGGGCATGGCAGCCCCCCTCCCCTCGATTGGGCGGCCTTATCACCCTCAGGCCCCCGGTTGTCTATATCCCAGCCTGTTCGGCCGCCCTTGGTTTCAAAAACCCCTTCTCTCTTCCCTCGTAGTTATTCCCCCCCCCCGGCAGGCATCGGATGAAATAACCCCCCCCTCTCTCTCTCTCTCATTTTTCCTACATACCTCTCTCTCTCTCTCTCTCTATTCCCCCCTCCCCCTTACTGGCCACCCTTGTACACGTGCAAGCCTTGAGCACCCACCCCGACCCCTCTCCCATTTTCCCTCTCGCGCTCCCTCCTGGTCGAGCCCCATGTGACCCCCCTGCTCTCTCTTTCTTAACCACAGCCCGGCCCGGCCACCCTCTCATTACCCCCCGCCCCCTTGGCCCACTAATATTCTCCCCCCCCCTCTTCCCCACCCGCTCGCCTCACCCTCCCCTCGGCCTCATTACCCCCCCCCCCCCCCCCCTTTGGCCCGCTATCCCGACCCTCTTTCTCCCCCCCCACACCATTGACTTCTACCCCTCCTCTCATCCTTGAGACGCCATGCAAGACAAAGAATAGGACAACCCCCCCCCCCCCGACACACTCTCTCCTCCCCCCCCCCCCCCCATGGTGGGCACCCACCCTATGGATTCCCTCTCTCTCTCTCTCTCTCTCTCTCTCTCTCTCTCTCTCTCTCTCTCTCTCTCTCTCTCTCTCTCTCTCGTCCATTTCAACCCGAAGGCGCAGCGCACGGAGCCGGAGCCCACTCTCCCTCCACACCACTCTCCCTCCATACCACACTCTCACTCATCCTCACCCTCTCACACCCTCATCCACTCACACTCACACAAACACCCCCAATCCCCTCTCCCTCTCTCGCGCTCTGTTTCGACAGCAGCCCGCCCGCCATATCTCTCTCTCTCTCTCCCTCTCGGCCTGTACAGGCGTAGTGCACGATTTTCTCTCTCTCTCAATACACACACCACACACACACACACACACACACACACACACCCCACGCACACACACACACACACACACACACATACACACACACACACACACACACACACACACACACACACACCATCCCCCCCCACCCCAAGCATGCGTAGCTGCCACTGGCCGCCAACACAGGAAAAAAATAAAATAAAAAAACATATATAAGCCCCCGTTCCCACCGCACGCTTGCGCACACATACAAATAAACACACGCACTCACGCATGCGCACCCATATACATATATATATATATATATATATATATATATATATATATATATATATATATATATATATATATACACATCCGCCCATATGCATATAAATACACACATACGCATATACGTACTACAAATACAAAGAAAAGCGAAGGATTCCACGACTACGATGACAATGAAAAAGAAGAAGGACTCAAAGCACACGCCACCAACAACAAAAAGGAGAAATGCACCGAAGGCATGCCCCGACTGACCCCGAAAAGAAGTACGCTCTACACCGACGCACCGGCAACACACCATTCGCCGGCAACACGCAACCACGACGCCAATTCCAGTAATTTATAGGTTATTTTCATCACTTCTTCAGTTTTCAAACTAAGCCATTGTAAAATCCCACTTTGTAAATATCCTCTCTCTAGGTGATGGTCACAAAGGCCCACCTAGAGATTCCCATCTTTTAATAACCTCCCAAAACAAAGCAAGGGTCAACCACACCGGGCCCACCACTTGCTTTGTCTCCCCGATTAAGCTTACCCTAATCACATTGGGATTACCATAATCCAAGCAGCCAACACCTATAAATTGGCACTGAGAGGTCACTATCGGGGGGGGGGGGGGGGGGCAGTCCATGAGAAGTCAACACTTGGTAGAGTATAGTGGGAAGAGTTGACACTATCACCATCATGGGGGGGGGGGGGGGGGGGGGGTTTGTGTGTTGGGTTTTCCTTGGGAATTGCACTATGTGAAGGGAGCCACGTCCATCTCTCGACTCCAATGGTCGATGCACACACGTATACACGCTCTTGGTAGCAAGCTTCACAATCATCGAGTCGTCTTAGAGAATGCACCAAGTAGTTTGCACCACCTCCTCTCCCTATCTCTCTACCACCACGGCGTGCCATTTGTAAATACTGCAGAAATAATTCTCCCTCACACCCCCAAGGGTTTTCATCATTTGCAATTCTCTATCTGTGTGTGTGTGTGTGTGTGTGTGTGTGTAAATTCGCGGTGTTCATATCATCGTGGTTTGCGTCCTAGCCACTCAAAGCTTGGTGGTGCCCCCTGTTCGCTTTACCGTGACAGGCTCGAGGCGCGCCATTCGGTCCCCGGAATTTTAGAGGCCGTCGGGGCTTGGGCACTACAAGAGGCTATTTATATTAGCGACGCTCACACAGAGACGCTCAAAAAAAAAAATTCTCGGCGTCGCTATGAGCGTCGCCAATTTACAAGTAAATTTGCGACGCTCATAGCGACGCCGGCTGGGCTAAAAAAAATAACAGAGAGCGCCCAAAAACTCAAATCTCAGATCTGAGTTTTTCGGCGCCCTCAAGTAAGGAGCAGGTAACACTCTCCCTCTCTCTCTCTCTCTCTCTCTCTCTCTCTCTCTCTTTCTTCTCCACACACACACACACACACACACACACACACACACACGAGGAGAGGAAGGAGAGCCAGGTATGCTCCTTCCCTCTCCTCACTCTCATGCCCAGGGGATTCACTAAGTCTTACCGTATGGTATCACGTGAGTGTACAATAGGGGGGTTATAAAGGGGAGAAAAGGTGCATTTTACAAAGGATGGTCCCGTATATAGGGGTAAAAAAGGAAAATTTGGTGCACACAGGTGACGTGTCCTTATTATAAGTGGTGAATCCCCCGGGCTCTCATGTTCCCTTCCCCTCTTTCTCTCTCCCTCTCTCTCTCTCTCTCTCACACACACACACACACACACACACATAGTGTTTTTGAGAGAGAGAGAGAGAGAGAGAGTACAAACATAAACAAAAACGCACACACACATACATAAACAAAGAATACACACACACATTGAGAGAGGAAAAGAGAGAGAGAGCATGCATAAACAAAAAACGCACGCATTGAGAGAGGAAAAGAGAGAGAGAACATGCATAAACAAAAAACGCACACATTGAGAGAGAAAAAGAGAGAGACAACATGCATACGATCCAAAAAAACGGACACACATTGAGAGAGAAAGAGAGAGAAACTAATTTAACGTCGTAGGAAACTAATTAAAATTAAAAGACCTAAAGATCTAGCCGACGAGGAGTTGAACTCAAGACCTATTATTCAAGAGGGAAATGGCATAACCAATCTATCATACTTGGCATGGGTGATAGAAAGGTTATACCATTTATCTCTTTTTATTGGCACACACATCCACACACGCGCACACACACAAGAAGAAGAGAGTTATAACGTCGTAGGAAACTATCCTAAAAGACGTTAAAGATTAGGTTAGATGTAGACTTACGTTAAATTAGATTTAGGTATGTATTTTGTCGTAGAGACAGCCACAAGTTTTTGGATTGGTGCCTCCAATTTTTACATGTGTATATATGGAGCACCAGCATGGCACCTAAAGTGAATGCAATATTAGAAACAATATTGAAAGAGCAGCGGGCTAAGCTGAGAGGTGTTTTTACACAGTCATTGTAGTGGCCAGCCTTGGTAGATATATAATAAGCCTGTATTCTTGAAGGATTTGAGATTGTTTTGGAAGAACTGCAACTTTGGGCCCCAAAATAGTCTAATTATTGACAATAGTATGTAGAAAGTGTGCCACAACCCTGAAGGAAGCTGGCCTGTTACTCCTAAGATAGAGGACCAGACCAAAGAACAGTGGCGGCAAAACTTCTTGATAGATACTTTGAGCAGCTGGTTGTTCCTATGGCTGCAATCAGAAGATCGTGCAGTGTATACACCTGAAAATGAGTTTGATACTGTCCCATATTTTATTTCACAACAAGTGATCATGAAGCTGGAATCAAAAATGCACAGGCGTAATGAAGCCATGCGTAGGAGACAAAGGGAGGCTGATGAATAAGCTCAAAGACATAAGAGAGAGAGAGGCTACAGAGGGAAAATTAAGAGAAGCAGTAGCAAGAAGAAAAAGAAAGAGAGTTGCAAGAACCAAAAGCTTAGCAACACTACAAGAGGCTATTCATATTAGCGACGCTCACACAGCGACGCTCAAAAAAAAAATCCCGGCGTCGCTATGAGCGTCGCAAATTTCTTTGTAAATTTGCGACGCTCATAGCGACGCCGGCTGGGCTAAAAAAATAACCGAGCGTGCCCAAAAACTCAGATCTCAGATCTGAGTTTTTCAGCGCCGTCAAGCAAGGAGCAGGTAACGCTCTCCCTCTCTCTCTCTCTCTCTCTCTCTCTTTTTTTTTCTTCTCCACACACACACACACACACACACACACACACACACACACACACACACACACACGAGGAGAGGAAGGAGAGCCAGGTATGCTCCTTCCCTCTCCTCATTCTCATGTTCCCTTCCCCTCTTTCTCTCTCCCTCTCTCTCTCTCACACACACACACATACACACACACACATAGTGTTTTTGAGAGAGAGAGAGAGAGAGAGAGAGAGAGAGAGAGAGAGAGAGAGAGAGAGTACAAACAAAAACAAAAACGCACACACACATACATAAACAAAGAATGCACACACACATTGAGAGAGGAAAAGAGAGAGAGAGCATGCATAAACAAAAAACGCACGCATTGAGAGAGGAAAAGAGAGAGAGAACATGCATAAACAAAAAACGCACACATTGAGAGAGGAAAAGAGAGAGACAACATGCATACGATCCAAAAAAACGGACACACATTGAGAGAGAAAGAGAGAGAAACTAATTTAACGTCGTAGGAAACTAATTAAAATTAAAAGACCTAAAGATCTAGCCGACGAGGAGTTGAACTCAAGACCTATTATTCAAGAGGGAAATGGCATAATCAATCTATCATACTTGGCATGAGTGATAGAAAGGTTATACCATTTATCTCTTTTTATTGGCACACACATCCACACACGTGATTCCGAAAGATATCGAGTAGATCTCCACGGGACAAAAATTCCACAAAAGGTTTTGCGACATTTTCCTCTGCTTCCTCGCATCAAGCATTTCTTCGAATGTAAGTCCATGGCCGCCCTAGCATCATGGCATGAGGAGAATAAATATTCGGATGGTGTGCTACGAATTCCTGCAGATTGTGGCGCCTAGAAACATATAGATGGAACATGGTCAGATTTTGCGAGGGAAGCTCGAAATTTGCGCTTAGGCCTGGCTATGGATGGCGTAAATCCATTTGGTCAAAGATCAACATCTTACAGTGTATGGCCCGTTGTCATCGTCAACTACAACATTCCCCCGTGGTTGACTATGAAGAAGGGGCACCTATGGCTAAGCTTGATTGTGCCAGGGCGATATAAAATGGAGAATATGGATGTGTATCTTCGTCCACTATTGGAAGAGCTACAACAATTGTGGATTGGCATAGAGGTGGTGGATATGAGCCAACACACAAGACGACGGAATGCTTTGATCAGAGGCATTCTAATGTGGACCATGCATGACTATCCCGGGCTAACAGAATGCTCAGGTGATCTATTGACACTCCTCACTCAGACACTGTAAATCTTGTTTTTTCCCATAGTTGATCTATTATCATGTGTATACATGCAGGGCTTCAAACAAGCGGATACAGAGCATGTGTCACATGTGGACCTAGACTGAATGCACATAGGGCGCCCTCACTGAAGAAGCAAATCTACGAAGGTCATCAAGCATATCTTCTAGAGAATCATGTGTTACGCGACGGCTTTTTGGGAAGAGACCCACCAAGGATGTCTGCACAAGCATGGTTAGAGCAGAAGGAGATGTGCGATGACGGATTGCCTCCAGGGATGAAGAGACTATCTCTATGGTACGAGTTACCATACTGGCCCCGACTCATGATCAATCACTTGCTCGATCCAATGCACATATTCAAGAATGTGGGTAATCTACTATGGGACCATCTGACCGGCAAGAAAGATACTTTGGGAGCCAGAGTTGACCTTAGAAATGTGGATCATATGGAGCAATATTGGCCGCAAACAGCGTCTGATGGATCGATAAAACTCCCTAAAGCACCATGGATTTTCACAGGAGCCCAAGAACGCAAAGTAAAAGAGCCCAAGAACGGCGTAATGCACTCGCTCCGAACGTGTTTTACTAAAGAAGGAAAGCTTACCGGTTTGAAGTCACACGATTGGCATAAAATGTGTCAGGTACGTTCATAGTGGACTTTAATATCATTGCATAAAATGTGGACTTTAATATCATTGCTGCACATACTTTACAGTTTATTTTACCGGTTGCCATTGAGGGATGTTTGTCTCTCGACATCCGTAACACAATCTACAAACTTGCAAAGCTGGTGCAATGGATCTCACAAAAAGAGATCAACGTAGACTCCATACCATTCGCCAAACTAAATGCTGCGGAGCTTGTGTGCATGTTTGAGAAACATTTTCCTACTACCATGCTAACCATTCAGGTGCATCTTCTTGTTCACATAGTTGATGAGGTGGAAATAGTTGGCACAGTTCATTCCAGATGGATGTTCTTCTTAGAACGTTTCATGAAAACGCTTAAGGGATATGTGCGTCAAAAGGCACATCCGGAGGGTAGCATGGCAGAAGGTTGGTTGGTATCAGAGTCCCTAGTGTACATTGGAGAGTGGCTAGACGGATTTGATAAAGCCCGGGACACGCTATGGCGAACCATAGATGATGAGCGCATATCTTGGATTGTAATGTGCAATCTCGGTGTTGAGAAGAAGATGACGGAAGATCTAGAGGCTAAAATCAACCGATTTTGCATGCTTCACAATCTAGTGATGCAAAAGTGGATTTCACAATATGAGGATGAAAAGCAAGAGCGACAAAGGGTACGAATCGAGTGGAGATGGGGAAGACGACCACCGATGCACTATCCGACGTAACTGGAGAGCCTACCAACATTCATGAGCTTAAGATGGTTGCACAACCAATTGAAAAGCGCACAACAATGCGGTGATGAAGTGACTGAGGAAGAGTGGGAGTACTCTCGGGGTTGCGCGACCAAGGTAAGTTTGCAATGTACGACTAGCTAGTGACTTTATTTCTAAACGTTTGAACGGCCACTCATAATCTTTGTTCGTTGTAGTATAAGTCATACACAGTAGCATGGTGTAACGGTCGACATTTTAGGGTGGAACGGATCGACAAAAAGCGTTTTACTCAAGATTGTGGAATCATGGCAAAATTTGAACAATCTAGTCGGCGACGTTCCTCTGATGCAGATCCTGTGGTGGCGGAACTCACTTACTTCGGCACGCTACAAGAGATTTTGAGGATCGATTACAGAGGATTTTTTGTCGACTTGTTCGACGTGCAATGGTTCAATATAATCATGGAGGGTCGCAACGCTACTGTGCGTAGAGGAGAGTCTGGTTTTCTTGAGGTGGATTCTACTAAGAAATGGACTGACCTAAGAGACACTTTCGTACTACCCGAGCATTGTGAACAAGTAAGTATGTAAATAGTTAACATCCCCCTTTTACAAGTTATGTGTTTGAAAGCTCTCATGTAAGTTATGTGGCTCTGGCAGGTAATATTTCATCCTACAAAGTCTACATCAAACTGGTGGTACGTCATAGAGGTAGCCCCTCGTAGTGCAAGGACGTATGAAGGCTACCATGTGCCAATCACAATGGCATCAATGGAGGAGATCAGAGAAGATGCTCAATCAGAAGCCGCTGCGGTGGTGCCAGACGAGCATCAAGATGCTACTACTCTATATGGGGTGCATGCAGAGGAGCTACAAAATGAAACAGAGGATATGTGTTTAAACAGAGAGCTCTATATAGATATAGGAAGTTATGCTGAGTTATGCGAGGATGAGAGAGAGATCTCTTAAAGCCACAAATATTGTATTTGAACAATTTTGCTCCGTGTTGTAAAAGCTCTGGCTCTCTAAGTACCTTCCATGGTGTATAACGCTCTTTTCTACTCGCGCTCACATCTTTTGATTGAAAATTCCGAGTTTTTGATTTGCCTCTTCTATCACTCAATTCATTGCGTCATTGTATTTATATGCATCATTACGTCATTGTATTTAATGGTCTTTGCGTCATTGTCTACTCTATTCATTCAATATTAAGTTTAAATATTCGTGTGTTTAATGCAGGTATGGATGATGAGGAGTTTCTTTCTTCTTTGTCACCGCAGCAGAGAGAGTGGTACGTGGAGCGTCATCGCTCTGGCGCATCATCGCGCGTTCCTACTCCATCCGCATCTCCCTCTCTTTCGGAGCATTCGGTGCGCTCCGAAGCTTCGGCGTCGACGAGACGATCTTCACACTCGTCTAGACACCGGCGCTCTAGTGGTGGCGGTGGCGGTTGTTGTGGGGATTCCACCGCGGATGCCTCCACACCGCCTCGTGTTCGACGAGGCTCTTTACCCTCCCCTTCTTTGCCCGCCCCCACACCAGCCACAACATCACCATCTACGCGAGGTTTTGCGCGGCTGACTGTTCTTAGCAGCTACACACCTCTACCTACTCCGCCAGGAGCCACCCCACTCGACACTCCTTGCTTCGGGGCCCAGACGCCGGTGGAGACACCTGACGTCCGTACCCCCATCGACACGCCGCTAGAGACCCCTGCCGGGACACCCAGATTCACGCGTCACCGGCCAGAGGGCTTGCCTTACTCGGTCGACTTCAGCAGCGGCATCATCATGGATGATGACGGCAAGAAGGTGATCTTGTGCATGCGTGGTCTTTGCTCTCAGCTGTTTAGACACTACATACTAAACAAATGGAGTGAAGTACCAAGTGATTTAAAAAACAGAGTCATCAGCATACTTCATGATGAGTTTCCCGTTCCAACACGGGATCAACGCTTCAATGAAGACCTGATGAGGATTCGAATGCGCGAATACTGCAAACACAAGCGTTCCGAAGTGCAAAAAGCAATCAAGCATGGGTGGAACAGGCCAGATTGGGTGGCCAAAGAAGATTGGAAGAATGCGAAGAAAGCAGCGCGCGAGAATCCCGACAAGTGGAAGCAACAAAAGGATGCAGCCAGAGCGCGAGTAGAGGCAGGGAGCTCGCACCACTTGGGGAGAGGTGGATGGGCATCATTTGAGGCCGATTTTGTAAGTGTTTTCGCATTGCTCTTTATGTTCGATAGTTTAGGGTTTATGAGTTTTTTAATTCTAACATAATGAAATCTTTGTATGTTTTGACAGTGGTCGATGACAGGACGTGATCCCACACCGTACGAGCGCGAGTACGCAGGCAGGAAGGGCTTAAACGCCCTGATGGACATTCTCAGTTCTCGCGGCGGCATGGTTAGTATTAGGGTTTACTCTTTTCTATTTTTTGTATTGTTTTATAAATGTCGTTATATGTTTATACTTACTGAAAGCTGTCTTATTGTCTTTTTTTGCAGAATCCGATAGATACGTCGCTTGGACGCGATGAGACGTCTGACTAGACGACGTCAGTTTAGCCGTAGCTAGATAGCATTAGTTTAGGGTTTCTCATAGCTTATGTATCATGAGACGGATTTTATACGTCTTTTTGAACCATGTATATTATTACATTTGTCACCGCAGTTCATTTTGCCAATCAATTCTTTATGCCTATGATGTTGTACAATTGTCATTATTACATTTGCCAATCAATTCATTTTGCCTATGATGTGTACAATTGTCAATTTTACGCTTGTCAATTTTGCAAACAATGCGTCTTGTGGGTGACTATTTTGGGTCTATTATCTACCCTTGCACTTTTTTTAAAAAGTGAATCAAGTACAATATGGTTGATGGGTGAATGCCCTGCCACCAAAAAAATTTTCTCTCGGGCGTCGCTATAACCGTCGCTATTTATGGCTCTGGAGCGTCGCTATAAGCGTTGCTATAGACTTCTATGTAAATGTCGCTATAACCGTCGCTATGAGCATCGCTATGAGCGTCTCTATATAGCGACGCTTATAGCGACGCATATAGTGACGCCTATAGCGTCGCATATAGCGACGCTCTCGTAGCGACGGTTTTAACGACGTCGGGGGTTATAAAAACCCAATGTATTTCCGTCACTAACGGCGTCACAAGAGCACACAACCTCTTGTAGTGGGGGTTCGCTTTGCTCCTGTCAACAAGAGATAATGCTTATCCGATCATTTTGGGTAGGCCATGGATTTTGGCAATAGGAGCTAAGAAAGATTGGGAGAGCAAAGTGCTCACCTTGCCTGACAAAGAGAGGGGAAGGCAGATTGTGCTTGATTTGAAGACCAAGGAGAGTAGTTCTCGTCCTATGGATGTTAAAGATGAGGGAGACACGACGAGTTACGAGTACAAGACAGAAACGGGCTATGATGAAGGCTATACTAGCACAAAGGAAGAGGAGAGCAAGGACAACATGCTGAAGATAGATCCAGACTTATTCGGAGTCACCATAGATGACTCCCCACCTAAAGAAGAAGGTATGCAGTCTCAAGCTCATGGGTTAAGCATAGAGAAGGTTTCGAGCATGATGAGTGACGATTTGACCAAGGGTGAAAAGGAGGGTTATGTTCAGTTGTGTGAGTCCATCCACATCTATTTGCGATGGAATACAAGCATTTTCGTGGTACAAAGGGAGTAGAGCACAAGATTGTTCTTAAGGAGGGACATAGGCCTAAAGCACAGAAGTTGAGAAGACTAGGGGAAATCCAAGAGGAGGCCCTTTGGCAGGAGATTAATAAGTTTCTGGATGCAGCATCATGTATCCTCTGAAAGAGTGAGAGTGGATCTCGCCAGTGGTTATAACCCCAAAAATGAATGGGAAATGGAGAGTGTGTGTCGACTACAAGCCACTGAATGCCACGACCAAGAGGAATCACTATCCATTGCCGTTTCAAGACAAAATCCTAAACCAGGTGGCTGGGCACGAGAGATACTCGATTATGGATGGCTTTTTGGGGTATTTCTAGATAGGGATTGCACTCCAAGACTAGTTGAAGACCACATTCATATCTCCATGGTGTTGTTTCTCTTAACGCAGGATGCCATTTGGATTGGTGAATGCATATACCACCTTCCAAGATTGGATGAATAGGGTATTTGGTCCATACCTGGGCCAATTTATCAGGGTCTTCATGGATGATATAGGCTGCTACAGTTCAAGATTAGAGCACCTATTGAAGCTTCCGTTATGCTTTCAAATTCTTCATAAAGAAGGAGGTCAAATAAACCCCAAAAAGTGCAAGCTAGCACATCCTTGAGAGCAGTTGTTGGGTCATGTGGTGTTGCAAAACGGTATAGAGGCTGATTCCGAGAATGTAAAGGCATTGGTGTTGATGGAGCCACTATTGGATCCTCAAGGTTTGGCTTTGTTTGTTCATAAGTTTAAGTATCTATCACGTTTCTTTTAGATGTTATCGCAATATGTGCATCCTCTTCAAAAGAGAGCTCAGCAGGTGCATGGTTATGAGTGGGATGGGGAAGCTTAGGAAGCTTTTGATAGGGTTAAGGAAATTTTGTGTCACTTGCTAGCGGTGTGTCCTCCCAATCAAGCGGAAGACTTCTATATGTCTATGAAAGTGGGCATAGTTGCTATTGGAGTGGTTCTACTGCAAAAGGTAGGGAGAAGCTACAAGCCGATATACTTCAAAAGTAGGGTGATCAGCCCAGTAGAGGCTACCTACATCAAGGTAGAACAATGGGTGATGGCTTTGGTCTTCACTTGCAGGAAGTTCAAAGTGCATTTAATTGTGCGGAAGTTTTTTGTGTTGATAGCTAATAATCTATTGCCAGAAAGGAAGGAGGATTATGAAGTGGGTGTTGGAGCTACAAGAGTTCGAGTTTGAGTTCAAGGTAGATCACACGAGTCGGTCTCACTTGGCGAACATTCTTATCAGCAAGCCCGTCAATTTGCTAGCCTATCGAAGGGTGGTGCGAGATGAAGCTAAGGAGGAGCCTGATTTGGAAAATTCTTTTACAATGTGGTTCGATGGAGCGTATCAAAGGGTAGTACAGAAGGCAGGAGGAGGTGTGGTGATACATGACCCACACGGCAAAGCTATATTTTTGAAGGTGTTGTCAGGAGTTTTTTGGAGCAAGGAATTGTGCATATGTACATACACATGCATGGTGCATCAAATAAGGAATTGCCCATTTTGCAAAGCCAGGTGGTTACGTGGGGCCCACATGTGTACAGGTAGGACAGCATGTACATAGTGCATCGATTTTCACTATCACCAGTACTAGTATGTTTTTTCTACAATAATGAGGAGTTTATAGCGCGTAAAACTTCTCGAGGAAGCTATCCGCGGGCCAACGACATGAGGTAAGCAGGTGCGTCAGATGGCATCTAGTGGCGTCAGGAGGGCGAACGGGGTCAATATTTGCACGAGGATGAGTACGGACACAACGTGGGTGTTTCCTTGTGATAATTATGCAGAAAGTTCATCATGAGGACCACTTTTTGGGGCCACTTCACGTGGTGGCGAGATGCATTATTGGAAAAAAGCTGAGTGCCAGGTGTGCGAATGATGCAAAAAGGTGACAACTATGCACTGCGAGGTCAGTTTTTGGCTTGTTCGGGGTCCGTTTGAGGTCATCTAAAAGGCCAAGGGTGCCCAACTAATAAATCTAAGTGTGGGAACTGAAAAAACAGAGAGAAGACCAGAAAAAAACGTGGAGAAGAGAGGAGGAACAGCCGTAGGTGTGTTTTTGGTGTTTTTGGAGCCTGTTTTGGCCGTAAACTGCTCATCCGAGGTCGGATTTGAGCACTTTGACATTGTAGACTAGGGTTTTGGGCTGTTCCGGACGCGATGGCGCTGTCCATTTTGCCAAATTCCTCACTCTTTTCCTGCTGTTTTTCTGTGTAAGTTTCTCCTATGAGCGAAGTTTCTGCTCCAGTTTGTGATTGTATCTGGTATCTTTTACCCATATTGTGTGAGCTGTTTGCCCCATTGGTGTTGGCCCAAGCTCATTTGGATCTAAAAATCAGAAATTATCCTCTTTTGAGCTGAGTTTTTTGGGTGTGTGTGTGTGTCTGTGTGGAGTGGGCAAGTGGATAGTCTCTCTCCTCTCACTCCAGAGGTGTGTTCCCTGTCTTGGCCAGGTGTGTTGTCTACGCAGAGTGGTGCCCCATAGTGTGTGTGTGTATCTTCCCAAGAGTGTGTGTCGGGTCGTTATAGAGGCGCTGTGTGTGTTTTCATCCCGCTCACATTCTTTTGGCGCCCCCACGGAGGATCTTCTTCGAGTACCTTCTGCTTCGAGCTTCAAGCTTCGAGCTTCGGGATTACAGGTTGCAGATTACAGGTTACAGGTTATAGATTACAGGGACAAGTACAGGTACAGGTGATTCACACAGGTATAGGTAGCTGGAGTACAGTGATATACTAGCAGTGATGTCACTTGCAGTTGTTGTGGGTATGCATCACTTGGCGCCTGTTTGAGCACATTGTCTGTTGGATTGTACGTTACTTGTGGAAACTGCCATGGTACGCCTTTGTGGAGCCATATATGGTTTTATTTGGCAGTCCTAGCCATTTCTGAGACTTGGTCTGGAAGATAGTCATTTCTGAGACTTGACTATATGCGATTTGCATTAGCCTTCGTGTGAGGGTCGATAGCGTGAGGTTTTTATTGAGCTGGGGGATTCTCAAATGTAGAGATCCTTTCGGTGATACAGGTAGCTGGAGCACCCTTTTTGTGACCTCACCATAGGCTATGTACTAGTGAGTCCTACTTGATGCTCGGGTTCTATTGTTGACAGTTTATGCATACATAGACAATCTATATTTTGGGTTCCTACTGCTCTACTTCTGGGGAAACTCTGTCAAAATTTTCTCAAGTTATGATGGCTGGTTTTTTGGTATTTTGAGCCATTTATGTTGTTATGCTGCTGAAATTTGGGCAAAAAATCAGAGGATAAGTCAGGTGTGCCTTCTTGGGAGCTTCATGGTTGGCTTTAATGGATGATCAAAATGGCCCTCATTTCACTCCTTTTCATTTAACTCAAAGGATTCAGATTAATGTTCATGTGTCCAGGAAGATCTTTTTCCAACAGCGCATAGTCTTTATGTTTGGGCCAAGAAGATTGAGAGAGATCCTGGAATATCCTTTGCATGTTGTCATTCTGATGATCAACTATGAAAACTCATTTGATGTGCATGTGTTTGTCCTTATCTAAAGCTGAGCTCCATTGATGTTTCTGGGGATTGGGAAGTGAAAAGTTTTGGGTTCTTGCACGTGTGTTCAAAGGGATTCTCAAAGCATTGTAACTTGGGTAACCATGGCTTTCTCTTATCCGGAATTTCATGGAAGAAGTGGTGAAGATGCGGAAGACTTTCTGGAGCAAGTCGAGGTGGCATGCATAAGCAAAAATATGTGTGATGAGGACAAGATTTTGAGGCTATTTGGATTGCTTTTGAAAGATGAGGCCCGTGTTTGGTTCATGGATTTGGAAGCTAAAGAAGCAGTGGCTTCTTCTTATGGTTTGAGTCTTGACAAGTTTATAGAAGCTTTTTTAGAGCATTTCCAGGTTGTGGAAGATGCAAATGCATTATGGAATGAACTCAATGCTCTTAAGCAAGATTCTTGTCAAGGTGTTGATGCCTATGTACAAAGTTTTACAAATTTATGGACTCGTTGGTGTGTTGCTCTTAAGGATGAGACCCCCCCTTATTCATTGAAGAAAAGTTTTTTTGTTGATGGTTTTTCACCTTGATTGCGGTTCGAGGTTGAGTTGAAGAGGCCCGAGTCTTTTGAAGATGCGGTATGCATTGCAAAGCACAAGGAATGGAAGTTTAAGCGTCTTGAGGAACATGCTATCAGTACAGGTATGCATGTGCAAAATGGATTTGGCATGGAAGATGAAGTTAAGCCTAAGTAGGTGAAAAGTAGCATATCCTATGATGTTTCTCATTTCTTCCCAAGGTCTATTGTGAAGCGTAAAGAGGTCTTGCAGGTTGACAGGCTTCTGGAAGAGCCTAAAGAGGTGAGTAATGCTTTGGATACATGATTGAAAAGTCTTGAAAAGAATGCATTGGCTACTTGTGTACCTTGTGATTCTGGGTGTGAGTGTGAGGTTGAGGTTATTGATGATGAGCACGTATCTTTGGATACTAGTTCTTTGGAAATTAGGGAAGAGGGCAAGGTTGAGAGCCATTTTGTGGATTTGTTGGATGTGGAGCCTGTTTTGAAGCCATATTTTAATGTATGTGAAGTGATTGAACCAATTTGTGAGCATGATTGTGGTTTAGAGCAGGGATCTGTATTCTTGGAGACTGATGAACCCATGCTAGAAGCTATGGATAGTGGTGATAGCCATGATTATGATGTGGATGAATTTATGTGTGATGATGAGTATGCTTATGATGATGAGAAGGGGTTTGGCATATATGAGTCCAATCTCAGCTATGTGGATGCCTATGCTAGGGATATGTGTGCTGCGGGGATACTTTTGTGCTTTGGATATCAACAACTTTACCTTCACACAATGCTTTTAGCTACTTGGGTGCATGATTTGCAGATTGTTGCTATGGCTGGTGAAGCCAAGATGCTAGGTGATGAGTCACTTGAGTTGTCTATATCGGTTGGGTTGAATGTGGCATGCAATATTTATGCTTTTGGAACTCCAGGCAGGGCGGATGTGTTAGTTGAATATGCCTATGGTGCATTTCGGTTGATTGTTGACAAACGTAGGTGTGGTGTTATGATGCTTCTTGTGAATCAGGTGATATGCCTTTGGCCTTTTGATCCAGTTGGAATGAGCATCTACTAGTGCTGCTGCTGAGCATGAATGCTCTAGCAGACTAGGGGGTGGGCAAATTATGTCAGGGGTTTTTTGGAGCAAGGAATTGCGCATATGTACATACACATGCATGGTGCATCAAATAAGGAATTGCCCATTTTGCAAAGCCAGGTGGTTACGTGGGGCCCACATGTGTACAGGTAGGACAACATGTACATAGTGCATCGATTTTCACTATCACCAGTACCAGTATGTTTTTTCTACAATAATGAGGAGTTTATAGCGCGTAAAACTTCTCGAGGAAGCTATCCACGGGCCAACGACATGAGGTAAGCAGGTGCGTCAGATGGCATCTAGTGGTGTCAGGAGGGCGAATGGGGTCAATATTTGCACGTGGATGAGTACGGACACAACGTGGGTGTTTCCTTGTGATAATTATGCAGAAAGGTCATCATGAGGACCACTTTTTGGGGCCACTTCACGTGGTGGCGAGATGCATTATTGGAAAAAAGCTGAGTACTAGGTGTGCGAATGATGCAAAAAGGTGACAACTATGCACTGCGAGGTCAGTTTTTGGCCTGTTCGGGGTCCGTTTGAGGTCATCTAAAAGGCCAAGGGTGCCCAACTAATAAATCTAAGTGTGGGAACTGAAAAAACAGAGAGAAGACCAGAAAAAAACGTGGAGAAGAGAGGAGGAACACCCGCAGGTGTGTTTTTGGTGTTTTTGGAGCCTGTTTTGGCCGTAAACTGCTCATCCGAGGTCGGATTTGAGCACTTTGACATTGTAGACTAGGGTTTTGGGCTGTTCCGGACGCGATGGCGCTGTCCATTTTGCCAAATTCCTCACTCTTTTCCTGCTGTTTTTTTGTGTAAGTTTCTCCTATGAGCGAAGTTTCTGCTCCAGTTTGTGATTGTATCTGGTATCTTTTACCCATATTGTGTGAGCTGTTTGCTCCATTGGTGTTGGCCCAAGCTCATTTGGATCTAAAAATCAGAAATTATCCTCTTTTGAGCTGAGTTTTTTGGGTGTGTGTGTGTGTCTGTGTGGAGTGGGCAAGTGGATAGTCTCTCTCCTCTCACTCCAGAGGTGTGTTCCCTGTCTTGGCCAGGTGTGTTGTCTACGCCGAGTGGTGCCCCATAGTGTGTGTGTGTATCTTCCCAAGAGTGTGTGTCGGGTCGTTATAGAGGCGCTGTGTGTGTTTTCATCCCGCTCACAGCGTATGCTCTGGAGGATGTTTACACCAATAATGAGGCAGAGTATCTCACTCTGGATTTGGGTTTAAAGTAGTGTGTAGAGTTCGGCATTTCGAGGTTGGTGGTGAAGGGAGATGCGTTGATGATCATCAAGCAACTGTTAGGCCAATGGCAGGTAAAGTGTGATTCATTGAAGCATTGGTTCTTTTCCATCAAAAAGATGCTAAAGTCTTTTGAAGAATTCCAATTCAAGCACGTGAGAAGAGAACAGAACCAAGAGGCAGATCAGTTAGCAAGTAGCAAAGTGCAAGTGCATGCTACAGGTTTATACGTGGCCCCAACCACTTATGCAGGTAGGAGACTCTCAAAGAGATTGAAGGGTTTTTTAGTACAGGGCAATGTTCAGAGGGTTTGTCCAAGCTGCAAAGGAGAAGAGTAGTGCAAAAGGCCTGCAAATTCATACTGGTATGTGAAGATCTGATGAACTATGGGCGTGATAGAGTTCTTAGAAGGGTACTGTACAAAGAAGAGGTAGTAATGGTGCTAGAGCAAGGCCACAAAGAACGCAGAGATCAGGGTAAGGACCAAGTTCTGTTTTGAGTACTTACAACAGGCTTTTGGTGGCCTTCCATAGTGAAGGACGTGCATTACTGGTGCAAGACGTGCCATGAGTGTCAGACTATAGGTGAAAGATGATTGGTAGCGGAGTCACAAGGTGCCATCATGGCATAAAGTGCTTTCAAGAAGTGGGGTCTGGATGCCATAGTCCCTCTCCCAAAGTCGAGCGGTAAGAAGTAAGTGGTGGTAGCCATTGACTACCTTACCAAATGGGTTGAAGCCAAAGCTATGAACAAAGTAACTGCTAATGTGGTGGCTCAGTTTGTGTTTAATAACATCTGTTGCCATTTTGGTGTTTCATGGGTGTTAGTTTCTGATAGGGGTCAGGGGTTTAGAAGCAAACTCATGAGTGAATTAATGGAAAAGTTAAAGATTCGCCATCCATTTTCCTTACCCTGTCACCCCCAATGCAATGGTCTAGTCGAGAGTGCTAATGAACAAATCGTCAAAATGTTAATGAAGTATGTGTACAAGCAGGAAGCTGAGTGGGAAACAAATCTAGAGAAGTGTTTGTGGGTGTATAGAACGTCCTATAAAGTAGCTACAAATTTCACTCCATTCGAGCTAGTCTATGGTAAGGAGGTTGTGTTTCCGGTGCATGCACAACTAGGTGCTTTGAAGGGTATGTGGCGTGTCAATGCAACTCACCAAGGGGTTCTACATGATTGAATAGCCAGTTTGGAGGCTTTGTAGATGGATAGAGAGGCAACGGCATACTGCTATGTAAAGCAGAGAGAGAAGCGGATTTCCAAATTCAATCAAAATGTGCCAGACAATAAGATAGAAGAAGGAGACCTGGTCATGAAGTAAGAAATCTACCTAGATTTCACATTCCAGAAGAAGTTCAAGAAGAAGTGGACAGGTCCATATAAAGTGCAAAAGACCTTTCAAAATGGGACCTATCAACAGGTAAGAGAAAATGGCAAGCTTCTTAGGAACAGGGTGAATGGTGTGCGGCTCAAATTATATTTTGAGAGGGATTTAGTGCCTGAGGTGCATCAAATTGTAGTCAAGGGGGGTGGGCAACCCATCTAAAGCATGTGGTGTGCGAGAGAGAGAAGATGAAACTTTTGTACATAGCATGTATAAAGAGTTATCGTTTTACGAGTGCTTTCAATTCTCAATTTGGTGTGACAGTTTTAAACTTCTGTACGTATGCTTTTAGTTGAACATAAATGTTTGACGAGGAGGATGGGCAATTATGGTGCTCCGAGCTAGAATGTGGTCTATGCCAGGCACAGGTTGCAGGAAAGTGTAGTGCAGAAGGTTAGGGCAGGTACCAAGGTCCCGAGCAACCAAAGGATAGCAGAAGTTTATACTCCATGCGGTGTTTTAGGCCAAAAGAGCTAAAAGGTAGTCTAATTGGGATAACAAGTGAAGATGTCTGAAGTTCCAAGTCAGTACTCTAGAATGTAGTGTTCGATGTGCTCTAAAATCCGGTCCATACAGCTCGTCAAACGGAGCCCTGGTGCTCAAGATATCGCAGTGCAAAGATAGAAGGTGTAGCAGATCCCCGACGGATAGGGCAACTGGAGACAAGTGGCCCAGGTAGGTGTCAGTAGATAGATATGTAGAGCTTGAATTATGGAGCATGCCTATCTTCTTGGATTTCCAATTAGAGCTTTGGTTAGCAAGTTATGGTCAATTGAAATTTTTTCGAGGGCTAGGTTTGAGCCTACTTGCCCACATTGGAGGATGCACCATCTGGCATTTTCTAGGCCTTGACAGGGTTCAATCATGTAAAACATGTCTTGTGGAGTCACCAGGAAGTCATGGTTTGTCAATCTAAGCCCTGAGCACCGAGTTACGGCCTAGAAAAATTGGGAGCATTTGGCGGTGAAAAGTTTGCAGATAATTTTCTCGTTTTTTGGCGGCCTCGGATAGCGAGCTCAGAGGGATTAGAAGGCGGCAAGGTTTACACGGCTAGGGATTGACAAAGTGGGGAGTCGGCACCACTTTGCGACTTGGTGATTGGATCACCGGGTGCCAGTTGGCAGACAGGACAAGCACGGGGAAAAAGTTGGTTTTTTATGGGAGTATTTTCAAAATTCTGCAAGGCCTTGGAGGCCATTCTAAGAGAGGGTGCCCCTTGTGCTGCCATGTGGCACGAGTTAATCCCACATGCACCAGAAAGGCTGAAGGGAGTCGAGGCACATGTTCTCACATGGGACACAACATGTTCTAGGAACTAAAGGAGTTCGGTTTAGCCAATGTGGGGCAAGGATAATGAGGGTCCCTCTCACTCACGTCGCCGAGTGTTTGCAGCTACCTCCACACACAAGTACATCTCGTGCTTGATGGATGTCACTTTTCTTGACGTCCTTCTTAGAGACATATTCCACATGTGGAGAATATGAGTCTCTAGGATTGACACTGGCACCTATTTCCTAATGATGTGTCGAAATGAAGTCCCTACGTGCTGGTCGCCTCCGTTTATTAGACCATTGGGCGCACACCATATCAGGAACAATTTCAGTGGCCAAAAATTGTCGGATACTTAGTACAGACTTGTTGCCATGACAAGTGCTGTGAAACCACCTTAATGAAGGGTCATTTCTACATATAACCAAGTATGTTAAGTTACTGAGAATGTCTCATGGTTGGTACCTAGGTGTGACTTAGCTCTCACGTTTTGTTATGGTCCAACTCTTGTTGAAAGGCTTTCACGTACGTGCCGTGGAAAGTCTCGTCCTGGAATTAGGGTTCAGATTTGTTTGTGCTAAATGCATGCACACTAGGTGTTATGGGCCATAGTGTTTAACACAACTTTGTTCGGAGTGGCATGCAAATTCATGCACTTTCTTGTTTATGTAATTTTTTGCACTTCAAGTGCAAAAAAGTATGAGTTTCCACCCAACCATACATGATAATGGCTCAGGATGGGTGTCTGTGGTTGGATGGTCTACATTCTATGCGTTTACTCCGCTCCAACCCGCTTTCAACCTAGTTGACTGTCTCCACTCCATATTAAATATATGGCTGGATACTCAATGGTTGAGTCATAGTTTATCATCAGTCATGGCAGACTATCTGTAAGTGGTTGGGGAAAAGAACCTCACTCTTAGTGCTGCTATTCATCCCATGTTGGATGGGCAGCTTACAAGTATTTTTTGCTAAAAGATCTGCTAACAGCATATGTTAGCACAACGCATTCTAAATGGGAGATTCTCTCCCTATTCTAGAATCTGCTTAAGTAAGGTTTTCAACTTTGAACACT
Source organism: Adiantum capillus-veneris (assembly GCF_014529385.1). Classification (NCBI taxonomy): domain Eukaryota; kingdom Viridiplantae; phylum Streptophyta; class Polypodiopsida; order Polypodiales; family Pteridaceae; genus Adiantum; species Adiantum capillus-veneris. The sequence continues at coordinate 71,647,539 of NC_140950.1, read as the reverse complement.
TGTTGTGGTGGGGTTGAATACCGATTCAATAGTTTCATATGTCAAGGACTTAGTAGGTGTGCTGACAAGCATGTTGGCATGTAACCTTCAATAAGGGTGAGTAGGTAATTATGTGTGTTCCAAAATGTTCAAAAGTCTGACATGAGGAAACTCCCTATTCTATCCCTCAGTGGCTATGAGCTTTTCAAGATACTCAAGTGAGTTGACCTGGCTCACAACTTCATGGAAAGTTGTGCCAAGGTTTTCTTGTATTTTTCTAGTATCTTTCAGAAAGTCTAAAAATTGATTATGTTTTTTGACACCTTTTAGTGGTGGTTACTCCTTTAAAGTACTCAGGTGAGTTATACATTGAGTTACCATTTAGATACAAGTGGTTGCAAAAGGACAACAATGTTGAAAATCAAGATGTTGCTCTTGGTTTCATTGAACCTCCTCACTACACCAAGTATCATATGAACAATTGGCTCGCTTATGGGATGCCAATAAAAAATCATCGGTGTTCTTACGAAGATACTACCACTTGTGTTTACGAGGACGAAAAATGCTTCTCCAAGGGGGGAGTAATGTCAGGCCAAGGGCCACCCTAGAGGTCAAGGACTTGGCCAAGGGCCGGCTGCCTAGTGGAGAAGGGATCCTAGGGCCAGGAGGCTATAAAAGGGAGATTGGGTGCAGGATTCATACACGGGAGTTTCCAGGGCATTATATTTTTTGCAAATCATGTCTTCTTTCTCCTCCCCTGCTTTTAAATCTTCATTTTTCTTTGCCTATTTTTGACTCTAGTGTGCTTTGCTTCCAACCCCTAAATTGGACTCTTGCAATTTAGCATTGGTACTTTCTTTAGCCTTCATGGGACAATCCTTGGAAAAGTGTCCAAATTTGTTGCACTTGAAGAAAGCCCCAAAGTAGGTTCTAAAATTGAGAGGGATTGTTATGAGCCTTGTGCCAACATTGATTAGCATGCTCTTATGTGGGGTCCTAACAAAATTCCAACCTATAAAAACCCAATTGGATGTCCTACCTAGACCCTCTTGTTAGGAATAAACAAAGGGGTTCCCAAGTGACTGGCAAACAGTCTGAGGTTATCCTAGAGCCAACTTGGCAAACCCACAAACTCAACCCAAACAGGATGAATCCCCTAAAGGGACTCAACCGAGTCAAAAACTAGCTCCCACACTCAAGGGGGTCACTTAATAATTATGTGACTATCACCACATGAGTGCAACAAAAGGGGTTATTAATTTTTTTTTTTTCACACATTTTCACATGCAGAAGGGTATCATAAAATGGAAAATGGAAAAAAAAAATACAATTTGAGTAGGAAAAGGGTGTATTTAATCTCTCAAAAATTCATAGATACGGAGTTTCAGAAATTCTCCTTGAATACACGGGTATACATAATTTATACATAGTGACCTCCCCGAGCTCCCACGGTAACACACATACAATTGTCCTATTAGAAGTAAGGGACCCTTTATCAATATTTTTTGAGACATTTGAGTCATCTTTGAATTTGAATGAGCAAAAGCCTTTGGCAAGGTAAGACATAGTGTTTTTGGTTGCCCCCCCATGCTCAAGAATCTGAGGTTTCTAAATCCATTGGATCAGCTTGTATCTATTCAAAACTCTCCCACTGAATCCAAACACAAGCATAAGCTGAGCTTGCAAAGTTAGCTATTTGTTGATAAATGATGGTGGAATTCCTACAATGATTGCCTTTTTGACCTCAACCTGCTACAAAAGGTATTTCTTTAGAGCACTATAGGCCCGATCCACCATTCCTTCTTTTGACACCGCATTGCATTTGGTGTGTGAGCTAGATCTTTTGTAGTTGGTTATTTTTATCTTGGGTTGTCTATTAACCTCCTTTGGCTCATGTTTAAGCAGAACCTTGTTGTTCTTCAGCTTCAAAAGCTGTCCTTTGATTGTTGTCTTAATACTTAAGGTTTGACTCCCTTAAAATGCCAAATAAAGAGGCCCTCCTAGACACCATTCTCTTCCTAATGACAAGATGTGGGTGGAGCAACTCAGCACTATGTGTGTGTGAGAGAGCCCCTTATTCTTCTATTTAGTAAAGAATAAGGTGTGTACCAGTAATGGGTGGTCGGATGTCTCTACCGTGTCCAGCTGAGGTAAGAGGCACAACGCCTTTACCCCAACAACTTCCCACTTAAAGACGAGTGTGTTGATAAGTGGTACTACTATAGGACCTAGTAATATGTACAGTAGATTAGAAAGTAAAATCATCTTGACCTGTGTCCACTGGCTCTCTCGAAGCCAATGCATGCTACCTTGTAGGCTCTAGTGGTGTGTGGAAGCGTATTTCCCTGCTAGAATCAACATGCATACCCTATAGGTATCCTGTAATGACATGTACCACCCCATGATGAATCATGCTAGTGTCATTCATTGCATGAATAACAACCCCAACTACAAACGCTCCCACTACAACTGCTATGTTGGGTCTCGACACTAAGAGGTTGTACATGAGAGTCCCAGACTTTGATGACAAACGTGTAATCTCTGCCAGCATATCCATACCAATTGCATAAATTACATGAACAATGACCTCTGCCAATGTATCCGTACTAGGTATCTCAACCCTCGCTGCATGACCACCATAACTAGTTGCATATGGACACGTCAATCCTGATTCCAAGGTAGTCATCACTCCTCATCATCCATAGGGACTGTATCCTCATGTCCTGACATCACCATATCAGCCTCTAGCGTGAGCATGTCAAAGAACTCCTTATCGCTCATCTCCATGGTAGGAGGAATCTCTGTCCTAAGAGTATCAATCTGTTGTGTCTTGCTAGATCATGGCTCATCCCCAAAAGTACATGTTAGCAAAGTCGCTGAGACTAGAATATCTTGCACATGTGACTCACTACTCTCCTCTTTAACTGGCAAAGCATCAAAATACATCACCAGTGATTTCTCTACTCATGCAATCAAGGAGTTATCCTATTCTTTGTGTTTATCCTCATACACTGCATGCACAATGAGCCAAGTGTCATGATGCTCATCAGTAAAGTATACTCGCCTAGACTGCAAATGTATGCATGGCAATGGACTCACATAGACTATGGCGTCTTTGACACCAAGAAAATAGAGAAGAGTCAAACAAACACCACAACGACCTCACGCTATTACAAGAAAACCTCTCATCATCAAGGAAGACTCATCAGTCAATTGAACATGACACCCATGATCTCTAAGCTACGAGATGGAGATTAAACTCCTACAAGCATCAGGCACATACTAAACATCATGGAGAACAAGCATACTCCCACTGGAAAAGTGCAAATTAATGTCACCCACACCATGAACACCATCCTATTTGAGAGCAAAAAACATGATAAACCACTCCCTATAGGGAGTAACATGGCATAACGCACTATTGTCCAACTACCAATTGTGAGACAAATCCCATTCATGTCTAGGTGAACCTACCGAAGTAGAAATGTCTATCACATTCGTACTCTCAGCCAATAACCAATGGACTCCTCTACTCTCTCGAACACCTGAACAATGTCTTCTCATGTGTCATGGTATGCCACAATGCTACAAAACCACATGTATGTGCCTCTAAGGTTTGCCTAATACACCAACGTATGTATCCAATGAAAAATTTCCATTGTAAGATGCCATAACTGAGCACAAAAGGAGTCGATAGATTAGTCACACAAAGTGTAAATGCACTATCCACAAGAGCATAACTGCTCAACACAATGCAAAAGAAAACTAGTTGCACCTACCATCAAAACTATGGCAAAATCGTATAAAGTGCATAACCCTCTGCCAAAACCAAGAACTCATCATGCATAAATAGTGACCATATGCAAGGAGAGTGCAAGAGAAATGACCATCCACATAGGCACAATCCAAAATGTGGCTAAAATAGCTCTCTAGCACAAAAACAAATAGTTTCTCAATAAAAACAAATCCACAAATGGAATACATGCACTCCCAAAACCTTGGCAAATTGACTCACTCCTAAATAAGTGGCTCTATGGGCATGTACCTATCCAAAAATTTCTAAAACTATGAACCTACTACCTGTGAACTATAGCTAGCTCAATTTGTATCTACATAGTGCATACATGGCATGAAACTACACAAATAATGGCTACTAAAAAAACTCTCTAGCACCTTTCACAAAATCATAATACCTAGCAAAAATTCAGCAGAGTCTCCTTTGTTACTGGAGTGAAATCCCAACCATAAAACCGCATCCAAGATGCCAAAGTGGGAGAAGCTCATGATCACTACAAACTGATAAAATTTTGTCAACCAAAAGAGTTGAAATTCAAAATTGATGAATGCAAAACAAAATGCTCTCAAGAGAGCTTACTAGCACTTGATAGTGCTCGTCAAAATGCATGCACAATGGGCATCAACCATACGCTGTCACCATATGCAAATCCATCCACAAAGACCATGAATCCAAGAAAAAATCTACTGCCAAATCCTATGAAAACTTGTGAAAGAAGATCCACCTGTGTGCTCCAAAAAACCGAGTCTCTCAAGAGACTTCTTTGATGGTGTGTAAACGCCTCCATGACTCTTTGCCAAAATCTACCAAAAGCTCTCAAACCACAAGCTCTAAACAAGCTAAAATTGCATCTTTAGCTCATAATTTATGCACCCAACTTGGAGCACTCAATGTGCTTCCAAAAGTGCATCAAACTTGCACACTATATTAAAACAAAAAACCTACAATTTTTGTATACAGTCAGTCTGAGTTGAATATCAACAATACGGTGAGAAATTTGCAAAACGTTTCTTATGCAAAGTTGTAGGCCACGTCGAAAAGAATGGGCACATTAGGCAAAATTTGGACTCACAAAGGGGCCCTTTAAGAAGTTTGACTTTACCTCTCTCTACCAAAATGGGCGCATGGATAAATTTTTGCAAACAAACTCCAAAGTTGGCGGAGGTTTGACAGTTAGAATGTCCTCTTCAAGCTTTATCTACTGATATATAGCACGCCATGAGATTCCTCATATTTTAGAAGATTCTTTTGATTCACTTAGATTCCAACAGAGTTGTCACATCATAGGTGAATCAAAAAAAGAATCTTCTAAAATATGAGGAATCTCATGGCGTGCTATATATCAGTAGATAGAGCTTGAAGAGGACATTCTACTGTCAAACCTCCGCCAACTTTGGAGTTTGTTTGCAAAAATTTATCCATGTGCCCGTTTTGGTAGAGAGAGGTAAAGTCAAACTCATTAAAGGGCTCCTTTGTGAGTCCAAATTTTGCCTAATGCAATGTGCAGATTATTCAAATCTATTTTTTACAAGGAGAAAACGTATCTAAAAATGGTGTTTCTATACACAGTTTTTAGGGAAGGGTAGCCTATAAAAAGATTCCCAATGCTTGTTTCCACTGCTTGAAGCAAGGACACTTCATTAAAAAATTCCCAAATTTGAAACATATCCCTATAGTAGATGAACCTTTATAGAAAACAATGATGGCTTCCAACCAATACAAAGAAGAAATGTTGCTAAAGGGGGAAGAAACCCCAAGCCAAACTCTACCAAAAACAAAGCTAATTACAGTCCTCTTTTGGGAAAAAAATGATTCTTCAGTTATGATCTTGAAGGAAAAGAAGATGATGAGTATCTTTGGAGATATCTTATGATCAAGTAGGAACCTCCTAGATTCAATATCAGAATCAATATTTTGAGCATACGATGTAAGCAAAAGAAGAAGGTCTAGAAGAAGACCCCCCTCTCATTCCAATGGGCAGAACTAGGGGTATGCCATCCTCTTCCTCCTTTGAATTTGAGGAGGATTCTATCATGAACTCACGGCCCCCTAATATTCTCGTAAATTACAATCCCTCCTTTGAAGCCCAACTGGAGAAGCATGATATTGTTCTCAAAGATCATGTGGAAATCTCCCCAACCCCTTTTGTGGATATATTAATGACTGAAGAAAAGGAAGAAAGACTCCCTATACCCTTAATAACAAAGCCAAGAGAAAGAAGGAGGCTTCTAAAGATCCAACCAAAAATGCTATTTCTTCAGAAAAACCCCTTAAAAATAGCAAGAAATTATATGTCCCCCTATCAAAGCATTCACACTTAACTGTAAAGGCTTCTCTAATCCAGCCAGGGCACATGTACTTAAGCAATGGCTTGAAGACTCTAGCAACAAACCTGACATTGTTTTTTTTGTAGGAACTCAAAGTTGCTGGGGAAGCTTTAAACTACTTAGAACTAGAGGAGGACTGAAGTGGTTTTTCACCGGCCATGGAAATGGGAAAGGAGGAGCTTCCATAGCATTATCAAATAAATTTACTTCATTAGTGGAAAATTTACAAAAGTCTTGGGTGGCCATTACTTTGAGTTTCCCACTCAATTCTACTATTGTCTCAATTTATGCCTAAACCATGTATTATTGTAGGCGGTTATGATATTGTTGAACATCTTGATGACAGACGGAACAAATATGGACAAACATAGCAGGATTAAAAAATTTATGTGAGAGCATTTGGTTGAACAACAAAATCTAACTGACATCTCCCAAGCTATTGGCTTTACATGGTCCACAACTGACAGCAAGATAACTGTTTTGGGGTTGCATGACTTGATATAATATATATGAATCTAGACCTCTTACAAGATTTATGGCAAGTGAATTGCTGGAAGGAAAATTCTATGTTAATGTCTGATCATGCACAATTTTGTTTGAATTTCATAAAGAAGCTTACATGTACAAGGCAGGTTGGATCCATATAGACAAGTCCTTGCTCAATATTACTGTGTTAAGCTTAACACTAGGTTGGTAACCTGACAGGACATAAAAGTGTCCTTTCAGGGTTTTGAAAAAAACCTCCAAGACCATAGTACATCCACTCATTTTGTAAAATCCTTTCATGAGGTTATAGTTCAAGGCCTACTACACATGGGAAAAATAAGAAACTTGTCAAATTTCTCATCTTTTGGTCACACCAAGCCTCCAAAGTTGATGGACCAGTACATTTTCATCAAAACAGTCATTTCTTACGTTTTGCTGCATAAAAATAAGATTAGGGATTTTTGTAGGACTTGAGATAAATTCCCTAGTTAACTTCAATGGGTTGGTGATCAGAACATATGATTGCTTCTCACTCACTATTTTTTGTTTTGCCAAAAGAACTAGGTACAAAAAAGTTGAATTTTTACCATTCTGCAAACCTATCATCAAAGTTTCTATAGCCACGCTCAATAAAAATAATATATGCATGTTTTCTTAGTTCCCTATTCTCCTTTAGGTTCATAAGGAGCCGTGGAGCATGTCAAAAGAATAATACATCTCTTACCAAGGGGAATCTTGGGGACAAAGATGAAGTGCTAAATACAACAAACATGAAAAAAATGGGTTCAACATTATGAGTTGTAGAATCCCATAGAAACTATTCAATATCTAGCCAAATTTGATACTTATGACTAGATATGATTACTACCTACAAAATGCATGTAGTTGTCACAAGAAACTAACAATATTGAAAAAGCTATACTTGATATACTAGAATGTTTCGTTTTCTTCTATAATTGAAAAAATCAACCATCGTTGTCTGCTATGAAAAATAGGGTATTAGGTGCCCCAAAACTCAAGGAATATTAGCTTTATGTTACAATATGCGACATAGAAAATCAAAACTGTATTTGGATATCATGAAAGCCACCAAAAAAATCATAGAAGAGCTAAAATTGGCTAAAAAAGAAGATTTGACAATTTTTGTAATTTGGTCATAACTTACAACTTTAACATTTATTTCTCCCTAGAAGCATCAGGACATGTTGAGGACTACTAAAGATAGTTCTCTAGCATTATAGACCTCATAAACATGAATTCTAGACTGGTATAGTTGCAAAAAGTTGAAAAAAGCCAAAAACAACACCCGTTTTTCACACAATTTAGGTTGTGAAATGTTGTGCAAGGACAAGGTTAAAGATGGAATTGATATTCCAAAAAAATGTCGAGTTTTTTTCAGCTCATGAGACAACTTTCTAGACAGATAGAACCTCAAAATACATTTTGAAACTCTTGACATAATTCAAGGAAAATGGTCACGTAATAGGACATAAAAGTGTCCCAGAACATAGAAGTGTCCCATTACCAACCTAGTGTTAAAGTCAAAGACGCTTTTGATACTGCTTTTAAGGATTAACCATATTATTTTAAAGCTTGGGACAAGCTTGTCAAGGACACTCAAAGGGCCCTCACTAAAGATCATAATGGTAAAACGGCTCAGTCCCACTAGGAAAACTTGGAGGTTGCCAAAAGCTACTTCACTAAAATCTTCTCATCTCCCCCCAAAAGAGGGGCTAGCACCACTAAGGTCAGAGTAGATATTGCTACAATCAAGAAAATGATGGTTCAACCATCAATGGCCAAAATTTTGGACCAGCCTCTTATAGAAGGGGAGGCTAAGAACACCATTGAAGCTCTTAAAATTGGTAAATCTCTTGGGATACATGGATTACCCAATGAATTCTACCAACAATATCATCATTTTTTGGTCCCTTATTGAAAGTTTGTCAAGAAGCCTTGGTAGTAGGGGCCCTCCCCTCTTCTAGTAATACTAGTGTCATTAAGCTTATCCAAAAAAAAAGGGTGAAGGAGGACTTGGGCTCAATAATTACCTTTTTCCTTCACTAATTTGTTTTTCTATCTTGCTAGAGACCAGCAAAACCCCAAATGCAAAAATCATTTTCTCTGTTTAGAACTTTATTATGGGGAGGTGACCTAGAACACCCAAAAACACCCAAAGCTTCCTAGGACATCTGTTGCTTACCTAAATCCAAAGGAGGGCTAGAACTTTTGGACTTGTGCAAAATTTCAACAAAGATGGTAGGAAAGTGAGTCCTTATAAGCTTGTAATCTCAGGATTTATGGGCTTTGCTATTAAAGACAAACCTCAACAAATTCAAGCTTAAGGACTAGAGAGCATGGACCAATTTGTCCTTAAGAGATGTGATCCTCGCTCCAGTCAAAACCATCCCTAATGGCTCAAGTTAATGTGCAAGTTTCGGGACTCTTGATGATCAATCAAAGATCATTGGAAGCCAAAACAAGAATTTATGACTAACCTTCACTATTTTCTTACAGAACTCACCATGGTTCGGATGTTTTCCAGAGAATTGCTACCTGCCTTCAACTAGAAGAGCTATCAAATGTTTCAAAGTAGGAATCCATACTTGGGGTGACTTTTTCAAGGATTTCACCCCTCAGCACCCCTACGTTCTCCTTTCTGATTGCAGAAAAGAATCCATTATGATTTGTAAGGAAACCATTGAACCGTTGCAGTTTGATTCTTCTTCTCAACTCAGCTTCAAAACAGTATAAAGTGGCAAAAATGGAGAGCTAGGATCCCTAAGTTTTACTTTGTCATCAGATTGAGGATGAAAGCTGTTTTTTAGATGGTGTAATTTTTTAGTGTTGGGGTTTATCCCCCCCCTACCTAAGGGTTCTTTGTATTTTTTTCCTACAAAAGTAATTTTATATTCTACTCTTTAAAAAAAAAACATTATGCACACTCATAAGTTGATGAGTCATGATTCTAGTGCACTTTTGTCAACCTACACTCATAGTACAATCTACACTATCTACCTTCTCTCTACATCTCTCCCTCTCCCTCTCTCTCTCTCTCACTCTCTTTCTCACTCACACACACACACACACACACACACACACACACACACACCCCCCTTGTATGCACACTTGATGAGTCCTAATTATAGTGCACTTTTGTCAGTCGGCATACATAGGATACTTCACAATATGCACTTTCTCTCTACCTATCTCTTTTCTCCGCTTTTTTCCTTGAATTGGCGAAGAGAAGAACTTGTAAATATATAAATATGTTATAAATATTTCTCTATATTATGTGTTTTTCAATGATTTTGTAAAATATATGATTCTGAGTACAAATATTTTGGAATACTTGATTGAATAAACAAGCTGCCATAGGTTCATTTATCACTAATAAAACCAAATATGCATACTAGCAACTAGTAGCAAGCCAGCGTTCGATGTTGAGAGTACTAAATCTTTTTGAATACTTACTCAAATAAGCAAGATGCTATAGGTTCAATCATGACTAATAAAACCAAAACAGTGCATCACCCTCCTATGTATGGGTGACCTCCATGTTGTATTCTTGCATTGCCTTTTCTTAGACGTGTGAAAACCCCTTCCAAGCATCCCATTTGAATTTCTCTTTCACACAAAATATCACAAAAAGGCTCGTCTTCAATTTAGCCATTGTTGCATGCTTTTCAATAGTAGCCTCTAGTTTTAATGCATCATTAGAGGAGGCCCATGCTTGCTTCTCTCTCTCCCTCTCCCTCCCTCTCTCTCTATCTTTATCTCTATCTCTCTCTCTCTCTCTCTCTCTCTCTCTCTCTCTCTATATATATATATATATATATGTGTGTGTGTGTATGAACCCTAGATTTCTCTCCCTCCTTGTCTTCCCTTGCGTGAGGTCGGCCCGGGCAGGGGGGGGGGGGGGGGGGACACCTTTAAACCAGGCACTACTCAAGACAAAAGAGGCATTAGTCCACTTGTCCACCCTAAGTAGACACGACCCTTTCTTGCTTGCCCATCTACGGACTCGACAATCTTGATAGGGGCCAACCTTAGATCTACCTGACTATTGCTCGCTTTCCCTCTACACACTTGAAACTCTTGGTGACTACTTCTCTCGGCATCGTCATTGCTCAATTCTAGTGTAACCAAGATCAAGTGCAGTATTTCAAACCATCAAGGTTAAAGTAACCTTTCAAACCTTTGAAATCCTAAGAAATTATCAACAATATAGGCGTCCAAATTTTGCTAAACCCATTCATTTTGTAAAGGTAGTAAAGAAGCCTAGATGTATTCCTTTGGCACCTCGATCTCATGTAAGAGCTTCCTTTTAAAGGCAAGCTAGACGATGCACCAAGAAAGGATCTCGTTGGGCACCAAGAATCTAGGATCTAGGAACTCATTGGAGAAAGTGTGAGACTCAAGGAACCCTTGCTTAAGCTAGACGACACGAAGGAAGTAAAGAGCCAAGCCCTACTCACAAAAGCCCAAGGTGTTGAAGCCTCCCTTACCAAGACTATCAAGTTAGTGAAGGAAGTGATTGTCCATGAAGCGACACAGAAAAATATTTGATGCCAAGATAGTTAGTTTACAAGAATGCTAGCTACAGGAATCCCTTGGCCTTAATGCCAAGATTGGAGGACTTCACTCACCATGATGCACCAGTGAAGACACTCTCAAAGAAGCAATCACCAAACTCAATGACATTCTTTAACCTGTCAACATAAATCTTAAAACTGTTTCTTGTCAAAGTAATCTAACTTCAAAGTGGTCCTATGGCATGCATATCATAGTAGATAGGAAAACTCCAATCACATAGTCTAATCACATGATTACCAAAAGGCCATGTCCACATCGATAGGCGGTCATGTACAAAACAAACACAAAATGAAAACATAAAAGTAGCCTACCAAATCAACTTAAGAACCCTCAAAACCAAACTACACATTCCAAGTGCTAATATGTCATGCTTCTCATACTACACAATCAACAAAATGGCATGTCCATGTCATATGGCTGCCGTGTACATAAATCAAAACATCGAAATGAAATGTTTGAAGAGAGTTTCCTAAACCAAGTGTGCACCCCGTAATCAACATTTCATTGGTCCACATGCCATGTCGGACAAACATCTTTCATAGAGAACATCATCTTTTTACAGTGTGCACCCCGTAATCAACATTTCATTGGTCCACATGCCATGTCGGAAAAACATATTTCATAGAGCACATCATCTTTATATGAAAGTACTCCTATCTAGGTACTGAGCCCAATTCTAAGTCAATATTTTAAAAGCGTAGTCATCCCTCATCTTTGCCACTTGCATCTAGCATAAGTATCAACCTCTAAGATTCAAAATAGTTACTCTTAGAATTAGCAAATATATATAGCTCTCTATTGTAAAAACCAATCCCATGAACTTTATCTTGCACATGCTTGAACCTAATTTTCAAATGAAGTCAATTTACCTTTCACATAATCATTGAAGACCTTGTAGTCATTAGCATCAAGCTGGTATTTCTTAGTCTCCAAATCATACGTCAAGTTTGCAAGTCAAATAATAGACTCCAAGGATACACTTGATTGTCCACAAGATCCTATGTAGCTCCTTGCACCCTTAGCTTTTTGATACCATGCAAGATGTATCGCTACATTTGCAGGCTAGTCAAGAAGATCAATAGGACCCTTGGTCTCTTTCATAGCATCTCCCACTTTTCTTCTCATACACACAACTCTTCCAAGATACCATGTACCTTTATCTACACCTTTGCTAGTGCTACAAATATTTCCTTTCCTCTTGCACCTCGTGTCATGTTTGGAAGACAAACCCTCAAATAAACCAGCACAATCTAAGCCTACTACAAGACAAGTTCCTATTTGAAGCCTGATCTTTTTATCCATTGAAGAATAAATCCCACTTTTCACCCTTGTTAGTATGTCCTTAGACAGAGTTGGATTTCCATTTAGCTGATTCACAAGAGTTCGCTTACACATTTTCTTGCCATCTATCTCTACAAAAGAATAAAACTGGCCCTGAACTTTCTCCTCTTCATCAACTATCTCATGAAACACATGGTGTAACTCACATTCAGCGACTATCACGTCATCTTTGTCACATGTGCTCAACTCATTTGAACCTTCCTCTATCTCAAGAAGAACGTCATCAACAACTCCATAATCCAAAATTTGGTCATCTGCATTGGCAACCATTATATCTTCAAGATCTCTCTCTTGCCATGCGTCATGGCACCAAGAGATATCCTGAGTGCCTAGTATTTTGCACACATCCTTTGCTTCACAAAATCCCTCTCTTAAAGCTTGTACTATGTCCTCATCACAAGATACGTAGATGTAGTAACCAAGATTGTCAAATGGAATGCCAGGTGCATGATTTATTACAGTCCATATGCTTTCTTGCTTAGAGTGTGCTGTTGGAAAAACAAGCATGGAGCTTGATTGAATCTTGGCGATCCTATTTAGCACACTAGCACTGCTTAACTGTGAGGTCCCCACCCCGCCGTATCAACTAGCGGATGTGATGGTGAACCTGGTGGCCACTAGATCTATTGCGGAAGCAAACAAAATGGTTCAGGGTTCGGCTAGCGGACCATCTCTCATCACAAAGTGAGTTGAGTTCGAGCCTATTAGCAAGGAGATCTAGCTCCACCTCGCAGGGGAAGCATACATTCACTATCTAGCGATCCTAAGACCCACCTTCCAAGAAGAAAGAAACCCCGAGTGCCTTTTTCCCCATGTTTCAGAGGCACATACTCTCGAGATTTCACCACTCTAGGGGCAACGAGTATTATTAATATCGAGTAAGCACTATGGGGACGGAGAGTTCCCGACCAATTGGGACTACCCATCTCGTAGGCATTGGCAACCTAAGCCAAGCCCCCACTTTCCACCCCCACACTCACACTTCCTTGTGTGACCTAATTACTACCACAAAGGTTGTTCAACATAAACATTCCTTGTTTAATTCCGAATCACATTGTTCGTTTAGGCAGCCCTTCAACCAGTATTGCAAACAACACCAAGAAAGAATTCTAGTAAAAATTCTACTCAAACTTATTCATAAAAATTTCAATGTTCTGGAGGTACAACATCCCCCTTCCAGCGAGAGTTCACTCCTCCCGTTGTCGCCTAGCTGCCCATACAACTAGGTATGTCCACCGCATAGAAAGCACGTCATGGACACTCCCACCGCATAGAAAGCAAGACGTGGGTTCCCACCGCTTAACTAGCAAACGTGGGTATCCACCGCTTAACCAACAGACGTGGATTCAAGAGCCCTTAACCAGGAACTCTTCCCCCTGTGATCAGGAGGGGGTTGAGGACTAATTCAACATTGGAAATAGAATGAACATGTCGAGCTAAATTTTCCCTAGCAGACATTCTTTCCTATTGCAAACAGTATATCCATCAATCATTTCTTTCCTACTTTAGACTTTAATGTACAAATGAATTCGAGGTTTCCGTTGGATTTCTCCAACATGTTTGGGGGATATGTTCATTCCTAACTAAACACGTGCAATGTTAATTTAAATGACTTGAATAAAATTGTGACCTACCTCTTCCACTTCTTCGTTAACGGCCCCCGGTATTTGCTCGTCCATGGGAGCTTTTCCCTTTCCATTGACATTGCTTGTTCCCGCCTCGCGGTCGTGGGCACCACCGAAGCGAGTTCTCTTAACCAGAGCCATTTTACTCACTACTTTAAATAATTAGCTTGGAGAAAAGATAAGGTTCGCAAGCGTCATACCAATCCAATAGATAGATTAGCAACATAAATTAATCCCTCCTATATGAGAGGTTTAGAATTTTCCATATAGCAATCATTATGGATGACACATAATCCTATGGGAACCGGCTCTAAAGATAATTATTCGGCTTACATGATTAAGTATAATAGGATTTCACTAATGGAATTACCAGAGAGATGAATTAAGTATGATTAATCTCTTTCCTAGCAAATAGATGGTGCAGATTCACCTTATGCATCGGTGTGAGGAAGGTCAACTCTTAGAGACTTAAAGACGGATTAATTTCTCCTTAATTACATCTTAATGCATAAGAGAAATGAATTTAATTAAGCTACAATATTAATGAGTGATTCTCTTCAATCTACACAATTACCAGCTTACCGCTTGGTTACTATACTACCTAGAGAGAGAAAATTCTAATAATCATGCACTAATCATTAATCGAGAGTGATGAATGGCTGATAATTCAGCTATGGGATGATGATTACATAATAGAATATGGTTAAGGAGAATTTAGAGAGTAATTATAGAGAATTACGACTAGGAATAAGCATAATAGACAAGGAATTTTTATGGTAATGAAAAGAGTTTATAGAAGGCATTGATTAAACCGTGGTTACTGTGATTAAGGGCTGATAATCTTCTTGATTCTCTGATCTAATCGAGCTTCTTGAGGTGAGAATTCGGCAGCACCTCCCTCCTTGCTTCTCCTTCAACAGGTGTGTGTACCGCAGCACCTTCCCAGTGTGTGTAGGTGTGTGTGTATGCACTGTGTGTGTGTGAGCATAAGTGTGTGTGTGTGTAGGCCTTTAAATAGACTCCTACAGGTTGAAAATCGACCAGCCTTGCTGCATCTGCAGGAGCACTCAGTCTCTGCATTGGCAAGTTCAGTTCCCCTACCCACCAAGTGTCAGGTTGGCTTGGTTAACTGACTCTGAGACTTAGTTATTGGCTTGGAAGCTTTCCCAGGACTCCCACAAGGCAAGAGGGCACCCCATAGCTGCTAAAGCTGATCTGGAGTGGGCTGGAACCTGTTCCCACACAGCCTCGGGCCCACGGTACCTCCCCGGACAATTTTTAGGAAATTTGGTTCTAGGCTAAAACGGGTCATATGAGTCGGATTTTGATGCCAAAAATTGCTATACAAAGCTCTAACTAAGACGTACTGGCCCGAGTACCTGCCATATTTAGCAGCCCCCAGGGTCCGAAAATGCATTTTTTGAAATTCGGGGTGCGGGTGCAGTTTCTCGAGACAGTCAAAACTGGACGGGTGGGGTGACCAAAAACTTACTATTTTTGGAATTTCTTTACAAAAATTATTTTAATTCATATTTCGAAGCTTTAAAACATTCTAAACATCATGGCACTGACATAATTTAGAAAACTGCTAAAAACAGTAACTTTTTTCATTATATTCATTTCATGGTACAATGATGCTCTTTTAGCTCGGGGTCGGAGACCTTACATCCTCCCCAACATGAAGAATTTGAGATGTCCTCATCTCAAGAGTACATCTAGGTCAATTTTATTCTAACTACTTAGGTACATATATCCTTTGTCTAAAGTAAAGATATCCTTTGATAATAGAATAGTCTTTAGCTTTATGCGTCTTATTCTGCTGAACTTTGATGAGATCCTGGTGCTTGAATTATTGCTCACACAGAGTTGCTGTCTCATCAGATTCGTCACCCACAGTTGGTTGTCTCACAGCGGCATTAGCGAAAGCTCCGCTTCCTTGTCCTATGTTTCCTCTTCCTTGGCCTCCTCTTCCGTTTGGTTGATCTCGCCTGTTGACGTTCAGATGTACATTATTAGCACCGGATGTTTGGAAAATCCTTTTTGGACATCGGCTTTTGTAATGTCCATACTCCTGGCATTCAAAACATTTTATATTGGGAAACTCAGTAGCTGCTGTAGTAGCTACTACCGGACGATGGTCGTATGCAGGGTTGATTGGCATGTTACTCTAGTTATCTGTCCTGGCTCTCTTTGACAAATAGTATTGACTATCTTGGGTAGCTCTCTGAATTTCTTTAGCTAACGGCTTGGCCCTTAGCAAGGCATCCTCTAGTGTTGTCGGCCTGAGAGCTTCCAACCGCGTATTCAAAGGGTCGATTAGCACTTGGCAGAACCTCGCTACCTGTTGTTCCAAAGTCATCTTAGGAGCATATCTCCGAAGAGTGACAAACTTTGCATAATATTGTTCGACAGATGAAGTCAGCTGCCGAAGTGAAAAGAACTCATTCATCTTCAAGGTTTTACAAGCAGGTGGTACCCCATAATTGCAGCTTTGATGTCTTCCCAGGATTGGGAAGATCCCTTAATATCCAAAGCCCTGCAATGTTTCTTCCACCATATCTTGGCATCGCCAGTCAAGCGGAACATTGCAAGCATGGTCTGATTCACGGGTTGGGTTCCCGCAGCTTCGAAGTAATCGTCCATTGCTTCCATCCATACTTCCGCATCTCTCTCCACATTTTCCCCCTCGCCCTTAAAGATTGGAGGTTGGGCTTGCTTAAGGAGGAGCTTCTTCTCTTGCGCTGCCGAGTACAGAGCAACAGGCGGTGCCTACATGGGTGATACCAGAGCTAGATCTCCTTGCTAGTAGGCTCGAACTCGACTCACTTTGTGATGAGAGATCGTCCGCTAGCCAAACCCTGAACCATTTTGTTTGCTTCCGCAATAGATCTAGTGGCCACCAGGTTCACCATCACATCCACTGGTTGATACGGCGGGGAGGGGACCTCACATTAACAAATCAACTCCATCATAACTCCTCTCATTTCTAACCATACCACCAACTTTGCTAAAGAAATTTTCACAAGTGTCTAACCCCGTTGCAGACAAAGGAACTTCTAGATGTGTATAATTTTCTCTGAATAGCTTGATTAGAAGAACCACAAAGTGGCAAGAGAGTTGAATATCAAGGAATGTCTCTTTGCTTATGAAATTCTGCGCCACATCTTGAGGAAACAATGTTAGATATTTCTTAAAAAATGAATAACTATTGCCTTTTTTCATGGCAAACATAAAGAATGACACCTTGTCTAAACACTGAGTACCTGAAAAAGAAGGAAACCTTGCCGGAAGCTTTCACTCTCTCAAATAATGAGAGAGTTGGAGATAAAAAAATATCAATATATGAAGCTACTATTGAAAGATACATTTCTGTTCCAAGTGTTCTTTCTTGCTCAAATTGACTTCCAATGTGCAAATCCTTCAGACGCGCTTGAACCGTACGTCCTGCCAATCTTTGGGCTGATCTCCACTTTTGCCTATCCTCATCACCCTCTTGCAATCCATGCTCATCAATCTTAAAATGTTGATATACAACAGCAACATGCTTCAATGTAGCGACATCCTTGCCAAGGACAAGTCTTGTTAACTGAGTCAACATCAGTTAATAGAAGCTGCTAAAGACTGAAGACGTACGGATGCACATCGAAGATCAAAGTGAAGAAGCAGTAAATTGGAGTCACACATTTTCCCAAAATGGTCACGTATTGTAAATTTCCGATTTATTTAGCCAATGTGATAATTGTAACATGTTACGGGCTCAATAAGAGTTCCAAGATGTAAAGCATAGGTCACTTAGTGTACCTAGGTTGCAGATACAATAAGTGTGGAGTCTCAAAGGTCTTCGGCGCCAGACATACACATTTTAGACCTTGGCTAAGGTATAAAAGCCAACTTTGTAAAGGTTTTATTAAGTTTTGGATAAGAAATACACAGTGTGAGCTAACGGTGCTCACTTCTCTCCTTCTCGTGCTTCCTAATCCCTCTCCGGTTGTCACATTGCGAATGCGTTTGTTGCATTGCAACCACAGGTAAGAGCTCTACGCATTGACATAATCCATTCACAGTATTTCATAGCTTTTGGTGTTGTTGACCCGCGGCCTAATTTCATCATAAATAGGAGTTTACATGTTTAAATCAAAAACTAAGTATAGGCGGGATATTGGGGCATCATTGCTAAGCTTTTAGATGCATTTTGGGTTGAAAACAACTAGGTCAAAAATCCACTGCTGTTAATAATTGCAATTTTGGAACTTGACCAAAAGCGGGGTTTGAGGCCATAGGCATGTCTGCTTAGGTCTTATAAACTTGTCCTAGAGGTTTTGTTACGTTTGGATGTCATTTGATGCTGTAACGTATGTGAATTGCTTACCGATGAGTGATTGGCTTTTGGTGATTTCAGTCACTTGAGTACAGCTTGAGTTAGATGCAAGTTGTTAGTTTTTTTCCAAGAGATTCACAACCTCTTGTAGCCTCTATGCACTAGTCGAGTCAGCTTCGTCCCATGGTTTGACAACTTATTCGTGGTTCTTGTTGACAGGCACACTTGTATGTCAGTTATTTGGTCAATCGGATGTAGTATGTTGGTCAGTCGGATATTTTTAGGTCGGATTATGGTCAGCCGGACTGTGGTAAGTCGGATATTACTCTAAAATCGGATGTTGGTTAGTCAGATTCTGTTAGGCTTAGTTAGATTCAGTTAGGAGGTAGGTTAAAGCTATAAATTGT